>NC_139556.1:100301515-100990923 GCF_965112155.1 Podarcis liolepis | reverse complement strand
AGAGATGACACAGGGGTTGCCGTGAAACAGGGGTCGGGTGGCCATCTGCCAAAGGGGTTCTTTAGCTGGGATTCCTTGCACTGCCGTGGGTTGGACTGGATGACCCTCGGGGGGCCCCCTCCCAGGTCTACAGTTCTGTGATTCCATCTACGTTGCTTACACTCCTTCCCCCACCCGCTCTGCCTAGGTCGCTAGATGGGTCTCCTCGCGGCAGCGACGACCAATCGCCTTTGTACCTGCATTCTTCCAAGTGCAGCTCCTGCGGTTCGCAATCCCCCCAGCATTCTGAGATGTGCCTTCATACCCCCGGCTCACACTTTGGAGAAGAGATGGGAGAAACGCAATCGGAATACTCCGACTCCAGTTGTGGTAAGCCCAGACCAATCCATTTCATGGTTATTTTGGCAAAGGAGTTCCGTAGCTCGGCGCAGGGACACCTGTTTGGCTTGCAGAAGGCCCTGGTGGGTTCAATCCCAGGTTGGCGCTGCCAGGCAGGGCTGGGATTGCCCTCTGCCTGAAACCCTGGAGAGCATTGTGGGCGATAGCGGATCAGACGGCGCAATGGTCTGATTCGCCATAAAGCAAGATTCCCTATGTTCCCTGCACGCTCTCATTTCCCCTGCTTGCTCACTCTATGGGCGCACAATATATAGGTACCCAGAAGCCAATCTCTGGCCTTATAAGATGCAACGCATAGCAAGCAGGAAATCCCTCTTCTGCCAATGAAATCCGTTCAGATAATGATTGGGTGCCTTTCCCAATTCAAAGGTTGGTTTTTTTTAAAAGCTCTCTTAAAAAAACAAACCAGAGTCAAATGGTTTGTTTCTGGAACCAGATCATTCTTGTGCCACACATCCCTTTCAGAGTCTCATCCGCACAATCCAACTATTTCGGAAATTCAGAACATCCCGAATTCAGGTTCCGAAAACCTAAAGCCAAAGCGATCCAAGGCTCTGAAATTCTCCAAAATTGGACTGAAAATTTTTCATATTTGATTTCAAAAAACAACAACCACCCAAAATGTATTTCTCTATCTCCAGCAACATCTGGTTTAGAATCTCTATTTGTGGGGGAGGGGTGGGCAAAGCCGTTTCACATCCTTTCGGATCACATAGTGCTGTACAAACCTCTTTTGCAGAGGCCAGACGTGTCTTTTGTAGGAGAAGGCCTGGATTGGGGGGGGGGGGTCAAGCCACCCATCCAACATTGTGCGCCACCCTGCTGGCACATAGACCTGAGGTCCCCTGCTCCACCCACATGCCTGGAGTTTTGCACGGCGCCCCTTCCCCCTCCCCAGAAACTGAGCTGGATCAGCTCTGGTACCAGTGCCAATGGGGCTTTATATTAATAGCAGGGTCTCCTGGCATTTGCCCCACTCTGCCAGGAGAAGCCGGCGCCTGCATTCGCCGTGCAATTTCGCCTCTGCCCTAGAGCATGCAGCAGCTGTTTATCTTACCCAATGCATCTGTAGTCCACCTTTTCCTCCTCCAAGGAGTGAAGTGAAGGACATGAGGCAGGAGTTGATAATGCAGGTGAGCTGCGCACAGGTGAGCTGCAAGCAAGCTGCCGGCCAGCTCTGTGGAGGCTCCTTTTATTGACACAATATGCAAACCCAGGCAGATACATTTTGGGCTGCGACTTTTGCACATCTTCCAGTCCCGAGATCGTGGGGTGGTACAAAGCTATTCTGGCACCTGTTTCCACCACGTCATTTTCCCCTTGCACAGTGTGTGACGAAGGAGACAAAGGTCTCAGAGACAAAGGTCACAGACAGGGCATGGCAGACTACTGAGACCGCAAAAAGTTAGACAGAGGGCAAGATGTTCAGACAGCTGTGGCCTTATCTGTGAGGGGGAGTGTGTTCCATACCCAGAGATCATTCCTACAGAGGAGCTCAAGGTGGAGCACGTGGCTCCCACCTCCTCCCTTTAAACCCCACGACGACAACCCTACGAGGTAGGCTAGGCTGAGAGAAGGCAGTGACTGGCCCCAAAAGTCAAACCCAGCGAGTTCATGGGGATTCCAACCCAAGTCCGGCACAAGCGCTAGGCCACGTTGTCTCTGGCGGATGAGGATTTCCAGGAAGGAGGAATTGAGGGTCCACTGGATCTTTCCGTCCCCCAAGCAGCAATATCTGCACAAGCTAGCCCCCCTGTGTGTGTTTGTGTGTGCTTAGCTGTTGCGCTTAGCTTCCTCTGACTCCCAGCCGCCTCTTCCTCCTTCGGTTCCCCCGACAGAGAACGGAACCTTTTTCTGCAACGAGTGCCACTGCCGCTTTTCGGAAGAGGCGTCGCTGAAGAGACACTCCCTCCAAATGCACAGCGACAAGCCCTACAAGTGTGACCGTTGCCAGGCCTCCTTCCGCTACAAAGGGAACCTTGCCAGCCATAAAACTGTGCACACAGGTACGGCGCTTCCGGGCCGCCACAGGGGCAGGGGAGAGGTCTGTCGGGATGGTGGACGGTCAGGCCGAGGGAGCCGTGCGGCCTGGGGCCATGGAACCGCAGGATTGCCGGGTTGGAAGGGGCCTCAAGCGGTCATCTAGTCTGACACCCTGCAATGCAGGGATCCCGGACAGACGGCCCTCTGAGCTCTGTTTAAAAGTCTCCAGCGAAGGAGGATCCACCACCCTCCGAGGTCATACGATCACGGAACCGTAGAGCTGGAAGAGATCCCTTGCAACACGGTAATCGCAGCTAAAGAACCCCTGACAGTTGCCCACCCAAGCTCTGCTTGAAAACCTCGAATGAATCATTGAAGGGCTCCCCAAGGGACATCTAGTCCAACCCCCTGCAATGCAGGAATCTCAGCTATAGTATCCCTGGCAGATGGCCGTCCAACGTCTGCTAAAGCACCTCCAAGAAACAAGAGTCCACCAGCTCCTCAAGGAGTCCGTTCCACCTTCCATTTCCCCCTGTATGTCTGGCTGAAATGAAACTAAACCCCAAAAACCTTCAGTGAGGACCAAAAGTGGGAGAACCGGTGCAGGAATGGGAACCTCCAGATTAATGGCGGGCCACAATTTCCCCCCTTCCCTGACCAGTGTCTGAGGACGGTGGGAATTTGTGTCCCTGCACAGTGTTGAGGTGCCCCTTTTCGAGGGACAATCTGTTTCTGTTTGTAAAGCACTTTGTGATCTGTGGCAGCGGAAGGATCTGAGACAGGCAGTATCATCGAGTTAAGGGAGTGAGCTTTGAGCCAGGGAGTCAGCAGTTCAAATGACCTCGCCTTGACCATGGACTCTCTGGCGGACCCTTGCAACCTCCGTTTCCCATCTGTAAAATGGGGACAAGCCCTTATCCGGATCTGGGGAATTCATGAGGGGTGCTCACATGTAACGTTTTAACGAGTATGCAATCTGGGTACGCAGAGAGCTGAGCTGTGTCCTTGTAGAGTTATTCACATGTAACACAGAAAAAAGTGTATGCAGTCTAAGTATCTGTGTACACTGTAGGTTTGGTTGCACTGGATGTAGGTACATTATTATTGTTGTTGTTGTTGTTATTTATACCCCACCCATCTGGCTGGGTTTCCCCAGCCACTCTGGGCGGCTTCCAACAAAATATTAAAACACAATAGTCTGTTAAACATTAAAAGCTTCTTTAAACAGGGCTTCCTTCAGATGTCTTCTAAAAGTCTGGTAATTGTTGTTCTCTTTGACATCTGGTGGGAGGGCATTCCATGGTGGTGGTGCCCGCCCTGTAGAATGCCCTCCCATCAGATGTCAAGGAAATAAACAGCTATCTGACTTTTAGAAGACATCTGAAGGCATCCCTGTTTAGGGAAGTTTTTAATGTTTGATGTTTTATTGTGCTTTTAATATTCTGTTGGGAGCTGCCAAGAGTGGCTGGCCAGGTGGGCGAGGTATAAATAATAAATCATTATATTATCAAGCTCCCAGATTAAACTCCCCATGGCATCTCCAGGCAGGGCTAGGAGATGCTGCGAGCCCGTGTTGACAATACTGAACTGCAGGGGCCAATGGTGTGCCTCAGTATAAGGCAACTTCCTATGGCTTTCCTATCCGTTTGGGTCCTTGGCGCTGAGAGTTTTGAAGGCGAGGGGGCACCCTAGTCGCCCAGGCCCCATTCCTTACCCAAAGCCGCGCCCTCCCTTCTAGTCGGGCCACACACACTTTCATAGAAGCACCTTCTCTCTTTTTCTTTCTTTTGCTTCATACCGCGACACTAAACAGGCTCCGTTCTGTTTGTCGAGACAGGCGAGAAGCCGTATCGCTGCAGTATCTGCGGGGCCCAGTTCAACCGGCCGGCCAACCTGAAGACCCACACGCGGATCCACTCGGGAGAAAAGCCCTACAAGTGCGAGACCTGTGGGGCGAGGTTTGTCCAGGTGGGTAGTTGATAGGTGGAGATGACTCTGTGGACTCCCTAGGTGGCGGGATTGAGAATTTAGCCATATTAGTGTTGGAATACTGCCAGGGAGATAAAGTCCATCATGGCCCCAAGCCGTCTGCCGGACGATCCATCGATCTCCCGTAGGCACGCAGTATCAGCAATTCGCGACATGAGTTTCTTGAAATAGCTTGCCACGTTCCAGAGCTCATGCACACTCTATCAGCAGATAATTCACAGCAGAAGTCACACGCAGGAGAGCATTATTTACAAGTTTTATTCAGCGTTGATCAGAACAAAGAAAAACATGACTGCCTGCGTCAGTGTCTCCAGACACAGAGAGAGAAACGAAAGCAACAGAAAACATAAACATCCTATGAACAGGAAATGCGTAGACTCTGTGACTCACAAAGCCTGCTCCCTTTTAAGGTGGAACGGAAATATCCTAACAATTAGCAGAACTTGAGTGATACTTGTAAACACAAATACCTTTTGTGGAGTAGACGGGAACAATACAGTGGTACCTCGGGATGTGAACTGGATCCTGAAGTGAACGTAAGATGCACAGGCACGGGTTGCGTTTCTTCGCTTCCACGCATGCGCATGACATCATTTTGAGCGTCTGCGCATGCGCGAGTGGCGAAACCCAGAAGTAACGCACTCCGTTACTTCCAGGTCGCCACGGAGCGCAACCCAAAAATATTTAAGCTGAAGCGTATTCATCCCAAGGTATGACTGTATTAAAGAATATAAAACTGTGCAGAAAAAACAACGACAGTATAAACAGTACAATGAGAATGATTGGAAGACTTGTTTTGTCAGAAGACTTTTTTATTTAAGTGTTTATTTAAGTATTAATTAGGAAGATTAAGTTTTTTTAATGCACGTAAATCTGCTTTTTCTTTTTTCTTTTTTTCTGTATTTTCTTTTCTTTTTTCTTAATTCTTTTTTCTTTAATTTCCTTTTTATAGTATGAGATTGTAAATTCTTTGTATATGTGTGTAATTTAAATTAATAAAGATTATTAAAAAGAGAGAGAGAGAGAATTTGGCCCTTCTGGAACCCCGCTGCCAACACCAAAGGGGGTCTTTCTTTTGTGTGTGTGTTTTGTTTTGTTTTAAATTTTGTAACGTAATCTTTATTGCATTTTTAAAAATTACAAAAAAAGAGAATAAATTCAGCCTTACATCCACGTGTACTAAAAAGAAAAGAAAATAGATAAAAGAAAATTGTAAAAAGAAAAAGATCTTTGTCAAATACACAAAATTATTTAAGGAGTACAAACCATAATTTGAATATTCTACGCACAAAATTCATAGAAAGAAGTTACCTTCATATTTCTTCTTTCCTCCCCCCCCCTTACAGTCACATTCTTTCTGTTCCCCGAAACTGGCTTGAGTCCCTTATATGTTTATTGACTTCCCTCTAACTCTTTGCGGCTTCAACACTTCTCTTACATTTAAGTAATCTCTATTCAGTTATAAAAAGAAAATTCCCTTATTCCTGTGAGGTTAATCACAGGCACACAACCAAGAATCATTACTGGAACCATATTTTGTCAGGTAGTTTTTAAAGCAATCCCATTCTTTTTTTTAACCTTGTTGCCTGAGCGGTTTCTTATTAATCCTGTTTCTTTTGACGCCCCAAATGAACTCGTGGGAACCGCCCCTCTTGACACCTGTATTTCTTTTGCCAGGTAGCACACCTGAGAGCTCACGTGCTGATACACACCGGCGAGAAGCCCTACCCGTGCGAAATCTGTGGGACCCGATTCCGGCATCTGCAGACCCTCAAGAGTCACCTGCGAATCCACACTGGGGAAAAGCCCTACCATGTAAGTTGTGGCGTCTGAATGTGCCATGGTGGAGATTTCTGCATTGCATGGGGTTGGACTAGATTTCCCACAGGGTCCCTTCCAATTCTACAATTCTGGGATCTTGTAAGCCAGGCTATACCAAGCTGGTGTTTTCCCCTAGGAGCTAGCAGTGGCCAAAAAGCTGGATGGCTTAAAAGTCGTGGTTTTATTAATTCTCAGGCCACAGGCCATTCGCGTATAAGATGAATAGGTACAGCGCAGAAACGCACAATATAAAATACTGTATAAAATCACATTGATACTTAGAAGTATGCATCTTAAAAATACTGCATAAATCACATGTAAGGCAGATCAAACTTACATATCGAAAGCACTAAATTTAATACAGAGAAAAAGCATTGCTTATTGAAAGGTAAAGGGACCCCTGACCGTTAGGTCCAGTCGTGGCCGACTCTGGGGTTGCGGCGCTCATCTCGCTTTACTGGCCAGCATGTGGGCCATGTGGCCAGCAGGACTAAGCCGCTTCTGGCGAACCAGAGCAGCGCACGGAAACGCTGCTTACCTTTACCTATTTATCTACTTGCACTTTGACGTGCTTTTGAACTGCTAGGTTGGCAGGAGCAGGGACCGAGCAATGGGAGCTCACCCCGTCGCATGGATTCGAACCACCGACCTTCTGATCGGCCAGCCCAAGAGGCTCAGTGGTTTAGACCACAGTGCCACTCTATTCTGCCTTGGTCAGACCACACTTGGAATACTGTGTCCAGTTCTGAGCATCAGAATGGTCTGCGCATGTGCAGAAGTGGTCCTCAGGTTGCGGAAACCTCAGGAAACCTGCTTGTATAAATATTCATTTAAGCATTCCCATTGTTCCTGAATTACAATTTTTGGTTTGTGCCTTATTAAATCCGTCCATTTTGCTAACTCCAGGTACTCACATAGTTTACTTAACCATTCCCCATTGGTTGGGATATAATTTCCTTTCCAATGACTGGCTACCAGCATTCTCGCTGCTGCTGTTGCATACAGAAAGACAAGACAATTTATCCCTGTTGTTATTAGAGCCCTGATCTGACGCCTTTTCGCTTTTTCTCCTCTCCCCCCCCTCCAGTGTGAAAAGTGCAACCTGCACTTCCGCCACAAAAGCCAGCTGCGCCTCCACTTGCGCCAAAAGCACGGCGCCATCACCAACACCAAGGTGCAGTACCGCGTCTCGACAGTGGAAGGCGCCGCTGAGCTCCCGAAGGCTTGCTGAAGGAAGGACCTGTTTCTCGGGAAAAGAGGGTCTGGCTTAGGAGGAGGAGGAAGGGCAGTGGGGGGGGGCGATGTCCAAAGGAAACTTGTAACACTTTAGGGGGGGGACGGGACAAAAACTTTATTATTCTTTATTGTCACACAATGGAGTGCCTCTCGAAGCCCGGAGTTTCAGTTGCAAAGGAGGAAGAGAGAAATAGTATAATGACACGGGTTTTACATTTCCTTTTTGTTTTTTCCTGCTTCCCAGTTATGTGAATTTTCAAAAAAGTATATATATATCTATATATCTCTCTCTATATATCTATATATATATAGTCAGAGCGACATTTTGTGTATGTGTGTGTGTGTGTGCGTGTGTGTTTACGTGCAAGAGAGTTTGGGTTTTGGAGCTGGGGGGAAAGAACCCCCGTCTTTTAAAAGTCTGCGCTGCAAAAGGCCTGACCCTTTTCGCAGCCAGGAGACGAGGAATGTAGATCGTTTCGTGGGAACAAATTGTTATTTCTTTTTTCTTTTTTCTTTTTTTTTTTTTGCAAATGAAATTGTGTGTTTTTTAACGAAAGAGCGGGGGCGGCGGGCGGGGAGATTGTATATGCTATCAGAGTGGAGAGGGCTTTAACTTTTTAACCAAAGGTGATGGAATCTATGGCAGAGTTGTAAATATATGAATATATATATATATATAAATAAATATATAAAAAATATAAACCTTTAAAAAAGAGATATTAAATGCATATATATATATATATATATATATGTATACACACACACACAGACACACACACACATATATACATATATATATATATGCATTAAAGTCTCCTGCTAGGCCTCTGCAGGCAGATGGCTGATCCAGGAGTCTTTATTGTGACAAAGCACTTAACAAGATATTTTAAAAGTATTGCATCTGTATTAGTGAGAAAATATTTTGTCTAAGAGCATTGAGTGTGTATTTGTATTTTTTGCAAGTGAAGGTTTACAATTTACAAAAAAAAGAGTGTGTATTAAACCAACGAAGCTGCAGAAGGAATTTAAAATAATTTAAAAAAACGTAATTTTGTGTTCTGTTTTCCTTTTCTTTCTTTCTTTCCTTTCCCCCAGTCTGTATATATGTACAATGTTTGTTTGGGGTTTTATTTTTATTTCTCTCTCTCTTTTTTTTTTTTTTTTTTGCGTTTTCTCACAGTGCCTTTCTTTTCGACTAAATTAGAGCCCAGTTTTGAGGTACGGTGTCGCTACCAAGGGGGTCGTTGCAGACTCTTGATGGAGAATGTCAGGTGTTGTGTTTTTTTTTAAAAGATAATAATAATTTGGTCTCATTTTATACACTTGTGTTACAATCAGTCAATCTCGGGTGACAGGGTTTGGGGGTGTGTCAAACTGCATTAATGCGTTCTGTAAAATATAGCTGTACAAATTCAAAAATAAAACGGCAGAAAGCAACCATGAGCAAGGCTGTGTGGTGTGTTCCTTTTCCTTCCTACCTGCCCCAGCAGCTGTTTCTTGAGAAGGCATCCCTTTGTGCCAGTTCAAGGTCCAATGCAGCCTTCCTCAACCTGGTGCCCTCCTGGTCCCCAGAATTCAAACTCTCACCCATCCATAACCAAAATAAAAAAATTCCTTCCAGTAGCACCTTAACAACCAACTAAGTTAGTTCTTGGTATGAGCTTTCGTGTGCATGCACACTTCTTCAGATACACTGAAACAGAAGTTGCCAGATCCTTCTATATAGTGAGAAGGTGGGGAGGGGTATTACTCAGAAGGGTGGTGGGAATGGGAGATTGGCAGATAGCTGAGATGAGCCTGATGACGACTCTTATTTTCCATGGAGAGACCTGGTTTGAACAAAGACATTGGATTCTTATCTCATTATACATGACTAAGCCATTTTTCACCTTCTCACCCCTTGCCTTTTCCTGTAAGACCTATTGCAGTCGTTAAGAGTCGTCAACAGGCTCATCTCAGCTAGCTGCCAATCTCCCATTCCCACCACCCTTCTGAGTAATACCCCTCCCCACCTTCTCACTATATAGAAGGATCTGGCAACTTCTGTTTCAGTGTATCTGAAGAAGTGTGCATGCACACGAAAGCTCATACCAAGAACTAACTCAGTTGGTCTTTAAGGTGCTACTGGAAGGAATTTTTTTATTTTGACTATGGCAGACCAACACGGCTACCTATCTGTAACTGGAACCATCCCTAACCAGCAAGACCATTCTCCTTTGTCCTCTCATGTTGCCTGGAGCTGATGGGAAGTGGAGGGTGCAGGGTCAAGTCTTGGAAGTGATTCCTCCTAACCCATCGGTAGGCAAGCTAAGGTCCAGGGGCCGGATCTGGTCCCATAGCCTTCTCAATCCGGCCCGCGGACGGTTCGGGAATCAGCGTGTTTTTACATGAGTAGAAGGTGTCCTTTTATTTAAAATGCATCTCTGGGTTATTTGTGGGGCATAGTAATTTGTTCATTCCCCCCCCCCAAATATAGTCTAGTCCCCCACAAGGTCTGAGGGACAGTGGACTGGCCCCATGCTGAAAAAGTTTGCTGACCCCTGTCCTAACCTGACCGAGTGGGTTCTGGTGTATCCACACGTATCAGTCAAATGCTATCTCACAGATGACAAAAGTTGTAACTTCAGGATGACAGTGACCCTGCTTCTCTTCCACTCTGAATACCAAGGCATAGTCAGCTGAACCATACAGAAATAAAAACCAGTCCACATGTATTAATTTGTGAAATCCTCTCTTCACAAGCAACTTCTTACCCCCCTGGTAACCATGGCAAGGTTAACCACTTACAGAGGGGCTGGAGCTCTGTTCATCTCTTGCAGGAAACTCAACAAAGAATCTTGTTGCATCCTAAAGACTAAACAAATTTATTATAGGTTAAGCCAATGGTTCCTAAACCTTTTCGCCCTCCACCCTACAAGTTCCATATATTCCTCCCCAGTGGCTACTACCCTGTAGAAAGCATTATTCAGAATAGTGGTTTGCACCAACCACTAAGGAAGTTAAGGACTCAATAAAATTTGAAGCAGTTGCAACTTCATTGAAAACCGGTCCCTTCACCTGCCACAACTGCAACAAAATATGTCTCTCCTGTATTGGTCTCTACAGCCACAGGTTTGACTTCACCCCTCAAGGCACATTTTCCACTGTCTCCTGAGACAGACAGATGCCAACAAGTACACTCGTACCTTGGAAGTCAAACAAAATCCATTCCAGAAGTCCGTTTGACACCCAAAACGTTCAGAAAACAAGGCACAGCTTCCGATTGGTTTCTGATTGTGCAGGGGCACCGGAAACAATAGCAGAAGCCACACCGGACGTTTGGCTTCCAAAAAATGTTTGAAAACCAGAACACTCATTTTCAGTTTTTGATAGTTCGGGGGCTGGAACATTTGACTCCCAAGGGATTTGGGAGCTGAGGTACAACTGTAAAACTATTTAGTTTAATGAATTCAACAGAATTAATGAATTTCTTCCAGTGATAGTGGTTTTCCAAAGTCCGATAGCCATTTATACCTTTATCTTCCAACAGCTGTGGCTGCTTGGCTCTTACCACCTCCTTTAGGTAACCCTCACTATCCCCTTTGGGAACCACCAGTTTAAGATTTGGGGACAACAGTATGAACACGGCTGATGAAGTGAAAACTTATGGTCTGTGAAAACTTACACCATAATCTTTTTTAAAAAAATATTTTTTTATTAATTTTCCACATTTTTAACATCCTCACAATATTCATCTTTCATCTCCACTTAATAGGTTCTTTTGAACCTTTGAACTCCCCTCCCCCCCTCCATGGCTTCTTTCTTTATCCCCTAATTAACTGCATCTTTTACGTTTTCCAAATCGTTATATAAATCATCAGTAAAATATAGTAGACTTTCCCATTACAAGTACCTTCACATTCCTGCCAGTGTCTTTACATTTTTACAGTGATCTTTTAAATAAGGCACACTTTTGTTCCAGTCCTTTTCAAATGCTTGATCTTCCTGGTTTTGGATCTTTCCCGTCACTTTCGCCATCTCCACATAGTCCATCAGTTTCGCTTGCCGCTCCTCTTTCGATGCACCAAGAAAAAAGCACACCAAGAACTCAGGCCAGACAGGGCCCTGTTTCGATGTATTCACCTTCATCAGCAGGAAGTATCAAATATTACATGAAAATACATTTAAATTCTAAATTATCATAAATTATAAAACAGTCATATAAAACTGTATTATATAACATTTGGTCATTTGGAAAATGTCTTGCGAGTTCCTGCTGTTTTTTTCCCCTCCCCCCCCCCTTTTTCTAAGCCGCTAAGCCGCTTATCAGATGATCCGATCAGCAGATAAGCCGCTAATAGCGCTAATCCGCTAATCCGTCAATGGGCTTGCTTCGCAAGACGAAAAAACCGCTAGACGAAGAGAATCACAGAACGGATTCTTTTCGTCTTGCGAGGCACCACTGTATTTTCTATGTTTCTCAGAGATAACAACTGAAAATAATCAATATTAATAATAATTACATGTGTTTTGTAAACTAAGAAAATCTTTAATAAAAATACATTAAAAAGAAAAAGATTGGCAAGCCCTGCTACGTTGCTTCTAAAAGCCTCAGAATCGTACGTCACACCGGAAACTATGCAGATTTACACCAGGCAGCAAAACGTGAGTTTTTTCTGGGTCGAAGGGAAGCTTATAGTTTGACGATAATTATTCCCAATTTATTTTCTGAGAGGTAAGGGGCATTTCAGCTGCAACATCCACCAAAGCAAAGTGGCCCAGTTATTTGTCTACCCTCCAATCGACAGTCAGATCCCTTCACGCACACCAACCATGGTGGAGAATATACTGGAACGTTGAAAAACATCCAGTGTGGTAGAGTGGGAAGAGCATCAGATTAAGCCCAGGGAGACCCGGGTTCAAATCTCCACTCACAGATTCATAGAATCATAGAATGGTAGAGTTGGATGCTTGCCAGATGACTTTTAGCCCCCACCCCCCTCTCTCAGCCCACCTCACAGGGTTGTTGTGATGACAACATGTGTGTGGAAAAGAACCATGTACTGTATACCCCTAGAGCTCCTCTGAGGATGGATGGAGTGGTATCATTTTGGACTCACAGCTGTCCATGGAGGCACAGGTCAAATTTGTGTCCAGGGCAGCTGTTTATAGCTCCATCTGGTGCACAGGCTGAGACCCTCCCTGCCTGCTGTCTGTCTCGCCAGAGTGCTGCATGCTCTGGTTATCTCCCGCTTGGACTACTGCAATGCGCTCTATGTGGGGCTACCTTTGAAGGTGACCTACAACTAATTTGAACTACAACTAATCCAGAATGCGGCAGCTAGACTGGTGACTGGGAGAGGCCTCAGAGACCACATAACACCAGTCTTGAAAGATCTACATTGGCTCCCAGTATGTTTCTGAGCACAATTCAAAGTGTTGGTGCTGACCTTGAAAGCCCTAAACGGTCTCGACCCAGTATACTTGAAGGAGCGTCTCCACCCCCATCGATCTGCCCCGACATGGAGGTCCAGCTCTGAGGGCCTTCTGGCAGTTCCCTCACTGCAAGAAGCCAAGTTACAGGGAACCAGGCAGAGGGCCTTCTCGGTAGTGGCGCCCTCCCTGTGGAATGCCCTCCCACCAGATGTCAAACAACTACCAGACTTTCAGAAGACATCTGAAGGCAGCCCTGTTTAGGGAAGCTTTTAATGTTTGATGTATTATAGTATTTTAATTTTTTTTGGAAGCCGCCCAGAGTGGCTGGGGAAGCCCAGCCAGATGGGCGGGGTATAAATAAATTATTATTATTATTATTATTATTATTATTATTATTATTATTATTATCTAATCATTTTGATAAAATGGCCACACTGCTTTTTGAGAGCCCTTCTCCACAAAAGCAGCTAGCGACAATATTTCAAGTCTCAGCAGTATTGCAAAATAAAAATGTCCAAAGTCCGTTTCAGGGGCCTTATCCAGCCGGCCCTCGTGCATGTTCACTTCATCAAATCTGGCCCTCTTTGAAAAAAGTTTGGGCACCCCTGGGCCAATCAAATGCCAGTGGCAGCAAGAATGACAATTTCCACTACAACCACACGGTGGCAGATTGAGGCAAGATTTAAGTATCATGTGAACAGTAAATATGTTTTGGGGGGTAACTTGACTTCCATGGGGAGGCAGTCAACTAACTAGACCAGGGGTCTGCAACCTTTAAGACAAAAAGAGCCACTTGGACCCGTTTCTGAAGAAAAAACAACAACTGGGAGCCGCAAAACCATTGCAACATTTAAAACACATATATCTCTGGAGCCGCGATCTGACAGCGGGCGGGAAGGTGACGTCGGGGCAGTGCGTGACTAACGCACGCACCGCCCCCATGCGACGTCAGAGACAGTACAGTGCCCGCCACAGTGGGGAGTGTCAGGGCACACAATGCGCCTCCTCCCCTCGCTAGTATCCGCCCCGGAGCCGCGGCAAAGGTGTAAAAGAGCCACATGCGGCTCCGGAGCCGCGGGTTGCAGACCCCTGAACTAGACCCACTGAAATTAATGAACATTACCATGCATTTCAATGAGTCTACCGGGAGTCTTCTTCTTTCTTCTTTGGCGATCCCTTGTAGCTGTGTAAGATTATCTTCCATAAACACGGTTTTAACAGTGACTGTGGAGGCCAATTCTGGATCCACACATCCTTCCACAGTGGGGACATGGGTTTCCGGGCAGGAGTTGATCACGGTGTGGATTTGCTAAGTGTGCCTTCCTCTTAGCACATTTCTCCCTTGCCTCCTGAGTTCGAGTGTAATGCTGGTGGTCAACAAAAGAGGTTTAAAGACTGTCTCAAGGCAAATTTTTAGAAATGTAGAATAAACACTGACAACTGGGAAACATTGGCCTGCAAGCGCTTCAGTTGGAGAACAGCCTTTACCAAAGGTGCCATGGGCTTTGAAGACACTCGAACTCAGGATGCAAGGGAGACACGTGCTAAGAGGAAGGCACGCTTGGCAAATCCACACAGTGATCAACTCCCACCCGGAAACCAATGTCCCCACTGTGGAAGGATGTGTGGATCCAGAATTGGCCTCCACAGTCACTTACGGACTCATTGTTAAAACTGTGTATGAGGAATCGCCAAAGAAGAAGAAGAGATGTTTTGGACAGCACTTTTACATTACATTCCAACAGGTCGCAAAGATCAAATTCTTGCAACTGCAGAGCAAGTATTATTTGGTGCCCCTGACAGTGCCAGTTCTGCAACAGTAGCGGCAAATCCATATAGGAGACAATTATGGTGCCAAAGCAGGCTGTTAAAGTCACTCTAACGCTCAACTCAAAAAAATAAGTACTGTATTTTTCGCTCTATAACACGCACCCGACCATAACACGCACATAGTTTTTAGAGGAGGAAAATCCGTAGGCATGCCACCCGTAGGCATTCCCTCCATAACACGCACAGACATTTCCCCTTACTTTTTAGGAGGAAAAAAGTGAGTGTTATGGTGCAAAAAATACGGTATATATAAAAGAGGTTGAATGCCTGCTATAGAGCCTGATACCCAGTGGAGGGCAGAGGAGTACCTGATTTCTCCAACATCAGACAAGAGCTGCTTAGCTCAAAG
The DNA here is from genome assembly GCF_965112155.1 of Podarcis liolepis. Lineage (NCBI taxonomy): Eukaryota > Metazoa > Chordata > Lepidosauria > Squamata > Lacertidae > Podarcis > Podarcis liolepis. The sequence goes on along the minus strand of NC_139556.1, from coordinate 100,975,901 downwards.
AATCTTCAGCTGTTCTTAATAGTTCTGCGCTGCACCGAATATTCAGTAGGACACCAGACACCCAAGCACCCCAGATTTGGAATGGCACTTATTTTGCTCTCAAAGTTGGTCCAGGTGATTTGGCCAGGATATGAAGCGCAGACAAGTGATGGGCAGAACAATCTAGCGATATGAAACAGAAGGGCAGGGAAGATTACCCAGAAACATAAACTTGAAATAAATAAACAAAAACCAAAAGTTTAGGAAGGGTTGTCATCTTTACTGTGGCAAGTCGGTTGAGAGGGGACAAATTAAGGGGCTCCCGAGAATTTAACTAAGAATTGATAAGTCTAATTGCTGGAGTAAAAAAAGGTAAAGATAAAGGACCCCTGGATGGTTAAGTCCAGTGAAAGGTGACTATGGGGTCGCAGCACTCATCTCACTTTCAGGCCAAGGGAGCCGGCATTTGTCCACAGACAGCTTTCCGGGTCAAGTGGCCAGCAGGCCTAAACTGCTTCTGGCACAACAGAACACAGTGGTGGAAACCAGAGCGCACGGAAACACTGTTTACCTTCCCACCGCAACGGTACCTATTTATCTACTCGCACTGGTGTGCTTTTGAAGTGCTAGGTTGGCAGGAGCTGGAACAGAGCAATGGGAGCTCACACCGTAGTGCGGAATCGAATCACCAACCTTCCGATCGGCAAGCTCAAGAGGCTCAGTGGTTTAGACCACAGCGCCACCCGCATCCCCTAATTGCTGGAGTATTGCTCAGCTGAAATGATTTGTGCAAATTTATGGGAATCCGTAGCCCTCAACAGAAAACAGAATCAGGGCATATCTGAATGGCCTGGCGTGCTCTGGTCCATGGGGTCACGAAGAGTCGGACACGACTGAACGACTAAACAACAACAACAGCCTGGAGAAGAAAAGAGAGATGGATGATATGAGAGCCATCTTCAAATATCCAAAGGGTTGTCACTTGGAAGAGGGAGCAGATTTGGTTACTTCTGCTCCAGAGTAGGACCTGGACCAATGGCTTCAAGTTACAAGAAAGGATATTCTGACTCAACATCAGCAAGAGATTTCTGATGGTAAGAGCTGTTTGATGGTGGAACAGACTCCCTCAGGAGGTGGTGGGTTCCAGTGGCGTAGCGTGGGGGGTGCAGGGGGGCGGCTGCACCAGGTGCAACATCTGGGGGTTAGGGTTGGGGGCGCAAATCCACGGGTTAGGGGGCGCAAATTACTTGCCTTGCCCCGGGTGCTGTCAACCCACGCTACGCCACTGGTGGGTTCTCCTTAATTGGAGATTTCAAAGCAGAGTTTGGGTGACCATCTGTCATGGAGCTTTGGTTGAGATTCCTTCATCACAAGGGGGTTGTGTGGGTCTTGGGACCCCGCCCAACTCTACTGTTCTATGATTTTATGTGGTACCTTTATGAGCCTATGCCCAATTAGTACCAGTAATAAACTGGTAGAGTGAACACACACTCATCTAATGAGTCCTTTCCAGACATTTTCAGAACAGCAGCCAGGAACGTAAGACACAAATTTAGGGGAAATGTGCCATAACCCATGTGACAAAGCATGTGGTGATTTTAATTTGGGGGAGGCACGGGATTTAGCATTTGCTACAGAAATCGAGGTGTCATGGAGTTTTCACAGCTTCAGACAAACAGCAATTAGATATTTCCAGCCCTTGCACAGTTTTTGAGCTTCAGACCAGAGATCAAAGGGGAGAGGCAAGTGTCTTGTCCCACTTTGGGTGATCATTAATCCACTCCGCTTCCCCATCCATGTCAACAGGGAGGAAAACATTGCATTTTGAAAACACTAATGAGCCTGGGTAACATCTTCCTAACAATGAAGTAAAATCCTTAAAAAATGCTAAATTAAAAGAAAGAAAGTGACGCCTATCGTCTCCCTTGCTTGCTTTGTGTTTATTATGCACAACACTGAAATCTCATATTGAGGAGACCACTCTCCTTCTTAACTTGTGACCAACAGAGTCTGGATTCCAGACACAATTTCAACTGTTCACTTTTCTCCAGGAGGGCCAGAGGCTGAGCGTCACCTTGTCCCCAGGTGTGTGTGTGTTGGAACATAATAAAATGGAAATAAAAATTGAATTAAAAAAATAAAGGAATAAAGGAAAGAATAAATATCTATCATCTATCTATCATCTATATCTATCTATCTATCTATCTATCTATCTATCTATCTATCTGCAAACAACTAAATTCCATACAGTGATACCTCGGGTTACATATGCTTCAGGTTACATATGCTTCAGGTTACAGACTCCACTAACCCAGAAATAGTACCTCGGGTTAAGAACTTTGCTTCAGGATGAGAACAGAAATCATGCTCTGGCGGCGCATTATAATAATAATAATAATAATAATAATTTATTATTTATACCCTGCCCATCTGGCTGAGTTTCCCCAGCCACTCTGGGCGGCTCCAAATCAAGTGTTAAAAACAGTACAGCATTAAGCATTAAGGTTAAGAACAGTTTCAGGTTAAGAACGGACCTCCAGAACGAATTAAGTACTTAACCAGAGGTACCACTGTATTTGCTTGTCTAGTATATAGACACACGGGTGAAGCTGTGGTCTAAACCATTGAGCCTCTTCGGCTTGATGATCGGAAGGTCGGCGGTTCGAATCCCCACAACGAGGTGAGCTCCTGTTGCTCTGTCCCTGCTCCTGCCAACCTAGCAGTTTGAAAGCATGCCAGTGCAAGTAGATAAATAGATACCACTGTGGAAGGTAGGTAAACGGCGTTTCTGTGCGCTCTGGTTTCCAACATGGTGTCCGGTTGCACCAGAAGCGGTTTGGTCCTGCTGGCCACATGACCCGGAAAGCTGTCTGTGGACAAACACCGGCTCCCTTGGCTTGAAAGCGAGATGAGCACCACAACCCCAGAGTCGCCTTTGACTGGACTTAACCGTCCAGAGGTCCTTTACCTTTACCTAGACATATAAATGTTATTGAAGCAAAATAAAAAAAATTCCTTCCCTTAGCACCTTAGAGACCAACTAGGTTTGTTATTGGTATGAGCTTTCGTGTGCATGCATATTTCTTCAGATACACTGTGTATCTCATACCAGTAACAAACTTAGTTGGTCTCTAAGGTGCTACTGGAAGGAATTTTTTTATTTTGTTCTGTCTACGGCAGACCAACACGGCTACCTACCTGTAAATATAAACATTATTATTATCCAAAAACATATATGGCTATTTATAACCTACTATTTTTTTTTAATAAATGCATTCCAAATATCATTATACTTCTCCATACAAAGTCTACATCTATAAGCAATCCGTTCATAAGTTGCAAGTGTGGTCATATCTTCAATCCATTGACTGAAGGGGGTCATAGTTTTATCTTTCCAGTTCATCAATAGCAGTCATTTGGCCATAGTAAGGGCATGGAGAACCCATTTACATTGTCCAGTTGTCAAATTCCATATATTAGGAACCTAACTCAAAATAATATTTTCCTCTGAAAATTTTATCATTTTCTGCACAGTCATGTTTATACAAACACTTTCTCCCAATACTTAGTTGGTAGAGGACACCTGTCAGGGGTTCAGGAGCAGAGGCAAGGGCAAGGGAGGAAACAGAGAGCGAGGGGGAGGAGGCAGAAGAAAAGATGAGTGATGACGACGACCCGAGATCTCCGAGTCTTTCCAGTGAATCAGAAGATTCACAGAAAGGAGCACCAGTGGCCAGGGCAAGGGGGGAGCCTAGGGGGACACCCCAGGAAGATAGAGCCAGAGGGGACTCAGAGGGGAGCAGTTGGAAATCGGGACCAGCGTCACCACCAGAGAGCAGGGGAGAGGAAGGGCGCCAGGGATCAAGCGCTGGCAGCTCACAACAGGGGGGAGGGCACGAGTCAGGAGTGGCCACACCTCCATCGGGGAGCGAAGAAACGGTTAAGCGGAAAGTGGAAGGTTGGGCGCGCGCGCCAAGTTCAAATGCACAGGAAGGTGGCGCAGTAAGTAGCCCGGAAAGGGAGCCAGGTCCTAAAGCCCGGCGCAAGGAGACAGGAGGGTCGGGGGGGTCGGCGTCAGAAGAATCCCGGAAGGAAGAGACCCCGGGGGGCAGAGGGACCCAGAGAAGAACAGTCAGGCGGGAAAGGTGGAGTAAGGCTAGGATATTAAGTTGGTGTACAAGGGGCAGAGACTCAGACGGAGCTTCGCCGGTCTAACCCATAAGACGTAGAGTTGCACGCAGCAGCTTGAGAATGGAAACTGTAAATCAATAAAGACTAAATGATCGCTGGCTAGGGTGATCCTCTGTGAGCTAGGATCTGGAAGCAGCTCTGACAACACCGTAAAAACATGTCTTTCAAAGAAGCATTATCCTTATTACATCTCCAACAATGTGCTTTTTAGACCATCCTTTTCTACATAAAAGGTAAAGGGACCCCTGACCATTAGGTCTAGTTGTGGCCGACTCTGGGGTTGCGGCGCTCATCTCGCTTTACTGGCCGAGGGAGTGAGCGTACAGCTTCCTGGTCATGTGGCCAGCATGACTAAGCCGCTTCTGGTGAACCAGAGCAGCACACGGAAATGCCGTTTACCTTTCTACCACAGCGGTACCTATTTATCTACTTGCACTTTGACATGCTTTTGAACTGCTAGTTTGGCAGGAGCAGGGACTGAGCAATGGGAGCTCACCCCGTCGCGGGGATTTGAACTGCTGACCTTCTGATCAGCAAGTCCTAGGCTCTGTGGTTTAACCCACAGTGCCACCCGCATCCATCCTTTTCTATATAGACTACAGTAAATTCTAAATGTTTTCTGCTGTATACGGTAATTTAATATCCATTGACACCTTCGCTGCAGAAGCTAAAACGCCTTCCCACTGCCTAGGTGATATAGGAACCTCCAACTCTTTATTCCACTCATTTCTAGAATCTGTGTATCGAATTGATTCGTTGATAGCAAATACCTATAAATCACAAACGGTTGTGGGAATGTGGAGAACTAAATTTAAGGTTGGGACGGTAGAAAACTGCTAGAAGCTGACATTGCCGGATTCGCTCTTCCCTCAAGACTACGGTTACCAGACGTCCCCGTTTCCCGGGGAGAGTCCCCGGATTTACAAATCTGTCCCCAGGCAAAATACGTCCCCGGAATATCCCCGGATTTCATTTAATGTCCCCGGATTTATATTTTAAGTGTTGTAGATTTATTAGTAGGAAATGAATATTGCGCGATTGGTTCAATGGCACAAGACACATCATTTGGGGACTTCTGGAGAGGCAAAATGGCGGGCGCCATGGCAGCGAGCAGCTCCTGAAGCCAGCCAGAGCCTACTGCGCTACCAGGCTGGCTGCTGAGACTGCCGCTGCTGCCGCCACTGCCAAGGGGGAACTGGGGGTGCCCAGCGCGTCAACTGGGGGAACCGCTGACACACTCACTCTGTGACCCAAATTGAGCCGGGAACAAGAGCGCCTAGCCACTTGGCTGACTTCCTAGTGGCGTTCTGGGGCCAGGAAAACCCCTGAGTGAATGCAGGGAGAAGGAGGAGAGGAGAAGGAGAAGGAGAAGGAAGAGGAAGAGAAAGAGGAAGGAGAAAAAAGAGGGGAGCCCCGACCTTGCCGTGCCGCCGCTGCCACCGCTGAGGAGGAGAGGTAGGATAGCACTGGGAGGACAAGGACACATGGCCAAGCCCAGGCCTGACCCAAGCCTACTCCATGATAGCTAGCTCTCCAAGAGAGCAGGCCAGGGCCCAGAGTAAGGCTGCCCGACAGAGGAGACCACAGAAGAGAAGATATTTTTTTAAAGGTTTTTTGTCTAAAAGAAGTACCGTATTTTTTGCTCTATAAGACTCACTTTTTCCCTCCTAAAAAGTAAGGGGAAATGTATGTGCATCTTATGGAGCAAATGCAGGCTGCACAGCTATCCCAGAAGCCAGAACAGCAAGAGGGATCGCTGCTTTCACTGCGCAGCGATCCCTCTTGCTGTTCTGGCTTCTGAGATTCAGAATATTTTTTTTCTTGTTTTCCTCCTCCAAAAACTAGGTGCGTCTTGTGGTCTGGTGCGTCTTATAGAGCGAAAAATACGGTAATAACTTTTTTTCTCTTTTTTAAAAAAAAGTGTCCCCAGATTCTTTGAAAAAAATCTGGTAACCTTCCTCAAGACAGAGCCTTGCATTCCCAAATAGACAATACGTGTTTGACTCCATCCCACAAAATAGTGGCAGTCTGGAGTCATCGCTTTGTGTGAGCTTTACCTCTCCTTACCTTTGTGAATTTATTTGGGACATTTACACCAAAACTTAGGTGTCCACTTAAAATGGGAGACGTGTGTACGTCTAACAAAAACTTCAGTGCACAAAGTCGTTCCCAGGTTTCTTAGCGCAGGGTGAATCTTTGCATCTGGGAACCTCTACAAAGGTTCCTTTCTCATTTTCCTCCCAGTCTCCAGTAATTGAATTTACGCAACATCCAGGATCGTGCCCTGCTTTCTGTTTGCCTCAATGAATATTGATGCCGCATTTATCCTTAGTTAATATTCATTATGAAGAAGAAATCACATCTATTCACATTTAATTACATCCTCCTCGGTAAACAAATCAAGACCCATTAGAAAGAGTTCTTAGCCCACCCAAACACTTGAAGAAAGCTGACACTAAATTTTACATCCCACAAACAGGACTCAGCCAAAAAGAAAAAAAGAAAGGAAGCAGGATAAATTTGTGCTACTGAAACAAGGATTAATTATAAAATTAATGGTAGCACAGAAGTTTGGAACGGCCGGGGGTTGGAAATGGAGCCTGGAGTATTGTGTGTGGGCACCACAGTTCAAGAAGGATATTGATAAACTGGAACAAGGCAAGCTCACCCATGAGGCAAGTTGAGGAGACCGTCTTGGGTAACAGGATCCATGGGTGTAGAAGATCCTGATATAGATCTTTAACCCACCCCCTTTGCTCATGATTGAGATCTTCATTCACCCCTTCTTCCCTGGTGGGGATGCCATTTTGTGGTTTCGCCAGCACTGAGCTGGAACCTGTCCAGAGGAGGGCGACCAAGGTGACCAAGGGTCTGGGAACCAAGCCTGATGAGCAACAGTCGAAGGAGCTGGGTATGTTTATAGCCGGGAGGGTGAGGGCCCTCTTCTAATACCTGAAGGGCTGCCACGTGGAAGATGGAGGAAGCTTGTTTTCTGCTGCTCTGGAGGGTAGGACCCAAACCAATGGATTCAAATGACAAGGAAGGAGATTCCAACTAAATATTAAGAAAAACTTTCTGATGGTAAGAGCTGTTTGACAGTGGAATGGATCACTTCAGAAAGAGGCAGACTGTGCTGGGCCTGGGGGTAACCCATGAAACACGGTCCAGGACTGGTCCAGAATCTGAAGGTTCCACTGGGAGTCAGTCCGACAGGGCCAAGGCAGGAAACCAGGCAAGGACAGGTACAGGATCCCAGGCAGGATCTAGCATACAGCAATGCTGCTCCCTCAACCTGGGGCAGAGTCTGACAGCCTTTTATCTTTGTTGGGGTAGCGGTCGGTCCTGATCCCCTGGCGACTCACCTCCCTGTCTCTCCCGAAGGTGAGCTCTCCTCCTGCGAATACTCAGGTCTCTCCTTCTCTCAGACCTTAGTCTCTGCAGCTCAGGAGACGTCGATGGGTTACTAGACCCAGAAGCCACCTCAGCCTCTCCTGACCCAACCGGTAGTGGAGCATCTGTAAGTGATGGCCCAGCTGGAGGCAATGAGGTCATCCCCACATGTGGAGCCAGGGCAGGCTCAGGCCCCTGACTCGGCCCAGCTGGTGCTTGTTGCAGGGGAACCTGTGCAGACTGGGACTCTTCAGAATCAGGCCCCAGACTTGGTTCAGATGATGCCTGAAGCAAAGGATCTGGTGCAGACTGAAACTCCTCTGGTTCCGAGTCCGAACCCAAGTCCCAGGCCATCACACTAACTCTCCTTCCTTGGAGCTATTTCAACACAGGTTGGGTTGCCATCTGCCAGGGATTCCTTAGGTGTGATTCCTGTATGGTGGGGTTTGGACTAGATGACCCTTTGTGTCCCTTCAAGCTCTAGAATTCTATGATCCTATGAGTACAGAGCCCCCTCAGCCCAGGCCCAAATTGGTCCAAAATTGCTGCCAGATTTAGAAGGGCTCCTCACTCCTTTGAATCCTCCATACCACCAGAAACTTCCCCTTCCTTTTTCAATCCAAATTTATCCAGCAGCAGTACTCACAGTGCTTCCATTAGACTTCCCCGAGCTCCACATTGCTCTCTGGCTCATTGATATGGGGCAGAGCCTTGCTCCTTATGTTCTTGGGCAAAGCATTGGTGCTAAATATGCTCCCGAGGACCTGGACTACGCTTCACCTTTTGTCTCTTGCTTCCTGATGAGGCCTAGAGATTGTTAAGTATAATTGCTTGATTGACACTGAACTGAAGAATGCTAACACTGGGGATTTTCCATGGCAGCAAACTTAGAGCCCTCTAAGCTTCCACTAGTTGATAGTGATGTCCTCTGCTCTTAATCTGAGTGTTTAACTTTAGATCATGTGATGAATGTATTCCACTGCAAATTCACCATCTTAGAAGGGTGTGTGTGGCTGTTTTATTTGTTCCCAGGCTCTGTGGGAGAAGGATGCGAACATGAATCTCTCACAGGAGCTCACGGCCTTGGACTGGAATGTAAGCTAATGGAGCCTGTGTGAGAGAGAGCTATGTTTGTCAGCTCTGATTAGAAGTTATTTTATTTCTCAGAAGATGAACCTATGTCTTGGTCAGGCATATTTCTTAAGGAATCATTTGGATATATCTTTGATTGTTTTGTTTCTATTTTGAAGAAGTTCTGGTAGTGAAGCTTCAAAGAATGCTTATGGGTCTGGACAATGTTTTATTCCTAAAACAGTCAGGTTTTGTGCATCCAACCACTTCATGCTGTGCAATATTAATATCTCCAATAGAGACGTGTTAACCGTGTTTGTTGGCACACAAGATCCCCCCAATCTTTAGGGAAGCGTTCAATGTTTGATGGACTAATATTTTGTTGGAAGCCACCCAGAGTGGCTGTGGAAACCCAGCCAGATGGGTGGGGTATAAATAATAAATAATAAATTATTATTATTATTATTATTATTATTATTATTATTATTATTATTATTAATTGAGTCTAGGCATCATCTCAATGAAGTTCTCTGCAGTTCAGGGGGTTGGACTAAATGACCCTCGGGGTCCCTTCCAACTCTACAATTCTAAGTTTTGACTCTCCTTTGTGTCCAGATGTTTCCAAAACATTCAGTTTCCGTGTCATGAAATAAACACCGTCAGGTTTCCTTTATCAGTGGGACTCAAACTGATTTTCCGAATCTGCTTCTCCTCTTCCTTCTCCCCGCCTCCCCTGCCGTTCATCTTCTCTTTCTTTTCTTAACTTTGACGAATTATCTGACCTGCATCATCAATTCATTATTCCCCTCTGCTGGACTTAATGCCCACACACATGTGAGGGAAGCCATAAAAGATTAAACTGACGTGGGCAGGGGAGGCCCAGACCTCAATGAAAAATTAACAGCCCTCTTGTCAGGAAAAGATATTGGCACATTCATAACGGATGAAGACTCCTCGGTGGGGAAGTGAATACATGTTGCTTCCTTCATCTGGCGGTTAACCTTTTCACACCCAGCCAGACAAGCAGCCCCTTCCTCTCCAGTCTGCCTTGCCAGCGCCCAAGAAGAAGAAGAAGAAGAGTTTGGATTTGATATCCCGCCTTTCACTCCCTTTAAGGAGTCTCAAAGCGGCTAACATTCTCCTTTCCCTTCCTGCCCCACAACAAACACGCTGTGAGGTGAGTGGGGCTGAGAGACTTCAGAGAAGTGTGACTAGCCCATGGTCACCCAGCAGCTGCATGTGGAGGAGCGGAGACGCGAACCTGGTTCACCAGATTACGAATCTACCGCTCTTAACCACTACACCACACTGGTGGCACAAGGTGAGGGCACCCTCCTTTTCCTGGCTGTCCAGTAGAGTAAAAGCACAGAATCTCCATCACCGCCCCCCCCCTGAGATAAGGAAGCTGACCAGTGCCCAGCTTCCCAACAGAATCTCTACTGCTGAACTGGGATTGGGAGTGATGGGGGTGGAATAGGGTTCAATTTGCATCTGTCAACCGCCCTGAGACCTCTGGGTATTTTGTTGTTGTTGTTTAGTCGTTTAGTCGTGTCCGACTCTTCGTAACCCCCTGGACCAGAGCACGCCAGGCACTCCTGTCTTCCACTGCCTCCCGCAGTTTGGTCAGACTCATGCTGGTAGCTTCCAGAACACTGTCCCACCATCTCGTCCTCTGCCGTCCCCTTCTCCTTGTGCCCTCCATCTTTCCCAACATCAGGGTCTTTTCCAGGGAGTCTTCTCTTCTCATGAGGTGGCCAAAGTCTTGGAGCCTCAGCTTCAGGATCTGTCCTTCCAGTGAGCACTCAGGGCTGATTTCCTTCAGAATGGAGAGGTTTGATCTTCTTGCAGTCCATGGGACTCTCAAGAGTCTCCTCCAGCACCATAATTCATAATAATAATAATAATAATAATAATAATAATTATTATTATTATTATTATTATTATTATTATTATTATTATTATTATTTAAAGGCAAGTCTACCTGACTCACAATTTTCTGAGACAATACTTGAACCAAAACACAGCTATCCTTCGAAATCCACACTCCTTTGAATTTTGCAACGTGGTTCTCCAGCCAAGTCACGTGTACAAAAAAAGCTGGGAACAATGTACAGAAGAATGCATGCATTAATGAAAGCAACATAAAAATGCAGTATAAATTGGTTTGCCAAAATGTTTCTCCTGTGGGAAGGAAATAATACTGAAGTCCACATGAAAATTCACCAGCAACTTGGTGCTATTACTGTTGTTGTTGTGATTTTTAAATTATTTATCTATATCTATCTATCTATCACCTATCATCTATTTATCTATCATCTACATAGCTGTCATGTCAACGTTTCCCTTTTTTTAAGGAAAATTCCTTTATTCCGAATAGGATTCCTCACAAGAAAAGGGAAAAGTTGACAGCTATGATTATCTATCTATCTATCTATCTATCTATCTATCTATCTATCTATCTATCTATCTATCTATCTATCATCTATCTATCTATCTATCTATCATCTGTCTATCTATCTATCTATCTATCATCTGTCTATCTATCTATCTATCTATCTATCTATCTATCTATCTATCTATCTATGATCTATCTATATCTATCTATCTATCTATCTATCATCTATCTCTATCTATCTATCTATCTATCTATCTATCTATCTATCTATCTATCTATCTAATGCAGAAGCATGGAGGGCTTAAGATTGAAAAAAATGAGAAACTGGGGGAACCCAAAAATTTCAGATTTCCCCATCCCTCCTTTGAGAGCCATGAGATTTCCCCAAGGCTTTGCGAAGCTCAGAAAGCACAATCTAGATTGCGGTTTCTCAGTTGCCTATTTTGTGTGACATCTGAATGGCATCAGACAACTAAGGGGGAGTGAGCTGTGCTTTGAACTGCCCCCACATCGCAGCCTCCCTGCTCTTGACGTTCAGAATGTCTGATTTTGCAGAGACTAAAGTATTTCATTTAAACACACACACACAATCCATGCATCTCTTTGAAATCCCTATTTTTAAAAATAAAAATAGGGTTGTGCATCCTTGCAATCTTCTCATCTCCTAGTAAAGATGGCAATATTTTTGCTGCATATTTTTTTTTTAACAAAAGAGCAGTGATTTCACTTTTCACATCTTAAAGAACTCTTGCCACCCGCTGTTCTAACAGAATGCATTCCTAAGACATTCTGTCTCTTTGTCATGATCTGAAAATACATACAAATGAGGGCTCAACCACACTTCCTCTTCTTGTCTCGCTGCTTTCCCCCGGGAAAAACTGCTCTTTAGTGCTCAATTGGAGTAAACAGCAATTTGGGTTTCCCCCCGATTCCCATTAGTTCTGATCTATCACTAAAGAGAGGGTTTGTTATTATGAATCATGGGGTAGGGAGAGTGTGTGTATGAATTCAACAGGCTTCTTTTATTTTGGGGGTTGTTATTTTGTTAATGCTGTTAATATTCTTTCACAGGTTATGAATGCTACGGGTCCAAGGGCCAAGATGGTGGTTTCTGCATGTGCTGTAGAGAGAAGTGAGGGGCAGATGGAGCTCATCCTAACCTGGGAAGGTAGCCCATCTAGGAGAAGGAAAACTCTGATTCAAAACCTCCACTGCCTTATGGGATATCTTTGGAAGAAGAAAAAGACTCAGGAGTAAACCCTACACAAATCTGGAGTGGAGTCCCTAAGGCAGTTGGATGGTGCCTTGTACGCCTCCTCCCAGCAACTGCTGCAGCCCAGCTGGTGCCAAACATCTTGGATCACATCAGAGAGGCTGAGAAGGAGGTCTTGTTGTCTGGGCAGACCAGGACCTCCAGACACACTGCCTAGGCCTGTATCCCAAGAACATCACTTTAGTGCTGCTAATGCAGTGGTTTGACTCCCTGCCCCCGCCACCAACTGCCAGGAGACGTACTCCATTGTCTCCTGAGATAGATGGATGCCAACAATTTATTGTTTATAACCTACTTTGTGATTCCTGAACGAAAAGCATAGAAATGAACGAAAGCACAGAAATATCATCAATCCACAGCAGAGCAAGGGGAAAGCTGCTTGGAGCTGTGCGTAGAAAGCATGGGTCAAGCAAAGAACCTCTCCGACCCACGCTTTCTAAACATGACACAAGCAGAAGTGCGGGTGATCCCTGAGTCAACATGAGGTCTCTCACTATTACAACACTTCTGTCAGGAGTCCAGTCCCCGGCTTGATAACACAGTGAGTGTAGTTAATTAAAAAGGATGCTTTATTGTCAAAAGAAACAGATAGCTCTGGACGGCTCTCACACAGCCTCCTCCATCATCCATCAAGATGACCCTTCTGAAGACTCCTTCCGGTTACAGAAGATATTGAACTTTCTCACTTTGTGCCTCTTGCTTTGTTTCCGGTCTACCAGCCCTCCCCTTAGCCTACTCTTAGGAGGGATTGGATCCGCTCCAATCTCTTCCCATTATGACAAACTGCTTCCTTCTCTGTTCGCACCAGTTTGCACTTCTCAACAGCGTTGGCTGGGTTCCGGCCCGCTCTCAGCCATTCCCTTATCAACTGGCATTCCAAGGGGTGGGGGAGTTGGCGCTAGCCGATGCTCATCCTGCCTGGCAGTTGACCCTCTCTGTTCCTGGCTGCTTTCTTCAGCTGGTTGCAAACCTTCACTGGGAGCTGGCTCATTCACGACAACTTCCTTCTCTGCTTGCATTCCGGATTGCCTTCCTTAAGGTCGCCTAGTCCAGTGTTTCCCAACCACTGTTCCGCGGCACACTAGTGTGCCGCGAGATGTTGCCTGGTGTGCCGCGGGAAAAATTAAAAAATTCGATATATTTTTTTAAAGTCAAATTTTCGATTGGGGCGCCGTCACTAGGTGACCCCTGGGGTTCCCTCCCTCCCTCCCGCTCTGCGCCTCCCTCCTCCTCCTCCTCCGGGGAGGCCCTTCCTGGCTCTCGGCCAAGGCTTGGCGGCTGCCACTCACTCACTCGCTCGCCCACCCGTCCCTCCATCCCTGCACCCGGCCTCTCCCCCTCCGTCCCCGGCGCGGGTGCTGCCGGGATCCGTAGTCCCCTCGCCCTTGGGCTCCGCGCCCGCGCGGGATGCGCGAACTACATTTCCCAGCATGGCCTGGCGGGCCGGGCGTTTTGTTTGAAGCGCTCTTTTCCCGGCCATGGAATGAGCGCAGCGGCGGCGGCCGGGCGGGCAGGGGCTCTTCCGCGCAGACCCCACGCAGCCTGCCTGCGCCCCCGCGGAGATTGGGCGGCAGGATGGAGCCCGGGGATCCCCGCGGAGGCGGAGCGGCGGAGGCTGCCCCCCAGGCAGGGCTGCGTCGGGGGTTTTTTTATTTTTGCAATGCTGCATCCGCGCCGGAGGGGACGCATCGGACCGCGGGGAGACCCCTTGGCGGGCGTGCAAGGCAATGCATGGAGTGCAGTGCAATGCAATGGCAACGCGGCGCCCTGCATGCATGCATGCAACTTCTACCGGCGCTCCGGACTTGGCAGGTGAGGGGGGTCCCCAGTGGGCGGCAGAGAGAGCCGGGAGGGCGAAGGGGAGCCGGGGGGGAGCAGCGCTGCTCCCCGAGCCGAGCCCGGGGGGAAACTTCGGCGTCGTTGCGCCGGGTGTTGGAAGCGGAGGCTGGCGGGGGCCCCTCACCTGCAAAACCTGGTCGCCTCTCATATATTTCGTGCATTGCATTCATCGCCTGCTTTCTCCTCCAAGTAGCTCCCGGGGGCGTGCATGGTTCTCCCCGTGTTATCCTCGCAACAACAGCCCTGCGAGGTGGGTCAGGCGAGTGGCCCAAGGGAGCACCCAGGGATTGTCCTGGCCAGGTGGGGTGAACCCTGCTCTCTGCCCGGTCTTCGTCCTCATTTAGCCCCCACATGTGCATGACTGTGCATGACTGAGGTTTTCCCCCCTCGTCTTGGCTATGGTGTGAGTCTGTGCTGTTAATTAATGGGGTTCTGCCTTCGGAGAAGATGAGCCAGCCCTCAAGGAGGTGATTATGTAATTTGCTAGCAATTCATGTCCCTCCCGGCGTGACGCTGCGCGCTGAGGTCACGGGGCTGTAATGGTGGTGTGCCTCGAGATTTTTTTCATGAAACAAGTGTGCCTTTGCCCAAAAAAGGTTGGGAAACACTGGCCTAGTCCAACATACTTCCCTGATTTTTGGTTGACAAGCCTTTGCTTAAATACCTCCTCTGATGGAGAGCCCATCTCCTCCTCCTCCGGAGGCAGTCTGATCAACCATTGAACAGCTGTTACTGGTAGGAAGTTGCTCTTGATGCTTAGCCAAAGTCAGCTTCCTTGCAATATCCCCCAGACACCCTCTGGAGCAACAGGAGAAGCCTGATCCATCTTGAGAACTTGAGAAGAACCTGGCTGCTGGTTCAGACAAAAGGAGGCCCACCTAGTCAAGCATCTACTTCTCACAGTGGCCAACCATATGCCTGTGAAAAATGTGCAAGCAGGACCTGAGCACAAGAGTACTCTCTCCTGTTTTTTCCAGGAACTGGTACTCAGGTGTCTTACTGGTTTCCAGGAGCATTGCTTCCTCCACCCATGGAAGCAGGGCAAAATAGCCATCATGGCTAGTAGTCATTTATAGTCTTCTCCTCCATGAATTTGTCTACTAAAAAAGCATCTGTGCTGGTCCCACGGGGTTACCATGCGGCATGATCCGAGTCCAGTCCAAGGTTGAGGGTGTGGTATGGAGGCTGTCCGTCAAGGCTGAAGCGGGGTCCAAGGCAAGGAGTCAGGTGTGGTCAGGAACTCTGGCAGAAGAGCAGGACAGGGTGCCGGCAGGAACAGGCTACCAACAATGTTGCTCCCGCAACCTGGGACTGGGGCTGACTGGCTTTTATCTGCCCCGAGGCATAGGGTGGCCCCGGTCCTCAGGTGACTCGCTTCTCCTGGCCTGGAGGCGAGCCCTCCTCCTGCGGGAACTTAGTTCCCTCCGCCTCTCTGCCCTGAGCCTCTGCAGCTCAGGAGAGGCTGGAGGGTTACCGGACCCAGAGGCAACCTCACCTTCCCCGACGGGGCTGAGAGTGGAGCACCTGCAGGCAATGGGTCCTCCATCACCTCAGGAGCCAGAGCAGACTCAGCTGGTGTCTGCTCCTGAGGATCCGGCACAGGTGAGGGCCCTTCAGGTTCAAGCCCCAGACTCAGCTCAGCTGGTCCTGGAGGCAGGGACTCCTGTGCAGGCTGGGATTCCTCAGGTTCAGCCTCTGAATCCGATTCCAGGCCATCACAGCATCCATCAGAGTGAAATGCATGACAGCTCTTCAGACATATCAAGGTCACCATCATGTCTCCACTGAATCTTCTTTCCCCCATGTTCCTTTCTGCATCTAAAGAGCTTTGGTCAGGGAAGTGCTAGGATGTCCCCAGTACTAAATTAATTTTCAGGCCCGATCTATCCACTCTGCAGTGACTCAGCAGAGGAACAGTCCTCTTGAGTTTTCTGGTTTATTACCCTTTGCCCTCTTTGACATACTGAGCAATGCCGTCCCCAAACCAACCTCCCCTCCCCTTTCTCTAGGGGATCAGAACTTCCTGTTGATTCTCCTTCTCACATCTCAAGCCTGCAGAGATAGCAGTGCAGGGATCAAAATTAACGTCATGCATTTTGTTACTAAGAGAACTTTTCTTGGGCTGGAAGGGGTAGGAAACTGAGGGTTGGAAGATTCAGGATGGATTAAAAATAAAGTCCTCCTTCCTGCCCCACACAGGTGAAATGATGGAACTTGCTCCTGCAGGAGATAGTGGTGACCACCAACTTGGGTGGCTTTAAAAGAGGATTAGACAAATTGGTGGAGGAGTAGAGGACTGCCAATGGCAGCTGGAGGCAGCAGTGCTTCTGAAAACCAGTTGCTGGAAGCTACAGGAAGGGAGAGGTGAAGTAGAGACATCACCTCACCAACAAAGGTCTGTATAGTAAAAGCTATGGTTTTCCCAGTAGTGATGTATGGAAGTGAGAGCTGGACCATAAAGAAGGCTGATGGCCAAAGAATGGATGCTTTTGAGTTCTGGTGCCGGAGGAGACTCTGGAGAGTCCCATGGACTGCAAGAAGATCCAACCTCTCCATTCTGAAGGAAATCAGCCCTGAGTGCTCACTGGAAGGACAGATCCTGAAGCTGAGGCGCCAAGACTTTGGCCACCTCATGAGAAGAGAAGACTCCCTGGAAAAGACCCTGATGTTGGGAAAGATGGAGGGCACAAGGAGAAGGGGACGACAGAGGACGAGATGGTGGGACAGTGTTCTCGAAGCTACGAACATGAGTTTGACCAAACTGTGGGAGGCAGTGGAAGACAGGAGGGCCTGGCGTGCTCTGGTCCAGGGGGTCACGAAGAGTCAGACACGACTAAACAACTAAACAACAACAGGAAGGGAGAGGGCTCTGGTGCCAGAATCCTGCTTGCTGGTTTCCCACAAGCATCTAGTTGACTATTGTGAGAACGCGATGCTGGACTAGACAGGCCATTGACCTGATCCTGCAGCAGGCTCTTCTTACGTTCTTATGGAGAAACCGATGGCTGTGCAGCTGTTCAAAATGCTCTGGCCACAATGCACTGAACTATCTGCAGGCGTTGGTGGGGTGTGAAATTGCTCCTTTGGTCACAAAGGGTGGTCCTGTTTTGTCTGTACAAAAACTTTAAGTGCAAAATGCAAAGTGTGAAACCAGGATCAGTTAAAAGTCAGGCTTACTCAGTGGCGTAGCAAGGTCAGGTGGTACCCAGTGTAGAAGATTTCTTGTCACACACCCCCCCATTGAAATTTTATTTATTTATTTAGCCTGCAAAAAGGGTTTGACTTTATTTCTTTTTGCAGAGCCAGAGCGGGAAGCCTGTACGCGCCAAAGCCACAGTGTCTCTCACGGACGTTGAGTGCCACGCAACATTTTGTAACCCCACTCAGAGGTGTCACCCGGGCTGCACCACACCTGCTGCACCCACCTTGCAACACCTCTGGGCTTACTTCCCATGGAGGGCCATTCATAGAATCATAGAACTGCAGAGCTGGAAGGGATCCTGAGGGTCATCAAGTCCAACCCCCTATAACGCAGGATGGGGCCACCACAAAAAAGGCACCTAGCTCTTGCCAAACCTGGGGAACCTTAATGCTGGGCAACTGGGCAGGGCCCCTGGGGCTGATCTGGACCTTGGCAGGTCCATCCAGGTGCAAGCAGTCCTTCAAATAACCTGTTCCAAAATTGCTCAAAGCACTAGGAGAATCACACAGTGCCTCTAGTACAGAATTGGTGTTAAACGTTCTGGTTCCTGAGCAACTGGGTAGCTTCATTCTGCACCAGCTGAAGCTCCCCAAACTTTCTTTAAAAGCAGTCCCATGTTGGATATGCAGATAAGCACCCATTCTCTTTCTGGCTTAGAAAGAGAAAGAGAGAGAGAAACCGCCTACACAATTTGAATCTCATTTGAATGCCAACTACTGCAGCTGCCTCTGATCTATACTTTCTTTTTTATTTTTTGGAAAGCTCAAATGCACAGATAAACAAATTAAAATAAATTAATTGGAAAGAATCCAACTAAAAAGAATGTTTCTTTTTTATATATATGGGAAAGGGGAAGTGAGGTTTTTTCATCACCCGCTTAGTGGATTGCACTAAGCAAGTGAGCCTTGCAGAGCTGGTGTTGTTGGTATCCAGTGGCGTAGCGTGGGGGTGCAGGGGGGGCGGCCACACCAGGCGCAACATCTGGGGGTTAGGGTTAGGGGGCGCAAATCCATGGGTTAGGGGGTGCAAATTACTTGCCTTGCCCCAGGTGCTGACAACCCACGCTACGCCACTGTTGGTATCTGTCTGTCTCAAGAGACGATGGAGGGAGCTTTCACAGGAGGAGACAGAGCTCTTGGGCTCAAATCCTGCTTGCAGGTTTCCTGCAGGCTTCTGGTTGGCCACTGTGAGAACAGGATGCTGGACTAGATTGCTATATACAAATGCTAAATGATGATACCCAGTTCTACCTCTCTTTTAAAGCAGAACCAGTGAAGGCGATGAAGGTCCTGTGCGAGTGCCTGGAGGCAGTTGGAGGATGGATGGCGGCTAACAGATTGAGGTTGAATCCTGACAAGACAGAAGTACTGTTCTTGGGGGGCAGGCAGGTGTGAAGGACTCCCTGGTCCTGAATGGGATAACTGTGCCCCTGAAGGACCAGGTGCGCAGCCTGGGAGTCATTCTGGACTCACAGCTGTCCATGGAAGCACAGGTCAATTCTGTGTCCAGGGCAGCTGTCTACCAGCTCCATCTGGTACGCAGGCTGAGGTTCTCCCTGCCCTCAGACTGTCTCGCCAGAGTGGTGCATGCTCTAGTTATCTCCCGCTTGGACTGCTGCAATGCGCTCTGTGTGGGGCTACCTTTGAAGGTGACCCGGAAACGACAACTAATCCAGAATGCGGCGGCTAGACTGGTGACTGAGGGTGGCTGCCAAGACCATATAACACCGGTCCTTAAAGACCTACATTGGCTCCCAGTACGTTTCCGAGCACAATTCAAAGTGTTGGTGCTGACCTTTAAAGCCCTAAATGGCCTCTGCCCAGTATACCTGAAGGAGCGTCTCACCCCCATCATTCAGCCCGGACACTGAGGTCCAGCTCTGAGGGCCTTCTGGCGGTTCCCTCACTGCGAGAAGCTAAGCTACAGGGAACCAGGCAGAGGGCCTTCTTGGTAGTGGCACCTGCCCTGTGGAACGCCCTCCCGCTAGATGTCAAAGAGACAAACAACTACCTGACATTTAGAAGACATCTGTAGGCAGCCATGTTCAGGGAAGCTCTTAATGAGTGACATTTTAATGTATTTTTAATCTTTGTTGGAAGCTGCCCAAAGTGGCTGGGGAAACCCAGCCAGATGGGCGAGGTACAAATAATAAAAACTATTACTATTACTATTACTATTACTATTACTATTAAATTAGGGAGCAGGCCTTGGAGGACTCACGGGACTCTAGGTCCCTAGTGCCTGTCTGTAGCCTTCCATCATCAGCCATGGATGGTCTTGTAAGGTGAACTCACTCAGTCAACATTAAGTGATGTTGACAGGTGTGATGGTGCATTCTTAAACACAGCATGTCCAAACCACCCTGTGCTTCTATGCCACCCAAAAGTTGGAGGCTCATTAATTTGAACAAACGGGCGTCTGAATCGCTCTGTTGATCTCAGGGTATTTGGAGGCAGATCATTATTTCGACACTCCATGGATCATTTAACTGAACTACAATTGCCGCCGCGTTAGAATTAATCATCTGCGCCTGCAAGAAATTGGTGGCGTTGACGGGAGTTGAGAGTACCTGACTCAAATCTTTGGGGCTCCTCTGTTTGTTTATTATGTTGTTCAATTGGCTGTGAAGGCTTTCTGAATCTGGCTAACCTATTTCCACCCCCGTTCATCACTTAGTGAAAGTTGTGTCAAGCCAATGGGGAGCCACCTCCATGTCTAACACAGTTAGGCTCCTTTGAGCTGAAGAATCAGAGAAAAGCAACACAAGATTGCCTTATCCCCAGGAGTCACCAACCCCTGGAGAACTCATGCGAGGTCTCAGTAGACATCTCCTTAAAAATCCACACCACACATGACACCAACCTCGTTCACACCATAAGCCCAGAGTGGTTTCAACATCAATCCCCATTTAAAGCAGTGTTCTAACACTTCAAATGTGTTGTGTGAATGTGGCCTGGGAATTGGTTTATCCCACAGCCTGAGCCAGACAGCCACCATCTGCTACAATGCCCCTAGATCTCATTCTGGGCAACTCTTCAAGGACAAAGGCAACCTATGTACTGGTCTGTACAGCATCTGCTTTGCACGCAGAAGGTGCCAGGTTGCCCCACATTGGGCAAAAGACTTCTGCATTGCAGTGGGTTGGACTAGATGACCCTTGTGATCCCTTCCAACTCTTTGTTGTTGTTGTTTAGTCGTTTAGTCATGTCCGACTCTTCGTGCCCCCCTGGACCAGAGCACGCCAGGCACTCCTGTCTTCCACTGCCTCCCGCAGTTTGGTCAAACTCATGCTGGTAGCTTTGAGAACACTATCCAACCATCTCGTCCTCTGTTGTCCCCTTCTCCTTGTGCCCTCCATCTTTCCCAACATCAGGGTCTTTTCCAGGGAGTCTTCTCTTCTCAGGAGGTGGCCAAAGTCTTGGAGCCTCAGCTCCAGGATCTGTCCTTCCAGTGAGCACTCAAGGTTGATTTCCTTCAGAATGGAGAGGTTTGATCTTCTTGCAGTCCATGGGACTCTCAAGAGTCTCCTCCAGCACCAGAATTCAAAAGCATCAATTCTTCGGCGATCAGCCTTCTTTATGGTCCAGCTCTCACTTCCATACATCCATACATTCCATACATCCAACTCTACAGTTCTATTAATCAGTCCCTAACAGCGACTGCACTTAGGGCTAAGAATGTCCCCTTTCTGGAATGCTCTAGAGCCACTGGCAGTCAAAGTAGACAGTACTGAGCTAAACAGACCAACAGTCTGATTCAACACAAGGCTGATCCATATATTCCTAAGCCCCAAACGGCCTCGGTCCAGTAGACCTGAAGGAGCATCTCCACCCCCATCGTTCAGCCCAGACATGGAGGTCCAGCTCTGCGGACCTCCTGGCAGTTCCCTCCTTGTTAAACATTACAGGGAACCAGGCAAAGGGCCTTCTCGGTAGTGGCACCCTCCCTGTGGAACGCCATCCCACCAGATGTCAAGGAGATAAACAACTACCTGACTTTTAGATGACATGTGAAGGCAGCCCTGTTTAGGGAAGTTTTCAACGGCTGATGTTTGGCTGTGTTTTTATTATGTTGGACGCTGCCCAGAGCGGCTGAGGCAACCCAGTCAGATGGGCGTGGCATTATTATTATTATTATTATTATTATTATTATTATTATTATTATACCTGGCTCCCCAATGGCTTGCTTGCCATCGGCCTTCAGCCTGCCACCTACCTGCCTGCCTACCTACCTGCCACAGCTGCTTCATGGCAGCCTTTCCACCTGAGCCCCTGACAGCAGGAAGGGGTAAGCAGCATGGCACTTGACGGATCATTAGTTTGTCCCTGGGAGTCAGTTTTGCTGCTCTCACATGATCAACCCGGCTGACAGCCCCGGCAGGGAGAGCAAGATGTAAATTGGCCGCGGATGCTGACTCTTTCCAGTCGATGAAGCCCTCTCAGGGCATCCGGGGGGGGGGGGAGATCTCCCTGATCTGCCACCAACGCTGCACTTAACTCGGTGAATAATCACGGCCATCCTCCGAGGAGCTGTCAATCCAGGACTAGCTCTCACCATCAAGATGCTGTCTGAAAACCGACATATGTGCCCCTTTCTTACCCGCCTCCTCTTCCCCAAATACGTCAATTCTGGGTTTCTCACACACACACACCCCGAATATCAACTGGAATTCATCCAGCCCCCTGGCAAGAGAAGAAATCCATTACAACTACGTTCCTGATCTGTGGCTGTCTAATGCTAGCAAACATCTAATGTAGAACACCCAGCCACTTTTTCCTTGTAAAACAACTTGTACAATCAAGAAGTTCTTCCTAAAGTGTCCCTCTTAAATCCCTTTTTCTTGCCACCTGAGCACTTCGGTTTGGGTGTTCCGTACAACAGGGGGGCGGATGGGAATCGGCTCCATCTGTGTGCTCAGGATTTGAAGATAATAATAATAGTAATAATGATAATAATAAAATGTTATTTATATCCCACCCTCCCCAGCCGAAGCTGGGCTCAGAGCAGCTAACAGCAATAAAAGTAACACAGCATTCTAAAATCAATTCATTTTAAAATCAGTAAACTAAGAACATAGGAAGAGCCTACTGGATCAGGCCGGGGTCTATTCAGTCCAGCATCCTGTTCTCCCAGTGGCTAAACAGAAGCCGGATTTAAGAAGAACAGTCCTTTCCCTTCCCATAGTTTTCACAAACTGACATTCAGAAGCGCTTCTGTCCCCAACTGTGGCGGCACAGCACAGCCATCGTGGCCACTGGCTTGGCTTTTAGTCTTAAGTGTCTTTGTGGTTTTGACTATTTTAAATGATCTGGTATCATAAAATCATAGAGTTGGAAGAGACCACATGGGCCATGGAGTCCAACCCCCTGCCAAGCAGGAAACACCATCAGAGCACTCCTGACATATGGTTGTCAAGCCTCTGCTTAAAGACCTCCAAAGGAGGAGACTCCACCACACTCCTTGGCAGCAAATTCCACTGTCAAACAGCTCTTACTGTCAGGAAGTTCTTCCTAATGTTTAGGTGGAATCTTCTTTCTTGTAGTTTGGATCCATTGCTCCGTGTCCGCTTCTCTGGAGCAGCAGAAAACAACCTTTCTCCCTCCTCTATGTGACATCCTTTTATATATTTGAACATGGCTTTCATATCACCCCTTAACCTCCTCTTCTCCAGGCTAAACATGCCCAGCTCCCTTAGCCGTTCCTCATAAGGCATCGTTTCCAGGCCTTTGACCATTTTGGTTGCCCTCCTCTGGACACGTTCCAGTTTGTCAGTGTCCTTCTTGAATTGTGGTGCCCAGAACTGGACACAGTACTCCAGGTGAGGTCTGACCAGAGCTGAATGCAGTGGCACTATTACTGCCCTTGATCTAAATGCTATACTCCTATTGATGCAGCCCAGAATTGCATTGGCTTTTTTAGCTGCCGCGTCACACTGTTGGCTCATGTCAAGTTTGTGGTCAACCAAGACTCCTAGATCCTTTTTCCTCCAATATGATTTCCTCCAATATCCTGCTGATGAAAATCAGAATGCGAGACCCCCAGATCCGGTTTTCAAAGGCAGCCGCGCACACACACACACCAGCCAGGGGCAAAAGCAGCAGAGGGGCTGGACCAGTGAGGAGTCAGGCTCCCCTCACCCCTGGACCAAAGCACCAGCCATGACTCACCTTTGAGGATGCACAGTTTTTGCAATGCGATAGTAAGCAGGAGCCAGCAGGCGGCAGGGCAAGGGGACTCCATTCTCCAGGAGCCAACCTGCTCCCACCTCCAGCTCAGATCCCCACTTCTGGTGCTGTGGGGAATCACACACAGCCCAACACAAAAACATGTATCTTTTGGCCCCCACGTTCTCGCAAGAAACAGCCGGCTTGTGCAAGAGCACGGGGCCATGAAATCAGACATCCTCAGACCCAAACAGAAGCCAGGGGTGGATTCTGTAATTCTGGGATGTCCTGGTCAAATTGAGGGGTATGTTATATGTAAATTAGCTTGAGTCTATGGTTTTGAAGGCGATTAATATATGAAGAAGAAGGAGAAGGAGAAGAAGAAGAAGCCTAGCAATTTGTGGGAGCTTTCCAGAAACTTCTACACCAGTTTGGGGATTCCAATAGCTCATCCAGCTGTGGGTTTGTGGCATCTTTAAGTCTGACACAAGGAGGTCACTGCAGCTGCCGATAGCTGACTGATGGCGACAGCGAACCCCTTTGAACTTGGACAGCTATCATTTGCCTACTGTCATCATGATGACGGGTGATTGACAGGTGAGCGGTCTCATCCCCCCCTACAACTCCCATAGAATAACTGAATTGCAGAGCTGGAAGGAAATTGGTCATGCTTGTTCAGACAAAGATGTCTCAAGTGGGACATAGGTTTGCCACATTCAGGGGCGTAGGAAGGGGGGCAGTGGGGGTGGGCTGCCCCGGGTGCCCTCACTGAGGGGGGTGACATTCGGCGCACCACCCACCCAAGCTGTTGGGGGAAGGGGCGGAGCTGGGGGAGACAGCTTGGGGGAGGCCTGGGAATCGCGGGCGGGTGGTGCGCCGAATGTCCGCCAAGGGCGGCTCGCTCTGCCCCTGGCTGCAGGGCACGCACACTGCTCCGGGCACCTGAGTGGCTATCCCACGCCTGGGAGGGCACCCTCCACACCGTGCCCCCCCCCCGGGAGCGCGTCCGCCCTGGGCAGCGCGGGCATATGCTCTGCCTCTGGCGATACTTGCTCCATTCTGCACCTTCAAATGAGTCGCCATGAAGAGACCTCAGCACACAGGGAAAGAGGCTCCCAGTCGCAATCCCAGCTGATCCAAACTGGTTTCACTTAGGCAGCCATCCAGCCAGGATTGCAATTTTGCTTCCAAAACTTGAATTCAAGCCCATTTTTGGTAGCGACGTTACAGTGATGCATATGCTCAGAAACTCTTTTCTTAAGGCATGGCCTGTGATGGCCTGGGAATCAGATTCAGAGGCTGAATCTGCGGAATCCCAGCCTGCACAGGAGTCCCTGCCTTCAGGACAGGCTGAGCCGGGACTGGGGCTTGAGCCTGAAGGGTCCTCACCTGTGCTGGGTCCTCAGGAGCAGACACCAGCTGATTCTGCTCTGGCTCCTGAGGTGATGGAGGACCCATTGCCTGCAGGTGCTCCACTCTCAGCCCTGTCAGGGGAAGGTGAGGTTGCCTCTGGCTCCAGTAACCTTCCAGCCTCTCCTGAGCTGCAGAGGCTCAGGGCAGAGAGGCAGAGGGAATTAAATTCTCGCAGGAGGAGTGCTCACCTCCAGGCCAGGAGAGGCGAGTCACCAGAGGATTGGGGCCGCCCTATGCGTCGGGGCAGATAAAAGCCAGCCAGCCCCAGTCCCAGGTAGCGGGAGCAACGTTGTTGGTAGCCTGTTCCTGCCTGCACCCTGTCCTGCTCTTCTGCCAGAGTTCCTGAGCTCACCCAACTCCCTGCCTTGGACCCCGCTTCAGCCTTGATGGACAGCCTCCATACCACACCCTCGACCTTGGACTGGACTCAGATCATGCCGCACGGCAACCCCTCCGGGACCAGCACATGGCCTTTTCCAGGTGTGAACTATGGTTTTAACCCAAGGCTATCCTTTGGCTTCCTATTTATGATTCTGCTACCACCACCTTTCTGTTTGGAAAAGTAGACGCTTATGATTTTACAGGCTGGCTTTGCCATTTCAGAGCTTGAAGTTTCCAGACCAGAATATCGCCAGGGCCTCCTTTGTATTCTGTTATTTTTCACTTTGCTGATTAAAAAAATGTTTTAATAGTCCCTGCAGGAATAACAGAATTAATGTTTGCCCTGCATTCTGTTTTGTTATGATTAAGAGGTTTCTACCAGCGTACATTGAGAACCAGACTACATAGTCCTCAGCATGAAAAATAATTACTATGTCAGGCCATCTAACCCATTTTGAACTCAAGAAGGAGAAGTAATGTCTGCAGTTTAGATTCTCTGCCCAGAAGACGCCACTCTCAATAGCATGGGACAATTTCTCTTCTTCTTAGGCCTAGCCAGAGGTAACAACATCTGGTGCATCAGACCAAAGGTCCATCCAGACTGGGTTCCTGTGTCCAACGCTGGACAGCAAGATGTGTCTGTAAGCAGGAGATGAATAGAATGACTTTTTCACTGCTCCCAAAATTATTTTTCCCAAGTCTGGTTGGCCCAAACCCAGAACAACACCCACCCACCGACCCTCTCTTTCCCAATCACTGGCTTGTTTTGAAAAAATGGAGGGGTGCTTGGTGGCCTTTGTCTTTTCAGAAATAAATAGATAAAAGTTGCATTGGTTGCCAAAGGAGGGGGGAGAAGCAGAGAGGCCCTGATGAAGCATTCGCCAGCTGGCAGCCACCCTGGTGATTTTGACTGCCACTCACATCAACACCTGGAGGGCACCAGGTTGCCAAAGGTTCCTTTGATGTCTCCACAGAAAGGAGGAGGCCTCTCATCCTATATTTGTGCTGCAGGCAGCCGGAAGAGAAAAACAGTTCTTCAGGAGAGAACAAATGTCCTCCTTCAGCTTTGAGCACTTAATACTTGGACACTGAAGGGCTGCTGAGAGTGGACCACTCGAGCCTAGGAGAGGGATATTTTTAAATGCCGGCAACGCACCTCACATCTGCATCAGAGAGCCAGCCTCATTTGAACTAGAAGGTCTGAATGCAGGAGTCTGAGAGGGTGGGACTCAACCACAAAGGAGGAAACTGCTCTCTAAATTCTGGGACTGGTGTGAACTGGTTCCAATTTGTTATGAGCTTTAGATATTGTAGAACCCTGCAGTGCAGGAATCTCAAATGAAGTATCCAGTGAGAGCCAGTGTGGTGTAGTGGTTAAGAGCAGTAGATTCGTAATCTGGTGAACCGGGTTCGCGTCTCCGCTCCTCCACCTGCAGCTGCTGGGTGACCTTGAGCCAGTCACACTTCTCTGAAGTCTCTCAGCCTCACTCACCTCACAGAGTGTTTGTTGGGGGGGGAGGAAGGGAAAGGAGAATGTTAGCCGCTTTGAGACTCCTTTGGGAAGTGATAAAGCGGGATATCAAATCCAAACTCCTACTCCTCCTACTACTACTATTCTTCTTCTTCTTCTTCTTCTTCTTCTTCTTCTTCTTCTTCTTCTTCTTCTTCTTCTTCTTCTTCTTCTATTTTAGTGTTGTTAGCCGCCCTGAGCCCGGCTTCGGCTGGGGAGGGCGGGATATAAATAAAATTTATTCTTCTTCTTCTTCTTCTCTTCTTCATCCATGAAAGATGATCATCCAACCTGTTTAAAAACCTCCAAAACAGAGTCCACCATCTTCTGATGGACACCACTGTCAAACGGCTGTTACTGTCAGAAAGTTCTTCCTGATGTTCAGTAGGAATCTCTTTTCCCATAATTTGAATCCATTGGTTTGGTTCCTCCCCTCTGGAGCAGCAGAAAAGAAGCTGGCTCCATCTTCCATGTAACAGCTCCTGTCATCCAGGCTAAACATACCCGGTTTCCTCAACCATTCCCCATCAGGCTTGGTTTCCAGACTAATGGTAACACCTTGAACTTGGCTTAGTAGCAAATCAGCAACCGCGCAGGTCTCTGAGCATGGGTGCTGTATGCTGGCAAGGCCTCACCCGCCTCAGCAAACTTGCTGCAGCATTCTGCACTTAGCTGCAGCTTCTGCGCCAGGTACAAGGAAAGCCCCACATCGAGCGCCTTTGAGGCACACATTATTGGCCTCTAGAAGAGACGGGTTTCAGGAGGCAGTACATGGTTGAGATTATGAGGCATTTTAGCAGAGGTGCTATCTACGTATTCCATGCAAATGTAATAAGAAACTGTTGCTTTTAAAAACTAGTACCGTATGTTCCGGCATACAAGACGACTTTTTATCCCTGGAAAATCACCCCAAAAGTCGGGGGTCGTCTTATACGCCGGGTATATGCATTGGGAAAGAGGAGAGGGAGCCGGTGAGCAGAGGCGCCCCTTCTGCCGTCGCTCCTCCTCCCTCTCCTCAGAAGGGGACGTGGAAACTCCTTCCGAGCGTGGCGCTTACCTGCCCGCCCGCAAAACGCCTCGCCTCGGGCTGCTGCTGCTGCGATGGCAGAGGCAGTGGAGGGGTGCGCGCTCTGCCCCTGGAGGCGCTCAAACTCTATAACTCTAAAACTCTAAACTTGAACAGCAAAAGTTGGGGGTCGTCTTATACGCCCAGTCACATAATACGCCGGAGTAGAGACATCACCTTGCCAACAAAGGTCCGTATAGTAAAAGCTATGGTTTTCCCAGTAGTTATGTATGGAAGTGAAAGCTGGACCATCAAGAAGGCTGATCTCCGCTGGGAAGCGCTGAGCAAAGGCGAGTCCCCAGGCAACGCTGCCGATTTGATTGGCACAAGGCATGCAAGCTCCACCCCCCAGCCGTTCTTAGACTCCTTATTGGGTGAGCAACGCAGCCAAGCAACACAGTTGGAGCCTCCCTCCTCCCTGGCCGGCAGGGAGGGAGGGAGGGAGAGGAACTGCTTCCTTTGAAACCTGGGAAATTTAAGGGACATCCATCAATAAGGGACAGCAGCAGGACACAGCGCTGGGATAAGGGACTTTCCCGCCAAATAAGGGACAGTTGACAGCTGTCAGGGGTTTAGGAGCAGAGGCACGGGCAAGGGAGGAAACAGAGAGCGAAGGGGAGGAGGCAGAAGAAAAGATGAGTGATGACGACGACCCGAGATCTCCTAGTCTTTCCAGTGAATCAGAGGATTCACAGAAAGGAGCACCAGTGGCCAGGGCAAGGGGGGAGTCTAGGGGGGCACCCCAGGAAGATAGAGCCAGAGGGGACTCAGGGGAGAGCAGCTGGAAATCGGGACCAGCGTCACCGCCAGGAAGCAGGGAAGAGGAAGGGAGCCAGGGGGGAAGCGCTGGCAGCTCACCACAGGAGGGAGGGCATGAGTCAGGAGTGGCCACACCTCCATCGGGGAGCGAAGAAACGGTTAAGAGGAAAGTGGAAGGTTGGGCGCGCGCGCCAAGTTCAAATGCAGAGGAAGGCGGCGCAGTAAGCAGCCCCGAAAGAGAGCCAGGTCCTAAAGCCCGGCGCAAGGAGACAGGAGGGTCCGGGTCAGCGTCAGAAGAATCCCGGAAGGAAGAAGCCCCGGGGGGTAGAGGGACCCAGAGGAGGACAGTCAGGCGGAAAAGGTGGAGCAAGGCTAGGATATTAAGTTGGTGCACACGGGGCGGAGACTCAGACGGAGCTTCGCCGATCTAGCTACTAGACGTAGAGTTGCACGCAGCAGCGTGAGAATGGAAACTGTAATTCAATAAAGACTTTTACTTAATGATCGCTGGCTAGCGTGATCCTGTGTGAGCTAGGATCTTCAAGCAGCTCTGACAACAGCTATGGGCCCACCGTGGCTGCAGACACCCCAGAAGCTGGGCCACACTTCCAAAGCACGTCCATGGCCCCAACGGGCCCCAACACAGGCCCTGTTGTGGAGCCCTGGCCCAGTTGCAGTGGCGGCACTGGAGAGCCAGCAGAGGCAAGGTAGCGGGCAGTGCCGGGGGGCAGAGGTTGAGCAGCATGCACCCTCGCGCTGTGACAGCTGGGCACCCACAATGGGAATTTTGTGGGTGCCGTGGCACCCAGGGCACCCCAGAGATGGTGCCTATGGCTGTTGGTAAGGCTGAACTCCCTGAAGTCTTTTTTTATATATATATAAATTTTTTTATTGATTTTACAAAGTTTTTATAAACAATACAAACAAATAAAAAGACAAAACAAACATGTATAAATTCATCTCCTTTTTTCATAAGCCTCATTTCTCTGACTCCCCCAAACCTCCCCTTTCTACATCCCAGTTCCCAGATTGTTTCAGCAAGTCCTAAATTAAATTTTTATCAAATTTAGTTCCTTGTTTCTTCTTTTCTTTTACTTAGTCTTTTGTCGCTGTAATCTCCTTTCCTTACTAAGAACCTCAACATTTTAGCATTCATTAATTTTATAATATTTCTTAAGATAAATTTTAAATTTCTTCCAGTCTTCATCCGCCGTCTCTTTCCCCTGTTCACGGGGACTCCCAGAAATCTTGGGCCAAACAGTTGATGAATCTCCATGGAGTTTCAAGTGCTTTGTCAAGACTGCCCCATCTGCAAATCGCATCTCTCGGACTTGCCACAGCTTTGCCTTATCTTGGATACATGCCAGGTTGAACAGACCCACAAATAATGAATACAGTGGTACCTAGGTTCTCAAACTTAGTCTGTTCCGGAAGTCCGTTCCAAAACCAAAGCGTTCCAAAATCAAGGTGCGCTTTCCCATAGAAAGTAATGCAAAATGGATTAATCTGTTCCAGACTTTTAAAAAAACAACCCCTAAAACAGCAATTGAACATGAATTTTACTATCTAACGAGACCACTGATCCATAAAATGAAAGCAATAAACAATGTACTGCAGTCACACAATCACTCCATCAGTAGCTGAATTGGGTTCCACATAGTCACACACAAAAACAAAGAGCTGCCAAAATAAAAACGCAAAATAAATAGCAAAAACAGACAGACCTTAGCATAAAATGGAAGTGTGGCACTCAAATTGGAAGTGTAACACTCAAAACACAGCATGTTCTACTTCCAAAAAAAGTTTGCAAACTGGAACACTTACTTCCGGGTTTGCAATGTTTGGATTCCAAGTTGTTTGAGTACCAAGGCGTTTGAGAACCAAGGTGCTACTGTAATACCATTCCTAGAATAGCCTTATTCTCTTCATTTGATTTGCTTTCCCTCTCAGGACCAAAGTAGATGTGACGTTAAGCATTTCAAACATGCTTTTTTTAGATTGGTGTTCTGCAATGCCAAATTTGGGGAAGCGCGAACTCTGAAGGATCACTGCGTTTTGGCCCACATACAGTTTTTGCAAAGTTCAAACCAGGCAGATTCGTGTTTAAAATGTGAACCCAATAGAAATTCTCCCCAGTTCCCAACAGAGCACACCCCTGGCAGACCCACTGCCCTAAATCGAACACCATATCCTGTGGGCGCACTGCTGGGAATAGCAATGGAGAAGTTCTCCAAGACTTGTCAGGGCTTCAGGCAAAGTTCTGAGTGCCATTAGGAGGCCAGAGAGCTAAAACCAAGGTGTCATTAGAAATGTGGAGCTGAGCAGAGAGAAGAATACTTGGCTGGATTGTCTCGGGAGAGCCTGACCCATTAGTGGGCTCAAATTAAGTACCATTTGTGTTAACAGGTTAGCAGATCTTGATTAAAAAATAATTAGCTTCTGCTTTCCTGGAGCAACTTCCAAATGAGCTTTGGGCAGGAAGTGTTTGCTGTGTGGAGGTTGCAGCTCAGTTCTTCCAATGCTCATTTAATTAAATATCTGGGTAAAATGCCTGGGGAAATGTAAGTTTCTTTTTATAGGTGGGAGTCCCCGCCGTCTGCTAATCGGGTGAAAGGAAAGCCACTATTCCTACCCTGTGTCTTCAAAGCCCATGAAACCTTTGGAGCGCTCGCAGGCCAGTGTTTCCCAGTTGTAGGTGTTTATACTACATTTTTTAAGATTTGCCTTGAGATAGTCTTTAAACCTCTTTTGTTGACCACCAGCATTACGCTTTCCATTTTTAAGTTCGGAATTTACGACCGCTAGGTGGTGACCCCACTGGGCGGGGTAATCTAGTCAGGGGAAGAGGGAGGCAGACAATGTTTAGGGCACCTTTTCTAGCCCCTCCCCCTTTTGGGGAGGGGGAGCAGAGTGGATTCTAAAAAGGGCTGCTCAGTCATGGATACAGCTGCCGAGCTGCTCAACTGCCTCGTTCCTTGAGTCAGAATGATTGAATCTGTATCCACCGCCCATGTGCCGGTTCATGACTAGGGGCTTCCAGATTTCACGATCCTGCCCCCGTTAACATTTGCTGATCACCATGGGACTTTGGGGGTTTGGCTTGGGTTTTTGGAAGACGCCTGTGTGTGAATTTGTTTTATGTGTATAGATCAGTGCACGCTGACCAATGCACAGTCAGTGAACAGTAGGGCTCTGTTCCGATGGCATGAAGTGTCCAGGGCAGCTGTTTATCAGCTCCGTCTGGTACGCACACTGAGACCCTACCTGCCTGCGGACTGTCTCGCCAGAGTGGTACATGCTCTGATTATCTCTTGCTTGCAGTACTGCAATGCGCTCTATGTGGGGCTACCTTTGAAGGTGACCCGGAAACCACAACTAATCCAGAATGTGGCAGCTACACTGGTGACTGGGAGCAACCGCCGAGACCATATAACACCAGTCTTGAAAGACCTACACTGGCTCCCAGTACGTTTCGGAGCACAATTCAAAGTGTTGGTGCTGACCTTTAAAGCTCTAAATGGCCTCGGTCCAGTATACCTGAAGGAGCATCTCCACCTCCATCGTCCAGCCCGGACACTGAGGTCCAGCTCTGAGGGCCTTCTGGTGGTTCCCTCACTGCAAGAAGTGAGGTTACAGTGAACCAGGCAGAGGGCCTTCTCGGTAGTGGCACCCACCCTGTGGAACGCCCTCCCACCAGATGTCAAAGAGAAAAATAACTACCAAACTTTTAGAAGACATCTAAAGGCAGCCCTGTTTAGGGAATCTTTTAATGTTTAATAGGTTATTGTATTTTAGTGTTTTGTTGGAAGCTGCCCACAGTGGCTGGGGAAACCCAGCCAGATGGGTGGGGTATAAATAAATTACTATTATTATTATTATTATTATTATTATTATTATTATTATTATTATGGCAAATCAGTTGGATTCCTATCTACTGCAGCCTTCATCCGCCTTCACAGCCATTGTAACATACATATGCACAGGTTGGGAGAATTTGCTGTGAGACGCCTTTCTATGGCATTCACAGGCAGGCTATCAGTCGGTTGCCATTATGTCTTATTTCCTCCTTTCAAAGACAACAGGAAGCGAAGAAGTCCATATCCTTGGAGGATGCAAGTCATGGTCATTTGGAAGCATCTAATGATTGCGTTAACTTTTTTCTCATTGCCGCATGAGTGTGCCTTTATATATCTCTTTCTAGGAATGAGAGACCTCCCATTAGGAGAAGACACAATTGAGTACAGGCTGGTCAGAGAGGCATGGAGACTGTAATGAAAAAGACAGAGGGAACTCTCTTTATGGGCAGACTCCCCTGCTGGCTCTCGGCCGGGAGGCGGAAGACCGTGCAAACAACCTGTCCACGGTGATGATCTTGGAAATTAAAAAAGATTAACAAGCAGGCCAGATCCTTACCTGGAGAAATCCTGCGCCTTCATTTTACTCAGTGAAATTCAAACAAGCTGGAAGCTACTCCTGTGCCGTCTCATACAGTTGATTCACTGGGAGCAGAGCAGAGCGGACTCTTGACACTGGGGTGTCTAGAATCCAGTGGATCAGGGGTGGAGAGCCTCAGGTGCAGGGGCTGAAGATGCCACACATCAGGCCTATATACAGTGGTGCCTTGGTTCTCAAACACCTTGGTTCTCAAACGCTTTGGTTCTCAAACTCCAAAAACGTGGAAGTAAGTGTTCCGGTTATCAAACGTTTTTCGGAAGCCAAACATCCGATGTGGCTGTTGCCTATTGTTTCCGGGGCACCTGCACCAATCAGAAGCTGTGCCTTGGTTTTTGAACATTTTGGAAGTCAAATGAACTTCTGGAACTGATTAAGTTTGGCGCTTTTGTTTTTGCTATTTATTTTGTGTTTATGTTTTTGAGGATTTTTCGATTAATTGATTGTGTGACTGCGGAAATGGATAAAAGCCCCCCATCCAAACAATGACTATCATCAGTGCAGGTAAGAAAAAAAGTTAATTTTTATTTTTATCATCTACAATACGGTCTTAATCATTTTATAGTACAGTACATTAATATGCTCTCGAAGCTACCAGCATGAGTTTGACCAAACTGCGGGAGGCAGTGGAAGACAGGAGTGCCTGGCGTGCTCTGGTCCAGGGGGTCACGAAGAGGCGGACACGACTAAGCAACTAAACAACAACATTACAAAGTACATACAGTGGAAGAAATAAGACTGTCTTCCGTTTCCCACACTCTTCTCAGACAGGCATGTCATTTACACCAATCACAAATGCAGCATCAGAGGAGTGAAATTTCTAACATCTTCATGTGAGACAAACTCACAGATTGTTATGTAACTACTAAGTAAAGCCTGCCTTTCAGGGATCAAATTGTGACCTGAAATGTGAGTAAACTTCTTGTTACTTTTAAGCAAAGACTCTTGCAGTTTATTCTTTTATGAGGGATCAAAGGGTACACCAGGAATAATCCATCTGGGCAAACCAGATTGGATTACTTAACTAAAGAGATTCAGATGAGTCTGCAAACTAACTTCCTGCTATATTGAGAGGAAACTGCTCTGCTACATCACTCACTGGCATGAGTGACGGAAGGATAATACTTAATCAATATATCCTTTCCTACTACCCTTCACATTCCCACATGGCCTTGGGGGCAGGGGTGGGGCAGCAGAGTGTCATCTCCATGGGACCGTGGGTACATCTTTGGGAGGATATATCCTGCCTCCTGTGGAAACGAGTTCTGTCGTCCACCCCCACATTAGCCACATCTGAGACAGGCTTACAAAACACATACCTGCCCCTCTTTAAGACTCTTGTCAGGTGCACCTTCTTAGCAAATGTTGCCCAAGTCCCTTCATATATTAATAATTCCATCTGCTGGAAAAAAAAATAACTGTACAGCTGGTGCCATAAAAATTAATGAACAGGAGCACATGAAAATCAATTTTAAGTTAAACAAAATGCTCCGTCCTTTGCTGAGAGGCAGGGTGGATTCCTCCCCACTTCCTCACTTCTGGACAGCTGGGATAATGTATTCTTACTTAACAGGTAAGTTTTGATTATATTTCTGACACTGAAAAGTTGCTTTTGTCAAATCGGTTTTGCCTGCCCTGCCATGCCAAGCAGTTGCAGTTGCTCACTGGGAAAGACTGGGGGAAGGCAAGGTCTGCAAGGTGCAAGCCCCCCATCCCTGGACTCCGAACAGGACATCCAGAGTTGGTGAGAAGCCAATCAAAACCACAGCGCAGCTTGACAACCAACCATAACTGAGACTTCTTTTTTTTTGAGGGTCCCAGGATGCTGAATCCCTCTGGGAAAATTCACAACTCTGTTCTCCCTCCCTTTTAGATTTCTTCAATGAGAAAATAATAAGAGCTTTGTTGGATCAGACCAATGGCCCACTTTGTCCAGCATCTTGTTCTCGCAGTGACCAAGAGGATGCCCCAAAGGGAAGCACAAAAGCATAGAATCATAGAATTGTAGAGCTGGAAGGAACCCCAAGGATCATCTAGTCAAACCCCTGCATCAGCTAAAGCAGGCATAGGCAAACTCGGCCCTCCAGATGTTTTGAGACTACAATTCCCATCATCCCCGACCACTAGTCCTGTTAGCTAGGGATGATGGGAGGTGTAGTCCCAAAACATCTGGAGGGCCAAGTTTGCCTATGCCTGAGCTAAAGCATCATGACAGATGGCCATTCAGTCTCTGTTTAAAAAAAAACTTCCGATGAAGGCAAGTCCACCAGGTTCCGAGAGAGTCTCCAGGCTAAACATACCCAGAGATAATTGCTTTTGTTTCTGATGTTTTGGATCTGTTTTATATTTGTTTTATGGTTCTCTTTTGTAGGCTATCTTGAAAATCTAGATTAAAAAATAAAAACAAAAAACATACCCAACTCCCTCAACCATTCCTCATATGGCTTGTTTTCCAGACCCTTGATCATTTTGGTCACCCTTCTCCTCTACACACCTTCCAGCTTGCCAATATCCTTCTTAAACTGTGTTGCCCAGAACTGGACACAGTTCTCCAGGTGTGGTCTGACCAGGGCAGAATAGAGTGGGACTATTATTTACCTTGATGTCAACACTCTACAGGGACGCGGGTGGCGCTGTGGGTTAAACCACAGAGCCTAGGACTTGCCAATCAGAAGGTTGGCAGTTTGAATCCCCACGATGGGGTGAGCTACCATTGCTCGGTCCTTGCTCCTTCCAACCTAGCAGTTCAAAAGGACATCAAAGTGCAAGTAGATCAATAGGTACCGCTCCGGCGGGAAGGTAAACGGCATTTCCATGCACTGCTCTGGTTCGCCAGAAGTGGCTTAGTCATGCTGGCCACATGACCCGGAAGCTGTACACCAGCTCCCTCGGCCAATAAAGCAAGATGAACGCCGCAACCCCAGAGTCGCCCACAACTGGACCTAATGGTCAGGGGCTCCTTTACCTTTACAACACTATACTTCTGCTGATGCAGCCTCAAATAGCATTTGCTTTTTTGCTGCTGTGTCACACTCTGAATTCATGTTAAGCTTGAAGACCCCTAGATTCTTTTCACATGTGCTACTGGCAATCCAGGCGCCGCCCCCCCCCCCCCATCTCATATTGGTGTATCTGGTTCTTCCTGCCTAAGTGCAGAACTTTCCATTTGTTCCTATTGAAATTCACTGTGTTAGCTTGTGCCCAGTTCTTCAGTCTACTAAGGTCCTGATTCTGCCTTCTGCTGCATTAACTACCCGTTCCCATTTGGTCTCACCTGCACATTTGATGAGCATCCCCTTCTTTGTCCAAGTTGTTTATAATGACCTTGAAAAACAAAAGCAGGTCCAGGGCAGAACCCTGCAGCACCCCACTTGTCACTTTCCCCCCAGGATGACGAGGAACCATTAATAAGCATTAGTTCAGTCAGTCAATCAGCTACAAATCCACAGTGGCCTCATCCAGCCCACCAGCAGGATCTGAGTGCAACAGCACTTTCCCTTCCTGTGGTTTCTAGTGACTGGTGTTCAGAGTAGACCCAAAGGAGCGTCTCCACCCCCATCGTCCAGCCCGGACAGTGAGGTCCAGCTCCGAGGGCCTTCTGGCAGTTCCCTCCCTGCGAGAAGTGAGATTTTTTTTGCCAGGCAGACAGCTGAAGGACAACATAAGAAATATAGTAAACATCATTGAATATTTAGAGTTTAAAAATGAAATTCCCGCAGCTCTGGTATTCGTCGACGCCGAAAAAGCTTTCAACAATGTATCTTGGTGTTTCCTTGTAAAGTGTATGGAAAGGGTAGGGATAGAGGGGCCCTTCTTGGAGGGTATCAAAGCAATTTATTCAAGCCAAAGAGCGAAATTAATTATTAATAATAACTTAACAGATTCATTTATGATATCAAAAGGTACAAGACAGGGGTGCCCTCTGTCCCCCCTCCTGTTTATTATGGTACTGGAGATAATTGCAAATAAAATAAGGGAAACACCGGAAATAAGAGGAATTAAACTTGGATTGAAAGAATATAAATTAAAGGCATACGCCGATGATTTAGTGATATCATTAGAAGAGCCATTAAAAAGCATGGAAAAAGTCTTGGAAGTGCTTGAGGAGTTTGGGAAGTTATCTGGGTTTAAGTTAAATAAAAATAAGACAAAAATACTGACTAAGAACCTGGCAGAAGACTTAAGAAATCAATTAGAACAACAAACAGGAATTAAGGTAGTGAAAAAGGTGAAGTATTTGGGTATTTGGGTAACTACAAAAAATATAAATTTAGTGGAAAATAATTACAAAAAAACCTGGAGTGAGATTAAAAAAGATTTAGACATCTGGAGTAGATTAACACTCTCCTGGGAGGGACGAATGGCAGCCATAAAAATGAACATCCTTCCAAAAATATTATTTTTATTTCAGAATATTCCAGTAATTAGAGGGACAACAATGTTTAAGGAATGGCAGAGGACCCTGTCCAGGTTTATCTGGCAGGGGAAGAGAGCAAGAATTAAGTTTAAACTGCTCACAGACAGGAGAGAAAGAGGGGGGTTTGCCGTCCCAAATTTGCAATTATATTATGAGGCTGCATGCCTATGTTGGGTTAAGGACTGGATAGTTCTGGAAAACTTAGATGTGTTAGATCTGGAAGGATTTGATGCTAGATTTGGCTGGCACGCCTATTTATGGCAAGATAAAGAAAGGGTGCATAAGGGTTTCTCCCACCATATTGTTAGAGGAGCGTTGTTAGAGGTTTGGAATAGAACTAAAAGACTGTTGGAAAAGGGCATACCTTGGTGGCTATCCCCAGTTAATATCTCATCCCTTAAAAATTTAAACACGAGAAGCCAAAGATGGACCTACGAAGATCTCCTGACCAAATCGGATAAGGGGTGGAGAATTAAATCATTTGAAGAACTAAAAGATAAGTCAATAGGGTGGTTACAGGTTCACCAAATTAACGCCCTATGGAATGAACACAAAAAAATAGGGATGAATGAGAAAAAATCAAAATTCCAAGTGGAAATATTAGAAGGAAAGAGTAAGCTTCTATCCAAAATGTACAATCAATTACTGGAATGGGATACAAAAGACGAGGAGGTGAAGGAGGTCATGATAAAGTGGGCCATAGATTTGGGATATAGTTTAGAATATGAGAGATGGGTGAAACTTTGGACTAAGGACATGAAATTTACAGCATGCGTTAGCCTCCGTGAAAATATGGGAAAAATGATGTATCGTTGGCATATTACACCTGTTAAGCTTGGGAAAATGTACAAGACTGGAGACAAAAGATGTTGGAAATGTAAAAAAAAAGAGGGCGACTTCCATCATATGTGGTGGTCATGTGAAGAAGTGAAGAGGTTCTGGGGTTCTATCTATGATGAATTGAAAAAGATACTGAAATACACATTTCCTAAAAAACCAGAAGCATTTCTTCTGGGAATGGTCGGTGAGGAGATTAGAAAAGAAGATCAAACCATGTTCCAGTATGCAACGACAGCAGCAAGACTACTGTTGGCACAGAACTGGAAATCATCTAAAATCCCAACTATTAGTGAATGGCAAAACAAGCTATTTGAGTACTCTGAGCTAGCAAAAATGACACAGAAGATCAGGCATCAGAGTAATAAAATCTTTATTAATGATTGGAATAAATTTATATCATACATGGAGAAAAACTTAGGTAATATTAAAATAACAGTAGGTGAATTATAGAATCTGCGAAGTAAAGATAAAGGTAGAAAGAAGGAACTGCAAGAAGGGTATCAATGGGATATAGCTTAAATCACGGTGGAGGGAAGTCAGAATGATGTTATGATAATTAATACTTTTGGAGAAATGTATTTACGTCTTGATATTTTATTGTCTACATCTGTTTATTTTGCGATGTCTTTTTTTTTCTACTGTGATTTTAAAAGAGTGAATATTGGAAATAAAAGTTATTACAATAAAAAAATGAATAATAATAATAATAATAATAATAAAAAAGAGAGAAGTGAGATTACAGGGAACCAGGCAGAGGGCCTTCTCAGTGGTGGCGCCCACCCTGTGGAACGCCCTCCCACCAGATGTCAAGAAAATAAACAACTATCAGACGTTTAGACGAAATCTGAAGGCAGCCCTGTTTAGGGAAGTTTTTAATGTTTGATGTTTTATTGTGTTTTTAATATTCCCTTGGGAGCCATCCAGAATGGATGGGGAAACCCAGCCAGATGGCGGGGTATAAATAATATAATTATTATATTATTATACTACCTACAGCAGTATTGAGATGTGCATAACCATCATAACTAGCAGTCATTACAGTGGTGCCCCGCAAGACGAATGCCTCGCAAGACGGAAAACCCGCTAGACGAAAGGGTTTTCCGTTTTTGAGCTGCTTCGCAAGACGAATTTCCCTATGGGCTTGCTTTGCAAGCCGAAAACGTCTTGCGAGTGTTCCGATTTTTTTCCGCTCCCCCCCTTTCTCTAAGCTGCTAAGCCGCTAATAGCCTTTTAGCCGTTAAGCCGCTAAGCCTTTAATATCCGCTAAACCGCTAATAGCGCTAATCTGCTAAGCCGCTAATAGGGTTGCTTCGCAAGACGAAAAAACCGCTAGACGAAGAGACTCGCGGAATGGATTATTTTCGTCTTGCGAGGCACCACTGTAATAGCATTATTCTGCGTGAATTTACCTAAGGGTAATTCTTTCTGTAACCAGCACCACTAATTTTGTTCTCTCCCATTGTTGGAATGAAGAGGTTTGCTGGCGTGTAACGAGATATAGGTCAAAGTTTCACTCCCCAGCACCTTGGAGAGCCCCTGTCAGTGAGGGAAGCAAGGTGGACCAATAGCCCAGCCCAAGGCTGCTTCCTATGTTCCTGATTTAAAGCAATACCTCTTCAGTTTTTCTTTATTTGAAAAATAGCAGAAGGATACAAAACATCATATAAGGAAGAGATCACGTCGCTTCATGGCTGATACAACAAATGATCTCCCCCAAATTTCAAATTTATTTTCTCCTTTTCTTTATTATAATTAACACATTTTTTTCTCCCCTGGCACTTCACACTGCTGGGATTATCGTCTTTTCCCTTGAAGTCCTCAAGGATAACACCATCTGGATGGAAGGGAAGAGGTGATGTATTTTACTTCATTGTTTAAGTGTTAGGTCACTGCAAATCTTAATAAAGCAAAGCAAAAGGCATGGGTTAGGGTCACCTGAACGTTATAATTAGCCCCATTCAATGAACCAGGCTGATTAATGTTGGACTCGGGGGTTGGACTCCATGGCCCTTGTGGTCTATTCCAACTCTATGGTTCTAATGTAACTGGGAGAAATCTCTCTCACTCCAGATTTGGGGAGAAGTATTTACAGGATCTTTGGGAGCTCCTTATAACAAGTCAGTTCAGTATTCTCTACAACCTTCCGCCCACCAGACCTTCCCACTTGACCTGTGTTGTGGTTTGTCTCTTTTTTTTTGTCATTCAAAATAACTTTTATTCAAAATTAAAACAAAACATATTATCCAGAAACATATCATCCTTATTCCCCCCCATTTTTCCTCCCTCCCCCCACAGAACCCACCCACCCCGACCCCCAGTCTTTGATTTCTCTAAAAATGCTGTTTTCTGCATGTTACACAGTTGTATAGATCCTCAAACTATTTAGCTGATTATTATCAATAAAAATTTTGTGAATGTTTATTCAAAACCAGCCAAGGAGTCCAGTTCGCTTTGTTGCATCTTCCCATTCATCTTTAAAGTCACTGTTATCCTTGTCCCGTAGCTTGTAGGTCAGTTTGGCCAGTTCTGCATAGTCCATCAATTTTTCTTTTTTCTTTTTTTTATATGATATTTATTAAGTTTTCAAAGGAAAAAAAATACATAAGTAAAAAGAATAGAAAAAAGACAAAAAGAAAAAGAAAAAAAGAAAAATACAAAATACAGAAAAAAGATAAGAAACATTTAAAAAGAAAACACATCAATCTTTCCATGTCATATATTCATATCCTTGCTTCCCTGACCTCCTCACACCTCCCTTTTTTGTATTCCAATTTAGTTAGTTGATTCAGCAATTTCTTTCCCTCTTTGTTTTTATCTTAATCCTTTAACTTAATATAATATAACTTTGAGTTCTCACCTGTTAATAATCCATTTTTCATACACCTTTAAAACATTGCTGCTTAAACCACTTAACTTCATTCTAACATCATTCTAACATTCATTGATTTTACAATATTTCTGTAAATAGTCTTTAAATTTCTTCCAATCTTCTTCCAATCTTCTTGCCATGATTCTTTGGTTGGGGTTTCTTCAGTCTTCCATCTTTGTGCTACCAGAACTCTCGCAGCCGTTGTCGCATACATGAAGATGTTTTTCAGCTTTTTTGTGTTGTGGTTTGTCTCAAACCATGCCCATTTTTCCATCACCTGATGACTTATGCCATCAGGCACATGGCAGGTAAACCCTGGGGCCATAAGACAACACAGAAGACATTTCCTTTGCAGCCGCAGCTTGAACTCAAGACACAGGGAAACTTTCCCTTGCTGCCACAGTGTGAATTCAATCCATGGTTGCAAAAATCAGAAGGTGCTTCAGATTCTTCCATTTCCATTTGACTCCAGGGTCTACTGCTCAAAACAACCCCGGAGAAGGTCTGCCATAGTAATGAGCCTTTGGTTCCCTCACAATTCTGGGTCACAGTGTCTCTGACAATGCCTATGGTCTGTGGGCAGCCATCAACAGATGGGGGGGGTGCTTCACTCTCCTTTAGAAATAGCACAGCCACCCACCCCCCTGCTAAAATGAGTCTCAGCAAACAGTGGAAGATAGGCAGATGAAGATGATGGATTTTTCGGAGCTGGCCAACCTGACTGGAAGAGTCCGCGACCAGGAGGAGGAGGAGTATCAGGAAGAATGGATGAAATTTAAAGACTATTTAGCTAAATGTATTAAGATAACTTAATTGGAAAAGCTTGCAAATAATAGGCTTAGGATTTAAATATGTAAGGATAAGATTTAAGATGTTCAAAGTTGAATTAGAAAGAATGAAAGATGTTAAGTGATCAAGTTAATTTTTGAGAAAATCGATTTTGGAAAACTGTTAAAATGATATATAATGAAATTCAACCAAGGGGATTTGAGGAAGTCACTTAATAATGTTACCAAGATGTAAACAGGATGTATGTTTGTTTTGAATTTTTGAAAATCAATAAAAAAATTGAAAAAAATAAAAATAAAATATGTCTCAGCAAGCAGGGCAGTGAGCAGCAGCCCAACTGGGCCAGGCTGACGAGGGGCTCTTCTGAGCTCCTGGGGTCCTTAGCCAGCACCCAACCTGGCTGACTGCTGGGGTGCCCCATTTGGGCCTCCTTCCAATGGAGAGGAGACGTCACCCTCCATCTTTGTTTGGCGCTGAACAACCCCCCCCCCCTTGTTATTTACTTCCTTTGTGCAAGAGCAGAGTTGGCTCTGATCTTCCCTTGAAGTTTTGTCTACCTTGGAAGATGCTTCATCTCGGCTCGCTGTTCTCTCGTCAGCTTGCAGAGGCATATATCCCCATCTCTTCTTTCCGTCTGACTGATTTATTTCATTAACTTACGAAATTGCAGCTGACACTTTCCTCCTACAGTTGATCTACATGATGGGCTTCTCTCTCTCTCTTTTTCTTTTCTTTTCGGGAGGTGGTGGGGATGGGAGTATGCAAAGAAATTACTTGTCACACAACCCAAAGCTCAATGACTGTAATTTTCTCATCAATGCAAAACGCATTCGCTGCTGGCAATTCTGCTCCTGGATTTCTGCCTCCGGGTTCGGAAGAAGAAAACTTTGCTGTCAGCGAGAACGGGTTGCCTTCCCTTGGGGGCAACGGAAGGTGAGTTCTCTTTGTTTTGATGCAGAGAATTCAGAGCCTGAGCTGGGGTGAAGCCAGCGGGGGCATCTAAGGGGCACCATTTGTGTCTGTTCTCGTTTCAAGCAGGGATGTGGAATCTGTGGCCCTTTCTCCGGGTGTTAGTAGACTCCAACACCCATCTTCCATGGCCATTGACTGCGCCGATTGGGTCCAGTGGGAGTTGGAGTCTCACAACATCTGAAGTAAGAGTCTTGGGTGTCCCCCATTCCTGATGCAAGATATTGTGTTGTGAAACCAATAGGTGGCTAACCCTCCATGAAGCCCCTCGTATTGTCAGATTGGGAGGTCTTGCTGAAATGCAAGACCTGGTCCTGAGTGGGGCAACTGTGCCCCTGAAGGACCAAGTGCGCAGCCTGGGAGTCATTCTGGACTCAAAGCTGTCCATGGAGGCACAGGTCAAATCTGTGTCCAGGGCAGCTGCCTACCAGCTCCATCTGGTATGCAGGCTGAGACCCTACCCGCCCGCAGACTGTCTCGCCAGAGTGGTGCATGCTCTAGTTATCTCTCGCTTAGATTACTGCAATGCGCTCTATGTGGGGCTACCTTTGAAGATGACCCGTAAACTACAACTAATCCAGAATGCGGCAACTAGACAGGTGACTGAGAGCGGCTGCCGAGACCAAATAACACCAGTCTTGAAAGACTACATTGGCTCCCAGTATGTTTCCAAGCACAATTCAAAGTGTTGGTGCTGACCTTGAAAGCCCTAAACGGCCTTGGCCCAGTATACCTGAAGGAGCATCTCCACCTCCATCGTTCTGCCTGGACACTGAGGTCCAGCTACAAGGGCCTTCTGGCGGTTCCCTTGCTACGAGAAGCCAAGTTACAGGGAACCAGGTAGAGGGCCTTCTCGGTAGTGGCACCTGTGGAACGCCCTCCCACCAGATGTCAAAGAGAAAAATAACTACCAAACTTTTAGAAGACATCTGAAGGCAGCCCTCTTTAGGGAAGCTTTTAATGTTTAATAGGTTATTGTATTCTAGTGTTTTATTGGAAGCCGCCCAGAGTGACTGGTGAAACCCAGCCAGATGGGCGGGGTATAAATAATAAATTATTATTATTATGCACCTTGTAAATCACTCAATTTGTGTCCACATGACACAATCTGCATTGCAAACTTGTTCTTGCACAAGAACGTAAGAAGACAAGAAGTGCCTGTTGGATCAGGCCCATCTATCTATTCCAGTATCCTGTTCTCAAGGGCTTTTTGTTCTCAGCCAGAACACTCCAGAACTCAGTTCCAGCACCTCTCAGGTAGGTGCCATTGCCATTTATAAGAGAACAACAGAGGTGTTCATGGTGAGTTCTGACACCCCTTTTTCTAGAAAAATAACACTGCTGTTCTCACGGC
Source organism: Podarcis liolepis (assembly GCF_965112155.1). Lineage (NCBI taxonomy): Eukaryota > Metazoa > Chordata > Lepidosauria > Squamata > Lacertidae > Podarcis > Podarcis liolepis. Next base: position 100,931,578 of record NC_139556.1, on the reverse strand, counting down.
GGCCAACCAGATGACTGTGGGAATCCCACAAACATAATTTGAGCACAAGAGCATCTCTCCCTTCCTGCAGTTTCCAGCAACCGGGATTCAGAAGCATTACTGCCTCTGATGTGGATGGTGCTGTGGTCTAAACCACTGAGCCTCTTGGACTTGCCAATCAGAAGGTCGGCAGTTCGAATCCCCATGATGGGGTGAGCTCCCGTTGCTCGGTCCCTGCTCCTGCCAACCTAGCAGTTCGAAAGCACACCAGTGCAAGTAGATAAATAGGTACTACTGTGGTGGGAAGGTAAACAGCATTTCAGTGCGCTCTGGTTTCTGCCCCATTGCACCAGAAGCAGTTTAGTCCTGCTGGCCACATGACCTGGAAAGCTGTCTGTGGACAAAAACCGGCAACATTGGCCTGAAAAGTGAGATGACTGCTGCACCTGATAGTCACCTTTGACTGGACTTAACCGTCCAGGGGTCCTTTACCTTTCACCTGCCTCTGACTGTGGAGGCAGAGCGTAGCCATCCTGACTAGTAAAAGGTAAAGGTAAAGGACCCCTGACCATTAGGACCAGTTGTGACCAACTCTGGGGTTGCACGCTCATCTCGCTCTATAGGCCGAGGGAGCTTCCGGGTCATGTGGCCAGCATGACAAAGCCGCTTCTGGCGAACCAGAGCAGCACACGGAAACGCCGTTTACCTTCCCACCGGAGTGGTACCTATTTATCTACTTGCACTTTGACGTGCTTTCAAACTGCTAGGTTGGCAGGAGCAGGGACCGAGCAACGGGAGCTCACCCCGTCGCGGGGATTTGAACCGCTGACCTTCTGATCGGCAAGTCCTAGGCTCTGTGGTTTAACCCACAGCGCCACCTGCATCCCATCCTGACTAGTAGCCATCAACAACCCTCTCCTCCTCCATAAAAATTTTCTAATCCTATTTTAAAGCCATTTAGATTGGCAGACGCCACTGCCACCTGTCGGATCAGGTCCCATACTTTAACAGGTGGCCGTGCCTTGCAGTTAGATGAGGCGGCTTTCAGGTGACCTTCCACTTTGATGAATTAACTTCTCCCTTTTGCCCAGAGCATCCAAAACAAAACCAAGGATCTATCTATAGACCGTCTCGCAGACCAATATTCCCATCACAAGAGAGATGACTAAGGGGTGTGTGACAGGACTGGACATCTGCTTCTCCCATGTGGGCCACTTTCTTTTCAAAAGCACCATCTCCGCCTCGCCGACAGAGTTTGTGTGCAGAAAGAATAACACAAATGATCATAAAAGGCCTGGCTTTATTTCTGAAGTGGAACGTGACGTCTGATTGGCTCATTCTCCCACAATATCCATTTCGGGTCCACTTTCCTCTTCCCCGACTGATCATCACAAGTCCTATTTTAGACCAAGCAGAAACATTGACTCAGTCTGGCTCTCACTTCCTCGCCTCCCGGGTGGGGTAGTTGAAAGATCATTTCAGTATTCGCATGCGGTTAATGTCGGGGCCATAGCAAGTTTGCTTCAAATGATGCTTTCAGAATCGACTCTTCAGTGGGAGTAAGAGATCCTGGCCGCACTTGGCCGCACTTGCTGGAGAGGTTGACATGGCAACTTGCTACAGCTCCTCTCGGGATAGATGAACTGTTCATTTTTGGTTTGTCTTAGTTTCTCATTTTTCCATCTCATGTTTGGTTTTGACATTGCCACAGCAATTTTTTTTAATAAAAAAAATAGAAATAAAAGTTGTTGTTTTTTAAAAAAGATTTTATTGAAGTAAATCAAGCCTATCAATTCAATTAAAATAACAGAAGTACAAATAAGCAGGTCAGTATATTTGGGAGAATCTTAATATTAGGTTAGGCCACTAGGAAAACCGAATTTCACTTTGTACTGTGGAGTCCTGTGTGTCTGTATTTGTCATATATAAAATAGAATCCCACGAAAGAGCATATGATTATTCAGGGTCCCCCAAGCCTTTGGCGAGATGAATTTATGAGTTACCGGTAATTTCTCTGCTCATGCTAAACTCAACATATTTTTATACCAAAGCGTTTGCAGGTCTTTTTCAATGGTGTTTCAAATATATGCTATTTCACTTCAATGCACGCTCCACAATTTGTGATTGCCTGTATACTGTCCAGATCAGGAGAAGCAATAGGACCACTCTATTCTGCCTTGGTCCACACCTGGGATATTGTGTCTAGTTCTGGTGCCACCATTGAAGGAGAGTGACCGAGATGATCAAAGGTCTGGAAACCTAGCCTTATGAGGAATGGTTGAGGGAGCTGGGTATGTTTAGCCTGGAAAAGAGGAGACTGAGAGGAGATAGGATAGCTATCATCAAATATCTCAAGGGCTGTCACATGGAAGAGGGAGCCAGCTTGTTTTCTCCTGCTCTGGTGAGTAGGACCTGTACTCATGGTTTCAAGTCACGACAAAGGAGATTGTGGTTCGAGGACCCGACCCCCGCGAAGTAAAATGAAGACAAAGGGACACGTGATATAAGGTTAATGGGCTAGAAAAGGCCACAACTTTATTGATTACAGCAATGAAAAGGTATTGGCTTAGGCATTGGATCGCAAAACAAGTGGGTTTATTCACCAGGGGGTCAACACCTGTTGATGCTAATCCAACTATAGGCTCACCCCTGATGTCACCGAGGGTCGTGCCATGGCCTCCCGCCAAGCAGGCTTCGGACGGAATACACGACCGCCAGATTCCTTTAACGGAATACCCCTATAAATTGAAGGCATAGGCGATGGCCACACCTAGCACTTCGACACACCACAACACATTATTCCAATGCCTAACCTACCCACCAATACCACCAGAAAGTTGTGACGATTGCTATGAGGTAGGCGAAAAAAACAAAAAGCCTAATGCCAAATGGAAAAACTCCTACCAGGCCCCCCGGGCAACCGGGGCGACCAACCTAAGGTCCATAGCAAGGCCAATGACCTAAGCCCTAACTCAAAGGGAGTGGAGGGTGGGTGACTCGCTCAGGACGACAAATAGAAATGAGGCCGGGGAGAGGCTGGCACTGCAGCATAAAGGCTGCTGGACACCCCCCCTCCGAGGCACCTGGTTGGGCGGCCACCGGGGGGGGGGCGTGAGTGCCAGCCAGGTGAGCTGGAGGCAGGGGGCAACGCCCCCTGCTAGGGGCGGTGTTCGGGCTCCCGCCCACAACCACTCCCCTCTCTTTCAGGGAGGAGAGTCTTTCCAACGAAACATCAGGAAGAACTTTTTGACAGTGAAAGCTTTGATAGCAAAATGGACATCCTCGGAAAGTGATGGACTGTCCTTCATTGGAGCTTTTCAAACAGAGGTTGGGTGACCATTTGTCAGGGACACTTTAGTTTACCGTCCTACATTTCAGGGGGCTGCACTAGATGACCCTCGGGGTCAGGGTGTGCCCAACGTGAATAAATATTGGGGGGCAGGTTAGCCCCACCCCACATAATCAATCACAAGACATGACACTTGCTGTGCTGGGCCCAGGGGTAACCCGAGCAACGTGGTCCAGGTCCAGTCATGAATCCAGGGATTCCGCGAGGAGTCAGTCCGACAGGGCCAAGGAAGGAAACCAGGCAAGGACAGGTACAGAATTTCAGGCAGGATCTGGCATACAGCAATGTTGCTCCCTCAACCTGGGGCAGAGTCCGACAGCCTTTTATCTTTGTCGGGATAACGGCCGGTCCTGATCCCCCGGCGACTCACCTCCCTGTTTCGCCCGAAGGCGAGCACTCCTCCTGCGAGTACTCAGGTCTCTCCATCTCTCAGACCTCAGTCTCTGCAGCTCGGGAGATGTCGGTGGGTTACTAGACCCAGAGATCGCCTCAGCCTCTCCTGACCCAACCGGTAGTGGAGCAGCTGTAAGTGATGGCCCAGCTGGAGGCAATGAGGTCATCCCCACATCTGGAGCCAGGGCAGGCTCAGGCCCCTGACTCGGCCCAGCTGGTGTTTGTTGCAGGGGAACCTGTGCAGACTGGGACTCTTCAGAATCAGGCCCCAGACTTGGTTCAGATGATGTCTGAGGCAAAGGATCCGGTGCGGACTTAGATTCCTCTGGTTCCGAGTCCGAGCCTGAGTCCCAGACCCACTATTTGAATGGCAATACCCAGGGCTTTTTTCCCCCAGGGGAAACTCACCATAACTCAGTTCGGGCACCTCTCAGGTGGGTTCCGGAACCTCACAGGTGGGTGCTATTGCCATTCTACATTCACGGTGACTTCTGGGAACTCTTTTTTCTAGAAAACCAGCACTGGCAATGCCCATCAGCTGGGGGTGGGGGTGCCGAAAGGACCTCGGCTCCATCGCTTAGGGTTCCTTCCAGCTCTGCCATTCATGATTCTACGATTCCATGACAGCACTGTGTAAATAATAAATGCTGTCTATAACCTTTAAATGTCATGTTTCGAATTGTTAGGGATGCTCCGTCTTCTACGTCCAAGACAGCGAGCTCCGAGCAGCGCCTGATGTTCCTGTGTTGTTAACAACAATTGCTGTAAGCACACTTCTTCCCGGGGAGACTGCGAAAGCGTGTTTGTTTCTCCATGATTTACATCCTGCCCACCTTGTCTGCATTTTTAAATATGCATAATTGGCCTATTTTTCCCTCTCCTCCCACACCCCCTGCTCCATCTCATAAGTAGATTACACGCCAGGAAGACCCAATGAATTCTTTGAAGGATTTTTACCCTGACACCCCCCCCCTCACACACACACAAAAAGGAGTAGAGATAATATTGAACTAATTTCTGTCAAAGGAAGATACAGTTTTCAGAAACATCCTCACAGCTCAGCGTGAGGAGATAACAACCCCCTTTTTAAAACATAATGATACCTTTCCATACAGGGTGTTGTGTTCCTTCCTTGATTATTTTAATTTCAAAAAGAGCTTGGCATTGTTAAATGCGGGCTAAATGCCAGCATTGAAATATGAAGCAGTCTGGGGGGGGCGGGGGCCGTTTACGGATTTGAGGATGAATGAAAGGTTAGTTAAAACAATTCCAAGTCACCCTTTTTTCTGCCATCCCACCTCATTTTTTAGCTGTTGGTTTGTTTCTTTTTTTTTAATGAACGCAAGCATAGTTGGGTGACTGTGCTGGGACGGTGTCGGGGCACAGAAAACTTGTGTTCACTGGGCACAGTGCCTTGTGTCGTAAGAGACTCCTAAAAGGTAAAGGTAAAGGGACCCCTGACCATTAGGTCCAGTCATGGCTGACTCTGGGGTTGTGGCGCTCGTCTTGCTTTACTGGCCAAGGGAGCCGGCGTACAGCTTCCAGGTCATGTGGCCAGCATGACTAAGCTGCCTCTGGCGAACCAGAGCAGTGCACGGAAACACCGTTTACCTTCCCACCGGAGCGGGACCTATTTATCTACTTGCACTTTGACGTGCTTTCAAACTGCTAGGTTGTCAGGAGCAGGGACAGAGCAATGGGAGCTCACCCCGTCGCGGGGATTCGAACCGCCGACCTTCCGATTGGCAAGTCCTAGGCTCTGTGGTTTAACCCACAGCGCCACCCGCATCCCTAAGAGACTCCTGAATCAGTCCAATTGCCCATCTCTTCTCACGGTAGCCTGTGGAAAATGTACGAGCTGGATCTGAGCATTTCTCCCCATTCAAAGAACTGCCCGTTTATTCCTACTCTTTGCTTTCTGCAATGTAGCCAATTCCTGATCCATAAGAGCAGCCTTTCTCAACCTTGGGTCCCAAGATGTTTTTGGCCTACAACTCCCATCATCCCTGAGCACTGGTCCTGTGAGCTAGGGATCATGGGAGTTGTAGGCTGAAAACATGTGGGGACCCAAGGTTGAGAACCACTGGATAAGAGGACTAATGGGGGGGGGGCCAAAAACATTTGTGTCCGGATTTTCACTTTTTGAAATATGGCAACCCCATAATGAAGGGACCCCTAGGGTCATCTAGTCCAACCCCCTGCAAGGCAGGAATCTCAACTAAAGTGTCCCGGACAGATGGCCGTCCAACCTCTGCTTGAAAACCTCCAAGGAGGGAGAGTCTACCACCTCATGAGGAAGTCCATTCCACTGCTGAATAGCTCTCACCGTCTGAAAGTTTTTCCTCATATTTGGTGAGAAGCCAATCAAAGCCACAGCACAGATTGACAACCAACCATAGCTGAGACTTCTTTTTTTTTGAGGGTCCCAGGATGCTGAATCCCTCTGGGAACATTCACAACTCTGTTTTCCTTCCCTTTCAGATTTCTTCAATGAGAAAATAATAAGAGCTTTGTTGGATCAGACCAATGGCCCACTTTGTCCAGCATCTTGTTCTCACATTGGACAACCTGATGCCCCAAAGCGAAGCACAGAATAATAATAATAATAATAATAATAATAATAATAATAATAATAATTTATTTATACCCCACCCATCTGACTGTGTTTCCCCAGCCACTCTGGGTGGCTTCCAACTGAATATTTAAAACAATACAGCATCAGACATTAAAAACTTCCCTAAACAGGGCCACCTTCAGTTGTCTTTTAAAAGTAAAATAGTTATTTATTGCCTTGACATCTGATTGGAGGGCATTCCACAGGGCAGGCGCCACCACCGAGAAGGCCCTCTGCCTGGTTCCCTGTAACCTCACTTCTTACAGTGAGGGAACCGCCAGAAGGCCCTTGGCGCTGGACCTCATTGTCCGGGCAGAATGATGGGGGTGGAGACGCTCCTTCAGATTGTGGGCAGCTCCCCACAAGTAATCAATTAGTTGGGGGAAGGGGAATTTTTTTCATAGCAAATGAGTGGAGGCAGGGTGGGGGTGGGGTGGCTGGAAAAGATTAATCCATCTGCCGTTTCAGCTTCCATTAATAAATGTATTGCAGTCGCTGGAGGCGATGGAATTAACTGATGGCTTTGCCCTCCTATTACTGCATTAAAAAATATATTATTTCTGCAATGTGATTGGGGTGGGGCGAGTATATAGATGGTTGACTCTGCTCTAGAATTAATGTTTGTGCATGACTGGGGAGATTGGACGAATGGTTAAGCGTGCCCTTTCGTTCAGGCTTTTAAGAGGCAATTTTGAAGTCTTGTTTGTGATGGATATATTGATTAATGGGTTGTGTAAGTTCTCAGTAATCAGTGAGACCAAGCTCAAGCTCGGTAAATTGATTATTTGGTTGTGCGTGGATACAGGGATTGTTTTCTCTTATTAACTGGTTGAAATGAATTAATGGGTGAATCATGGGGACAACTGATGCACAGAGATTTTTGTGGGTTAATTGTTCTATAATCAAATAATAATATCAAGCAGCAGCTCTGCGAAGGGACTGTAGCTTGGATGAAGAACGCCTGAGTTGCATGCAGAATGCCTGATTTGATCCTTCACATCAGCTGCAGTTAAACCAGGAGAGGGGAGCCCTTTTCCAGCTCCAGGGCCACAGTGCCTCCTGTGCAACCTTCCAGGGGCCACATGCCAGTGATGGCAAAAGTGGGCGGGGCAGTGGATATCCCTTTTATACTCACATTCCCTTTCTGTCCTTCCTCTAGGCAAGTGTCAAAGAGCGAGCTGGCAGTAAATCACACCGTTCAGCTTTGAGTTAAATGCTTATTAGCGCAAACATGATCTCCACAGACTTGGCTGAGTGTCAGGCCTAATGAGTACAGCAGCTCAGCCCCAGTAGATCTTGCCCCATGGCAATCAGCTGCTGAAATTGAGAGTCCTTGCCTCCCCACAGCCATCTAAGTCCCTTCCTCTCCAGGGCTTTCCCCAAGCAATCAGAGACTGCGCCTGCATTAAGTCAACCTCTCTTCTGCCCTTTTCATGCCTCTTCTGGTTCTCAGAGATAAGGGGGAAGGGAGCACATCACAGCAGGAGGGGGAGACACCCAGGACTCTTCACTAACCAGCCTCATTTCTGCCTCTTGGCCTCCGTCCCCCCACTCTCTTGCCTCAGCTTCTGCCTCCGATTCTGGTCTTTTCTCTGTCACAGACTCCCCTTGCTCACGCAGCCTTGTTGCCTCTTCAGCTTCTGACGCCTCCTCTTCCCAGTCTTCTCTCTCAGAGGCGTAGGAAGGTCAGGTGGTACCCGGTAAGGAACATTTCTTGTGATCCCCAACATATTGATTAAGCAAAAATGGTTTTATGGTTTTTCATATTTTCTTACAGAGGAATGTGGATTCTGAGCCTCTGATAACAAGTAGACAACTATGGACAGATATTTAAATCTACAGGATGGATTGTGTCTTGGCTTGTGCTATTTTATTTATATTTATTGTTTATTTATTTAATAAAATTTATTTTAAAAAACCTGCAAAGTGGTTTACCAAAACAAAAAAACAAAAAAAACCCCACAAATCAAGAAAAATTAACAATCCTACTTACAAAAGCTAAAATATTAAGATTAAAATTACTTCAACTTCCTAAGCATCTAGGTATGCTTGTTTAAAGAAGAATGCTTTTAGCAGGTGCCCCAAAAGAGTCTATTAAAGGCATGTGCTTTGTCGAAATTTCAGCCTTCACGACATAGGAAGACAGCCAAGTAAACAGAAATTTTCATGGAGGAGGGTCAAGATATTAACTGATATGCATGAAATTTCATATGTAGCTATATAATCCCTAGTGTAGTAAGATAGGAACTTTGGAGCAGGCATATTTATTTTTTTAAAAAAAGTATTTTATGAACAGCCCTAGTAGGGCAGAGACATCACCTTGCCAACAAAGGTCTGTATAGTTAAAGCTCTGGTTTTCCCAGGACTGTAGTGATGTACGGAAGTGAGAGCTGGACCATAAAGAAGGCTGATTGCCGAAGAATGGATGCTTTTGAATTCTGGTGCTGGAGGAGACTCTTGAGAGTCCCATAGCTTTTGTATGTTTTAAAGTAGGATTGTTAACATTTCTTGATTTTACTGCTGTGGTTTTTTTTTTTGGTTTTGTTTTTGTTTTGGTAAAGCACTTTGCAGATTTTATAAAATCAATTTTATTTAAAAAAATTATGAATATAAATAAAATAACACAAGCCAAAATCCATCCTGTAGATTTAAGTATCTATCCATAGTCGCCTACTTGTTATCAGAGGCCCAGAATCCACATTCCTTTGTAATAAAATTTGAAATAACATAAAACCATTTTTGCAGGCAAAAAACCCCCAAACATTAATGGGGGGAGGGGCGTTGACAAGAAATTTTCCACACCGGGTACCGCCTGACCTTCCTATGCCTCTGTATGCAGCTGTCCCATATGGGATTCGAACCTGCGGCCTTGGTGTTACCAGCACCATGCTCTAACTAACTGAGCTACCTCATAGCTCATTATTTCTGGGTGGGGAACCACGGATGTGCAGCCTGGCCCTTTGCAGAGCTAGGAGGCTTTCGATGGACTTGGGGTGCTGAATTTCCCCTTAGACTGGGCTGCACAGACTGCTTCTCACATTGTGCTCTCTGCCTGCCTGCCTGCCTGCCTGCCTAACAAACACAGAGATGCTTTGCAAGAGAATTAAGAGTCTGATGTGCTGGAGGAGAGCCTGTCGGAAGGATTCCCGATGGCGCTGGCAGCCCTCAGAGTTTTAGTAATGCCTGAAGCGGAGAGCCATAAAAGTGCACCTCAGCGCAACGTGCTGATAAAGTCCTTCTGGCTGGTTCTCCATTCCTCACTGAGTTCTGCAGAAACATTTCTTTATTCCCCAAACATAAGCAGTGCCCAAAGGTGTTTTAGGATATGAAAGCTAAGGGGAACGCTGCAGCTACCGCCTTCCTTACTGTGCGGGGGAAAAACCCCAAACTCAATTTCTATGTATTTAGGTTTTGAGGCTGGGGTGGTGATGTATTTATATGCCAGGCAAACAGAAGTGCCTCCTGCGCCAACATTCCCCAACCTGGCGCCCTCCAGATTTTTTGGACTACAAAAAGCCCCTGCCAATGGGGAAAGATACCGGTGCCTGTCTGTTGTGCCTTGTGGGACAAAAGCATAGGAAGATACCTTATAGTGAGCAAGACTGTGGGTTCCTCTAGCTCAATATTGTCCACTGAGGGATTCTGGGGGATTTCCCTGGTCTCGGATTCGCCAGCTGAGTCCTTGAGCAAATCAGTGTCTCTTCAGCTGAGCCAGAGTTGGAGATTTAATCTGTCATCCATGTGAAAGTCCTTTAGCTATTTGAAGATGGCTATCTTATCTCCTGCTCACTGGAAGGACAGATCCTGAAGCTGAGGCTCCAAGACTTTGGCCACCTCCTGAGAAGAGAAGCCTCCCTGGAAAAGACCATGATGTTGGGAAAGATGGAGGGCACAAGGAGAAGGGGACGACAGAGGACAAGATGGTTGGACAGTGTTTTTGAAGCTACCAGCATGAGTCTGACCAAACTGTGGGAGGCAGTGGAAGACAGGAGTGCCTGGCGTGCTCTGGTCCATGGGGTCACGAAGAGTCGGACACGACTAAATGACTAAACAACAACAACAACATCTTATCTCCTCTTAGTCTCAACTCCCTCATCCCCAACTCCCTCAACCATTCCTCATAAGGCTTAGTTTCCAGACCCTTAATCATATTGGTCGCCCTCCTCTGCACACGTTTTAGCTTGTCAATATCTTTCTAAAATTGTGTTGCCTAGAACTGGATACAGCATTCCAAGTGTGGTCTGACCAAGGCAGAATAGAGTGGCGCTGTGGTCTAAACCACTGAGCCTAGGCCTTGCAGATCGGAAGGTCGGTGGTTCAAATCCCCGCGATGGGGTGAGCTCCCGTTGCTCGGTCCCTGCTCCTGCCCACCTAGCAGTTCAAAAGCACGTCAAAGTGCAAGTAGATAAATAGGTACCGCTCTGGTGGGAAGGTAAACGGTTTTTCTATGCACTGCTCTGGTTTCGCCATAAGCGGCTTAGTCATGCTGGCCACTTGACCCAGAAAAACTGTCTGTGGACAAATGTCAGCTCCCTTAGCCAGTAAAGTAGGATGAGCGCCACAACTCCAGAGTTGTCTGCGACTGGACTTAACTGTCAGGGGTCCTTTACCTTTACCTTTTTATGACTTCCCTTGATCTGGACACTATACTTCTGTAGATGTAGCCTAGAATAGCATTAGCATTTTTGCTGCTGCATCACACTGTGGACTCATGTTAAGCTTGTGGTCTAATAAGACCCTTAGATCCTTTTCACATGTACAGTGGTACCTCGGGTTAAGTACATTAATTCGTTCCGGAGGTCTGTTCTTAACCTGAAGCTGTTTTTAACCTGAAGCACCACTTTAGCTAATGGGGCCTCCTGCTGCCGCCGCACTGCAGCCGCGTGATTTCTGTTCTCATCCTGAAGCAAAGTTCTTAACCCAAAGTACTATTTCTGGGTTAGCGGAGTCTGTAACCTGAAGCGTATGTAACCCGAGGTACCACTGTACTACTAGTAAGCCAGGTATCCCCCCCCCCTTATATTATTGCTGCTGGTTCTTCCGGCCTAACTGCAGAACCTTCCATTTGTCCCTACTGAAATTCATTTTATTAGCTTGGGACCAGTTCTCCAATCTGTTAAGCTCATTTCGAATTCTGATTTGGTCTTCTGCGGCATTGGCTTCCCCACCCCAAAAAAAGTTTGATGTCACCTGTAGATTTGATCTGTATGCCCTCAATTCCTTCATCCAAGTCGTTTATAAAGATGTTGAACAACTACAGGCCTAGGATAGAACTTTGTGGCACCCTTTGTGTCCAGATTAGACCGAGCCCACCAATTATTGGTGAATAATGGTAACAAAGGTCCATATAGTTAAAGCTATGGTTTTCCCAGTAGCTATGTATGGAAGTGAGAGCTGGACCACAAAGAAGGCTGATTGCCGAAGAATGGATGCTTTTGAATTCTGGTGCTGGAGGAGACTCTTGAGAGTCCCATGGACTGCAAGAAGATCCAACCTCTCCATTCTGAAGGAAATCAGCCCTGAGTGCTCACTGGAAGGACAGATCCTGAAGCTGAGGCTCTAAGACTTTGACCACCTCATGAGAAGAGAAGACGCCCTGGAAAAGACCCTGATGTTGGGAAAGATGGAGGGCACAAGGAGAAGGGGACGCCAGAGGACGAGATGGTGGGACAGTGTTCTCAAAGCTGCTAACATGAGTTTGACCAAACTGTGGGAGGCAGTAGAAGATAGGAGTTCCTGGCGTGCTCTGGTCCAGGGGGTCACGAAGAGTCGGACACAACTAAACGACTAAACAGCAACAATAGTAACACTCTGTCACAGCTTCGGCGGAGTAGGGATACCCCCACGTCGTGATAAGGCATGCCTAGAGTACTTGCTGTTCTGCAGGCACCATGCAGAAGCATTCCTCTCCCCGACCCACCCACCCCAATCATAAGCCCCTAATAAGGATTTCAATATGGCTAATCTAATAATCGAAGGCAAACATTGTCATTTGTTTCAATCTGAAACAGATAGAAGGGTGAGTCACCCTTAACTAAGACTAATCCTATCTTACTGCTCCTTTTAGGGCCATAAAAACTCATGGCAATTACATCTGAAGGCTGTTTTGCCTTTTCTTGAAGACTATTTAAAAAAAAATGCGGGGAGAGGATCTGTCATTTCGGTGATGCCTCATTAGAGGAATATTAAGACCTTGGAGACAGGGTGGACGCACCCCTAGCTGTGGAATAGGAATAGGGTAGCAACTGACGCCTTACAAAATGATGATGATGATGATGATGATGACGACGACAAAGGAAGGCACAGGTCTGCATAAAATCCAGATAAGCTAATTGAGAAGGATAGCTACAGTTTTAGAAATGACTCTGTAATAAACAAAAATCTGCCCTTATTCCCTTATGAGGGACACAAGAGCCCTTATAGAGTCCTTTGCAGGTTCTCTATCAGTCGGAGAAAATAACAGAGGCCAACCAGAGAATATTGAGAAGCAAAGCAGCTCGTAAGCCTGATCTTTATTGATCTGTTGCAACAGGGTCCTCACTCACCACACGCAGGAGAAGGAGGAGGACCCAGAACCAAGGTGTGTCCACCCTTATATAGACATTTTAAATTGCCCACCTTGGAGTCCAAGACCACCCCCAGAAACATCATACATTCATCACAGAAGGGGTGTAGCTCAAGACCACCCCCCAGACACATCATACCTACATCACAGAAAGGGCGGTCTACAACAGAAATCTGAGTGCGTTGTTTATCTCCTATCTGGCAGGTTACCTGTTAATGCTTACTTGATTGGATACCCTGGGGAGCCTGGCCAGTCTTTTGTAATAATAAATACTTAGTTCCTGAGCCAGGTCACAGGCTCACCCTATTCATACACAGACATACCCTTAAGACAGGATTTGTGAAGGAGAAGACAATGGGGAGGCTTTTCCATTTTCTTTTGACCTTGTTTGAGGTCAATTTGGGAGGCACAAAATGGTTTCAGGACTTTCTGTGGGGTTTCAGACATGTGGTTTATATAGCGATGTACATGCTTGGTTGGTGCATTTATGAACATTGTGTGTGTGTGTGACCTTAAATTTTTTATTTCAACAACTATGAAATGAAAAGGAATACATTTTACCACGTGGGGTTGGAAGGATCCAACTAGAGGTTACTTTTGGGGGGCACTTCAAAGCTGGAGCCTGCCCTGACCCCAATTTTTATTCCAAGAGATGGCAAATACAGCAGCTCTAAAGGGCTTTTCTCCTCCATGTTCACAATTCAGTCTGTGCCCAGCCTAGGTCTGGCAGTCTGCATAGGATTGACATGAGGGCTGCCAAGTCGGGAGCACCCCAAATCCTGAGATTTCAGGCCCCAAACCTGAGACCTAGGGGTGGCACCTTGGCAATGCCACATGGGGGGGGCGCTGGTGATCCTAACTCTGCACTCCCTCCCACTACTGAGCCATAGAGATGGAGGTTAATTGGGAGAGGGGAGGAGGGTGCAGAGGAGGACAGACCCCTCTTCCCTGAGAGTATATGGAGGCTCGGGTGTGAAATTTTTATATATATTTGAAAGCAGAAGAAGAATGCCTGATCAAGTCTTCACAATGAGCCCTACAGATTAGGAACACCTAGCACATAGGTTCCTCTTCTTCGTCTTTGGCGATCACTCATAGCCGAGTAAGATTGTCATCCATAAACATGATTTTAACAATGAGTCCATAAGTGACTGTGGAGGCCAATTCTGGATCCACACGTCCTTCCACAGTGGGGACAGAGATTTCCGGGCAGGAGTTGATCACGGTGAGGGTTTGCCAAGCATGTCTTCCTCTTAGCAAATTTCTCCCTTTCATCCTGAGTTTAGGCATCTTCAAAACCCATGACACCTTTGGTAAAGACTGTTCTCCAACATTTTTTTAGATTTGCCTTGAGACAGTCTTTAAACCTCTTTTGTTGACTACTAGCATTACACTTTCCATTTTTAAGTTCGGAATAGAGTAGTTGCTTTGGAAGACGATCATCAGGCATCTGCACAACATGACCAGTCCAACAAAGTTGAAGAATGTTGAAGAATCATTGCTTCAACACTGGTGATCTTTGCTTCTTCCGGTACACTGGCATTAGTTCACCTGTCTTCCCAAGTGATGTTTAAAATTTTCAGAGACACCATTGATGGAATCTTTCGAGGAGTTGGAGATGGCGTTTGTAAGTGGTCCATGTTTCACAAGCATACAGTAAGGTTGGCAGTACAATAGCTTTGTCAACAAGCATTTTGGTTTCTCTGCAAATGTCCCAGTCCTCAAACACTCTGCACTTCAATGGGGAGAAAGCCACACTTGCAGAGCTCAGGCGGTGCTGGATTTCAGCATCAATGTTGGGGGCCGGATCCGGCCCAATCGCCTTCTAAATCCGGTCTGAGGACGGTCCGGGAATCAGCATGTTTTTACATGTGTAGAATGTGTCCTTTTATTTAAAATGCATCTCTGGGTTATTTGTGGGGCCTGCCTGGTGTTTTCACATGAGTAGATTGTGTGATTTTATTTAAAATGCATCTCTGGGATATTTGTGGGGCATAGGAATTGGTTCATTCCCCCCCCAAAAAAAATAGTCCAGCCCCCCCACAAGGTCTCAGGGACAGTGGACAGTGCTGAAAAAGTTTGCTGACCCCTGACCTAGCGGGTCGGCCTTTAGAAATTAGGACAGAAGGCCACTTCTATGGGGGGGGGGGGAGGCTGTATCCCCGCCTAATTTGGAATCTGGGATATCATCCTCTGCCTTGAAACGCAATGTGTATATGTGTGCATTTGTGTTTTTGTTTTGGAGTCTGAATAGATCCATCCTCGTTGCTGAGCTGAAGTGGGCATTGTTATCTGAGCTACACACTTGGCAGCGATTAGCGTCCTGCGCCCCCCGGATAGCGCTTCATTGTGACGGCAACGACAACCGCTCGGGTGTTTTGTTTCATTTTGTCCTCTCCCCTTTTGCCGGCTCTTATCTGCTTGACATGGAGTCTCGGGTCCCACAAGTGCTCGTGGGAGACAAGGCGGGCTACGTGCAAGTCCCTCTCTTCCCCATTCCTTCGGCCTCCTCTCTCTTTCCCCACAGAAGGACAACCGAGGCACTCCAGTTGTGGGGAGCGGAGAGGGGGGCAGGCAGGAGAAAAGAATGGCCATAAATAACAGTGGAGGAACCGGCAAAGAGCGCAGGCAGAGAAGGGAATCAGGACCGGAACTGCTTTTAATTAACAATTGAGGCACAGATAACAGTTCGCATCTAAATGCCAAAATGCTAATGTATCTCGCTTGGCTTCAGACAATATAATTGTCCCTTCCTTGTTTTGTTGCAGATCAGTGACAACCTGTCTCTCCTTGGGCCTCAAGATACTGGCCCCCTCCTCCCCTCCTGATAAATAAGAGGAAAGCTTGTCAACTTCTCCCAATAAACAACAAAACCTTTTCAAACCCCACGCTCGTAGCTGGATCCCTGCCAGTTCCTCACGCCATGCAAGGTCTGCTTGCGTTCTCCAACCTGGTGCCCTCCAGCTGTTTGGGGACGGCAGCTGGATTGTCGCAATGGGCTCTACGTGGGCCTTCCATTGAAGACGACTCGGATACTTGAGTTGGTTCAAAATGCAGCGGCCATTAAGATCTCACATAACCCCTTTTTAAAAAAGGCTGCATTGGTTGCATTTCCAGGTCTAATAATAATAATAATAATAATAATAATAATAATCTATTTATGCCCCCTCCCATCTGGCTGAGTTTCCCCAGCACTCTGGGCGGCTTCCAATTGAGTGTTAAAACAATACAGCATTAAATATTAAAAACTTCCCTAAACAGGGCTGCCTTCAGATGTCTTTTAAAAAGAAGATCGCTGCTTATTTCCTTCACATCTGAAGGGAGGGCGTTCCACAGGGCGGGTGCCACTACCGAGAAGGCCCTCTGTCTGGTTCCCTGTAACTTCACTTCTCGCAATGAGTGAATCACCAGAAGGCCCTCGGTGCTGGACCTCAGTGTCCAGGCAGAATGATGGGGTGGAGACGCTCCTTCAGGTATACAGGACCGGAGCCATTTAGGGCTTGAAAGGTCAGCACCAACACTTTGAATTGTGCTTGAAAACGTACTGGGAGCCAATGTAGGTCTTTCAGGACCGGTGTTATGTGGTCTCGGTGGCCGCTCCCAGTCACCAGTCTAGCTGCCGCATTCTGGATTAATTGCAGTTTCTGGGTCACCTTCAAAGGCAGCCCCACGTAGAGCATATTGCAGTAGTCCAAGCAGGAGATAACTAGAGCATGCACCACTCTGGTGAGACAATCTGCGGGCAGGTAGGGTCTCAGTCTGTGTACCAGGTGGAGCTGAAAATACCTGAAAGACTGCCTCCTTCCCTGCAGACCTTCTCAGATGCTGAGATCAGTAGTGGAGACCCTCAGAAGCCCGGTGAAGGGTTGGCTTAGGAGAGGAGCTTCTCTGTGGTGGCCCCTAAGATGCGTAACTCCCCTCCCACAGAGGTACATCTGGCACTTTCATTGTATAGCTTCTGGCAAATGCTGAAGAAACACATCCTTACCCTGGCTTTTGATACTTGGGATGTGTATTTTCACTGCCCTATTACTATGATGTACAGTTATTTTAAATTGTTTTTGATATTGGGTTTTCATTGGTGTAACACACCCTGTGACCACCCTGGGTGAAAAAATGGGAAAATAATAATGGCAATTTGCATCGGCCCCAGCTGGGTCGGACCCTAGAAGCAGTGAAGGAAGAATGAGCAGGGCATATTCATAAAGGAACACCCAGAAGGTGAGATCCGCCACCCAGCTGGAAGTGGCTCACTGGGAGAGGAGGCCATTATGGCAGCTTCCCTGTGAATGGGTTGCTGTTTCTTACTGGGGGACAGGGGATGGGGAGGTGGTGGGGAGGTCAGCAAGATGCAAACACACCAGCAGGAGCGACAGATTGGGTCTGCCAGTGTGTTTGCACTGCACTGACCTCCTCACTACCTTAACAAGAATGTGAGAATATAAGAAGAGCCTGCTGGATCAGGCCAGCAGCCCAACTAATCCAGCATCCTGTGTTAGGATATTTCCGTTCCTCCTTAAAAAGGGAACAGGCTGTTGTGTGTCACATGCCTGTGTACTTCCTGCTCACAGGGAGTTTCCGTTTTGTATATAACTATTGTTCTGGCTGTTTTTCCTCGACACGGAAGCAAGCAGTCATGTTTTTCTTTTGTTCTGACCAACGTTGAATAAAGCTGTAATTATGCTCTCCTGGGTGAATATTCCGTTGTGGAAACTCTGCGAAAAGGGCTTGCATGAGTCTTGGAATGGGTCTGAGGCTCGTGTCATTAATTGACTGATGCTGTTTCCACGGGAGACCAATGATTGTCCGTGGAAGCATGATGGTTTTTGTCTCCCTGGCAGTATCCCAACATCCTGTTCCCATGGTGGCCAGCACGATGCCCTCACGGGAAACCCACAAGAAGGATTCGAGGAATGTTTGTGTTCCTCTCACAACATTAGACCCCATGGACATCCCATGAGGCTGGAATCTGGATGATCCAGAAAAGGCATAATAATAATAATAATAATAATAATAATAATAATAATAATAATAATAATTTATTATTTGTACCCCGCCCATCTGGCTGGGTTTCCCCAGACACTCTGGGCGGCTTCCATAGAAACAAAAAATACAGTAAAATATCACAGATTAAAAGCTTCCCTGAACAGGGCTGCCTTCAGATGTCTTCTAAATGTCAGGTAGTTATTCATCGCTTTGACATCTGATGGGAGGGCGTTCCACAGGGCAGGCGTCACTACCGAGAAGGCCCTCTGCCTGGTTCCCTGTAGCTTTGCTTCTCGCAATGAGGGAACCGCCAGAAGGCCCTCGGCGCTGGACCTCAGCGTCCGGGCAGAACGATGGGGGTGGAGACGCTCCTTCAGGTATACTGGACCGAGGCCATTTAGGGCTTTAAAGGTCAACACCAGCACTTTGAACTGTGCTCGGAAATGTACTGGGAGCCAATGTAGGTCTTTCAAGACTGGTGTTATGTGGTCTCGGCGGCCGCCCCCAGTCACCAGTCTAGCTGCCACATTCTGGATTAATTGTAGTTTCCGGGTCACCTTCAAAGGTAGTCCCACGTAGAGCGCATTGCAGTATTCCAAGCGGGAGATAACTAGAGCATGCACCACTCTGGCGAGACAGTCCGCGGGCAGGTAGGGTCTCAGCCTGCGTACCAGGTGGAGTTGGTAGACAGCTGCCCTGGATACAGAATTGACCTGCGCCTCCATGGACAGCTGTGAGTCCAAAATGACTCCTAGGCTGCGCACCTGGTCCTTCAGGGGCACAGTTACCCTATTCAGGACCAGGGAGTCCTCCACACCAGCCCGCCCCCTGACTTCTGTCTTGTCAGGATTCAACTTCAATCCATTAGCTGCCATCCATCCTCCAACCGCCTCCAGGCACTCACACAGGACCTTCACCGCCTTCACTGGTTCTGATTTGAAAGAGAGGTAGAGCTGGGTATCATCTGCATATTGATGGACACCCAGTCCAAATCCCCTGATGATCTCTCCCAGCGGCTTCATATATATGTTAAAACTTCTTCAGATAGCACATAATCTTAGGAACTCCCTGGCTCAGGAAGCAGGGATGGCCACAAACCTAGGTGCTTTTAAAAGAGGATTAGATAGATTCACGGAGGAGAGGGCTATTAATGGCCACTAGCCAGGATGGCTACGCTCTGTTGGAAGCAGTAATGCTTCTGAACACCAGTTTCTGGAAACTGCAGGAGGGGAGAGTTGCTCTTGTGCTTGGATCCTGTTTGCGGGTTTCCCACATGTACCTGGTTGGCCAATGTGAGAACAGAATGCTAAGCTAGATGAGGCCCACTAGGCCTGTTCCAGCAGAGCTCTTCTCAGTCCTGTAGCTTGGGGGGGGGGGTGTCACACATTTTCTGGGGGAAGCACAACCAGGCACACCCACAACAGGCTCCCATCAGAGCCTGGCTCTGGTATGTGAGGGAGTTGCCAAGAAAGCTTCCTTGTGCCCAGCTGCAAGCTCTGTTGCAGTTCTGCTCCTGGGTCATGTCTGACCCTGGGGGCAGAGTGGAGTGTTGGCTGCAGAGAGCTGCTGCCCCTTCTCCTCGGCTGGGCTGCACCATGAGTAGCTCGGCCACAGCGGACAGAGGCTGCCAACCAAAGCAGCTCCATTCCCAGGTCAAGCCTTACCCAGGCAGGGAAAGGAGGCTCTGGTGTGCAAGGATGGACTGCAGGTGGCGCTGTGGTCTTAACCACTGAGCCTCTTGGGTTTGCCAATCAGAAGGTCGGGGGTTCGAATCCCCACAATGGGGTGAGCTCCCATTTGCTCTGTCCCAGCTCCAGCCAACCTAGCAGTTTGAAGGCATGCCAGTGCAACTAGATAAATAGGTACCGCTGTGGCAGATTGGGTCTGCCAGTGTGTTTGCACTGCACTGACCTCCTCACTACCTAACAAGAATGTGAGAATCTAAGAAGAGCCTGCTGGCGCTGTGGTCTTAACCACTCAGCCTCTTGGGCTTGCTGATCAGAAGGTCGGCAGTTTGAATCCCCACGATGGGGTGAGCTCCCGTTGCTCTGTCCCAGCTCCAGCCAACCTAGCAGTTCGAAGGCACGCCAGTGCAATTAGATAAATAGGTACCACTGCAGCAGAAAGGTAAATGGTGTTTCTGTGCACTCTGGTTTCCATCACGGTGTCCCGTTGCTCCAGAAGCGGTTTAGTCCTGCTGGCCACATGACCCGGAAAGCTGTTTATGGACAAACGCCAGCTCCCTCAGCCTGAAAGCGAGATGAGCACCATAACCCCATAGTCACCTTTGACTGGACTTAACCATCCAGGGGTCCTTTACCTTTTACCATACCCAACCAGCATGCCACATGGGCTGACCATGTACTGCAGAACGTGCCCCTCAGGATCTTCCCCAACTTAAACTTGGGCATTTAATTCACCAGTCAAGAAGTCTCCCTTTTCTACCTAGTAAAGTTCTCCAGCCTGTAATAGATTCCTGCAGCCGGCTAAGATCCACTTTCCCCTGCGTGTGCTTCATTTAAAATTAAAATGGAAGACAGACGGAGGGAGAGAAATGCTCAACTCCCAGCAATGCCTTATCGGGACGAAGAGTCCACAGCTGAACAAAAGGACATGAAGAGAAAGAGATTAGAGGCAGGCATTTTCAACAAATATCTTCCTCTGTCACACACAAGGCAACATTCCCCCACACTCTGCAGGATCCTTTGGACTTTATCAACGGCATCTTTCAAAATGTTGCGAGTTCTGCTGATCAGCTTGTGCAAAATCCCCAGCAATTCCCCCTCCCCTTTTCTTCTAGAAATCAGCTCAACACATGGAGTAAAGGAGAAGCTGGGATGCTGCAATGGACTGCTGACATGGTCCTAGACCATGAGTAGGCAAACGAAGGCCTGGGGGCTGGATCCGGCCCAATCGCCTTCTAAATCCAGCCTGCAGATGGTCCGGGAATCATTGTGTTTTTACATGAGTAGAATGTGTCCTTTCATTTTAAATGCATCTCTGGGTTATTTGTGGGGCAAGGAATTCATTCTCCCCCCCCCAAAAAAATAGTCCGGCCCCCCACAAGGTCTGAGGGACAGTGGACCGGCCCCCTGCTGAAAAGGTTTGCTGACCCCTGTGACCTAGACCTTTCATAAGTTGTGGACAGTGGTGGAGGAAGGCTCTCGGGTATCTGGGGTGGTGCTCCCAGGGGCAGGGCGAACCACCCATAGGGGCGGGGCAAACTCCCCATAGGGGCTAGGGATGGGGGGCGCCCATAGGGACAGGCAGAGGCGGAGCTAGAGGCAGCAGCGCATGTCCCAGGGGGGTGAGCTTGTGGTGGGGAGCGTCCCAGTGGGGTGAGCCAGCAGTGGGGACTAAGCTCAACCCGCTGAATCTCAGGATCCACAACTAAGAAACACAAGGCAGTGCTCTGCAGATCGGGGGGTGGAGGTTGGCAGTGGGGCAGATTCTGGCACCAGGAGGGTCAGATGTACAGCTTAGGTGTACACATGGGGATGGAGTAAATGGGAAAAGCTTTTGAGCCACTCTTTGGGCTCCCCATAGGCCAGGGATCCTCAAACTTTCTATCCTACATCGACCAAGGCCTACTCTTGAGGAGGCTCACAGAGGATATTGTGGTGGGTACAGAAAAGGAATTTGGACCGTCTCATGATTGATAATAGACTGCCGGGGTAACCTCAGCCAAAAAGCCACGACAGGCATCAGAGTGTCTTCTTCTTTCAAGTGTCCAATTACAGTGGTACCTCGGTTTTCAAGCGTCTCAGAAGCTGAACGTTTCCGTTTTCGAGCGCCAAAAACCCGGAAGCAATTGCTTCTGTTTCTGAACGCGCCTCAGAAGTCAAACAGCTTCTGCTGAGTACCCCCCCTTTTCTCCATTGAAATTGCAGGCCGTCCTTTGTGCCTTGGTTTTCGATCCTTTCAGAAGTCAAACGGTCTTCTGGAACGGGTTACGTTCGAAAACCGAGGTTCCACTGTAGTGGCAATTATATCTACCAATCAAAAAGCCATTCAACCCCCTTCAGAACAGGATAGAACCCATGCAGGATCTCAAAACATGCTAATAATTGCACTCATCCCTCCTGACTCCCACCACAAGCAGTCTGGATCCGTTCCCAATAATAAAAAATAAAAAATCATTACATATAGAAATCCTAATGCTGTGCACATGGAAGACATTTTGTGTTTGGCAGAGGAGAGGGAACTGGAAAAGAGGGAGAGACTTTATTTTTCCCCTCCTATAGTCGTGAGAGCTGCATAAAAGACTCAAGATTAAAGCCTTTGAACAGTTTGGCTATCAAATACTACATGGTTTTTGTTTGCTTGTTTGCTTTAGTGCTTCCAGCAAGGGGGTGGTGGTGGTGAGTTTTTTTAATATACCTGAAAGAGATTTGCTCTCCTTTCTTTTCTCTCTGTGAGATGAGAGGTCCAGGTGGAATGTTTCGTAAGACTAGGTGCTTGACATGATTGCCTCTATTATATGTCCCTTTGTAATGATGGAAGTAGCCGTGGCAAATTTCGCAAGAGTTTGAGAAAAAGGGACTCCTCAGAACCTGGCACAACTACAGACATATGTACTGCTGCACGCCACCCCAATCTTTGAGCATGAGAGATTCCAGGAGTCCAACGTGGCTTACCCAGGGTTCCTGCTACCTTTTGGAAGTCAGGTACAGAGAAGACTGTGGTGTCTTTATGATATATGGTTTATTTACACATATATACAACCTGAGCCTGTGATGGAGGTGTTCCAGAGGGTCTTGTTTCACCCGTAGGTGCAGACTTGGATGCAAGCAGATACCAGACATTGTACTATGAGTCTCTCTCCAGCTTGCTGCCTTCAACAGCCTGCAACCTTTTTCCATCATGGCCATCTCTAAAACTCTACCTCAGATTCTCCCTTTGTCTTCTAACTAACCCTGAGTTTAAGGAGGGGCACTGTTCTGTTTCCATGCACTGCTCTGGTTCACCAGAAGTGGCTTAGTCATGCTGGCTACATGACCCGGAAGCTGTACGCCGGCTCCCTCAGCCAATAAAGCGAGATGAGCGCCCAACCCCAGAGTCGGTCACGACTGGACCTAATGGTCAGGGGTCCCTTCACCTTTTAATGGCTCATCACCTTCCTTTTGCTCTCCTAATGGCTCATCCCCAGGTGATTTCCTCATCAGGAAATTGGTCTGGTTTATACTTTTGCTAGATCCAGGGGTTCAGTGTCTGGCACTCAGAAATGCAGGGAGCCTGAAACTGATGACACAGGGATGTATGGCACCCATAAACTCATAACAATGCTTAATACATACATACATAATTTTAATTGTATGCTGTCTTTCCACAGTTCAAACCATGCTCAGGGCAGTTTGAGCATGGAAAAAAATGCATACCCACAACATAACAAAAGTCAGGAAATAAATAAAACTGAAATCCTCTGATGAACGACAGTATATAAATTTAATAAACAATAAAAATAATAAAAATGCAATAAGAATAATAAAAATACAAAATAAAACCAAACGACTGCCACATAAACCACAAGATCTTAAATAAAGAAGCAAGCAGCAGCAGCAGCAATTCCCCCCTGCCCAACCATCCCAACCCAAAAGTCTGTTCAGCAGCCTCTGCTCTTGTAGTTGGAGTCAGTCCGAGCTCTGCCCTCCCAGTCTAGGTGGGAAAAAGTCTGCAAGGCACAGGGCAGTTCTTCCAGGTCTCCCAGCCAAGATAGCAACTAGAGGCAGAGGCGTGTATCTGAAGAAGTGTGCATGCACACGAAAGCTCATACCAAGAACTAACTTAGTTGGTCTTTAAGGTGCTACTGGAAGGAATTTTTTTATTTTGACTAGAGGCAGAGGGTTGAACAGGGAGCGATTGTGCTGGGAAACTACTATTTCCTTGTAGGATAAGATACCAGTTGCCTTGAGCAACCACCACAGCAGCCTGAGGAAAGTGTGACTCGCTTCCTCTCTGCTACACTGCAGCGCCCCCACTGTAGATGGCCCAACAGGGTATTGCAGCCATCAGCTCAGTGACGAGCAGACAACCCAGGAAGCCAAGAGGGCTGCAGGTGGTCCAATAAAACTGCCGACTGTGGCCTGGCTGTTCAGTCTGAGCACTACATCTCTTCCCAAAGCAAATTTGCTTGCAGCGTCACGGGAACACTGGCTGCCATTGGTTCAGCTGCTCTGATGTCACAGAAGGAAGCCCTGCAGGTCTGTAGCCAGGCAGCTTCAGGGTCAAGAAGAAAGCTTTAGCATTGAAAGTTCATCTCCAGTCTAAGACGGTAAATAGTGTGTGCCTTTTTCAAAAGTTTCGGGCCTTGGAGTTTTCCGCTGCTAGATTGGTTCCCATTCTCCTTGCCCAGACATCAAGGGCAGCTTCCAAACTGATGCCCCGTGTGTGAGGATTTGATGCTCAAAAACAAACCCACAAAGCAAACCCCTCCAGGGAACACCAACCCCTCCACTGGCAAGACGCTCAGAGACTTATCAGGGGCGGAAATTACAAAGCCAATTTTTTATCTTTGTTCAACAGTCCCTGAGACCCTGCTGTGCTTCTCATCCTGAGTCGCTTTAATTTCTGATCCATTAAACTCAGAGTGTTTGGAGCGTCATGAAAACCATTCAGTTTATCAGCATCAGGGCCTCAGGAGAGAGGAAGGTGTTTCGCAGCTCAGGTCGACCTCTTCTCTTCCCCCGCGATAGTGATGACAAGAGGAGAATTACATTCTCGCAGCTTCAGCCCGGCTGCCTGGGCCGACAACCGCTCTGATCCGAGATCTGATAAATTAGGAATCCGCAGCCTCAAAGACTTCCAGAAGAAAGAGAGAGAGAATGAGAGGTCCGTGATGCACAAGGCCGATAACATTATGCTAATGCTTGAAAAGTACTTGTACTCTGGACTAGATTCAAATAAAAGCCAAGGAAATTCTTTGAGAGTTTTTTCACAAGCAGAAATGTTAAAGACTTCAGGCACTTAGAAAGGCATGGCAGGAGGGAGAGACAATTAGAAATCACAGAGACAGTGGCCTGGTGTGGGGACCAGGGAAGCCATGGCCCCGGCGTAAAATTCCGGGGGCGCAACCAGGCACCCCCATGCAGATGCCAGCTTCTGCCAGGATTATTATTATTATTAATTATTATTTATACCCCGCCCATCTGGCTGGGCTTCCCCAGCCACTCTGGGCGGCTGCCAACAAAATATTAAAATACAGTAATGCATCAAAGCCCTAAACAGGGCTGACCATAAAGAAGGCTGATGGCCAAAGAATGGATGCTTTTGAATTATGGTGCTGGAGGAGACTCTTGAGAGTGCCATGGACTGCAAGAAGATCAAATCTACCCATTCTGAAGGAAATCAGCCCTGAGTGCTCACTGGAAGGACAGATCCTGAAGCTGAGGCTCCAGTACTTTGGCCACCTCATGAGAAGAGAAGACTCCCTGGAAAAGACCCTGATGTTGGGAAAGATGGGGGGCACAAGGAGAAGGGGACGACAGAGGACGAGATGGTTGGACAGTGTTCTCGAAGCTACCAGCATGAGTTTGACCAAACTGCGGGAGGCAGTGGAAGACAGGAGTGCCTGGTGTGCTCTGGTCCAGGGGGTCATGAAGAGGCGGACATGACGAAACGACTAAACAACAACAAAACAGGGCTGCCTTCAAATGTCTTCTAAAAGTCTGGTAGTTGTTTTTCTCTTTGACATCTGGTGGGATGGTGTTCCACAGGGTGGGTGCCACTACCGAAAAGGCCCTCTGCCTGGTTCCCTGTAACTTGGCTTCTTGTAGTGAGGGAACCGCCAGAAGGCCCTCGGTTCTGGACCTCAGTGTCCCCTCTTGCCCAGGCAAAAGTGGCAGAGCAGCCCATGAGAACAGGAGGAAGGACTAGATGGGTCATTGGCCAGGTCCAGCAAGATCTTCATATGATCTCACCTTGGTGGCCCTGCTAGGTCAATGGGTGTTCCAAGAAGTTCTCAGAGCAGATAAGGGTGTTTGCAAGAGGGTTAAAGCAAGTCCATTGTTCTTCCCCACAAAGTTTACTGGAAATCTACTGACTCCAGGGCTGCTCTACTACAGGGAATATCTGTACAGTGGTACTGTTTAAAAAGCAGATTCCAAGGAAATGAGGTCTTCTTCTTTAGTGATCACTCGTAGCCGAGTAAGATTGTCTTCCATGAACACAGTCTTAACAGTGAGTCCATAAATGACTGTGGAGGCCAATTCTGGACCCACACGTCCTTCCATAGTGGGGACATTGGTTTCCAGGCAGGAGTTGATTATGGTGTGGATTTGCCAAGCGTGCCTTCCTCTTATCACGTTTCTCCCTTGCGTCCTGAGTTTGAGTGTCTTCAAAGCCCAGGACACCTTTGGTAAAGGCTGTTCTCCAATTGGAGCGCTCGCAGGCCAGTGTTTCCCAGTTGTCAGTGTTTATACTACATTTTTAAAGATTTGCCTTGAGACAGTCTTTAAACCTCTTTTGTTGACCACCAGCATTACGCTTTCTGTTTTTAAGTTCGGAATAGAGTTGTTGCTTTGGAAGACGATAACCAGGCAAAGGAAGACAAGACAGTGATGTTTGAAAACCAGGGCCAGCCCAAAACATTTTGCTGCCTGAGGTGAATCAGAAAATACCTGCCCCTGGAAAAAAAACAATAGTTTGTAAAGGGTCTGATGTATCGGAGTGTGTGTGTGTGTGTGTGTGTGTGTGTGTTTGTGTGTGTAAAACATAGAAGAGTACCATATTTTTCTGTGTATAACACGCCCCTGTGTATAAGATGGGACTCCAAATTAGGAAAATGGGGGGAAATTGCCCAGAGTCGATGGGTTTTTTGGGGGGGAATTGCCAGACATCATTCACCCGCCTGACCAACACTGCCACTTGCACACATCGCAAAAGCCATCAATCGTCTGCCCGCTTGCCACAAGCAGCTGCCAATCACTCACCCAATTGCCGCAGCAACAGCCAATCTACATCAGACATTGCCGCAACCAAAAATCACCCATCCAGTCGCCGCTGAAAATCTGCTCACGGCAGCAACCAACCCCCCATGCACTATCCGTGTATAAGACGACCCCCATTTTTAACATTATTTTATAACACAAAACCCTCCTCTTATACACAGAAAAGTACAGTAACTTCCTTCCTTTGCCTCCTGTCTTCTCTGCATCCCAACCAGCAATGGGCAGTGGCAGGCGAGCTCATTGACCAGCAGGCAAGCTCCTTGACCACCTCCTATGTTCTTACAGTTGTCTCCACCTACCGTATTTTTCGCTCCATAAGACACACCTGATCATAAGACGCACCTAGTTTTTAGAGGAGGAAAACAAGAAAAAAAAATATTCTGAACGAAACAGTGGGTGTATGATTTTTGTGGTTCATGTTGTGGCCACAGACATGTGATCTGATGGTGAATTTGGGGTGACCCAATGCAAAAATCCTGAGGATCCATGGGCTTTTACCTCCCCCCTCCCAGGCAGCCTCCGCTAGCGTCCCTTATCTCTCTTCCAATCCCACCGATCAGCTGCTTCCCTTCAACACCCCCTTCCCTCTTATTTGCCTTAGTATCTTTTCCTTAGCTGGATCAATTTTTTGCACCTCCTTTTCTTCTAATTTCTCTCCTTATTGCTTTAGTCCTCCTGCTTCCCCCCTTTGCAAGTCTTTACCTCCCCCCTCCCAGGCAGCCTCCTTTATCTCTGGCGTCCCTTATCTCTCTCCCCGATCGGCAAACGATAAGCAGCTTTACTTCAACACCCACTTCCCTCTTTCAAAAAAAAGAGGATGATCTGCTTTTTGCCCCTGGGCAATTTGGCTCCCCTTGGGACGTGGGTGGCGCTGTGGGTAAAACGTCAGCGCCTAGGACTTGCCGATTGTATGGTCGGCGGTTTGAATCCCCGCGGCGGGGTGAGCTCCCGTTGTTCGGTCCCAGCTCCTGCCCACCTAGCAGTTCAAAAGCACTCTTAAGTGCAAGTAGATAAATAGATACCGCTTTATAGCGGGAAGGTAAACGGCGTTTCCGTGTGCTGCGCTGGTGCAGGCTCGCCAGAGCAGCCTCGTCACGCTGGCCACGTGACCCGGAAGTGTCTCCGGACAGCGCTGGCCCCCGGCCTCTTAAGCGAGATGGGCGCGCAACCCCAGAGTCGGTCACGACTGGCCCATACGGGCAGGGGTCCCTTTACCTTTACCTTTTTAATTTGGCTCCAGGGCTGACGCATTCACTCCTTAAGACGCACAGACATTTCCCCTTACATTTTAGGCAGAAAAAAGTGCATCTTATGGAGCGAAAAATACGGTAAGTCACTGCACAGATGGGGTGACTAACTCCCTACCTGCCCCAGAACTGAATTAGAGGGCATTCCAGGCAGGTCTCTTGGGGTTCTGCTCTTGCAATGATTCACTTGAAGCCCACCCAAAGATGCTTCTCAGAATTGAGTATTCTGCGCTGAAATGATCTCAAGCTTTGGCAAGACTTTTGGGGGAGCCAAGTCAGCAGGCGATGTCACAAGCAAAGGAGCGGAAGTCCATGTGTCCCGCAGATGGCAAATCTCTGCGCTTTCAGGCTGGGAACAAAAGGCAAAGCGCTCGCATGAAAGGGAGAAAATGGGTAGCGTTTCGTGCAAGCTACGGTAAATGCAAATGAGCCCGGCAAATAAAGACGCCTTTCTCCTTGCAGTCAGGAGAACATTCCTCAATCCCGCTATCTTATATAAGACAATCATCGCCTTTATGTCTTTTTTTAAAAGGCCCTGTGTGCAGGAAGCATAATCTCTGCCATTTCCCAAAACTAAATATACTTGAGGGTTTTTTCAACATCTGCGGGTTGTTGTTCTCTTCCTCTTTAGGATGAAAAATATTTGCAGTGTGAACTGATAGCCCCACTAAACTTTAAAAATAAAAACAACAGGTTGCATAAGGAGTCTGTGTGAGGTGTGCATACAAGGGGGCAAAGTCTTTTTTTTTTTTGGAAATCATTTTTATTTGATTTTACAAATATGAATTTATAACATCCTAAATACATACCCATATATAGAAAGTACTCTGATTCTCAAGACTTCCCTCCATCCCCTCCATGGTCCTGTTGTCAACATTTACAAGTGCATATGATTCCATATTCTATATTTTATATCAATCCATACTGTCCATGGTATTTGTTACATTACAAGTGGGTTTCAAATTCTGCTAGTCTTTCCATCTGCATACAGTGGTCTCCTAGATAAGTTATAACTTTTTTCCATTCTTTTTAAAAAGTTTTTGTCCTCAGCCAGAGTGGTGTAGTGGTTAAGAGCGGTAGACTCATAATCTGGGGAACCGGGTTCGCGTCTCCGCTCCTCCACATGCAGCTGCTGGGTGACCTTGGGCCAGTCACACTTCTGTGAAGTCTCTCAGCCCCACTCACCTCACAGAGTGTTTGTTATGGGGGAGGAAGGAAAGGAGAATGTTAGCCGCTTTGAGACTCCTGAAGGGGAGTGATAAAGTGGGATATCAAATCCAAACTCTTCTTCTTCTCTGGTTTCCTGAGTTTTCCTTCATTGGAGCTTTTTAAACAGAATTTTTGGGGGGCCACCTGTCAGAGATTCTATAGCTGTGATTTCTGGTTTGGCAATGGCTTGGACTAGACGACACTTGGGGTCTGAAATATACTCTGAGTCGAGAGTGGATTTCATGCTCTTTATTCAGCTCATAGTGGTGAGGAGGAAAAGAAGTTCCCCCAGAATGTCTGCTTTATATACATTTTTTACACAATGGGCCCCACGTGATTGGCTAATTCCGGGATTCTCTTGTAGACCAATCAGGTTGCGGATTCCCTTCCACCTGGAGTTGGATTGGGTGGCTCCTGTGGACCAATCAGACTGCTGCATTCTGGATCCTATTGTTCTAGGACCAATCAGATTGCTGCCTTTTGGATCCTATTCAACTCAGTACATAACAGGGTCTCTACAATTCTATGATTCCATAATTCTATTGTTCTAATGCTGGACACTTTATTCAAGTCTGAGAAAATAATTTTAAAAAGTATACTATGCTGGGAAAAATGATGAATTTAGCACAACATTATCATATTGGCTGTGGCAAAGATTTATTTATTCCTCTGTGTCTTCAATTTGTTTTAACCTCCTGCTGTTGTTATGTATTTTTAAACTGGCCCAGTTGCTTTATGCTTCTCGCATTCTCCTGTTTTAATAATGTAACTGGTGTCTTGCATTTGTTTGTATGTATTTTTTATTCCGTGTCTTTGATCTGGAATCCTCCCTGGGGGTCCCTTTGGGGACTGCAAGGCAGGGTGGAAATTTTCCAGAATAAAGCATTATCATTCCAATGTATTATGAAAACCGACCAGTTATTTCTATGCATTAATGAACTGCTGGATTTCCCACCCTGGTTCCTACATAGTAATTCCACAATTGATTATGATGCTCCCTGATTTCGGTGCCATCTAGAGGTGCTGCAAAATTCAACCTTCCTATCTGGGATGGAAGCTCAAATACCGACTAGGGTGAAATCATTTTCACTCTGGAAATAAGTGGGCATCACCAGCAGGCAGCACCAGGGTATATTTTTTAAGTAGGGGAGTCTGACGCAAAGGAAAATATGGCATTTTCCTTGCATAGCTGTCAACCGTCCCTTATTTGGTGGGAAAGTCCCTTATCCCAGTGCTGTGTCCCGCTGCTGTCCCTTATTGATTATGTCCCTTAAATTTCCCGGGTTTCAAAGGAAGCAGCTCCTCTCCCTCCCTCCCTTCCTGCCGGCCAGGGAGGAGGGAGGCTCCAACTGTGTTGCTTGGCTGCATTGCTCACCCAATAAAGAGTCTAAGAACGACTGGGGGGTGGAGCTTGCATGCCTTGTGCCCATCAAATCGGCCGCATAGCCTGGGGACTCGCCTTTGCTCAGCGCTTCCCAGCGGAGAGGTGACGGTGGTTTCCCTTGCTGCATCCCCTTTGCCGGGTTGCTGCACTGTGGGAACCACTGCTTGAGGCTTCGTTTGGCTGCTGGCTGGGCTTTCTGCCTTTGGCTCGGAGTTGAACATACCTGTGCTTGGAAAATCCCTTATTTTTGAGGCTGCTGGTTCCGTATTTTCAAGTCTGTAAGTTGACAGCTATGTTTCCTTGTGTCCCAAGTACAGGAGCAGTTGAACAAAAACTTAAGAACCTAAGAAGAGTCCTGCTGGATCAGGCCAATGGTCCATCTAGTCCAGCATCCTATTCTCATGATGACTGACCAGCTGCCTGCAGGAAATCCACAAGCAGGATCCGAGCACAAGAGATCTCACCCTTCCTTTGGTTTCCAGCAGCCAGTATTCAAAAGCATCGCTGCCTCCAGTTCAGGTAGAGTATTTCTACCTGAGGTGAGATCCTTCAAACTCGAGTTGGTGGGATGGAACCTGGGACCAAACAGGTGCTCTTAACTCTGAGCTATGGCTCTGCTGTGGGATGTAAACACAGGAGCAGTCAATGACAACATTCCTAGAGTGTACATGTTAGAACATGGGGAGGGATGTCTGTCCAGCAAGCAGGTAAACTTCCTGGGGACGGACTTCCTCCGCATGTGACCAGAGGTGGGTGTGGCCGCACCTGCACAGGTAAATGATAAAAGCACAGGGCAGGCAGCCATTGTCTCTCTTGCCATCTCGCTTGCCTCTCTTGCTCTCTCTGCCATCACCTTTCGAAGAAGCAGGATGCCCTCTTGGCTCTCAGCCAAGAGAGGACGGGACTATCTTGCTATAAGATAGATTCTGAATGTATGTAACCTTTTTAAAGCTGTCTGCCTTCTGGGATCATATTGTGATACAGAACGTGAGTAAACTCTTTTATACTTTTATAAAGACTGTGTCGTGTCTTGTATTTTAAGAGGGAACAAAGGGGAAATTACCTGAGTAATTATTATAGAGGTTCTAGCGAACCTGCGCAGACGTTACCGTTGCGAACTTAAAGGGGAATGTCTATAAACTCTGCTGATATTTTGGGAACTTGTTAGCACAAGTTGGATTAGGATATAATCTCACAATATATCCTCTCCTGCACCCCAGAACATTCCCACATCTGCTACTAGAAACATATGGCTACAAAAGTTGGGTGTGAGCTCCACTCCCTGTCCAGCATTAGCAAGATCCCAGGAAGATTCTAGGCACTCAACCAGGGTCTGTTTCTTTGGAGACTGTCGTAGCTTTAAGAAATATGGTTTATTCGCCTATTTACACCTTCAGTCTGCATGGAGTCCAGTTCTTACAGCTTGGTCATTTCAAGAGGGGCTTGCTCTCCACAGCAGTGTAGACCCGAAGTCCAAGGCATCTTTTCCAGCCTTCAGCCATCCTGCCCAAGATGGATCCCAGTCTCTCTTCTCCCTTCTTCTTCCCAGAACACTCTGCTAAAAACTCTCTTTTCCATCACACCCAGTTACTCTGGTAACCTTCCAAACCTCCAGTCTTTGTTCACACCTCAGGGCAGGGGGAAAGGACAGTTCTCTTGCATTGCCAATGACTCTCAATGGTCCTGTATCGTTCCTTAATGGCCCTAGCTTGGCCAGCCCATTTTGCATTAGGGTAGCCCAGAGATTCCTCTGCAGCTTGTATTTCTCCTTTCACTTCCCAAATAATCAAAATCCCACCATTTATTAATTTCTAGGGTTTGGGGGGAGCCCCCCCCAAAAAAATCTATAAAAATACAAAAGCTAGTGTATGATGAGTCAAACCTCTGGCCCATCTATTCCAGTAGAGTGGTACCTCAGGTTACAGAGGCTCCAGGTTACAGATGCTTCAGGTTACAGACTCTACTAACCCAGAAATAGTACCTCGGGTTAAGAACTTTGCTTCAGGGAGAGAACAGAAATTGCACAGCGGCAGCAAGAGGTTCCATTAGCTAAAGTGGTGCTTCAGGTTAAGAACAGTTTCAGGTTAAGAATGGACCTCTGGAACGAATTAAGTTCTTAACCCGAGGTACCACTGTACTGCCTGCTTTAACCGGCAATAAATGTCTGAGACCTTTTGCAGGAACGCAACTTGATGGATACCCCTTTTCAACTGCAAGCTCTTGGTTGAACCTGATGCCTTCTGCATATAATGCAACTGTTCCATCACGGGCTCCTCTTCTGAAAATGACCACTCCCCGCATCAGATGGGGGGCGCCTTTTGTGTGGTCACACGCAGCCCCCCTGGACCTATGCAGCACCCGGCAGTACAGCCTGCCTTCGCTCCCCCCCCCCCCAGCCAGACACCTGGAGGTCTCTGCCTACCTCCGTCAGTTTTCCTATCTCGGTTGGGGAGGCGTTGCTAGGAGATTTGGCCAGGTAAGGGGAGGGACCGCCCTGCCCACACAATAGAGGGCGGAACTTACCTGAGAATCCTCAGTCAGCTGCAGAGCTTCTCCCGCCCTGCCCTCCCTCAGTTAAGCTTTCTTTTGCAGGTTAACCTCTTCACAGGTATGCGGGCACTGCTACGTCAAGGTCGATGTTGAAGGGCCAGAAAGGAATTTTCCTGCATTGGCAGGTTTTGCCTTCCCCATAACAAAACCTCACAACTTTGGCAGTTTCAGGCCTTGGGCTAAAGCGTTTAGTCTATCTTCCCTAATGGGGGGGGGATGAAGTGTTGACTCCCCCCCCCCCCACGGCGGCGAACTCAGGGTTCCCGTTAAAGGGGTTGTTTGAGGGGAGACATTGGCTGTACGCCAGTAGGTTGTCATTGCTCTCCACTGCGACAATGGCAAAATGGGGGGGGGCTCTCTGCTTAAACAGATGTTCTCTGGAGCCAGCCCAATCCCCACTCATTCTGGATAACCGGCCGGGGACTGGGAGGGATAAATGCCCAATGCCTAAGCCAAGGTCTCTCTACATCTGAAGCTTTAATGAAGTTGTGGCCAATTTTAATCCCATAACATAGTGTCTTGAGTCATTTACCAACCTAGATGTTTGGGCTGCAACTCGAATCAGCCCCATAACCATACAGCCTGTGCTAATTAGGACTGGTGGAAACTGTTTCCCAAATCTTCTGAAGGGCACCGCATTGGCAAAGGCTGGATTAAGGGCTGGGAGCTGATGCCTAGTGTTTCCAACTGGCTAAAGTACCTCTAACTTTTTTGCCAAATTGTGGCCATTATGCTTGTTTGCAAGCCGCACAAATTTCACCTTTGCATATGCTCACTGCATGATCTTTATTTTCTTCCACATTGTTGAAAACAAAACACTGGCTGCATCAGATCTGATTGCAAAGTCTTAAATATCGACGATGGTGTCAGACAGAAACAAAGGACGCAGCTGGGTTTGCCGAAATGACGACGGTTTTCATCGCACTTGTAATTAGGAGCTGGGGGAAGGAAAGAAACAACCGTCTTTTTAAGCTCAGAAATGGAGCAAAATTTGATTGAGGTTCAGCAAGAAGGAATAAATATGGAAAGCAATTATACTGTCTTGGTTGCGATT
Organism: Podarcis liolepis; assembly: GCF_965112155.1. Classification (NCBI taxonomy): domain Eukaryota; kingdom Metazoa; phylum Chordata; class Lepidosauria; order Squamata; family Lacertidae; genus Podarcis; species Podarcis liolepis. Next base: position 100,897,303 of record NC_139556.1, on the reverse strand, counting down.
CACTGATGGCAACCTTATTTAAAGGCATGGGGGGGTGGGATGGATTTGGTTGCAAACAAAGAAAGCAGGGAAGAGATCAATGTTTCTTTCTCTTCCCCACAGTTAAATTAAACCAAATGGAATGACTGGGATGTGACGATGAATTGACTTTTGCTAAATAAATAAATAACAAGTTAGCGAGCAGTGTCTGGGAAGCACAAAACTGGAGTGAGTTGCGTGAAATTTGCTCTGGAGACCATCATCGCTTCCAGAATTCCACTGATCATTTTGGTGGGACGTCAACAGTCTAATGTGAAAAAAAGAGAGAAAGGTCCACTCATTGGATTTTCACTGTGGGTTAAAACTGTCAGGAGTTTCATTCTCTCTCGTGCTGCAGAACGCGCGACTACTAGGTCACACGCTCTGTGTGTTGACATTCCATTCTTTGGATACATGGGGATGGAAGGACATGTGCGCCACTTCCATCTTCTTTGTTCTTTGTTCTGTTCTGTTGCCGTGCTTTCTCAGAGGAGAAGAGACACGCCATGATTACTCTGTTCTTCATTTTGATCCTGTAAATAAATTACTCCTCAGTCTCAGCTTCTGCTAAGTTCTGCTGCTTGCTTGAATGTCCAGAGAGGTGAATTCTGTGCTCTGCATTCCGGACCGGTGCCAGGAGAAGGCCGTCTCCCACTCAGAAGCACCAACAAAAACCTCATCTTGAGTGTGAAATAGTGAAGACTACTAGAGAAGAGAATACTAAACTTTCTACATGACTGATTCCCACCCCTACCCCATTTGTGAACATCCAATGAAGCTCAACTGTAGCCTTTCAGACTTTTCCCATTGGTTGGGTGCGCGTTGCTCCTGGGAGGGAGGAGTCAATAGAGGGTTGGTTCAGAGAAAGAGTTTATTTCTGCTTTCCGGATAGCAGAAAGGCACTGTGTTGATCAGTCACAGCAAGCACACTTAAAGAGCAGTTGCATACAGCTTATATCCCCTTCAGGTCCCCTTTCCCCCTCCCCAGAAATCCAGCCTCATGAGTTTGTACACATAAGTTTACATCCTTGAGCATGAACAGAAATTCCTGTTTCTGTACTCTTATCTTGGGGTAAGAAGGTCACCCAACTATAGGAGTACTCCTGCCGCCATCCCCGGGTGTGGGGGCTGACAGGCCTGTCTTGCAAGGTCTGTGCATCAGTGTGGTCAGGATAGTTACAACCTATATGATGAGACCCAGATCTGCCATCCCGTCTCCACTCGGAACTGACAAGGCCATCCATTAAGCCTTCATGGACTGATAAAGGAGAGGCTTTGTTTATACAGCTGCGCTTGTGTTATACAGCTCAAGCTAATGGATTTTAGCTAATGGATCCTTGAAGAAGGAATTTGGGAATTTTGGGGCCTGATTCTGGTGACTGCAGGGTCAGGTTTGGGTAACTTGTTCCTTCATTGCAAGATTCAGGACAGATAAAATTAAATTTCTTCTCCATGCAGCACACAGTTGAAGTACGCAACTTGCTCCCAGAGGGCCCAGATGCCCTCACGAGTGTTTGCATCCCTTTCACAACACTGGAACCCATGGGCTATTGGTGTTTCGCAACTTTGACCTGTTGCAGGACCTTAGCCAGACCTTAGCAGAGCATACGCAGAGTTCCAGAAAGCAATCAGTTGCAGGCAGGATGGACAAAGCAGGAACAAGACACTGCTACTAGTAACTTGATTACTTAGAGGTGTTTATTATTTACAGCAGACTTTACAAACTATATACAAGAACAGAAATAGATCTTAATTAGCTCTCTCTTAACAAAACTGAGAGTGGAGTACCTGCAGGTAATGGGTCCTCCATCACCTCAGGAGCCAGAGCAGACTCAGCTGGTGCCTGCACCTGAGGATCCAGCACAGGTGAGGACCCTTCAGGCTCATGCCCCAGCCCTGGCTCAGCTTGTTCTAAAGGTGGAGAATCCTGTGCAGGCAGGTTCCCTCAGGTTCAGCATCCGAGTCCGAATCCCAGGCCATCACACAGTGGCTACTTTAGGATGGCTCTGCCTGCCTCCACAGCTAGAGGTTGCAACGCCTGTGTACAGGTCCAGATTTAGGTTTGACGAGGCCCTAAGCTACTGAAGGTAATGGGGCTTTTTCTATGTCCAGCTGTCCTTTGTCAACAACAAATTGCCGCTGGACCTAATAGGTATCTCAAGTCATTTGCACATAACAAAATATGTATTTTATCAAAGTAATTGTTGAACTGAAATACAATTAAGAAGACGTATATTAACAGTGAAATACAATTAAGAAGAAATTTCTAGGGGTTGTTTTTAAAAGTCTGGAATGGATTAATCTGTTTTGCATTTCTTTCTATGGGAAAGCACGCTTTGGTTTTGGAACAGACTTCCAGAACGGATTAAGTTTGAGAACCAAGGTACCGTTGTATATAGAAATGAGCAAACCAGTGATATTTTAGGGAGCAGGCTAGCAGACGGGGCCCATTACTTACATCATAGGAGCCTAGACAACACAAAACATTGTTGTTGTATGTAGGTTTTAATTTATTTATTTTTTATCTTCTATTTTGGAAATGTACATCCAGGGGTTTTTTTCTTTAATTTTTTGGGGGACCCCAAGAGAGTGAGGCCCTGAGCTAGAGCTTGTTTAGCTTATACATAAATCCAGCACTGCTTTCTGGGTACCAGTTACCTGAAACCACGGGAGGGGAGAGTGTCTCTATTCTATTCTATTCTATTCTATTCTATTCTATTCTATTCTATTCTATTCTACTCTGGGAGAAAGGTTGTTTTCTGCTGCTCCAGAGAAGCGGACACGGAGCAATGGATCCAAACTACAAGAAAGAAGATTCCACCTAAACATTAGGAAGAACTTCCTGACAGTAAGAGCTGTTCGACAGTGGAATTTGCTGCCAAGGAGTGTGGTGGAGTCTCCTTCTTTGGAGGTCTTTAAGCAGAGACTTGACAACCATATGTCAGGAGTGCTCTGATGGTGTTTCCTGCTTGGCAGGGGGTTGGACTCGATGGCCCTTGTGGTCTCTTCCAACTCTATGATTCTATGATTCTATGATTCTATGATTCTATGATTCTATGATTCTATGATTCTATGATTCTATGATTCTATTCAGCCACCAAAATGGATGTATTGAAATGGAGATGCAAAGAGGTTGAGGGAACATTTTCTCATATGTGGTGGACTTGTAAAAGGGTAAAAGAGCATTGGGAAATGATTCATAATGAATTGAAAAAAATGTTTAAAAGTACTTTCCCCAAAAAAACAGAGTCCTTTCTGTTGGGGATAATTCAGACTGAAATTCCCAGCTGTCAAAAAAGGTTATTTATGTAGGGTACTACTGTGGCCCGTGTTTCATTAGCCCCCAAATGGAAAATGAGCGAGGTCCCAACCAAAGAAGAATGGCAACTCCAGTTGACAGAATATGCGCAGCTTGCAGACCTAACATACAGAATAAGAGAACAAGAAGAAAGTACGTTTAGAGAAGATTGGAAAATGTTTTTTGAATAGATAGGAAATAACTGTACAGCTGAACACTCTGGCAGCATTAAGATAAATTCAACCGTGTAAATAAGTTTTGATGGATGTAATAACGGAATACTGAATGGTATAGTTTCTGTAAAATATGCAGGGATTTATGATACGTAAAATGAACCATGGAAAGAGAAGAAGGGAAGTCATTGATATTTCAAGGATGTAAAATCGAGTGCTTTAAATTGTAAAACAGAAAATTTAATAAAAATTATATTGAAAAAAGAGAAATGGATGTATTACCAAGTCTAATATTACCAAGCCTAATAAAAACTTTGTTTTTTATGTATTATAGTATTTTAATATTCTTTTGGAAGCCGCCCAGAGTGGCTGGGGAAGCCCAGCCAGATGGGCGGGGTATAAATAAATTATTATTATTATTATTATTATTATTATTATTATTATTATTATTATTATTATATATTGTACAATGTACGTTGCAATTTACTAATGTTAAATAGACACAATTGGGGTATATCCAGTTTCTTGGAGTGGTCACCTGGATGATAGGTCTGCTTCGCCCAGATTGTCATTTTGGAAGTCATGTGCCCCCGGTGGAAATGGTTTTGCTTAGCAGGCCTGTGTTATGAGCCCATCTGAAAGTGCCTCTGATTGCCCATTTTCTCCCATTGGGGGGTCAGTCAGCTGCAGCACTTGCCAAGCCAGGGTAACTCTCTGGGCTTCCATTCAGAATGGCGTGCCTCTTCGATGCCAGCTGAACACTGCACCGTGAAGACCGTGTTTGAAAACAGCTGATGAATGGGCGCTAACGAACATCGAGGAAATAGCAGGGGGAATCGGAGTTATCAGGCATGGTGTGATTCAATGCCGGCTTTCATTTCGAAGGCTCCTCTCCGCCCCTCCAACCCGCCAAGATGCTTTACATTTTAATGGGATTAATTACCTTGTGGAAATCAAAGTGCGCAGGGAATTGCCAGCGACAACAAAGGTTTAATGGTCTATTGAGCACAAGTTGAATTAATTGGGTTGGGGCGTTTATTGGCAATAAGGCACAAGGCTCTCCGGCTAAAGGGGGTTCCCGTGACTCCCCATTTGCCAGTGAGGGGGAGGGCTTTCGTTTTGTTTGCGTATTTATATGTCAGCTGAAAGGTGTGTTCATTCAAATGCAGATCTTTGCATGGCTACCGCTGGTATGGGCCGATAAGGCTTTCTTGATAGGGGCCAAATGGATACATGGATGACGGTTTGGGTGGGGATGAACGTTAGAAAGAAGATGGCACTGCCATCAAAAAGGGCAGCCCTCCATCAAGTTCCCCACCCCCACCCCATAGCAACAGCCCTCTACATTAAAAATGGCAGCCAAAGAACTTGGAAAGTGGCCTGTGTTTGTGAGTCCAGGACCCGCCACCCACATAAGAGTATAATAAGACACAAAGACACATTATTTTAGGTTAATGGGCAAAATTAGGCCACAACTTTTATTGGTTACAGCATGTGAGTAGTAGAGAAGTAGCTCCCGCAGTTTGGTCAAACTCATGCTCGGAGCTTCGAGAACACTGTCCAACCATCTCGTCCTCTGTCGCCCCCTTCTCCTTGTGCCCTCCATCTTTCCCAACATCAGGGTCTTTTCCAGGGAGTCTTCTCTTCTCATGAGGTGGCCAAAGTCTTGGAGCCTCAGCTTCAGGCTCTGTCCTTCCAGTGAGCACTCAGGGCTGATTTCCTTCAGAATGGAGAGGTTTGATCTTCTTGCAGTCCATGGGACTCTCAAGAGTCTCCTCCAGCACCAGAATTCATAATAATAATAATAATAATAATAATAATAATAATAATAATAATAATAAAAAAAAATAATTTAAAGGCAACTCTACCTGACTCACAATTTTCTGAGACAATACTTGAACCAAAACACAGCTATCCTTCAAAAGCATCCATTCTTCAGCGATCAGCCTTCTTTATGGTCCAGCTCTCACTTCCATATATCACTATTGGGGAAACCATAGCTTTAACTATACTTTGTTGGCAAGGTGATGTCTCTGCTTTTTAACATGCTGTCTAGGTTGATCTTTAATCTTGATCTTTAATGCGTGAATAATTCAGCCTGACTAAATATTCCCATGCCTTCAGATGGGAGGGTGTGTGTGCAATCCCAGCGAGTGCAAATGAAACCCTCCCGCAACGGCTTTCGAGATGAAATGTTGAGATGCTCCTTAGTGTCAGTCTTTGTCACTTCCATGGCATAATTATGAGGGTCATCTCAGGAAATCCTGGAGATTTGTCTCTTGAAATCTCACTTTGTCTCTGTGCCCAACCCGTGACTAGATGCTAGAGACCTTGAACAGAAGCAGATTTTATATTTCTCTGCAAAAACAAAAAAGGGCTTTCTTTAAAACAAAACACTTGTTTCTCTTTCCCCGAAGGACCATCTTTCTCCAATACTTGCATTTCAGAAATAATGACAAATGCAAGGCAACAGGGGACAGGGGGAGAAAGGGCTTTTGAGTTACTCTTTTATAATTATACACCTCAGGATTCTGACAGCAGGGGCATGAGGTTGTTGGGCTCATTCCACTTTGGCGCTCACCCACCATAAAATACAGCAGCCCAAAGTACAGTATCTAATTGTTCCTGACTTCAGAGTCAATAAATAAATAAACCATTTTCATATCGGTTCCACTGTTGTTCTTATTTTTCAAAAATGTGTCTATGAAATGTAACAGAATGCCCCTAGCAGCAAACCTTCCTCAGAAATTCAGCTCAGCCTGAATAAAGTTAGCAAAATAATCTAAATGAGCATACATTTTTAAAGACCCTATAGCATCCTTGACTTTTCAAGAGCCTACAATTGCAATCTCCAGTTCACTTACTTTTCCTTGAACTCCACTTGGCTTATTCAGGGCTGTCTTAAGCATCTGTGGCGCCGGGGGTGCAAAGATCTGGCCGGCGCCCCCCCCCCCCCGGTTGCCCAGTCCCAGGCGCGCAGGAGGGCAGAGCCAGCAGGCCACCTCAGCGTCTCCCTGGCTTGGTCACCCCCAAACCCGTGGCGCAGAGCCGCCCGCAGCAGAAAAGCCTGCCTCGGCACTCCGACCAACAGGCAGGCTCTTCCCCGGACTCAACTATCGGGCCCCAGACTCTCAGTCCTGCGCCCCTGAGAGCCTGGCGCCCGGGTGCCCTGCACCCCTAGACCTATGGGTAAGATGGCCCTGGCCTTACTTGGAGCATGCCTAGATGGGTACGTTTCTCCTTCTTCGCTTCATGTTCAGAAAAAAATGAAATAAATATACACATAAAAGATAAAATGCTACTTTCATTTATTGGTCACTCTGAACTTAGCTGTGATTCTTGCATTGCGGGGGGTTGGGCTCAGATGATCTCTGAGATCCCCTTCCAATTGTACAGTTCTATGATTCTATGAGAAGGGACGCGGGTGGCGCTGTGGGTTAAACCACAGAGCCTAGGACTTGCCGATCAGAAGGTCGGCAGTTCGAATCCCCGCGACGGGGTGAGCTCCCGTTGCTCAGTCCCTGATCCTGCCAACCTCGCAGTTCGAAAGCATGTCAAAGTGCAAGTAGATAAATAGGTACTACTCCAGCGGGAAGGTAAACGGCGTTTCTGTGCGCTGCTCTGGTTCGCCAGAAGCGGCTCAGTCATGCTGGCCACATGACCCGGAAGCTGTATGCCGGCTCCCTTGGCCAATAAAGTGAGATGAGCGCTGCAACCCCAGAGTCAGTCACGACTGGACCTAATGGTCAGGGGTCCCTTTACCTTTACCTTATGTTTCTATGAATATCAGCTGCTATTGAATTCTGGTCCTGCTCGAGGGCTAATAATAATAATAATAATAATAATAATAATAATAATAATAATAATTTATACCCCGCCCTCCCTGGCCAAAATCGGGCTCAGAGCGGCTAACATCAAATGTAGAACACATTAACATAGAATCATAGAATCATAGAGTTGGAAGAGACCACAAGGGCCATGGAGTCCAACCCCCTGCCAAGCAGGAAACACCATCAGAGCACTTTCTGCCTCCCAAAGGCTTACACAGCTGTTTGTTGCCACAGCCCTGGCTACAAGCTCCCTAGGTGAATGGTGCCTCTGGCGCTGGCCAGGGGGTGCTGGTTGCCAGGAGCTGAGGTGGCCTCAGAGTAGGCAAAGCCAGTCTGCCAGCCCTTGCTCTTGGGAATGGACAGTCAAGTCCTAGGCCCCTGTGGGGCAGTGTGAGGGGCACCTCTCTTTGGGGCAGGAGGGGCAGCTCAGAGACCAAGGGGGTGGCAGCAGTGGCTGCTCAAATGACTCCCAAGGAGAGGGAGAGGAGAGGAGGTTGAGGGAACACAAAGGAGAGTGTTTGAAAAAGAGTGAGAGGCTGCCAGCTCCATGGGCAAGAGGTGACCTAACTGGACTTCTAAGTCCCACAGGGGGGCCTCAGAAAAAAGGTAGTTGGTTGTGAGGATACCCAGAGCTCACAGAGTTAACAGCTCAAGGGAAATGATGCCCTGTCACTGGAGTTGTGTTCGCATATGGGTTTTGCACTTTGTTATGTGAACGCTTTACTTTCTGTTTTTGGCTGTCACAGGAGAAGCATCATGTCTTCGCTCTCTCCTGGCTGAATTGTTTGTTTTGCTGCTGTACAATAAAGCTTCGTAGAATAGAAGAAGCTGTTGTACGAGAGTTTTACTGCATGGCTGAGATCCCTTCCACACAGAAACACCGCTGCTCAAGAAACTCTGCTGGAGCTGGGAGAAGCAGACGAGCACAGTGGAAGCGGACTGGATGCCACAATAGTTCTGCTATTCGCATGCTTGACGGAACATTGGTCAAGGGAGCTGTGGGCTCAAAAAGGTCGAAAACCTCTGTTTTATGGAATGATTTGCATGTATCATTACTAGGTGGTTTTTTTTTTGTTCTGTTTTGAAAAAAGTTCCGCAAGTAAAGCTTTGATTCAAACCTATGGGTCTGGACAATGTTTTATTCTGGAAGGAACCAATTATTATGCATCCAGTTGCTTCAGGATGCACAATATTAATATCAGCAATAGGTGAGGGAACCAGGGATGGATGGGAGGGTTTCGCAACCTGCAAGGCAGGAGCCAGGGCAGGGGATGGGTGGGAGGGAGAGATGGAAGAAGGTGCACCAGATGTGGTGGAAGAAGGAAAGGTTGTTCAGTCAACAGATGGGTCAGTAGATGCCCTATCTTCCCCTACCCCACTGCCTCCTAGAACCAGGAGAGCCTTGAAGTGGGAAGAACAGCAATAGCGTCCGTACAGGACATGTCTCAGGTAGAGAGTGTGCAGCCTATCAGGGGAGGGTACATAAGTTGGCAGAGGGGAGGGGTCTCACTGTTGCTGCAACTGCTGCACAAGGCGCAGATCTGTGGGGGACACTTGCCTAGTGGCTAGAGCCATGTGTGTGTGTGTGCATCCAGAAAATTGTGGGAGTTGCTGCAAGTCCTTCTTTTGTCAATAAAGACTCAACGATCAGACACGCTCCTTCCTTAACTGGGGTGAGCCAGAAAAGAAACCCAGTTGGGGAGAGATAATGCAAAAGAGCCAGTGACGGATGTGTCACTCCTCTGCTCAGCCCCCTTCTCCTTTTTAAGGAAACATTATTATTTTTATTGAGACGGATATTTCTCCATGCGAAGAAAATAGCATTAGTACGATAATAATGAGCCAATAAAACCAACAATGAAAGAGTGGCAGACTGCTGAGCTGCTGACGAAAGGATATTAGCAGGAGGGGGCAAGGCACAAAGTTACAGAACAAATCATATAGTACAGCGAAGCAGAGGAAAATCAAATAACAGAGCCATTAAAATATCAGGAGCAAATATGAGAAGCCACAACAAGGAATGACCGTCAACTAAAATAAGGGGCAACGCACTGATCATACTTAGGGGCTTCCATTTTATTTTCTTGCAGCATCTCAGTGTCATAGAATCATAGAATTGTAGAGTGGGAAGGGACCCCCAAAGGCCATCTAGTCCAACCCCCCTGCAATTGCAGGAATCTGAACTAAAGCATCCCTGGCAGATGGTCATCCAACCTCTGTTTAGAAACCTCAGAGGAAGGAGAGCCCGCCACCGTCCGAGGGGGACCAGTGCAAACAACAAATTAATTGATAATTGCTAGGGGAGAGAAACATGAGTGGGGAGAGATCTTACGTTTTATTTGGTGACTGTGAGAGCATGATGCAGGAATAGATGGGTCTTCAACCTGATCCATCAGGGCTCTTTTCTTATCCATGTGATGTCACCACTTCAAAAGCCTCTGCCCTGTTCCAGATTAGCAATCTCTCTCTCTCTCTCTCTCTCTCTCTCTCTCTCTCTCTCTCTCTCTGTGTGTGTGTGTGTGTGGTGTGGTGGTTAAGAGCGGTAGTCTTGTAATCTGGTGAACCGGGTTCGCTTCCCCGCTCCTCCACATACAGCTGCTGGGTGACCTTGGGCCAGTCACACTTCTCTGAAGTCTCTCAGCCCCACTCACCTCACAGAGTGTTTGTTGTGGGGGAGGAAAGGAAAGGAGATTGTTAGCCGTTTTGAGACTCCTCCGGGTAGTGATAAAGCGGGATATCAAATCCAAAATCATCTTCTTCTTCTTCTTCTTCTTCTTCTTCTTCTTCTTCTTCTTCTTCTTCTTCTTCTTCTTCTTCTTCTTCTTCTTCTTCTTTTCTCTCTCTCTCTCTCTCTCTCTCTCTCTCTCTCTCTCTCTCTCATTTTTGAGTAATTTGTATTAAACACTTTCAACATACCAAATTATCAATCCAAATAATCAATTGCATTATTTTTTCCCCTTCCCCCATCCCTCCCTCTCCCCCCCACCAAGGACTTCCCTCAGCTCCCGTCTCTGATTTCTTTGCACATATTGTTCTCTGCACGTTATAAAATTGTGCATGTCCTTGCCTTATATGTCATGTGTCCAACTAATAAATTTGTGGATGTTTATTCAAAACCAGCCAAGGAGTCCAAGTCATTTTGTTGTCTTTTTAGATAGTTTGTAGAAAGTTCCCATTCTTCCTTGAAGCCACGATTATCCTTGTCACGCAGTTTATATGTCAATTTAGCCAGTTCCGCATAGCTTATCGATTTTTCTTGCCACTGTTCTTTCATTGGGGTTTCCTCATTCTTCCATCCTTGTGCTAACAAGACTCTTGCCACTGTTGTAGTATACATAAATACAGTGGTACCTCGGGTTAAGAACTTAATTTGTTCTGGAGGTCCGTTCTTAACCTGAAACTGTTCTTAACCTGAAGCACCACTTTAGCTAATGGGGCCTCCCGCCGCTGCCGCGCAGTTTCTGTTCTCATCCTGAAGCAAAGTTCTTAACCCGAGGTACTATTTCTGGGTTAGCGGAGTTTGTAACCTGAAGCATATGTAACCTGAAGCGTATGTAACCCGAGGTACCACTAAGTTAGTTCTTGGTACCACTAAGTTAGTTCTTGGTATGAGCTTTTCGTATCTGAAGAAGTGTGCATGCACACGAAAGCTCATACCAAGAACTAACTTAGTTGGTCTTTAAGGTGCTACTGGAAGGAATTTTTTTATTTTGACTATGGCAGACCAACACGGCTACCTATCTGTAACCGAGGTACCACTGTAAGTTCTTTATTTTTCTTGGCAGGTCTTGTCCTACAATCCCTAACAAAAATGCTTCTGGTTTTTTTTGCAAATGTCACTTTAAACATTTTTTTCAATTCATTATATATCATTTCCCAAAAATGTTTAACTTCTCTACATTCCCACCACATATGAGAAAAAGTACCTTCTTTTTCTTTACATTTCCAACATATATTTGACCCGGTTTTGTACATTTTTGAGATCAGCAATATCTCTTGAGCTGGGCCAATGCCAGAAGCGGCAACCATGTTGCCGAACCACTGTTAGCCATTGGGTCAAAGGATGTCCTGTTTCTCTCCTGAAGGAAGGAAGCCAAGATCTCCTCCGAAACCATCTCCTTCATCTGTGTGCTGCGAAGATGCCTGGAGGGAGGATTTCTGGTGCTGAGGCAAAGGCCACGGAATTGCAGAGAAGAAACGCGAGACAAGTTTGCAAAAGGGCATGTCTTGAAGCTGATTATGTCCCCGCCACCTCCTGCAGTGATTGCAAGACGGGCTCTATAATCACATCTTATCGATAGCATTTGTCCGTATGTGTTGGCCAGCTAAATTGCTTAGCGCCATGGAAACAGGAAGGCGAGAACATCGCCTTTTAGGGACAGAAATCTTGACTCTGGGAAATCAAAGCTGGCCTTCATTAAAAGAGTGCCCAAGTCATTTCTGGAGCTGTCTCTTAACACTTGGGCTGTGATTTCAAATTGCTGTCTTTGAGGCAAGAGAAGATCCCTGAGGTTAAATGAAGAGTCTGACTGAATCTCTCATGGGATGGTCGCTGATGACACTTTGCTGGCCAGGAGCTGTGTTCATCGGCGCTTCAATCAAAACACCAGTGTTTTTGCTTCTCCTCAAAATGTACCAAAGTGCACATTTTGAAGGTTTCCAGCTGCTCTTAGTAGCTGACTTTTAAGGAGAAGTGTCAAGTTTTCAAACTTGAATATAGGAAACTGAAAAATGGAGCGTTAAAGATGAATTCAATGGTTCGCACATTATTTTGATGGCTGCCCCATTCCGTTTCCCCCAGCCCTCCTCTCACACAATTCATAGATTCATAGAATCATAGAGTTGGAATAGACCACAAGGGCCATCGAGTCCAACCCCCTGCCAAGCAGGAAACACCATCAGAGCACTCCTGACATATGGTTGTCAAGCCTCTGCTTAAAGACCTCCAAAGTAGGAGACTCCACCACACTCCTTGGCAGCAAATTCCACTGTCGAACAGCTCTTACTGTCAGGAAGTTCTTCCTAATGTTTAGGTAGAATCTTCTTTCTTGTAGTTTGGATCCATTGCTCCGTGTCCGCTTCTCTGGAGCAGCAGAAAACAACCTTTCTCCCTCCTCTATATGACATCCTTTTATATATTTGAACATGGCTATCATATCACCCCTTAACCTCCTCTTCTCCAGGCTAAACATGCCCAGCTCCCTTAGCCGTTCCTCAAAGGGCATCGTTTCCAGGCATTTGACCATTTTGGTTGCCCTCCTCTGGACACGTTCCAGTTTGTCAGTGTCCTTCTTGAACTGTGGTGCCCAGAACTGGACACAGTACTCCAGGTGAGGTCTGACCAGAGCAGAATACAGTGGTACTATTACTTCCCTTGATCTAGATGCTATACTCCTATTGATGCAGCCCGGAATTGCATTGGCTTTTTTAGCTGCCGTGTCACACTGTTGGCTCATGTCAAGTCTGTGGTCAACCAAGACTCCTAGATCCTTTTCACATGTACTGCTCTCAAGCCAGGTGTCACCCATCTTGTATTTGTGCCTGTGGGGGGAGGGAGGAAAAATGGGGGGGGGGGAATAAGGATTATATGTTTCTGGATAATATGTTTTGTTTTAATTTGGAATAAAAAAGTTATATAAAAAAAACAATTGCAAGGCACCTCAAATGAATGTGTGCCACAGTAGACCTCAGTTTCCACCATCAGCTGCCTGATGGATGCCTAATGCCTATTTTTACTCTGTTTGGGAAAAGCGAACAATGGCATGTACCTCTAAGAGGCCATCCATCAGCCCTGACGAGAACAAAACCTTCTTTCCAACAAGTACTTTTCCCTACAGGAAAATTAATCAACAGTTATTTGCATTTCTTGTGATCCAGATCCACTGCCCCATAATGTTTAAATCATTTGGGCTAGTCTTAAAAAGCTAAGAGCAAAAGAAGAGTTTTTACCAAAAGCAGAGGCAGGCCAAAACGCTTTCTCCCACAGAAGGTTGGCATTAAAAGAAGATTGGACAATATTCATTCATTCATTCATTCATTTCATAAAATTTATCTACTGCTTGATTGTAGGGGGGAAACTCAAAGCAGTAGCTGGAAGTTGGAATAGTTGGAGGCTTTAGGAGGGAAGAGGGCTCTTTGCTCGGATCCTGCTCACCGGTTTCCCACAGGCATTTGCTTGGCCCCTGCGGGAACAGGACGCTGGACTGGATGGGCCAAATTTGCAAGAAGATCCAACCTCTTCATTCTGAAGGAAATCAGCCCTGAGTGCTCCCTGGAAGGACAGATCCTGAAGCTGAGGCTCCAAGACTTTGGCCACCTCAGGAGAAGAGAAGACTCCCTGGAAAAGACCCTGATGTTGGGAAAGATGGAGGGCACAAGGAGAAGGGGACGACAGAGGACGAGATGGTGGGACAGTGTTCTCGAAGCTACCAGCATGAGTTTGACCAAACTGTGGGAGGCAGTGGAAGACAGGAGTGCCTGGCGTGCTCTGGTCCAGGGGGTCATGCAGAGTCGGACATGACTAAACGACTAAACAACAACAAAATAAGCTATAGCTTAGGCCCCACTCTCTTGGGGGCCCCCCAAACAAATTAAAGAAACAAAACCCTGGATGTACATTTCCAAAATATAAGATAAAAAACAAATAAAATAAAACCAACATACAGCAACAGTGTTTTGTGTTGTGTAGGCTCCTAGGATGTAAGTCATGGGCCCCGCCTGCTAGCCGCTCCCTCAAATTTGCTCATTTCTATGTACAGTGGTACCTCGGGTTACATACGCTTCAGGTTACAGACTCCGCTAACCCAGAAATAGTACCTCGGGTTAATAACTTTGCTTCAGGATGAGAACAGAAATCGTGCAGCAGCATTGCAGCAGCAGCGGGAGGCCCCATTAGCCAAAGTGGTGCTTCAGGTTAAGAACAGTTTCAGGTTAAGAACAGACCCTCATAGTGCCTACATTCTACATGAACTGGTTGCAGGGCACCATGTGCAAATGGCTTGAGATGCTGATTAGGTCCATAAATTACCATATAGCCTATATATGTTCCACACAAAAAACAGCGACAATTTGTTGTTGACAAAGGACAGCTGGACATATAAAGGGCCCCATTACCTTCACTAGCTTAGGGCCTCATCAAACCTCAATCCAGCCCTGGCCATTTTCCTGATCCAGCAGGGTCTTCTTGTGTTCTTAAACATTATCAAAGACCCAGGTCTCCAAAACCTTTATTATTATTATTATTTAAATAATGTTTATTAAAGTTTCACGAACAATAAAAAGTTTTAAAATTTAAACATAAGAAAAACTACAAAAATGGAAAAATACAAAGACAAAACACATAAGAAATACGCAATAGAAAACAGATAACAAAAGAAGGGAAGGAAAAAAGAAGAAAAAATCCAAAAAGCAAAACAGAAAATAGATTAGTATTTTCAGATCTTATACTTCATTCACTAGTTTCTTGACCTCCTCACACCTCCCTTTTTGTATTCCAGTTCAAATATTTAATTCAGCAAGTCCTTACCCTCTAGCATTTATCCTTACTCAAGCTATTAACCTATTATAACTATCAATTTTCCAATTGTCAATCCCTATTTACATATTCTTAGAAATCTTTTTACCAATACCACTTATTTTCCATCAGACATCGTTTTAACATTCCTTAATTTTACAGTATTTCTGTAGATAGTCTTTAAATTTCTTCCAATCTTCTTCCACCAACTCTTCTCCCTGGTCACGAATTCTGCCAGTCATTTCCGCCAGTTCCATATAGTCCATCACTTTCATCTGCCATTCTTCCAGAGTGGGTAAATCCTGTGTCTTCCAATACTTCAGGTCTCCAAAACCTTTAGCCACCCTGGGATGCAGATCTGGCAATATCTCCACACTTCATGCTACATTTCTCCAACTCACAGGTCCAAAAGTGCATCGGTTAGGGAAAGATATGAGTAAGGAATGCATAATGTCAAAAGTGCATATGAACGTGTGTTTATTAGGGGAAATCCCCAGTAAAATCCTGTTGAATCTTCATGAAGATTGGGGGGGAAAACCACAACAACCTTTCGCAGCAACGTGAAGTGCTGAATTTAAGACTGGGGGCAAAAATGAGAAACCGAGAGAAGTGAAACTGACAGATCTCTCCATTTCTACTACTGATTTTGATCACCATAACCTGAAGGAGCATTGTGGTTTGCCGAACCCTCCGTCCTGTCTTCTGTGACCAGACATCCGTACAGCTTGAACCCTTTCTTTAAATTTAAAGATAAAAACAGCATCCAAGTGAGGAAGAGCAGGGTGCTTGAATTTTAGCTTGGAGATTTATGACTCTGTCCAAGACGGAGAGAAATTTCGAGATGCCTCTCTAGCTGGGGTCAAGATGAAAACAAAGCTCTCTAGGCTGCTACAGACCACCCATTGTTCCTGCTGGCCATTATCTTGTCTGCCGGCCACACGCTCAGTTTCCCATCTCAATTACCAGTTATTCTGAGGGCTTTCCTGATGTTAGCACTTGCACCTTGTTAGCCTAATTGGGCAACTTCCTCACCATTCCAGCAGCCATGTCCAGCTGAGCTTCTGAACTCTGGTGTTCATTATCATTAAGCCTGGCTTTAAGGCTGCTCAGGAGAGCTGTTGGAGCATCATTTGTTAAGATTATTTAAAACAAAAAAACTATCCCTAGTTTTGCACAGGGAAGGTAGGAAGGGGTCATTTAAGAGAGAGCTTGCTCGCTTGCATTTCTAAAGCCAATTTTTGTTGCATATAATTTCTTTGTCTTGTAAGAACTTGAGGGCACAGGAAGAGCCTGCTGATCTCTAAGGCAGCCTTCCACAACCCACCAGCCATTTGGAGTCTACTACTTCCACCAGTCCCAGTCCCAGAAACACTGAGACCTGTTCCACGCACTTCCCCTCAATAATAAGTGGCTGAATATTCAATTTACATTTCCTAAACTCCACAATAATCTCTTTTGTTTTCTTTAAGTTAAGGAGTAAGTTGTTTTTCCTGCACCACTCCCCCCAACTGCTGTTCAACTGATGTTGGACTCCCTGCCACATTTGTCTAGTATCACGATTTCTCAGAGGGTCCTCCATTTTTCCTCTGTACTCCACTTTTGCTTTCCTGATACCCCTCTTCAAGCTCGCTTTCATGGGTGCTTTAGCTGAGATTCCTCTATTGCAGGAGGTTGGGCCAGATGACCTTTGAGGTCCCTTCCAACTCTGCAATTCCACGATTCTATGATAGTTCGACATGCATGTCCATGAATTTTAGTGCTAGGGGAGATGAAATATACTCGGAGTCGAGAGTGGATTTCATGCTCTTTATTCAGCTCATAGTGGTGAGGAGGAATGAATGAAAGTTCCCTCAAAGTATCTGCTTTATATACATTATTTACACAATGGGCCCCACATGATTGGCTAATTCTGGAATTCTCCTGTAGGCCAATCAGGTTGTGGATTCACTTCCATCTGGAGCTGGATTGGGTGGCTCCTGCAGACCAATCAGACTGCTGCATTGTTCTAGGACCAATCAGACTGCTGCATTCTGAATCCTATTGTTCTAGGACCAATCAGACTGCTGCATTTTGGATCCTATTCAACTCAGTACAGGAGAGGAAGAAAAACTCTTCTTTATCCACTTCCTCCATCATTTTATACACCTCAATCATGTCTCTCCTCTTTCTTGCTTTTCCTCTAAACTAAAAAGCCCCATTTCATCATTGGGGAGTTGCTCCATCCATTGGTTTGGTTTTTAATTGTGGTTTTATTGCCCGCTGCCCTACGATCGCAATCGCTGAAGGGCAGCTTGGAAAGGGAGTCAGTGGGTCATCTCACCTGGAATCATCCTGAACTGGGGCCATGCAGAAAGCAGAGACAATCACGGGAAGCAGAAGTTTGTCCCCATTAGCTGTTGAATGGGGTCAACCTCTAAGTGTTTTGTTTATTGCAAAACCAGCAGCCAAGAGGCATCAACTCAAGAGAAAGGCCATTTTCAGATGGCGGAGTTTATTAGCCTGGTGTCAGAGAAGCACTTTCTGCAGTTAACAGACAAGAAGAACTTTTTACACAGTTAAAAACCTGCTAGCTACCCTGGCATTAAGATCAAATTAAATGCATTTTAGCTGTGAGATGGTTATTATGTAAAGCTGAAAGGAGAGGATGAGAGGGAAAATATCGACATCTCCCTTCCCCCCCCCCTTCCACATTATTGAAGATGCATTTTCTACAGAATAGACCAATTATGCCTGACACTTTAATTGACAGCCAACGTAGAGAGAGAGAGAGAGAGAGAGAGAACGTTTTTCCAAAGTAGTTAAGTCTCATTGATTTTAATATCAGCTGCAGTTTTTATTTCGTTTCATGTTGCCTTCCTTCTTTTAAAAACATGCTCCTGAGCATTTACAGTCATGTTGAAAGGCTCATTAACGATGAATTAAAACCCCCGAGATCTGTTTATTATTTCTTATATTTCTTTTCCACAGTGAGGGTATTAAAGTGCCACCCAGAGAGAAGCTGTTGTCTTAACAAATGCTTTTCTATGGCATAAACATTCCTTGATTGATAACCGGAGCAGAAGGGAGGCAAGCGAAGAAGCCTTTTCATGCTCAGTAAATAGCAAGTCGGGTAAAAAAAATTAAAAAATCAATGGCACTTTGATTTCTGGAGAAAATGGAGTTGAATAATAGGAGAGTTACACCACCAGGATTTGCAGACTTCCTTAAGAACGTACGGAGAAGTCAAGAGCTCCAGTCCTGGTTTGTTTGTTTTTTGGTGGGGGGTTTTTTGGTCACTGACAACCAGGTACTCAAAAGCAGGAATGGACACATGTGTCAAATTCAGCTTCTCCTCCGCCCCCACCCATCTGCAGTTTGTGATCTATTTACTTCTTTAAAAGAGCCAGCTTGAATATTCACAAATATTTCCATATGCGTTCCTCCTAATATGCACATTTTTCGTTCACAGTTTTGCCCTAGTGTGCACGTGTATTTGTTTTTGCAAGAGACCTAATGCAATGCAACTTGGTGTATTGTTTTCACCAATATGCCCATTTAAAGCCCTAGAACTGTAGAGTTGGAAGATGCAGGAATCACAGCTGGAGAATCTCTGGCGGCAGATGGCTATCCAAAATCTGACTGGAAAACTTGAAGGGAGCCCGTTCCCCTATCAGAAATCTCACCATCAGAAAGTTCTTCCTAATCTTTAGTTTAGAGATACACTTCCCCCAACATACCTGTTTTGCATGCTCACTTTGGTTGGAGGACTTGTGGGATGTGATACACAAGTAGCAGTCAAGTACAACATTCCTTGTTTTCCTAGAGTGGACATGCAGGGGAATGTTTGGTCCAGCCAGTCGAAAACTTCCTGTTTCCTCCTGGCTAGGACATACTTCCTTTGCATGTGACTAGAGGTGGGTGTGACCTTACCTGGTAACAAAAGGACAAGGCACGCAGCACTCTCTCCCTTTTTGACTTCCTCCTTTGTTGGAGCAGCTCTTTAGATAGAATTGCTCTCTTGGCTTCCAACCCACAGAGGACACTGGGCATGACTAAGCCGCTTCTGGCGAACCAGAGCAGCGCACGGAAACACCATTTACCTTCCCACCTGAGTGGTACCTATTTATCTACTTGCACTTTTGACATGCTTTCGAACTGCTAGGTTGGCAGGAGCAGGGACCAAGCAACGGGAGCTCACCCCGTCACAGGGATTCGAACCGCTGACCTTCTGATCGGCAAGTCCTGGGCTCTGTGGTTTAACCCACAGCGCCACCTGCGTCCCTTGTATAAGGGAACTTACCAGGAACCTAATACAGTGGTACCTCGGGTTACAGACGCTTCAGGTTACAGACTCCGCTAACCCAGAAATAGTACCTCGGGTTAAGAACTTTGCTTCAGGATGAGAACAGAAATTGCATGGCGGTGGCAGCGGGAGGCCCCATTAGCTAAAGTGGTACATCAGGTTAAGAACAGTTTCAGGTTAAGAATGGACCTCCAAAACGAATTAAGTTCTTAACCCAAGGTACCACGTAGTGAGAAGCTTACACAAGCCTGCAACCAGCTATCTGCTGTGCATGTAAAAGGGGAATGTAAACTCTGCTAATTAAAGAAATTTGCTAGCACAAGTTAGGAAGGATATTAATAAACAATATATCCTTTCCTGCCTCCCTGAACATTCCCACAGACAGCAACAAAAGCAGCAACAACAACAACAACAATTAATTTATACCCTGCCCATCTGGTTGGGTTTCCCCAGCTACTCTGGGCAGTTTCCAGCAAAATATTAAAATGCAATAATTCATCAAATATTAAAAGCTTCCCTAAACAGGGGAGCTTCATACCTCTACAGAGATGAATGAGCTTCATATCTCTACAGCTTATGGAAGGGTCTTCTTGGTGGTGGCTCCCTGGCTCTAGAATGCTCTTCCTCCTAAAATCCAGCTGGGGCCAACAATGGTTGGTTTCCTGTATCAGCTAAAACCTCATCTCTTCAGCTAGGTTTTTAAAGACGTGGGTTCTCCCTTACTATTTTCCTATCTTTATTTAGCAGGATTTATAAACTGCTTCATCACCACAAACTTCTACATTGGTGGGTTAAAAATGAAATAAATCTATTGTCTCTTAAGTGATACTCTTCCTCTTCGTCCCATCTGTGTAAAGTCATGCTCTGGGCCAGGGGTCTGCAACCCACGGCTCCGGAGCCGCATGTGGCTCTTTGACACCTTTGCCGCGACTCCAGGGTGGATACTAGTGAGGGGAGGAGGCGCATTGTGCGCCCCGACACTCCCCACTGTGGTGGGCGCTGTACTGGCTGTGACGTTGCATGGGGGCGGTGCATGCGTTAGTCACGCACCGTCCCAACATCACTTTCCCACCCGCCCACCCGCTACATTGTAAGGGGCATGTACGCTGGTCACTGCATTGAAAGGGGGCATGTACGCTGGTCACTGTTTTGAAGGGGAGTGAAGAACACACACAAAAGGTAACTTGTTAATTTAACGTTTATTTCTATGAGGAGGAGTAATTCTGAGGGGTCAAACAAAGAAATAATAAAAAAGTGACAAAAAAGTTATTTTTATAATGACGAGTTTTGCGGCTCCCAGGGTTTTTTTCCTTCGGAAACGGGTCCAAGTGGCTCTTTTTGTCTTAAAGGTTGCAGACCCCTGCTCTGGGCATCTCTCGCCTGCTACAGATACCTTTTCCTTTCCAGCATCCATGGTTAGACACCCCCCCCCCACCTTCCCCAGCAGAAACCTCACTACAGCTTTAGCAGCGGGAGATAAGCAATAATCACTCCTAAAATGTCTCGTGCCCGAAGCAGGGGGGTCGTTTGTTCACCCTCCATCCTTCCTCGGCGAGTAATTAGAACGCCGCTGTGTGTTGCACAGGTTACCATCTCCTCCGTCATTCTCTTCACCAATTTCCCCGCTTTTCAGGAATAAATCAAAGGCAGAAAGCTTCTTGGGTGCCATAACCAGCTATTGATTTTGCATTTGCCATTGTGAGAGGAGAAATCACACTCTGCTGCTCAGGACCATATATGACTCACGGGGCTCAGATGTCGGCATTGTTCCCCAATGAGGTTGTTTCCCCCCCTTCTTAACGTAAAGCTGTTGCAGAAGTTGAAACTTTGAGTAGAAAAATGGTGGGGAGGCGGGGACAGATGCCCTGCTTAGCCTTTTCACGTTTGGCTTTTGTTCTGCTCGAAATTGCCTTCTCTCTCCGAAACTGTGTTTCAAGATGCAGGGCAGAAGATACAGCACTCTTATCTCTTGGTACCCGATGGGACAAAAGCACAGGGATCTACCTTATAATGAGTGATGCTGTTGGCCCATCAAGCTCAGTGCTGACTACTGAAGGACCCTGGGAACTGACCACAGCCTCAGCTTATCCAGCTGAGTCCCAGCTGAGCAACTGATGTCAACAAGTGAGCCAGTGTGGTGTAGTGGTTAGGAGCGGTAGTCTCGTAATCTGGTGAACCGGGTTCGCGTCTCCGCTCCTCCACATGCAGCTGCTGGGTGACCCTGGGCCAGTCACACTTCTCTGAAGTCTCTCAGCCCCACTCACCTCACAGAGTGTTTGTTGTGGGGGAGGAAGGGAAAGGAGAATGTTAGCCGCTTTGAGACTCCTTAAAAAGGGAGTGAAAGGCGGGATGTCAAATCCAAACTCTTCTTCCAAACATATCTTTGGAGGCCAGTTCTGGGCACCAGTTGAAGAAGGTCATAGAATCATAGAATTGTAAAGCGGAAGGGACCCCAGAGGTCATCCAGTCCAACCCCTGCAATGCAGGAATCTCAGCTAAAGCATCCAAGACAGATGGCCATCCAACCTTTGCTTAGAAGTCTCCAATGAAGGAGAGCTCACCACCAGCTCCTGAGAGAAACAATTATTATTATTATTATTATTATTATTACTACTACTACTACTACTACCACTATTTACTATTTGTACTCCGCCCATCTGACTGGTTTGCCCCAGCCACTCTGGGCAGCTTCCAGCATATATAAAGACATAGTAAAAAGCTTAAAAAGCTTCCCTATGCAGTGGTACCTTGGTTTAAGAACAGCTTAGTTTTGTTTTTGTTTTAATGTTTAATGCTTTATTATGTTTGTGTATATGTTGGAAGCTGCCCAGAGTGACTGGGGGAACCCAGTCAGTTGGGAGGGGTACAAATAATAAACTTGTTGTTGTTGTTGTTGTTGAATGAAGGTAAAGGGACCTCTGACCATTAGGTCCAGTTGCGGCCGACTCTGGGGTTGCGGCGCTCATCTCGCTTTACTGGCCGAGGGAGCTGGCGTACAGCTTCCGGGTCATGTGGCCAGCAGGACTAAGCCGCTTCTGGCGAACCAGAGCAGTGCACAGAAACACCATTTACCTTCCCGCCAAAGCGGTACCTATTTATCTACTTGCACTTTTGACATGCTTTCGAACTGCTAGGTTGGCAGGAGCAGGGACCGGACAACGGGAGCTCACCCCGTCGTGGGGATTCGAACCGCCAACCTTCTGATCGGCAAGTCCTAGGCCCTGTGGTTTAACCCACAGCACCACCCGCGTCCCTGTTGTTGAATAGGTTCTCCCTATTTTCAACAGAGGAATGTTGGAGAGCACGGGCTCTTCTTATGTTCTTATGAGGCTAAATAACAATGCAATAAGTGCTGTGCTGGAAGCCACCATCATAGCAATAAATAATTATGAAAGCAGGAACTCAGGGTTTCTTGATGGTGTGAGCCACATTAGTTAAATGGGGCAGAAAGAGACCTTTTTCCGTTCCTTAAGTACCATTCCTGCCTGGGAACATGGATTCGGTCATTTCGAAGGGGGGAACATTTCAGCCCTGGCTGTTTCTGGCGCACAGAACACAGCTTGGTCTCTGCGTGAAGACACACACGTGCCCCCCATCAAAAGGAGATGGCAGCCTGTTCAGTGAGCTGGGAATGACAATCCTATGGAGCTGGGGACTGCGGACAATTAGCAACCAAAGAATCCCGTCCTTTGAGCAGCCTTGATGGATGCTCGCAGGAGTGTTTGCTTTTCTAACGAATCTCTAAATGCAAAGCAAACAGGCCGTCCACGTCGGTCAATAATTGCTTTAGAGGAGCCGGCCTGTCAGTGGGGCAATAAAAATGAATTTATCTCTTTGTTGGCAGAGCTTGTGGGTGAGCCCAGAGTCTCGCCATGTGCAGTAATGGCTTTATTATCCTGATATCATTAGCGGGGTTCTTCTCAAAGTTCATGCTAATGGGACCAGATCTAATGAGCACTTTTGCGGTGTGAGTCAGACTCCGTGTCCTTTATTTAGAGTCGCTGGGGCTACACTGGCTTCTTTAAATATAGACAGCTAGGTGGATGGCATTGATATAAATAAAGGATTTAGGTTATTGTTTTATATATATAAGTGAGTGTCTCATTCTGAGCAAACTAAGGATGGCAAAATTCAATTATGGTCTGGCATGGTGTGCCCTGATGGAGCCACGAGCAGATGGAGCGATCAGCAGAGGTGCCCACATCCGTCCCCAGTCAGGCAATCAGCAATAACATCCATTGCCTTTTCAGTGAGTAGGCGGACGACGAAATCAGCGCCTGCCCACCCTCTGAATTTCTGATAGGTATGATCAGCTGGATTCACACAGTGCAGACCCTGCTTCCACTGACTCTTGCAGTCTCGCCTCTTCCAGCCTAGCTGAGTTGCAGCTCAGAGATGGAGTAATGTGCCCTGTCTTGGGGAAATGCTGCAAAATGGACAAAGTGGACCAACACAGGAAGAGCTGCTTATTATTATTATTATTATTATTATTATTATTATTATTATTATTATCTACGGCCTCTGTCTCAGTCCAGGAGGCAAGGCGGCTTACACAGATAAAATAGAACAAATTGAAGACATAGAAAAGACCATCATTAAAATGCAATCAATCACTATTAAAATAACATTTAAAAGATCCATTTAAAACCTGGATAGCTCAGTTGTTAGAGTGTGGTGCTGACAACGCCAAGGTTGCAGGTTTGATATGAAACAGTTGCATATTCCTGCATTGCTGGGTGTTGGACTGGATAATCAACTCTCCATTTCTGCCATTCTATTCTGTGTGAAAACACAGGCAATCACAATACATACATCCCAGGGCAAGCCCTTTAATCAGAAAGAGCCAGTTCCCAAAGGCCTCGGGGGGGGGGGCAGAGGCACAAGAGGAAGTGGAGGTGAGCCCTGAGTTGTGATTGTACTAAGTCAGGGCAGGGGAGGAGGAAGGGGGGTGCAGTGGGGGCTGGCCACCCCAGGGGTCACCACTCAGGGGGGTGACAAAATGCCAGGCAGGTCTCACCGTGGGGCCTGCAGCACGCCCAAGCCACGCGTCTCTCTGGGGAGTGAACACAGTGGCTTGGGGCGCCCACAGGCTCCATGCTGCCCCAAAGGGTCCACCCGCCGCCTCCCTCAGCTGTAGGGCAGCTGAGTGGGAGGAGGCAGGCAGACTCCTTGGAGGCCTCGCAGAGCGTCCTGCCCTGGTGCTCCGCCGCTGTGTCAGGGCTCATCCACATTGTCCCACTGCTTCCAACCCGCAGAAAACCACTCTTTAACACTCAGTCGGAGCAAACGACAATTGAGATTTCATTGGCTTGTCGTTCAGTTCGGTGCTAAACAGCAGGTTTTCCCTGGGAAAGGAGCAGGACAAGGGGGAAACTGCATGGACCCATGCCTTTGAAGGATGGCAGAAACAAGGGCAACAATTGACCAGGGCAACAACCCCTAGCAAACTTCAAGCTGCATCAGGGACGACTCTGCGATGTGCCCATCTCTGGACCGCCAATCCCCTGGGGCGCCTGCTCATTCTGCAACACGGAGCCTGTTTCCTTTTGGATGCAGGCAAGCAGGGCCAAGGATTACAGGGTACCTTGAAGCGAGCAGCCTCTCAAATGCCTCTCTCTCTCTCTATGTATATATTTGCAGCCCAACACAACACTTAAGCCTCTGTTGGTCTGATAAGCTATTTTCCTGCCAGAGCTGAGGCCTCCCACACAGACAGCTGTGCCGGCTGCCTGCTACTCTCCGTATGTTTTAAGAGCATCGCCTTCTGCGCCACTTGCTGTAATCGCAGCCTCAGCCTGGCAGATATGTTTATGTGAGATTTCCTCCCACTTGCAAACACCCGTCGAGCGGAGAAGGCAAATTCCGAGTCCCCTTTTTCTGCTAGAGGGGAGAGGAAGTTGACAGATGATACTCTTGGGAATAGATAGATAGATAGATAGATAGATAGATAGATAGATAGATAGATCAATAGATCAATAGATCAATAATCAATAGATAGATAGATGGAAGGTACCCCAGGGGTCATCTAGTCCAACCCCCTGTGAGAAGTAACAAGTCCTCGCCTCCACCAGCAGCAATACAGTATTTCTCTACTCTCTGTTCGCTGAGCAATCAGATTAATTTCTTTGCAACGGTGCACCGGATCATGAAATTGCACTGAGGTTTATCTCCCCAGGGATAATGTCAAGTGCTCATAATCATAATAACCCCCACCCCCGTGTAATGTTTTTAAAACCAAGAAGACAGAAATAGTGGCCTCGGAGAACTCATTCCCTGCAGTTACTAAATCTAGGTTTCTTGTCGTATCGGGTCCTCAGCATCCTTCTGAGGTTTAACTCGGGAGCGGGTGGGATATGATTAATTCATAAGGTGGTAAATATCACCTCGGGGCCAGACTGAACTTCTCTTCCCTCCCTTGGCTGCAAGCTCCTGGGGTATTATGGGTTGCCACTGGCATGAGAACTGTGCTGGGTAGAAATGTTGACTCCCCCCCCCCCGCCTTTTCTCCCTGGCTCTCATCATATTCCTCAGCCGTGATGGTGGCAGTGAAGTGAACATGTCTCAGAGGGTTTCAGATAATGGGATTCTTCTGAGCTTCTTCTCTTCAAATCTGGTTTTCTGAGTTGAGCAACTGTTGCTCTGTGATGATCCTTTGTTCACAACACTAGAAGTCGTGGACATGCAATAAAGTTGGAGGTCGAAAGATTAGGGACAGATAAAGGAGACCATTTCCTCACACAGCGCAAAGTTGCAATTGTTATTTAGGATTATTTATTAAATTTGTGCACCACACTTCATCACGTGAAAATACAAAAGGAGAACACAAAATACATAATAAAGCAGAAATGAAAGCTAAAGAATAAAGACACACCCTTTCCACAATTTAAAAAGTCATAGAATGTTAATCTCCAATACTTTGGCCACCTCACAAGAAGAGAAGACTCCCTGGCAAAGACCCTAATGTTGGGAAAGATGGAGGGCACAAGGAGAAGGGGACGACAGAGGACGAGATGGTGGGACAGTGTTCTTGAAGCTACCAGCATGAGTTTGACCAAACTGCGGGAGGCAGTGGAAGACAGGAGTGCCTGGCGTGCTCTGGTCCAGGGGGTCACGAAGAGTCAGACATGACTAAATGACTAAACAACAACAGAAGAGAAACATTTTCACCTAGCATCTAAAGATATTTAGTGAAGGCACCAGTGAGTCTCCTTGGGGAAAGCATTCAGCAAACAGGGAGCCACCACAGAAAAGGCCTGTTCTCATGTTGCCACCCTCTGGACCTCCCGTGAAGGGGGCACTTGAGGGCCTCGGATTATGATTGCAGGGTCCAGGCGGGTTCCTATGGGGAGAGGTGGCCCTTGAGGATAAGCTATGGAATTCACTCCTACAGTGATGGCCACCAACCTGGATGGCTTTAAAAGAGGACTGGACAAATTCTATGATTCTATGGCTCTAAATCCACATTATGCTTGGAATTTGGGGGATGGTGTCCCAGCAGGGAAAGGTGCAAATAGATCAGCTAAGAAGAGAGAAGTGAGTCCTTCTTGGTGTAGCACATGGTTAAACTGTGCTGTGGAACTCCCTGCCACAAAAGGCAGTGATGGCCACCAACCTAGATGGTTTTAGAAGAGGATTGGGCAAATTCATGGAGGAGGAGAGGGCTATTGATGGCTACTGGGCAGGACAGCTCAGCCCTGCCTCCACATTCGGAGGCAGCGATGCTTCTGAATCCCAGTTGGTGGAAACCACAGGAAGGGAGAGCTGCTCTTGTGCTCGGATCCTGCTTGTGAGCATCTGGTTGGCCACTGTGAGAAGGTGATGCTGGACTGGATGGAGCCAGCAGGCCTTCCCACTGTCTCCCGAAATGGACAGATGCGGTTGGAGGATGGATGGCGGCTAACAGATTGAGGTTGAATCCTGACAAGACAGAAGTACTGTTTTGGGGGGACAGGAGGCGGGCAGGTGTGGAGGATTCCCTGGTCCTGAATGGGGTAACTGTGCCCCTGAAGGACCAGGTGCGCAGCCTGGGAGTCATTCTGGACTCACAGCTGTCCATGGAGGCGCAGGTCAATTCTGTGTCCAGGGCAGCTGTCTCCCAGCTCCATCTGGTACGCAGGATGAGACCCTCCCTGCCCGCTGTCTGTCTCGCCAGAGTGGTGCATGCTCTGGTTATCTCCCGCTTGGACTACTGCAATGCGCTCTATGTGGGGCTACCTTTGAAGGTGACCCGGAAACTACAACTAATCCAGAATGCGGCAGCTAGACTAGTGACTGGGGGCGGCCGCCAAGACCACATAACACCGGTCCTGAAAGACCTACACTGGCTCCCAGTACGTTTCTGAACACAATTCAAAGTGTTGGTGCTGACCTTTAAAGCCTGAAATGGCCTCAGTTCATTATATCTGAAGGAGCGTCTCCACCCCCATCGTTCTGCCCGGACACTGAGGTCCAGCTCCAAGGGCCTTCTGGCAGTTCACTCGCTGCAAGAAGCCAAGTTACAGGGAACCAGGCAGAGGGCCTTCTCTGTAGTGGCACCCGCCCTGTGGAACGTCCTCCCACCAGATGTCAAAGAGAACAACAACTAACAGACTTTTAGAAGACATCTGAAGGCAGCCCTGTTTAGGGAGGCTTTTAATGTTTAATAGTTTATTGTATTTTAGTGTTGTGTTGGAAGCCTGGTTTCCCCAGCCAGATGGGTGGGGTATAAATAATAAATTATTATTATTATATTATTTTTATAACCATATGCATGTGATAAAGAAGTCAGGGTCCTCAAATTCTCCAACCAGTTCTTTGGAGAATTCTTTGCTTCAAGCTTCTACGCTGCTTCACCATGATACTAGATGCATTGCAAAAGACATCCGGGCTGCTAAGGAGATAGAACATGCTGATTCCTCAGGGTTTGCCTGTAACTGTGACTTTAGATAAGCAGACCATCAATACCTGGGGTAGCTCAGGCAAGAGGTCAGTTGAATGCTCTGCCCACACCTGTGAGCAATCAGAAGGGAAGCACACCAGAAGACTGTGATGTTTATACTGAGTCTGGATATATTCCACACTGCATATGCTCCCTGCCTCAAACCCTGAAAAACTGCTGTCTGTCCATGTGGGAAATACTGGTCTAGATGGACAAACAGTCTGACTCGGTATCTAAGGCAGCTTCCTGTGTCCTTACGTTCCTGAGAAAGGACTTTACTCCACCCTCGCATACGCCATGCCTGTTAATATTACGGTTTTATGAAACTGTTACTATCCACGGATTGAGTGAATCTAGGATGAGATAAGTAGGGCATAAGCCACAAAATGCGTAAGCATTTTAATTAACCAGAACAAACACAGGACTGCTGTTTCGTCTCATTTGCCCACCAGCTGTGGCATCTTCTGTGGCGTCAAACAAGCCTACCTGTCACATCACGTTATCTCCAGAATCCGAGAACGTCGCTCGAGTTTAATGGCATTAATTGCACCCGGATGGAAGCAAACACAGCTCTGCTGTCATCTATCCTTCCTCCTATCGTGGGGGGGGGGGCTACTTGTCATGCTATTGCCCCCTCCCCCAGCTGGACAGGTCCTTTATTTAATTACCCACATGCTGACCCATCCGCTGTGGCTTCTGTAGCGCCCGTGTTTCCATGTTTAAGACGACAACATCAAGCAGGAACATAATCTGCTCATCCATTGAGGCAGCACAACCTCCAGCATGAGGCTCAGTTCAGGCTGGTTGTCGTCTAGCTTCCAAAAACAGCGTGAAGCCCGGATTTGCAACGTCGCTCAGTTAAAGGGATTGCGCATTGGAACAGTTTGTGCCGTTGCCAATGTGCATCAAGACATATGAATTACCTTGTCAGACGGGACCGGTGGCCCACCTACAGTCATACCTCGGGATAAATATGCTTCAGGATAAGTATTTTGGGGTTGCTCTCTGCAGTGACCCAGAAGATCCAAACTACAAGAAAGAAGATTCCACCTAAACATTAGGAAGAACTTCCTGACAGTAAGAGCTGTTCGACAGTGGAATTTGCTGCCAAGGAGTGTGGTGGACTCGATGGCCCTTGTGGTCTCTTCCAACTCTATGATTCTATGATTCTATGATAGGAAGGGGTGCAGTGGGTGCTCTCACTGAGGGGGGTGGCATTCGGCACGCCGCCTGCCCACGACTCCCAAGCCTACCCCAAGCTGTCGGGGTAAGGGGGCAGCTGCACCACTTCGCCAGCAGCATTCCCCCCTTCCCCCTTCATTTTGACAGCTTGGGGGAGGCTTGGGAGTGGTGGGTGGGTGGCGTGCCAAATGTCCACTATGGGCAGCTTGCTCCACCCTTGTGGGCAGCTCACTCCGCCCCTGGCTGCTGGGCACGCATGCTGCTCCAGGCACCCTAGCAGCTATCCTGAGCCTGGGAGGGCACCCTCCATGCCACGCCCCCCCCCTTGGGAGCGCGCCTGCCCTGGGCAACGTGGGCATATGCTCTGCTGTTGGCTGGTAGGAGAACCTGAGTACATCAGCAACACTCCTCAACTGGTATTCAGTGGAAGAAGGTACAGGGTTATAAAGACTAGGACTAGCCGCCTGAGAAACATTTTCTATCCAAATGTGGTTTTAAATGCAGTGTAAGGTAGTCTCTAGGGACGTGGGTGGCGCTGTGGGTTAAACCACAGAGCCTAGGACTTGCTGATCAGAAGGTCGGCGGTTCGAATCCCCGCAATGGGGTGAGCTCCCGTTGCTCGGTCCCTGCTCCTGCCAACCTAGCAGTTCGAAAGCACATCAAAGTGCAAGTAGATAAATAGGTACCACTCCGGCAGGAAGGTAAACAGCGTTTCTGTGCGCTGCTCTGGTTCGCCAGAAGCAACTTAGTCATGCTGGCCACATGACCCAGAAGCTGTACGCCGGCTCCCTCGGCCAGTAAAGCAAGATGAGCGCCGCAACCCCAGAGTCGTCAGCGACTGGACCTAATGGTCAGGGGTCCCTTTACCTTTATCTTTAAGGTAGTCTCTATGGGAGTAGATTGTATTTAATTATGGGGTATCATAAGTATCATCAGAGTTCATAAGATTTTTTAGTATCATAAGAGATTTTAGGGAGTTAACCAGGCTGGGATAGCTGGGATAGCAGGCTTGTTGGTTTTTGACACCCTGCTTGTATATTTTTTTTAAATTTCGTTGTTCTGTATGGGACAATGACAGTAAAGATTATCGAATCATATCATATCATATCGTATCATGACTCTGTAATGGAGGTAGAGCATAACCAGTTTCCACACTGGACAGAGAAGAACATCAGATTGAAAAGCAAGCCCTGTCGTTGCATCAGTTCACACATCTGTTGAACATAGGAAGCTGCTTTCTACTGAGTCAGGCCATCGGGCCCAGTGACTCCGCAGGGTTCCAGGCATGGGATGTTCTCAGTCCTGCCTGGAGATGCCAGGACTTGAATTTGGGACCTCCCGCCTGCAACTGAGCCACAGCCCTGCCCAAACCTAGATGTCCATCTAGTCCAAAATCCATCCATGGCAGACAAGATTCACCTGAGAAGCGCAACAGAAGCACATGAAGAGAACAGCTAGGGCTAGCCTGGAAAGCCCCACCCATTACACCTTCCTAGTGGGAGATGGGGAGATATTTTGGGCCAGTTTTCCTGCCCAAGTTTGGCCCTCCTGCTCCCCAGAATTTGCTGAGACAGCTTCATCACCCTGGTTTGAAGGGTGAATGTTCTCTATGGAGAGTTTTCTGCTGAACGCCAGCCTCTGCCCTTCTTTCTTGTATATCCTCAGAATATTTTATTATTATTTTTAATAAGCATTATTTCATTTTGCTCCCTCTGGACTTGGAGGCTCCATAGTTAGCATATATTAGTTTGTTAGCTTGGTAATTGCATTTAATTTTACTTTGGCTTGGAGCCTAACTCGGTTTGTGAATGCAATCTGCTGAAGGACACAGGGAGAATTGACAGCCTCCACCATTCCCCACCCTCGTTTCCACCATGAC
The DNA here is from genome assembly GCF_965112155.1 of Podarcis liolepis. Classification (NCBI taxonomy): domain Eukaryota; kingdom Metazoa; phylum Chordata; class Lepidosauria; order Squamata; family Lacertidae; genus Podarcis; species Podarcis liolepis. The sequence goes on along the minus strand of NC_139556.1, from coordinate 100,866,211 downwards.
AGATTTCATCCAGTCCAGTTGACCCAAACAGTGGGATTTGATGCTGAATCCAGTATGACTTCGACCTGTTCAGTTCCCCACTTACACAGCCCAAGAGGGATGACGTCTGCATTTCTATATCCCCTTTTCCCCTGGAAAAAATGGAGAAGAAGAAACCCCTGGACGTTTCCTTGTAGGGCGAGCAAGAAGCTTAAACCTTAAGCCTGCTTTGTTTTTTGGAGACTTTTATCCAGTTAAGCATGTTTAGGTAAATCCAGGATGAAAACAGCATACCGTTTCTCCAAGCTTCAAGGATCTTCTTCATGGTGTCTGGGTTAAGAGCCTTATGGCGGATTAGAGCCCCGTAGGAGGAAGGTTTCTCTCTGTGTTATTATTGAAGAGTTGAAACAGGAGGAGAGGGAAGGAATCTGGGGGCCGGGGGGGGGAGAATGAAGCTAAAAATCAAGAGAGGGGAGGAAGAAATTGTGCGGCAATGGAGGGAGGGAGAAGAACTGATGAGCAAAGAGGAGGTGAAGAATACTTAGAGCCATGGTAGAGCTGGCAGGTAAACCCAACCGTCATATAGTCCAACCCTCTGCGAAGCAGAAGTCATGGTGAATAGGTCTTCTTATAGGGAAAGGATAGCAAAAATAAGGGATAATAGTATGGAACCATTTAAGCTCACTCTAGTGAGATCCATGGCTGAGTCAGTGGGGATTAAATGAAACATGGATCTCCTCAGTCCTAGTCCGGCACTGTCAACATGACACTTAAGGATTCTAGAACCAACACCTCCTCTTCCATCTTTCCCCTCCATCTCCATCCCTCCATCTCAGTTCCCTTGCCTGGGATGATGGTTTTTGACATCTCCCCTTTATTTGCTGTGAGTTTGTGCAGATTTGGTAATACTGTTGTATTCTTGGTCGGCGTTTCCAGTCAAAATCACCAATGCATGATTGCCAGACAGGCACATGAGGGGCTGCGCATCATAGAGCTCCTGAATCAATATAGAAGGGGCTTTGGTGGTGATTTCTAACAAAGGAGGTACAGTGGTACCCCGCAAGACGAACGCCTCGCGAGACGAAAAACTCGCAAAACGAAAGGTTTTTTCGTTTTCGAGTTGCCTCGCAAGACGAATTTCCCTATGGGCTTGCTTCGCAAAACGAAGCTTGCCCCGGGGACAGCGGGTCTTCTCTTTTGAAGCAAGGGGCGGCGGGGAGAAGCGATCTTCTCCCCGCAGCCCCAGGTCCGGGGACAGCGGGAAGCGCTTCCCGCTGCCCCCGGACCTCTTTTGAAGCAAGGGGCTGCGGGGAGATCGCTTCTCCCGGTGCTCCGAAGCGGGGCGGGGGGCGGGAACACCTGCCCCAGCCGCCCCGCTTCGGAACGCTGCTCCGAAGCGGGGCGGGGGGCGGGAACACCTTCTGAAGGCGGGCGGGGGGCGAAAGTCTTTGCTCCCCCCCCCCGCCTGTCTTCCCGGGAGAGCGGAGAAAGGCAGCGCCTTTCTCCGCTGTCGCCGACGGCTTTTGAAGGCAGGCGGGGGGGGAAGACTTTCGCCCCCCGCCGGCCTTCAGAAGAGGTCCTGGACCTCTTCTGAAGGAGGGCGGGGGGCGAAAGTCTTTGCTCCCCCCTGCCTGCCTTCCCAGGGGCTTTTAAATCGCCCCGGACAGCGGAGAAGTCCTCCACTGTCCCGGGGCGATTTTAAAATGCCGCCCGCCAGCATTTTAAGATCTCCCAGACAGCGGAGAAGTCCTCCGCTGTCCCGGGGTTCTTTAAAATGCTGGGGGTGGGAAGAAAAGCCCTTGTCCCCCCCCCCCAGCCTTCAGAAGAGGTCCGGGGACAGACTGTCCCCGGACCTGGTCTGAAGGCGGTTTCCCTAGGAACGCATTAATTGATTTTCAATGCATTCCTATAGGAAACCGTGCATCGCAAGACGAAAAACTCGCAAGACGAAGAGACTTGCGGAACGAATTAATTTCGTCTTGCGAGGCACCACTGTAATCTTATGTACTTCTGATCTGTCTGAGCTCTCTCTCTCTCTTCTTTCAAGCTAGTAATGTGAGCAGACATAGATGCATGGGCTTCACACAGAGCCCAGACTCCATTTTCTAATTTTCTAATTTGTAACAAAGAAGTTTTTTTACCTGCGTACCACACTGAGGTATTTGCAGCCTGCATTGAAATGTAAGTAAACCTTTTTTGCTTATCTTACTAAAACGTGTGGTTCATTCTTAGCAACATGGACAAAGAAGGGAAGGTTGTTGTTGTTTAGTCATTTAGTCGTGTCCGACTCTTTGTGACCCCTGGACCAGAGCACACCAGGCACTCTTGTCTTCCACTGCCTCCCGCAGTTTGGTCAGACTCATGTTTGTAGCTTCGAGAACACTGTCCAACTATCTCATCCTCTGTCGTCCCCTTCTCCTTGCGCCCTCCATCTTTCCCAACATCAGGGTCTTTTCCAGGGAGTCTTATCTTCTCATGAGGTGGCCAAAGTCTTGGAGCCTCAGCTTCAGGATCTGTCCTTCCAGTGAGCACTCAGGGCTGATTTCCTTAAGAATGGATAGGTTTGATCTTCTTGCAGTCAATGGGACTCTCAAGAGTCTCCTCCAGAACCAGAATTCAGGGAAGGTTAGCAGACCCCAAATAAACAAGGATAAAAAGCTGTAATTGCCTCATGCCTAGCTTCCTTTAAACTGCAAAAGTGTGCAAGTGCTTTTACTCTGTTAAAAGGCCTTCACAGCCTGTTTGCTCTCATATTTCTCCAACACACGTGGGACAGGAGGTTTACATTTTAATTTATGGATTTAACCCTGGATCCATCTCCATCAGGCAGTAGTAGATGAAAGGTTGAGAACTATTGAGTTAATATAAGCAATTGTTTTCATAGGTAGAAGTGTGCATATTTTACCGTGCGATCGAGAAAAAATTCCTCTAGGCAAATTAACAGAGGCAGGTGGATGACTTCTCTTCATCTGTTATCTGCCCCTCCAGGATTCCAGCTGTCTCGCTGCCAAGCCGAATTCACACACTGTTTCAGGTGGGAGCCATCCTTCACAACAACTTCGCACAGAGAAACAGTTGTCACGGCATATGTCTGGTGGCGCACAGGCCGGCAAAAATACCTACCAGATGCTTGGAAGCAAATTGTTTTTGGTGGTTGAGAGAACAGCTTCTTACCTCCCAGAATTCAGTACCAGAGGGACTGTCTACATTGCAAAACACAGAGAAGCAATGGCTGTGGAATCAGTTTAAATCTGCGATGTGAATATCCCCAAAGAGGAATGTGGTGGAGACATGAAACGGCCCTAAAATTTTGGGTTATGTTTGGTTGTTATGAAAAGGTTGGTTAGAGGTTGCTCTGACCACAAAGGCCAAATATTTAGCCCAGGAACCCAGGAGTGTGGTGGAATGGTTAGAGTGTGGGATTAGGACTTGGGAGACTTGGCTTCAAATCCCTACTCAGCCATGAAGATTACTGGATGTGGCTTTCGGTTCCAGTCACTGCCTCTCAGCCTAACCTACCTCCCAGGGCTGTTGTGAGGATTAAACATGGAAGGGGAGAATCAAGTGGGATAGAAATGAAGTAGATAAACAAATAATAAATAGAGGAAAGGTAAAAACTGAACTGAAGATCAAACCTCTCCATTCTGAAGGAAATCAGCCCTGAGTGCTCACTGGAAGGACAGATCCTGAAGCTGAGGCTCCAAGACTTTGGCCACCTCAGGAGAAGAGAAGACTCCCTGGAAAAGACCCTGATGTTGGGAAAGATGGAGGGCACAAGGAGAAGGGGACGACAGAGGACGAGATGGTGGGACAGTGTTCTCGAAGCTACCAGCATGAGTCTTACCAAACTGCGGGAGGCCGGGGAAGACAGGGGTGCCTGGTGTGCTCTGGTCCAGGGGGTCACAAAGAGTCGGACATGATTAAACAACTAAACAACAACAACAACAACAACAAAAACTGAACGGAGGAGAGAGCCTAACAGGAAGGCCGCATTGCTCAGAATGCTGGGGAGATGTTTTGTAAAATGAAAGAAAGGACACCGACAAATGCCTAGGGATTGGGGGGGGGGTGGAATTCAATTCAGTTTGAATTGAAAAGCAACTCTACCTAATCTGCAGTTTCCAAAGCAATATGCAAACCAAAACACAGCCACCCTTCAAAATTCACTCCAAATTTTTGCAATGCAATCCTCCAGCTAGGCAGTGCTTGCGAAAATTCATATGCTAAGGTAAAGTATATCTTAAAAAAGCATTACGTTAGTGAATATAACAGGCGAAAATGCATTCTATTAGGGAACTATAATGCATAAACATGTGGGGAAATGAGCTTTCAGTGGGAATACTGTGCATCAACTGAACAATAAATGCTCATCTCTCTAGACTATTGTACAGCTGGCTCTGTAAAGGCAACCAGGCAGTGCTCAACTACATTCACTCCCAGTATGTTTCTGAGCATGATTCAAAGCGTTGGCGCTGACCTTTAAAACCTTAAATGGCCTCTGCCCTGTATACCTGAAGGAGCATCTCTGCCCCCATCATCCAAACACTGAGGTCCATCACTGGACTTCTGATCCAGCTCAAAAGAAGAACCATTTTAGTCTCTGCTGTCTGTTAGTCATGAGAAAGAAAGAAAGAAAGAAAGAAAGAAAGAAAGAAAGAAAGAAAGAAAGAAAGAAAGAAAGAAAGATGTTCTCTCACATGGAAGTGATGGCAAAGTGGCTGTCTCTGGCCACAGATCTCAAGGACTTTTTCATGCTTCTGGCATAATGTTCGCACTTCAGATAAAGTGCAGGAAGTTACATTTTCCTCGTTACAAGGTGTTGCAGCAGAGCCATTAAGGTGGACCGAACAGCTGTCAATTTAAGGCAGGAGTGTTCTCAAGCGATGGAGCGAGCCAGCGCCAATTCAAAAGCTTTCTCCCTGCTCTCACTTCATTTTCATGATTCCAGCCTTAACTCTGCCGCGAAAGATCTCATTAGAATGGAGACCGTTAGATGGGAACTCCTACGCTCATAAAACACATTTTGCAAAATTCGGGGTGGCGGGGTGAGACGTATATTTTATTACATCTATACATATATTCATTAAGCTTTATTGTTGATACCGTATATCTGTATTGTGCATTGCTGCTTCTGCTAAAGCAGAGTTTCTCAAAGAATGGATCGGAAAACAACAGCGAGACTCAGGCCACTGTTGAATAGGCATCAAAGCCACAGCCACTGGTTTGCTTCCTACCTGTGTCCTGTAGCCTTTTGGTTGGCCCAATTCCAGCACCACCAATTCATCGAATTATAGAGTTGGACTTGGGATGAATCCCCATCTAGTCCCACCTCCTGCTTGCATGCTGAGTAAAAGTGGCTGGGAGATAAATATGTCATTGGGAGAGGGAGCAGGGGAAGAGGAAAGGAAGGGAAGAGGGACAAAGGACGTGTAGGAAGGGAATCATTCCAGTCTTCTTTACCAAAGTATTTATAATCCACACTTTCATGAATGCATATATAACAAGGTGGTACCAGAATCAGAAAGATTATTATGGCGATGATTGATTGACTGAATTTATATACCGTCCTATACCCAGAGGTCTCAGGGTCGTTCACAGAAAAGATCACAATATATAAAATCAAAATAAGAAAAATAACCCAATAATACGCCCCCCCCCCAAAAAAGAGCCACATTTTAAAAGGATGTCCATCAGGCCAACCAAAGGCCTGGTTAAAAAGAAACGTTTTTTGCCTGGTGCCTCAAGGTCAGTGGCGTAGCGTGGGTTGTCAGCACCCGGGGCAAGGCAAGTAATTTGCGCCCCCTAACCCGTGGATTTGTGCCCCCTAACCCATGGATTTGCGCCCCCTAACCCTAACCCCCAGATGTTGCGCCCGGTGCGGCCGGCCCCCCCCTGCACCCCCACGCTACGCCACTGCTCAAGGTGTATAATTTAAGCAGAGGCTTGACAACCATATGTCAGGAGTGCTCTGATGGTGTTTCCTGCTTGGCAGGGGGTTGGACTCGATGGCCCTTGTGGTCTCTTCCAACTCTATGATTCTATGATTCTATGATTCTATAACGAAGGCGCCAGGCAAATTTCCCTGGGGAGAGCATTCCATTAGATTGGGAGCATTAGAACATAAGCAGAGGCCAGTAGCCCATCTAGTCCAGTATTCTGTTCCCACAATTGCCAACCAGATCCATATTGGTGGCCACCCCTGCCTCCTGTGGCAGCAGGTTCCATCATTTAACTCTGCACTGTATGAATCAATGCTTTAATTGCAACTTATGGTTTCCACTCACATCCTGCAGGCCCAAGGCCTCCTTTATTCATCCCATTAATGGCTCCTTTGCAGGAGACCTACAGCGGCGAAGGAAATGAGATTATGCTCGGGGCAACACATGCAATGGCACAGGAGAGAAACACACACATACACACACTGGAAACAGATTCTGCGATGTGAGAAAGGCGAGATGTATATAATAACCCCCAGCAGCCCTTTGACAGAGGCTCTGGCATTGTGAAGCCCCACGGGGGAAGGAAGAAGGGAGCGAGAGGAGGCAGCAAGTGACAGAGGTTGTTTGCCTGCAGTGCCTGGAAGAAATTATCCCTTTTTCTAAAGACTAGTAATTCCCAGATCGTGTGCTGGAGCATAGCTAACACACCGTGAGAGCACTGCTAGTGTGTTTCAACGCTTGTTGGGGACATCCGTCTGTCGAGAGAGACAATGGAGTGTGCCTTCAGGGGTGAAGTCAAACTGCTGTGTGTCAGATGCTGGTGGTGGTTGCTTGTGAGTAACCAGGCAGGACTCCGACCTGACTTTTACAGGTTTTATTGTGCAAACTATTTACCGTGCAGATCTACAAAGTTCATGTCCGACTTTGTTGTTCTTTAGTCGTTTAGTCATGCCCGCCTCTTCATGACCCCCTGGACCAGAGCACGCCAGGCACTTCTGTCCTCCACTGCCTCCCGCAGTTTGGTCAAACTCATGCTGCTAGCTTCAAGAACACTGTCCCACCATCTCATCCTCTGTCGTCCCCTTCTCCTTGTACCCTCCATCTTTCCCAACTTCAAGGTCTTTTCCAGGGAGTCTTCTCTTCTCATGAGGTGGCCAAAGTATTGGAGCCTCAGCTTCAGGATCTGTCCTTCCAGTGAGCACTCAGGGCTGATTTCCTTAAGAATGGAGAGGTTTGATCTTCTTGCAGTCCATGGGACTCTCAAGAGTCTCCTCCAGCACCAGAATTCAAAAGCATCCATTCTTCGGCGATCAGCCTTCTTTATGGTCCAGCTCTCACTTCCATACATCACTACTGGGAAAACCATAGCTTCGACTTAGTCCGACTTAGTCACTTGCAGAATCCAGGAGTGGCCCCTTCCGGCTTCTCCCCCAACATAAGAAATTCGGCACCCCAAGCCTCCTCCTCCCCTCCTTGCGTTTCACCCCTCTGCACAAGCTGGGCGAAGGAAGTGGCATGCGTCCCTCCTGGCCAGCCTAGCCAGGTGAGGCGCTGGGGCTCTCAGCAGCATCCTCGCGCCTTTCCCTCACTTGGCTGGCTCCTTCCCTCTCTTCTCCACTGGAGGTGTGGCTTTTCCGCTGGAAGAGGAACTGCTCCTCAGGAGTTTCGGAGGCTCTCTGTATCCCAACAGCCCCCCTGCCTCCCTCCCCTGTTCTGATGGCAGTCCTCTGGACACTATGTTTTCAGCACTGACGTGACCTCCACAGGGCACCAGCCTGGGTAGTATGTATGGAGGTCCTGGGCTGTCCAGACGACAACAACACACACAAACACACATACCTGGCCTCATTAATGTGTCCAAAGGAAAGCAGAGCAAGATGTTTGGCACCAGCTTGGCTGCAGGAGCTGCCGGAAGGAGTCGTACAAAGCACCATCCAACAGACTTAGAGACTCCACTCCGAATTTGTGTATGGTTTGTGGGATGTAACATAAGCAGTCAAATACAACATTTCCTGATTGCCTAGAGTGGACATGCAAGGGGATGTTGGTCCAGACAGTAGACCTGTTACACCTGGTCTGGAGCATCCTTCCCTTTGCATGTGACCAGGTAGGTGGGCATGACACCTCCAGACCCCACAAAAGGGCCAGTCACGTAGCCATGTATCTTTTTTTATGCTTTCTCTCTTTCAATGCCTTTTCTTCTCTTGGACTGCACTGCTGAGCATGTGGGATGCGTTTCCATATGGGATGAACTCAAATCCTCTTCTGTAACTCTAAGCTAAAACCTGCCTTCAGGGATCCAACTGTGAACTGAATGTGAGTAAACTTCTCAACGTTAGTTATGAACAAGACTGTTGTATCTTTATTCTTTAGGAGGGAATCAAAGGGGTCTAACGAATTTGCAACCAGCTTCCTGCTGTGTAAAAGGGGGAATGTACTCTGCTGTAGCTACCAACATGAGTTTGACCAAACTGTGGGAGGCAGTGGAAGACAGGAGTGCCTGGCATGCTCTGGTCCATGGAGTCACGAAGAGTTGGACATGACTAAATGACTAAACAACAACAACAACGACTCTGCTGTATGAATAAACTCACTAGCGTGGGTTAGGAAGGATAATATTTAATCAATATATCCTCTCCTGCTACTCACAACCTTCCCACATAGTTTACTCCTTAGCTTTTCCTTCTCCTGAAGATATCCCTCAAGGCAGCAGAGGTTTAGGACCAGAGTTTACTTCTCCTAAATGAGTGCCCTTTCCAGATTGACAAGCCCCATCTGTCCCTCACTTCCTGCTACAGCATGGGCAGAAACTTCCTTCTTGACTGTTAGTCCCACTCTTGGTCTTGTCTGCCCAATCCGTCAGAGCCTGTCTTCCTATGCAGAGAAAGTCCCTAACTCACCAAAGGTCTGAGACCCATCGACTACCCTCACCTGGCCTGCCAACAGCTTCTAGGAGCCACAGGGGAGAGCTGAGCACAGGCTGGGGAAGAAAGGTGGTCAAACTACCCCAAAAGGAGTATGACATGTCCCCGAGCAGAGGTACGAACCCTCCCCTAACACCCCCCACACCCTGTTTCAACAAATGGACCCATTTTAAGGCTCCTTTGAGCCCCAGAGGTGGGTTCTGAAGAGGTAGGTGCTCCATTGCCTCTCTGTGTGAGTCAACGTCCTGGTCCAACTTCCTTCCCATCAGCTTCTTCTGGGAGGTAACTAATTCTGCTGAATTACTTCCCTCAAACTCAGTTTAGTGGGAGGGGAGAATGTTGTTGTTTAGTTATGTCTGCCTCTTTGTGACCCCCTGGACCAGAGCACACCAGGCACTCCTGTCTTCCACTGCCTCCCGCAGTTTGGTCAAACTCATGCTGGTAGCTTCGAGAACACTGTCCCACCATCTCGTCCTCTGTCGTCCCCTTCTCCTTGTGCCATCCATCTTTCCCAACATCAGGGTTTTTTCCAGGGAGTCTTCTCTTCTCATGAGGTGGCCAAAGTCTTGGAGCCTCAGCTTCAGGATCTGTCCTTCCAGTGAGCACTCAGGCCTGATTTCCTTCAGAATGGATAGGTTTGATCTTCTTGCAGTCCATGGAACTCTCAAGAGTCTCCTCCAGCACCGTAATTCAAAAGCGTCAATTCTTCGGCAAGGTGATGTCTCTGCTTTTTAAGATGCTGTCTAGGTTTGTCATTGCTGGGAGGGGAGAATAGGGGGTTCCAAAGAGAACCAGGTTAAGGACGATTCCTTTGTAGGAGCGCATGCCTATTTATAGTCTGAAACTATGAGCTCTTTCATATGGGCAAATTCAGGTTGTACAATTATAATTGAATGGGGTGTCTTGTGCAAGAAACCTGCTTCACCCCCCAAAAGTGGACTTTCTGCAATAAGGAAATTGAAAGGAAAATGCGCTGGAGAATGGGCCCTGGTGGTGGCCTAAGGAGTAAGACCCCTGACTCCTGTGAAAACAGTATAAGAAAGTAGCTGGGAACCTGCTTCAGTGTCAAACGTAGAGAAAGGGAAAATAAACAGACTGTGTTTTTGTATCAGTCGGGGGAAAAGATGCAAAAAAAACGGCAATGTGACGAAACGTCAGAATGAGTGTTCAAGCTGCAAAAATGAATAGCTTTATTAAACTTCAATATAATTTACAATTTATCTTCTTGTTTTCTTTCAATATAGTAATAGGATGTTCGTATGACAGACGTATATTGTGCTTCTCCCTGGTTTTCTTTGTGTTTCTAATCAATGTATTCAGACGTATTGTGACATTCTGTTCTGGAGGGTGGAAACGTATTTAAAATTATTTTTTTAAAAAAAGTAAAACAGTGCAACAAGGGGGACTGCCTGATGTTAACAGCAAGAGTAGCAGTAAAATGGAGTTGCAGTAGGCAGCAAGAAGCTGTATGTGCTTCTCCCAAGGCATTCCCAAGGCAGGATGGTTCTGCCATTAGGACATAAAAGCGAGTCATCCTGTTCAGTGGAAGGAATCCCAGCCTATCAGGGTTCATGGAATGTGTGAGAGATTAAATGACACACGTTCTGTTTTCCATGACTATTTCCAACTGGCAATTCATAGCGAAGGCAAACGGTGCTGCCTTAACCGTATGACCATATGACAGCTGTCTTCGAAGATCTGAAGCACCCAAACCAATGGATTCAAATGACAAGGAAGTCCATTCCTGTGGGAATGTCCAGGATGGCAGGAGAGGATATATTGTTTATTAATATCCTTCCTAACTTGCGCTAGCACCTTCCTTTACTTAGCAGAGTTAACATTCCCCTTTTACATGCACAGCAGATAGCTGGTTGCAGGTTTGTGTAAGCCTCTCACTATTATACAATTCAGTCTGTCTCAGATTGAATTGTACATTCCTGGTAAGTTCCCTTGAATCCCTCTTAAAAGAATAAAGACACCACAATCTTATTCAAAGTCAATAAAAGAAGTTTACAGTGGTACCCCGCAAGACGAACGCCTCGCGAGACGAAAAACTCGCAAAACGAAAGGTTTTTTCATTTTCAAGTTGCCTCGCAAGACGAATTTCCCTATGGGCTTGCTTCGCAAAACGAAGCTTGCCCCGGGGACAGCGGGTCTTCTCTTTTGAAGCAAGGGGCGGCGGGGAGAAGCGATCTTCTCCCCGCAGCCCCAGGTCCGGGGACAGCGGGAAGCGCTTCCCGCTGCCCCCGGACCTCTTTTGAAGCAAGGGGCTGCGGGGAGATCGCTTCTCCCGGTGCTCCGAAGCGGGGTGGGGGGCAGGAAGACCTGCCCCAGCCGCCCCACTTCGGAACGCTGCTCCGAAGCGGGGCGCGGGAAGACCTGCCCCAGCCGCCCCGCTTCGGAACGCTGCTCCGAAGCGGGGCGGGGGGGCGGGAACACCTTCTGAAGGCGGGCAGGGGGCGAAAGTCTTTGTCCCCCCTGCCTGCCTTCCCAAGGGCTTTTAAATCGCCCCGGACAGCGGAGAAGTCCTCCGCTGTCCCGGGGCGATTTTAAAATGCCGCCCGCCAGCATTTTAAGATCGCCCGGACAGCGGAGAAGTCCTCCGCTGTCCCAGGGTTTTTTAAAATGCTGGGGGTGGGAAGAAAAGCCCTTGTCCCCCCCCCCCCAGCCTTCAGAAGAGGTCCGGGGACAGACTGTCCCCGGACCTGGTCTGAAGGCGGTTTCCCTAGGAACGCATTAATTGATTTTCAATGCATTCCTATGGGAAACCGTGCATCGCAAGACGAAAAAACCGCAAGACGAAGAGACTTGCGGAACGAATTAATTTCGTCTTGCGAGGCACCACTGTACTTACATCAGTTCACAGTTGGATTCCTGAAGGCAGACTTAGTTACAAATAGGAATAATCCCAGTGCTTCTGCTAGCTGAGAGCTAGCAAAGCAGTCCTAGCTAAAAGTTAGTCAAACGAAGAAGTCAAAAGGAGAGAGGTGTGCTGTGTGACTCATCCTTTTGTTACCTGGACAGGTTAGGTCATGCCCATCTTTAGTCACATGCAAAGTAAGGATGCTGCAGCCAGGAGGAACAGGAAGTTTTCGACTGGATGGATGGACCAAACATCCCTTGCATGTCCACTCTAGGAAAACAAGGAATGCTGTACTTGACTGCTCCAAGTGGATTACATCCCACAATTCTGACTGAACACAACAAAGAGCTTTCACGAGGGTGAGAACCGTTCAGCTATGGAACCGACTCCCTCAGAAGGTGGTGCACTCCCCTTGCTTGAAGAGGTTGGATGGCCACCTGTTGGGGATTATTTAGCTGCATTGCAGGGGTTAGACTAGATGACCCTCAGAGATCCCTTCCAGTCTTACAATTCAATGTTTCTATGAATGGGTGCTGTGGGAAGGGGTACATTCAGCAACGGAGGCAAGATTCCTGGCCTTCCCACATTATGGCGGCCCCATTTTGGTCATCATTGCTGCTATCTCTATCAGCACACTCATGAGCTGCAAGCCATTTTATTCCTGTTTAAAGGAATGTAGGTCTTTCAGGATTGCAGTGATCATTCTATGATAATATGGCGGTGGATAAAGCTGTATTGCAACTTTTGAGTGTTTGTTTGTTTGCTTGCTTGCTTGCTGGCTTGCTTAAAAAAAAAACAAGTGCTCCATGAACTCTGTAAACTGACATGAGCGCAACAGCACCCTGCGTACCTGTGCCTCAGCTGGTACCCCAAAGTGTTGTGTCTCTGCCAGTGGATGTAGAGCATAGCCACTGTGGCTGGTACCTATTGTTCTCTGATTGGTTGGGATCACCAAAGTGACCATCCCTAGGGTTACATAAAGGGAAGAGATGCAGGAAGAGAACACTGAAACAGTGTTGGAAACTCACAACAAAGCCTTAAATTCAGATTATGAAAACATTCCACATAGTGCCAAATTTCTCATTTCTGTGACATCTTTTCTCAGTTTGATGCAGGCGGCAAAAAAACAGAAGAATGCATGCAGCAAATGACAAATTTACTACTCTTGGAACGATATCCATAAATTTTGCAGGCAAAGGTGGCATGTCTTGCTCTGCCCAACAACAGGGCCGGACCTGCACAGGGAATCCAGGAGGTGGCGGTGTGATGGCCTGGGGTTCAGATTCAGAAGATGAACCTGAGGAATCCTGGGCATGAGCCTGAAGGGTCCTCACCTGTGCTGGATCCTCAGGTGCAGGCACCAGCTGAGTCTGCTCTGGCTCCTGAGGTGATGGAGGACCCATTGCCTGCAGGTGCTCCACTCTCAACCCCATCAGAGGAAGCGGAGGTTGCCTCTGGGTCCAGTAACCCTCCAGCCTCTCCTGAGCTGCAGAGGCTCAGGGCAGAGAGGCGGAGGGAACTAAGTTCCCGCAGGAGGAGTGCTTGCCTCCAGGCCAGGAGAGGCGAGTCACCAGAGGATCGGGGCCGCCCTATGCCTCGGGGCAGATAAAAGCAAGTCAGCCCAGTCCCAGGTTGCGGGAGCAATGTTGGTGGTTGTCAGTTCCTGCCTGAACCCTGTCCTGCACCCAGCTTCGACTTTTACGGACTGCCTTCATATTGCTTCATCGACCAAGGACTGGACTTGGACCTTGCCTCTTGTTTAACCCCCGGGACCAGCACAGTTGTTCTCGGCACACATACCACCCCCCACCCCCAATGGAAAGACTGGTGGAAAAAGTCAAGAGATTTGGCATGGTTTTCCAAAAGCTTTCAAATAATTACCGAATAGAGGGCAAACAGACACTTCACACATGATTAGCTAATCCATATTACGGCTCCATTAAACACACAATAGCATTTTCTGCCATCCGCCCCCCCCTCCCTCCCTACCACCCGCCAACCCCTTTAAAAAAAATTCCAAGGATGGGCATTCACTCAAGTCATCAGCGCTAATTGCTGGTAAAACAGAAACAAAGCTCTTAAAAGGGAAATAGCTTTTGAAGGTCTAATCTGATTAATTAAGAGAGTTAATTGTTTCCATTTTAAGCAAGCGGGGAAGGGGAGGGCAACCTCCCACAAAATTAATATTTATTCATCTTAATGCATTGTCCCAGGAACCGACACAACCTGCTTTTCACGAGGAGCTTGCAAACTCCTCCTGGGTAAACAGGAAGGAGAGAAGCGGTGTTCTCCACTAATTAAGGGTATGCTGTTCCCAACCTAACGGGTCTCGGTTTTAATCGCATGCTGGAAATTGTATGCAGATGAAATCAAAAGAGCAGTTCTCCCCAGAGACAAAGGCAGAGAGCAGAGAGTCTAAAAATGCTCATCTCAAGCACGTAAATGCAGCGTGGGCGCAAAAAGTCAGCTGTCGTTCAAAGTTGTACCCTCCTCCTGCCCAGTAGATCCCTTTGCCCCCCCCCCAATAAGGCAAAGTCGATTGGCTTTGCCATTTAAATGGTATGTATATGCAGGGCCAGATTTAGGTTTGATGAGGCCCTCAGCTCCTGAAGGTAATGGGGCCCTTTATATGTCCAGCTGTCCTTTGTCAACAACAAATTGATGCTGTTTTTTGTGTTGAATATATGCTATATGGTAATTGATTGACCTCATAGGTATCTCAAGCCATTTGCACATAACAAAATATGTATTTTATCAAAGTAATTGTTGAACTGAAATACAGTTAAGAAGAAGTATATTAATAGTGAAATACAATTAAGAAGTACCATATTTTTTGCTCTATAAGACTCACTTTTTCCCTCCTAAAAAGTAAGGGGAAATGTGTGTGTGTCTTATGGAGCGAATGCAGGCTGCGCAGCTATCCCAGAAGCCAGAACAGCAAGAGGGATAAGCTCTAACTTATAATGTTTTTTTTTTATTCATAACAAACTTACCGTATTTTTCGCCCTATAGGACGCACCGTCCCATAAGGCGCACCTAGTTTTTTGGGGGGGGAAATAAAGGGAAAAAAATTATTTCGGGGCTGGGGCGGCTCGAGCTTCCCCCGACCCCAGCCCCCAAACAGGCAGCTCTCTGCAAGCCGTGGGAGCCCAGCGCTGGCTCCTGCTGCTTGCAGAGAGGTCTGCGAAGCCTGGACACGCTGAGATCAGCGCGCGCAGGCTTCGGGATGCCGGCAACTCTCCCCAAGCAGCGGGAGCGCTCCCGCTGCTTGCGGAGAGGTCCCCGAAGCCTGGAGAGCGAGAGGGGTCGGTGCGCACCGACCCCTCTGGCTCTCCAGGCTTCAGCGAAAGCCTGCATTCGCCCCATAGGACGCACACACATTTCCCCTTCATTTTTGGAGGGGGAAAAGTGCGTCCTATAGGGCGAAAAATACGGTAATAATGCAAACACACTGGCATTTGGCAATAACAAAAGCTTCTCTAGAAACACAATTTACAAAGACTCATCATCTAGTCTCTAGAAACTTGCTATAACATGAAATAATAACAGGTGTAAATATATGATGCAAACTACTAAGAATTATAAATAGCAGAATGTAGGCACCCTATATATAGAAAGGAGCAAACCGGTGATATTTGAGGGAGCAGGCTAGCAGGCGGGGCCCATGACTTACATCCTAGGAGCCCACACAACACAAAACACTGTTGCTGCATGTAGGTTTTATTTTATTTGTTTCTATCTTATATTTTGGAAATGTACATCCAGGTGTGTTTTTTCCCTTTAATTTTTTTGGGGGGCCCAAGAGAGTGGGACCCTAAGCTAGAGCTTGTTTAGCTTATATGTAAATCCGTCGCTGTGTATATGCAACATCATCTGATCGATTATGCAGGGCAAGGTATACCTGCCCTCCCCCCAAAAAATATTTTATTCAAGTCGACACCCATGCATAGACTTGTAGATCTGGAAGGGACACCGAGGGTCATCTAGTCCAACCCCCCCTGCAACTTCTAGTCCGAGAGACTGGCCTGGTCTTATGAAGGCAGCGTCTCTGAAGACAAAGGCAGCGAGTGCCAACCTCAGGGCAAAGGCAGGCTTCAGGAAGCACAACTGGTTCAGTCGCACAGTATCGTGCGGAAGGTCTTGGGTTCCTTCGTGCGGAAGGTCTAGGGGTGAGGATGTTAGTTTCTGTTTCCCACTGAGCAGTTGTGTGGAGTCACAGGACTCTGTTTACATTCCTGGGATTCCATACTATTGGAGTCTCACGGGAAAGGAGACAGGATGTGACGTTAGTGGTTTCCTGTTTCCTTTGTTCCTTTGTTCAGTTGCTCTCTGCTTCCATAGAGAGAGGATGTCTTTTCTGTTCTGCGTAGCTAGAAAATTTGTTGTTGTTTAGTCGCTTAGTCGTGTCCGACTCTTCGTGACCCCCTGGACCAGAGCATGCCAGGCACTCCTGTCTTCCACTGCCTCCCACAGTTTGGTCAGACTCATGTTTGTAGCTTTGAAAACACTGTCCAACCATCTCATCCTCTGTCATCCCCTTCTCCTTGTGCCCTCAATCTTTCCCAACATCAGGGTCTTTTCCAGGGAGTCTTCTCTTTCATGAGGTGGCCAAAGTATTGGAGCCTCAGCTTCACGATCTGTCCTTCCAATGAGCACTCAGGGCTAATTTCCTTAAGAATGAATACGTTTGATCTTCTTGCAGTCCATGGGACTCTCAAGAGTCTCCTCCAGACCAGAATTCAAAAGCATCCATTCTTCAGCAGTCAGCCTTCTTTATGGTCCAGCTCTCACTTCCATACATCACTACTGGGAAAACCATAGCTTTAACTAGACGGACCTTTGTTGGCAAGGTGATGTCTCTGCTAGAAAATAAAACACTTTAAAATGTAGCTCATACTGTCTCATCCTTCCCTGTGCTGGGAACTCTGCTGATTGAAGAATGTGCTTGGAGCCTTATCAAAGGCTCAGGTCATTAAGCACATTGGAGGCGGTTTCAAAGGCTCGGTCAAATGGAGCTGCTGACAGAGAGATGTCCCTGCCTGAAATGCTGGAGAGCGACTGCCAGTCAGTGCAGGGAATACTGAGCCTGATGTGGACCAATGGTCTGATTCTGTATTACGCAGCTCCCTACGTAATTTTTTTAAATTTATTTGCTTCCCAATATTTATGGACCTTTCTTATTATGGATGCTATTGATGCAAGGAAGCAGGTCTTCTGGAGCAGGGACTTCTCCTCCCCTTTCCTTCTGCCTAACGTGAATAATAATAATAATAATAATAATAATAATAATAATAATAATAATTTATCTGACAACAGAGGGTAATTGTGAAACTAAATATGCTGTCCTGCCAGCAGGTGAAGACGTTGTTATTCCAACAGGCTTTGGGGAACTGGCTGCTTTTACTGAAAGGGGCAGTGCCATGCTGTTTTAATTGCAATTATTTGTATGATTTTAATAAATTTTATATATGTATATAGTTTTCCTTATTGATGTTTAACTGCTTTTTAATGGTCGCTTTGTTTTTCTATGTTTTTGTGGTTATTATTTTTATCTGTAAGCAACCTTGAGTCCCATCAGAAAAAGGTAGAGAACAAGTAAATTATTATTATTATTATTATTATTATTATTATTATTATTATTAGCTACAGGGTGAACCCAGAGTGCATCATGCACAGCTCAGGCAGTTCTGCCTTTTGCTGCTAATTTGAGCAGAGAAAATGAAATCCTGCACTTGCACAAATTTAAATAAGCCTCCGGTGCGACGATCGGGGTTATTATATTTTTAATTAGCATGTCTCTCTTTAATGGCAGGCTTTTTGTTTATTTTTTATTATAGCTCTGATGATGGGTTTGTTTGCCCTGCTTGTGTTTATTTTACCTTGATCTTTCACCAGGCTTGCTCCTTCCTTCTTCCTCACCTGTTGCTCCCTGGAACCTGCTCTCTCGCTCATTAGAAGAACCAATCAAAACGGAGATTGACCTAAGAAGATGCGGCGGGCAGGAAACTTGGTAACGAACATGGGCACCCTGTGCACTTTCTTGATGTCAGCGGTTCAAGCCAAGGGCGCACCTGATGCTGTTTTCACAGATGCCCAGGACCTGATTCTCAGCAACTGACAATCTGTGGCAGCCTTGCATTAACCAACAGGCAGTCTAAGCGCCTTCATAAAGCACCAGCAAAGCAGTGGCACACACAAAGAGAGAGATTTATTTATTTTACTTTTTAAGAATTTGATGGTCCATATTTCAAAATACGGGACACAGGTGGCGCTGTGGGTTAAACCACAGAGCCTAGGACTTGCTGATCAGAAGGTCGGCGGTTCGAATCCCCGCAATGGGGTGAGCTCCCGTTGCTCGGTCCCTGCTCCTGCCAACCTAGCAGTTCAAAAGCACATCAAAGTGCAAGTAGATAAATAGGTACCGCTCTGGCGGGAAGGTAAACGGCATTTCCGTGCGCTGCTCTGGTTCGCCAGAAGCGGCTTAGTCATGCTGGCCACATGACCCGGAAGCTGTACGCTGGCTCCCTCGGCCAATAAAGCGAGATGAGCGCCACAACCCCAGAGTCAGCCACGACTGGACCTAATAGTCAGGGGTCCCTTTACCTTTACCTATTTCAAAAAAAAGAATCAACGTAGTCACCATGGGGAAAAATCAGAACTTTGTTAGGCTTCCTTACAGGCCGCTCCACACTCTTCCCTCACTTATCTGTTCTCTTTTTTAAAAAATTGTTGTTGTTGTTGTTGTCGTTTAGTCGTGTCCGCCTCTTCGTGACCCCCTGGACCAGAGCATGCCAGGCCCTCCTGTCTTCCACTGCCTCCTGCAGTTTGGTCAAACTCATGTTTGTAGCTTCGAGAACACTGCCCCACCATCTCATCCTCCGTCGTCCCCTTCTCCTTGTGCCCTCCATCTTTCCCAACATCAGGGTCTTTTCCAGGGAGTCTTTTCTTCTCATGAGGTGGCCACAGTCTTGGAGCCTCAGCTTCACGATCTGTCCTTCCAGTGAGCACTCAGGGTTGATTTCCTTCAGAATGGAGAGTTTTGATCTTCTTGCAGTCCATGGGACTCTCAAGAATCTCCTCCAGCACCAGAATTCAAAGGCATCCATTCTTCGGCGATCAGCCTTCTTTATGGTCCAGCTCTCACTTCCATATATCACTACTGGGAAAACCATAGCTTTAACTTTTTGGACCTTTGTTGGCAAGGTGATTTTTTTATTATTACTTATCCCCAACCAAACCAGAGAGCATTCTACTAATGTAGTTCAAAATAATCTGATCCGGTCATGTGCTGCAGGAAATCTATAGGCAATAGGTTTACGGGGGAAACCTGGAAGCTGTTGCTGAATCATATGTCAGAAGGGATTACAGTTGAAGTTATATGATGCACGTTTGGAAATACAGCAGGAAGACATAAGAATTAAAAAGAAATCGGGAGTGGGAAGGGAATGTTCAGTATTAAAATAAATAATAAAATGGTATGAATCGTGATGGTCCAAAGGAACTGGGTATCTCCTAAGTTACAAGAAATGTATAAAATCACACACCGCACTTTTTTGGAGCTCTGGAGAAGCAATGCAAATGTTTAAAGATTTAAATCTCCAAAATTCCACGTTTGGAGGCCATGTTTCGTTTAATTTTACCATTTTTGAGCATTAAATCTCCCTCCTGCGATTTCTATTGATTTGCTTTGTTTTGACGCAAACTTCCTTGAAGCCATGTTCTGGCAAAAAGCACTGTGTAAGAAGCAAAAATACAGAAATATTTAGGATGATGCTGAGCGTTTGCCATACTCAAGAGTAAGCCCACTGAAACCAATTTGTTTAAATAAAGCGTTCTAAGTCTTCAGCCAATCAGTTCCATTGGATGACCCAAGGTCTCATATGACTGGGGGAGAGAAGAACTTTTCACCCTCTCCACTTGGTGAAGAATTTTGTAAGCTGAGCTAAGTGTTTCAGTCGCCTTGAGGACACTAGCAAAAGTAGGTGTGTTTGAAGACAAATTCCATGCTTCGAGCAGAAAAGCAAAATTCTATAAAGCTTTTTCGACTCCCCTAGGATGCTGGTGGGGAAGTTATGATCCTTGTAATAGATCATTGTTCTGTGGGTGTCCATAGCAACCTTGATGCATGAGCCATTTTGCATCTGACAAGCGGCGGAGGGTTTTGAAATTCTCCAGAGAGTTTTGATTCCCTGTATAACATGATAGGGAACAGGCTGCATGTCTAACCACCTGGCCTATTGACATCTCAGAGAGTTTCCATGCCTCAGGTGTGTTTGCAAAGCCAGAAGGGTCAAGTGGCAAAAGGTATGTTTTATGGAACAGGAGAAAGAGGTTTTGTGGAAATAAGGCAGGCAAGAAAGTTTTAAAAGCCAAATTCAATATCCAGTGTGTCCCAAGAGAATGTTACTTTTGGGGTTCAAGTACTGAAGACTTGTGGATGACTACTACTACTAATAATAATAATAATAATAATTTATACCCCATCCGTCTGGCTGGGTTTCCCCAGCCACTCTGGGCAGCCAACCAAGCTCTTTCAAGCACCCCACCCTCTGGTTAGCATTCTTAGCCTGGGCTCCCTCCAGGAGGAAGCAGAAAGTCTTGGCGGCCGGGTAGATCAGGGTGGTCTGCTTCACGATTGCCCGCACCTCTTTGAGGATGGACTCCTTTGTCCCTCCCAACTTCAGAAGGAGGTAGGGCAGGAAGGAAGCAGCCTCGTTCTCCATCAGCTGGTACCTCTCCTCAATCAGGAGACTGAAGAGTTTCTTTAAGCATTCCAAGGTCTTCATCAGCACCCATGTGTTGGTGTCAAACAGCCGCAGGCTGAGCCATTTCAGGATGAGGTCCAGGCAGCTGATGACCCCATCCTTCTCACTCTCCAAGTGCTTGGTCATCTACAGTGGTACCTCGGTTTACGAACTTAATCCATTCCGGAAGTCTGTCCTTAAACCAAAACCATTCGTAAACTGAGACGCGCTTTCCCTAATGAGGCCTCCCACCACCAGTGCCCTTCCACCAGTGCCCTTCCACCAGTGCCCTTCCACCAGTGCCCTTCCACCAGTGCCCTTCCACCATTCGGCTTCTGTTCTTAGACCGAGATAAAGTTCGCAAACCGGGACACTACTTCCAGTTTTGCGGAGTTTGTGAACCGAATAGTTTGTAAACTAGGAAGGATATTGATAGACGATATATCCTCTCCTCCCACCCTGAACATTCCCACATTACCTGTCCTGAATCTTCCAGCATTCAGCTTCATTGGATGTTCAGGAATGATAGTGTTATGAGAGCGAGCCCTTCAATCCAGCCCCCGTGACCCAAGCGTGATTTCAATGATGGCACTTCTGATGTGTTAGGTAGGCAGTTGATTTTATTGTTTAGTTTTTGCACCTTGAGAATGATCTGCTGGCTGGAGAGGGAGGGCCAGTGGAAAGCTTGCCTGGCCAAGTCATTGACCCTCTGCTCCTGAGACTCCATACTTGAGGTTTCGTTCTCTTTTCTTAGGCAACGGGGGTCTTTAATGTTAGCATCACTCTAAGCCGCTTTCTGCAGGAGAAGAGCTCTTCTGTTTGCTTTGTCTCTCTGCCCCTATAACTGCCAAACCGTGCTTGACATAGCTCCGGAAAAGGAGCGAGCTGTTTCTCAAGAAGGGCTCCAAGTCTGCCTGTGGGTTTCCCCCCTTGTATTCATACAGTTCCTCAAGGCCTGCCCTGGCTGTCTCCTTGCAGTTGATCTTCTTGAAAATAGCTGCCAGTGTCTCATTTGCTTTGTGCTCATCTGGGTGAGGAGAGCCCTTGTCCTGATGGACAGCAGCCTGCTCTGACAAGTGCTCCACGACCTTCCACAGGTGATCCTCCAACTCAGACTCATCTCTGTTCTTGATCAGCGTCAGGTGACCCATGATCTCTGCCCCCTTGAGCTTGCAAAGAGTGTTCAGAAGAGACTTCAGGGCTCGGAATGGGTAGTTGCTTGAGTACTGCTTCAGCTTCTCTTTGGGCATGGCCTTCATGAAGACGTGGATGTCCAGCAGAAGCTGGTCAAGATTGATGCTGCCGATGGTTTGTGGCAGGAACTTGATGGCTTTCCACAAGCACTTGGCAACCATCTCAGAAAAGGCCACCAGGTCAGTGGGGGCATTCAAGCCTTCATGGAGCAGCAGCAGCAGAGAGCTGAGAAGCCTGTTGTGGTCTGATTTCTCCAGCACCTTGCTTATCAAGTGGCTGAGAGACTGGGCGGTGCCCTGCTCTTCCTGGACCTCTTCAATGGGAGAATCCAGCAGCAAGGCAATGAGGCTGCTCAGGAGGTCCTTCAGCACCCCAGCAGATGCTTCCTGGGCGAGGCTCTCCACCTGGAAGAGGGAGACCATGTTGGAGATGATGCAGCTGTAAAGCTCCATGACTTTCTGAGTCTTCATCTCCTCCTCCGCCATCACGTGGAGCTGGTGGATGAACTTCAGCTGCCGGAGCGTTGCGATCAGGAATGGGTTGATATGGCCAGACAAGGTTTCTGCTTGGTCCTCCTGCTTTAGAATCTCCTGGATCTGCAAAAGCGCCTCAATACTGGTGCTGGTGCTGCCGCTGGCTACGCGGCAGATGATCATGTTGATGTTGGGGTTCTCAGTCCGGTAGGGGACAACATCAACTGCTTTTGGACTTCTGCAGGAGGCCGTGCCATCACTGACATTCTGCCCCCCAGCTTGGTCTGCATGGGAAGCCAGATGTTCTCCCCCTGTGTGGCTGCCACCAGTTCCGTGGCTTTGTTTGTACCCTTCTAAGGACCCCAGCCTAAGACTCAGGTTGAAGACCTGGGGGTCCACTGTTTCTTCCTTGACTTGCTTGGCAGCTGCATCTTTCATGCTCCCTTCCAGCAAGTTCATGTGCTTATCAGAGATGTTCCCAATGGCCTTGAAGGTCTCGACTCCATAGACGTCCCGGGCAATGGCGATGACTTTCAAGGCCGCGCAATGGACAGCATTGTTTGAGTCTCCCGTCAAGGTGATCAGGGTCTTCAGGGTTTTGCTTGGGTTTGGCTGACACACTTCTGGACCATACGTCTTGAGCAGCCAACCAAGCTCTTTCAGGCACCCCACCCTCTGGTTAGCATTCTTAGCCTGGGCTCCCTCCAGGAGGAAGCAGAAAGTCTTGGCGGCCGGGTAGATCAGGGTGGTCTGCTTCACGATTGCCCGCACCTCTTTGAGGATGGACTCCTTTGTCCCTCCCAACTTCAGAAGGAGGTAGGGCAGGAAGGAAGCAGCCTCGTTCTCCATCAGCTGGTACCTCTCCTCAATCAGGAGACTGAAGAGTTTCTTTAAGTATTCCAAGGTCTTCATCAGCACCCATGTGTTGGTGTCAAACAGCCGCAGGCTGAGCCATTTCAGGATGAGGTCCAGGCAGCTGATGACCCCATCCTTCTCACTCTCCAAGTGCTTGGTCATCACGGTCAGCGCCTTGATGTGGTGCTGGAAATTGGAGTGAAAGAGCTCCTCCTGCAGCCAGCTGGAGAAGCAGGTGCACATCTGGGCCTTGAGTTGCTCCACATATTTGCTGTTGGGGCTGCTAAAATTCCACCTCAGCACCTTCAGGGCCTTTTCGTCCTTTGCCCTCTGCTCTTTTGCTTTGGGGACGATGATGAAGATGGGGCCCAACTTACTGATGTCTTCCTTCATGCTGAGCTTCACCTGCTGCTTCGCACTTGGTGGCTTCTTTGGTTTGGGGACGGCGCCTTCCGACTTGGCTTTCTTGACATCCATGCCCCCATCGCTGGCTCTTAGGTTCTCTGTTGAGGAGGACACTGGCTTGCACTGCTGGGGAGAAGCCAAGATGGATTTGGGCCAAGACTTGCCCCGCGGTAGCTTCGAAAGGGATTTGGGGAAAGGCCGGGTGGGCTTTGCTGGATGACCAGCTTGGGTTTGCTCCAGCAGAGAGAGGACCTGGTCTTTGGAAGTCGGCTTCAGCTTGTTGGCAGCTTCGGCCATCCTCTCAAAGCCAAGCTGGAGGACGAAGAATGGCACAGCCTCATATGCTGCCTTGTGCATGTCCTCGTGGTTGTCCTCCAGGGCAGAGTAGAGGTGGGGCACGCAACGGAGCAGGTCGTTGGTGGCGGAGCTGGAGGATGGCAGCTTCTCCACCAGCCAACCCAGGAGCCCCTGCCTTTGGAAGAAACTCTCCTTCTTTGGATCTGCAGAAAGATCCTCCACTTCCAGCCATTCTTTCATGCCAGTCTGCTCAGCCCAGGCTTCCACAGTCATGAGAGCTGCAGCCCGCACACCACTTTTGCTGTCCCTCAAGATGGCGATGATGGACATCCCCAGAGTCTTGACGTGCTGGCTAATGCCTGGGCCCATTACCTTGGCCAGCTGCTGGAGGACAGAGAGCGTCTGCTTCACAAGGGCTTTGTTGGAGTCGTGCAGGCAAGCCTTCAAGGCGATGGGGAGGTCCCCCAGGCTGGGCTGGATGGACCCGACATTGCTGAGGATCCTGGAAACCTCCTCGAGCCCTTCCTTCCGGACCTTCCAGCTCGTGTCCTGCATCTTTGACATCAGCTCCTTGGAGATCTTCTGGCTAATGTCAACAGCATCACTTCTTTTGCAGGGCTGAGCATCGCCCCCTCTCTGCTCGCTCCCGCTGTCCCTGCAGAATTTGCAGCGGCCTCGTGTTGGAGGGGGCGGATGCTGACCACTCACCTTCTGAAACTCCATGTCAATCTGGGAGAGCAAAGCCGGCTTCTCATCCTCAAAGAAGACCCTCAGCGGGGCTCCAACATACAGGTACATCACCCCTAGGAGGCCGAAGGCAGAAGCTCTCTCGTCCGGGTGAGCAGCAGTCAAGGCAGCTTTGATGTAGCCAATAAAGTCTTGGGCCTCCAAGCTGTCGAAGCCAAAGTCCTTGATGGCACCAGTCAGCCAGCTGAGTGTTTCCGAGTGGGTCCTGGGGCTGTCTTGCAAGAAGGCCGCTTCCACCACCTTCCTTGCTGTCCAGGGCAACCCACAGGCTTCTGCTACGGCCGTCAGAGCTTCCTTGGTGTCACCGCTGCAGATGACATCCCCGATCTTGTCCACCAGCTTCCCCAGAACAAACTGGGCAGTGGTCTTGGAGAAGTTCCCCCTCTGGGCGATGAGGGTGACGATGTGCAACCTTTTCTGCATCACCTGCAACTTGGTCTCATTCCACCCGGGCTCCTTGTCCAGCAGTCTCACAAGCGCCTGGCAGGGCATCTGGCTCTTTTCCATCTTCTCCACGGCCTTCTCAAACACCTCCAGGCAAGAAATCCGCTCCTTCCAGTTACTGCTGTCCATGTCCCGGAGGCAGGATGCTGGGAGGACAGCGGCAGCTTCCAGCTCACATGATTCCTCTGAGAGTTCCGCCTCTGGCGCAGTCCTTGGATCTAGCATCTTGGCTCACCTTGAGTTCTAGAACTTTGGCTAGCCATGTGGGGCATGGTGGCTTTGTCCTCCCTTGGGCGGCACTCAGACCAGGGAGGGCAGAGGACATTCCGGGGAGTAAGAGAGGTGGCGGAAGGACCCTCAAGTTTTCCTGGCTGCCCCCCAGCCTCCTCCCTGGGCCCCTCCAGAAAGGAGGTGATGGTTCCCGCACCTTGGGGAAGGGGCCCTTCCTGAGGGGTTGCTGCTCCCGCTGGTGAGCGGTGGCTTCTGCCCGGAGGCAGGCTGGGCTCATTGTGATGTCATCAGGACCCTAGCCAGGAGCTTGCAGCAGCAGCAGCAAAGGAAAGTAAAGTCAGGAGGGGAGAGAGTCTTGCAACCACCATAAAAAACCCCAGAGTTGGATGTGGGACTTGTAAGTTAAAAACAACTCTGTTGTTTAACATGGTGTGTTAATTATTGAAGCCCGCCATGGGCCCTCAAGATGAAGGTTGGGAGATAATTTTAAATCATCATCATCAAAAGCTAATTCTAATGGTTAAGAGCGGTGGACTTGTAATCTGGTGAACCGGGTTCACTTCCCCGCTCCTCCACATGTAGCTGCTGGGTGACCTTGGGCTAGTCATGCTTCTCTGGAGTCTCTCAGCCCCACTCACCTCACAGAGTGTGTGTTGTGGGGGAGGAAGGGAAAGGAGAATGTTAGCCGCTTTGAGACTCCTTCAGTTAGTGATAAACCGGGATATCAAATCCAAACTCTTCTTCTTCTCTTCTAATTCTATTCCAAGCTTGTTGAGGTCTAGTGTCCAGATCTAGTCTACCTTGGTCAGACCACACCTGGAGTCCTGTGTCCAGTTCTGGGTGCCACAATTTAAGAAGGATGTTGACAAGCTGGAAAGTGGGCAGAGGAGGGCAACCAAAATGGCCAACAGTCTGGAAATGAAGCCTTATGAGGAACGGTTGGTGGGAGTTGGGGGATTTAGCCTGGAGAAGCGGAGACTCAGAGGAGATATGAGAACTGTCTTCAGATATCTGCAGTGCGGTCACAAGGAAGAGGGAGCAAGCTTGTTTTCTGCTGCTCTGGAAGGTAGAACTGACCCAATGGATTAAAATGACAGGCAAGGAGATTCTGACTAAACATTAAGAAGAACTTTCTGATAGTAAGAGCCATTTGACAGTCGAACGGTCTCCCTCGGGAGGTGGTGAACTCTCCTTCCTTGGAGATTTTTAAGCAGAAGTTGGATCTGCTAGGGATTTTTCAACTGTGGACCAAGTTAAACAGTACACAAAGACAAAATAAAAAAATTTTCTTCCAGTAGCACCTTAAAGACCAACTGAGTTAGTTCTAGGTATGAGCTTTCGTGTGCATGCACACTTCTTCAGATACCAGTACACAAAGAAACACAGAAGCATAGAATTGTAGTTGACTCTTAGGACCCCTTCCAGGTCTGTAATTCTATGATTTTATTATCACCATCTCCCTTCTATTTCACTTTGTTCATCAGTGGTGGGTAGCTATAGTATCCTATAGTAGTTACAGAGTGTCATCCTTGAGTCCAGCCTCCTCCCTAGATGGTCTCCTGCTACTAATATATTTAAAGAACTTGTTGTTGGTCTTAATATTTTTAGCATTGTGTTCCTCAAATTCTTTTTTAGCATTCCTCGCTGTTCCATTTTTTGAAGGAAGCCTTCTTGCCTCTAATAGCTTCCTAAGGAAAGTTAGGTATTTAATCCTTGTGTTTGTTTTACTCAGTTTTCATGCCGTCCGTGCAACAAATGCATGCAGAACGAATGCATGGATGGCGGAAAAGAATTCTGCCTCAAGGGGGGTTTTCATGTCCCACTTCACTAACCTGGACGATAATCTGTATATTATGCAAATTTTTTTGCTAACTCTGCAATTTTTGCCCCCGTTTTGTGTGAGACACCTGCTTAGTTTTTTGCTCCAGGAAGGGGCCCTAGCTCTCAAAAATCATCATTTCTATACTGCTCTCTTCAGATGATTCTTTTTCCCTCAAAGAAACAAATCTGCTAACTGGGTCTGGTGTCAACAGGCAACTAGATCCAGGCAGACCTGCTAGGCTGGATAAGTAGCTTAGCAAAACATTTGTTGCACATAACGGGCAGCTGGCAGAGCACCATTTATTTTGACCTCTGCGGCCAAAAGTCTTGCATTAGAAAAGAAATGTTTGCATCTCAAGCCTCTCCTCGCTGAACCCTAATACGAAGCCTAACAATTTGTGCAAAGGAAACCGGTGCTTTTCTACAAATTGTTTCTTCTGGGAAATGTGCTTGAGCTCTGATTGCAGAATAAAGAATGAATCATAAGTGTGTGCTCTTGTTTGTTTGCTTGCCTGTTTATTTGTTTAGCCTCTGGCGCACGGAGAGAATTTGCTGCCATTTATTTGCCGAGAGTGAAAAGCTCTCAGGGAATCAGAAAGTGGAAGCGAAAAGCTGCTGTTTTCTTGGGAGGAAACGAAAGTGCGCACACAGCCCTTTCCCCCACCATCTATCAGAACATGAAAAGAGCCCGGCTGGATCAGGCCATTGGCCCATCTAATCCAGCATCCTGTTGTCACAGCGGCCAAACCCAATGCCTTTTCTGGGAAGCCTCCAGGCACAACATGAACACAACAGCACCATGGCCACCTGCAGTTCCCAGAAAGTGCTGTTCAAAGGTCTGCTTCCTAGGAAAGTAAAGTGAGAACATAGCCAGAATGGCTAGTAGCCATCGATTGGCCCTTTCCTCCTCCGTGAGTTTGTCTAATCCCCTTTTAAAGCCATCCAGTTGCTGACTTCACTGCTTCTTGTGGGAGTGAGTTCCATAGTTTAACTATGCAATGGTTATCTACAATAACAATCCCCCCTTTGTGTAATGTGTACAATATCGTTTGTTTGTTTGTTTGTTTTGCTTTGATCTACTAGGGTACTATTTATTTATTTATTGTGTGTGTCTTATCTTACTTACTCTGTGCACTTCTAATTTTGTACTTTTTATTCTTCAGTAAGAGGCGCGGGTGGCGCTGTGGGTTAAACCACAGAGCCTAGGACTTGCTGATCAGAAGGTCGGCGGTTCGAATCCCCACGATGGAGTGAGCTCCCGTTGCTTGGTCCCTGCTCCTGCCAACCTAGCAGTTCAAAAGCACGGCAGTGCAAGTAGATAAATAGGTACCGCAAGTAGATAAATGGACTATTTCTGGGTTAGCAGAGTCTGTAACCTGAAGCGTCTGTAACCTGAAGCCTCTGTAACCTGCGGTACCACTGTACACACACCAATAAATCACTTTTAGAAAGGGGCAAGATTAGATACGGACGCACAAAGCATTTTTATAAAAATATCAAGACTTCTTGCAGTCTGCTCAGCTCCCCTTTCTTCCCACCTAGAGCAACCCTGCCCATGGGAGCCAACTCCAGGGGCCCATGGGTGCTTGGGCACCCACAATAATATAATTGTGGGGGCCAGGCACCCGCAGTTCAGCTCTGCCTTCCACAGCCAGCCAGTGAAGCATCCTTTTCTGGGGGAGTGGGGCTCGACCAGGAGGGAGGGGACATGCCAGTCAGGCATGTGTCTCTGCCAGGGCCTTACTCGAGTGTAGGCTGAACTGCTAACATACTGAAATACTTCATGGAACACAGTAACACAAACATCCTGTCTCCGTCACTTCCCACTCTGTGGAGTGAAAACATACATTGTCATGTGATAGACAAAAATCCCATGACTGCAATCATGGAGCAGGAATTCTAACAGAGTCCCCCACAGAAAAGGATATAGAAAGCAGGAAGAAGAAGAGATGCAGCCACTGCAACGTGGATGTACGACATCACATGCACATGCCTCAGATAGTGCGTGAGACAAGGAAAATGAGGTGTTGTTTTTTATTGTGCTACAGCACCATGAAGTCATATGTCTGCTATTTAAGTACTATGTGTAAACTCAGTGTTTTTTCCAGCACTCAAGATCCTTATTTTAAAATAGGAAAGGCAATAGTTAACTGATTAATACAAAAATACGCACTAATAATGTTTATATCAAAGGGTTTTTACAGAAAACTTGAAATACATTGATCATAAAGAGAGGCTTAACAAGAGCATTAATCAATTTTAGCTATAAACAAAGTGCCTTTTTATAAAGGGAAACTAAATAGGAAATGTCTTTTGTATAAGAATTTCTTTGTTCTGATAAATTTATTATGCATTTCAGTATTTCAGTTATTTTTTGTTTTTGTTTTTGCAATGAAGACTTCTATGATGATGTCTTGGTTTTGTTTTCTTTGGCTAGAAAAACATTAATGTTTGGCATGCAGTTTTTATCGTATATGCTCTTTTGCTAGTGACTTTTTCCAATAAATGTTACTTTGTAAGTGCAGGATGCGATCCTAGACTTTTGTTACAACCGAGTTGCACATTTGCATCATTTAATGGCATACTGATAATTTGTTCTGACTGAATAAACAATTTGTGAAGTTGCATTAAAAAAAAAAAACATGGTGCGTGCAACGTCACACACGCTACGTGCAGCTGTGTGCGTGTGATGCCACCCATGTGAGTTGCGGTGGCAGACAACCAGAATCCCAAGGGCAAGATGGCGCCCCTGCCTGCCCCTTGGAGCCAGCACATCATGCAAGGCTGGACCTTGGCCGCAGCAACCTTTCCTCCTCTTTGCCCATTCTCTTAAAGTATTTATTTTATTTATATATTCCATTAGCCATGTGGCCATAGCATGATATACATTAAAATAACAACATAAAATGGGGGTGGGGAGGTAAAGGTAGATATCGTCCTGGGCGATTACTTAGAGGGGAAAAAAACAACTGCTGAGGCTGGAGGAGGACCGTTAAAGGGTCCTTCAGCTCCTCAGATTTGTCCTAACTCGATTGTCCTTGTACAATAAGGCTACTTGGAATTTCGTTCGATTGTGCGGTGTGTTGACTGCAGCTGTGGTGTTAAGGAAGAAGTTAGTACCGCTTTCCTCTTCATCACACTAAGCAGGAAGTTAGCTGTCATCTCGGTAATCCAACAATCAGAATCCTGCAAAAAGAGGGACACTATCCAAGGCTGGATTGGGAGATGGAACTTATTCACGAGGGGAGTTAAAAACCGAGATCTTTCATCTGTCCAGTTGGGACAGAAGAGCATTACATGTTCCATAGTCTCCAGGGACGTGTCATTACAGGTACATGTTCTATTTGCGATGGGAACTCTGGAATAACGACCCATTCTCCAGCAGTTGCTACAAGCTG
Organism: Podarcis liolepis; assembly: GCF_965112155.1. Classification (NCBI taxonomy): domain Eukaryota; kingdom Metazoa; phylum Chordata; class Lepidosauria; order Squamata; family Lacertidae; genus Podarcis; species Podarcis liolepis. The sequence goes on along the minus strand of NC_139556.1, from coordinate 100,835,897 downwards.
CGCCAAGGAGGGAGTTGGCAGTGGCAGTCCATGGAGAGACAACGTGATCCTCCCTCATTGCTGCTGCCACTGCCACACTCAGAACAAGCGCCAGCTCATCGTCCTCCCTGAGCCTGGTGGTGCCAGCACTGGTGGGGGAAAGAGGGACATTCTGAGATCAAATCAGAAGGCTTTTGCTATTCCGGGTCTGTCCCTGGAAAATTGGGACACTGGGAGGGTATTAAGTTCTGGTGTTCTGAGAGAGGGAGAAAAAAAGTTAAGGAACTTGCTAGCACAAGTTAGGAAAGATATTGATAAACAATATACCCTCTCCTGCCTCCCGGAACATTCCCACAGATACTAGATAGGCCACTGGCCTGATCCAGAAAGTTCTTTTTATGTTCTTAAGACCTTATAAACCAAGAAGATAAGCCTTTCTTGGTCTTTCTCTTCTTGATATGTTAAGAAAGAGATAAAAGTGCAATAGGAAAACTTCAGTAAGTTAAAAGTGATGCTGTGTAATTTTTCTATTACTATTTATGTATTGTTAAAATTGGTTAATTGTAATGAATTGATGTAGCAAGTACTGTGGTTTTTTCCTTTGTTATTGTTGAATTCTAAATAAAGTATTATTCAAAAGAAAAGAGGGGGAGCCAAGAAGGAGAAGAAGGAGAAGGAGGAGAAGAATCTAAGTTGCTGCCCATTATAAGGATGTCCATTATAAAGGGAGCATCTTTAATTGCTTTTAATTAGGGAAAAATTATTTGATGGTGAAGACATGAGGCTGCCTCTTAATGGATCAGCCCATTGCTGCAGATTTCCAGCTCTAGTTGGCAGAAGCTTTGTACGATCCAAGGGAGACAAGGGTCTTTTCCATTCCTTGTCACTTGAGAGCCAAGTTTTTGTGAATGTGTTGAAGGGAGATACTTGGGACTTTCTGCAATGGAAGCAGCTGCTCTGGCCACCGGGCAACTCTGGGCCAGTCCAGAACACAACATGCGGGAATGATATTTTCAACACAGTACTGGACTTTGGGTTACATTTCATGCTGATATATATGATTGTCATTGACTACTAGGATCATTTGCATGAGAGATGATTGTTGTTTTTTCAAGCGCTGGAGACTTTGCTTCAGTATTCGATATGATTCAGGGAAATCTATCATTCGCAGAGGAGATATTATTCAAGAGTTTATGTTAGCCATGAGTTTAGTTCCACTTCTCCTTGACATCACTCAGGAACCTTTTAGAAAAACCCATTTGTCCACTGATTTCACAATACAGCTCAGCTTCAGCCCCACTCCTCCCAAAGCAAGGGAGGCAGCAGTTAACATTTATTAACAGCAGTTAATAAATAAAAAGAAAGCCTTAATGATACTCCACATCTCCTCCAATGCATTCAGTCCTTGTGGACAAGCAACGTGTTTTAAACTGACAAAACAAGAGAATGTGGAACTCCCCAAAAGTTATGGCAGTGCAGGCTGGGACTGGTGGGAACTGTTTTCCCAACATTTGCAGAATATGTTTGGCAAAAGCTGGAGGAGATGGGCCATTGGCCTGATTCAACAAGCTTTCATTATGAAAGATATTCAGAACAGCATATTTAATTACCAAACCACACCTTAGCAGATAATGTAATCAGCCTTCCCCAACCCAGATCTCTTGGACTAGGACTCCCATCAAGCCTGGTCAACATGGCCAAATGTGGCTAACAATTATGGGATGCGTAGTCCAAAACATCTGGAAGGCACTGAGTTGTGGAAGGCTGAGCTAGAAAGGTTTCACCACAGTGGTGTGTGTCTCTTTTCTAACAGCTACTGATAGCTGACTTTTCTGATTCTCACCAGGACAAATTTTAATATCTTAAGGCGAGAGCCAATATACTTTAAAACATTTGTGTGGTCAGTTTATTTCACTGCCAAAATGTCTTATCTGTGAAAATGGTATGTGTCTAACCATTCTGGAAATTCCTTCTCAATTTTTTATTTTTTATTTTGCAAGCACACGTCTTAAGCATGAGGGCCAACATGAGTTGGTGTGCTGGGTTCAAGGATGCTCTTGGCCTGTAAAAGACCTCCTGACATCTCCACTTAAACAAATATTAAACTGAAGAGCCTGCACTGGACTCAATCCTCCTAAACCAGAGAAACTCAACCATAGTCAAGGATGGTTTTAGAGGTCTCCATCATGACATCGCCGTTTCACCTGAACTCTACAGAAGGACAGAAAGAAATTTTATAACCATGACACTTTGAAGCATAAACTTTATTGCAAGAAGGGATTTAAAAGGGCACATCAGAGTGACTTGCAATGTGGGGTGGGGGGGTGGGGGTCAGTGTGTCATGAAGGAATAGAAATCACAAACGCCAAGGAAATTGTGTACAATTGAAACTGAATGTTTTATTAAAACAACTTCAAAATCAAAGTGAGGTGTGTATTTTTTTTTCCTTTTCATGTTACCTTAACAATGAATTTTATACAATACAGTCTTCAGCTCCTGGCATGAAGGGACTGGGAAAGAAAGGAGAGGCTGGAGGTGGAGACAGGGGGAAAGGAAGAGGTTTATCGAGCTAACAGGATGTGAATGTCTTCCAGAAGAAGTTCTTGCAACCGGCTTTGCGTTCTCTGGGTCCCAGAGCTGGGTTCAAGTTGGCCGATCTCTCCAGCTCCAGCCTCACCTCATCCTGCTCGCCTCCACGGGACAAATCGTCTGATTCCAGGGCCTCGTTGTCCATCTGGCTTGGTTCTGAGAGCAATTCTGCCAGGAAATACTTGGCCAGTTCCTTTGAGGAAGAGAGAGAGAGGGACTGAGCTCAGTATATATCTTGCTATATGGCATGATTCCTTGCATCTCAGGGCAAATGTAGGTGCAAATGTCTGGCTCATACCAGATTTCACAGAACCTCTATTCTCAATAACGATGGGACTCAGAGGTGGAGAATACCTTGATTTTGTTTGTTGTTAAAAGGGAATCTTCGCATGAGTCAATACTTGATTATTCCTTTGCGGCTGGCCCCGTTACAGGTGCCACGTAATATTCATTCTGCATTTGTGAGAAATCAGCACCTACACTTTGGAACTCCCCGCCTATTAACAGGCACCTGCACTGTACTCTCTTCACCACCTGCAAAAAAGCATTTTTGTCTGGACAAACCTACCCAGATATTTAGATAGCTGATGCATGTGTAAGTCTATTTCATTGGCAGTTTTACCTTTTGAATATCTTAAAGAGTTGTTTTAACTGATCTGACTGATAATTTTATTGCTTCATTCTCTTTGTAAACTGCTTTGAGGTTTTCTTTTACAATCAATTTTATAAAATAAATGAATGCACTATATCTTTGTCCTTTTGTCCTCCCAGGCTGAGACGCTTTATGGTTTACACTTTCGTTTGTTGTTTTTGTTGTTGTTTTCTCTCTTTTTGTTATGTTTGTGCTTTTGGACAAAAAAAATCAATTAACCAATATTGCATATCAGACAAGAGAGAGGCTCTTGTCAGTAGTTTTTTTGATGATGACCACATGAGCCACTGGGGCAGAAATTGGTTCTGTATCCCTGGACAATGCCTTCTATTTACATTCATTTCATCTCAGACAAAGGCACAGCTTGAAGAGGACCTAGAATTGCAGTGGGGAATATTTCACAGCCCGAGGGTCACATGATCTCATGGGAAATGTTCTGGTGGTCACATGCGAGTAGTGGGTGGGGCCAAAGACAACAGAGGGCGGAGCAACAGGTGTGAATCTTACCTTTGCATGGTAGGCTATGCCCCTATCCACACACCTCCATTGAGGCAGGCAAGTTCAAGGAGACATTGTAGTGAGGCAAAAGTGTTCAAGGAAGACACAAAGCAGAACTGGGGAGGGGTGTGGTCTGGGAAGAGGGGGTGTGGCCAGGGCTGGATGGAGGGGCCTGGCGGGCCATGTTTGCTCTGAGGTCCAGAGATTCCCCACTCCATCCTTGGAAAGGCCCCTGGAGAGCCATTGCCATCTTCTGAGCTGGATGGACCACTGATACGACTCGTTATAACACAGTTTCTCATGTTCCTAATTGGGAAGGATCCATGAGAGAGCATCTGTTTGGCATGCAGAGGACCCAGGTTCAAACTTCTCTAGATAGGGCTGGGAGAAAACCCACCTACACTCTGGGGAGCAACTGCCAGTCAGTGTCAACCATGCTAAGCAAGATGGCCCGACTTCAGTATCATATCTGTATTAGATCATATAAGTAAAAGGTAAAGGTACCCCTGCCCGTACGGGCCAGTCGTGTCCGACTCTGGGGTTGCGTGCTCATCTCGCTTAAGAGGCCGGGAGCCAGCGCTGTCCGAAGACACTTCCTGGTCACGTGGCCAGCGTGACGAAGCTGCTCTGGCGAGCCGGCACCAGCGCAGCGCACGGAAACGCCGTTACCTTCCTGCTATAAAGCGGTACCTATTTATCTACTTGCACTTTAGAGGTGCTTTCGAACTGCTAGGTGGGCAGGAGATCATATAAGTATTAGATCATATAAGACGGCTCCAGAAGCAGTTGCTGAAGAAAATAGCTAAAGCCGTCCCCATGTACAGACACATTTTGCCTCTCAGTAGCAGAGGTGAGGTTTTCTTTGAGGGCGGGGACAAACAACAGCTGGAAATAGTAAGTAATTTTCTTCTCAGTTTTCCAGTAGCTTCTGGCTGGCAGTTGCAGGCAAATGCTGGACTAGGTGAACTTTCGTCAGATCCACCAAGGCAGATGTGAAGATCTCACCTCTTACCCTCTCCTATCCCCCCCCCCCATTATTTGCAGACGGAGCTGTGATCTGTACAATAATTGATCCAAGGAAAAGAGGTTGGTTTGGATTTTCCACATCTCCCACAGTAGGACTGACCCTGAACAGGAGGCCCATCATCTAGAGATGTTCACCATGTAGTGGATCTTGAGGCCATCACATTTTTTGAAAGGAAAATGTTCATGGGTTGTGGGTGGAGGGCAGTGAAAGCACCTGTCATTCCTCAGTCCCTTTGGCACCCACCGCCAAATGGAAGGACCCTAGCTCAATGGTACAGCACCTTCTTGACACACAGGAGGTCCCAGGTTTGATCCCCGTTGTCTCCACTTGAGGCTGGAAGAAACTCCCCACCTGAAACATGCCTCAGAACCATTGCCACTTAGTGTAGACAACACTGGGCTAGAGGGACCAAATGGTCTGGCTTCCTATGGATGCAGCTATTGCAGAAGGCAGCGTCTAACAAAAGTGGAAGGAAGCAGTAATCTGGATCCACTCTGAATGGTGGGTCACAGCATGTATGAACCAGCTCTTTAAGATGGTGGAGATTTTCAGCGGAAAAGACAGATGAAATGTAAAAGATTCTTCAGCTATGGGACCAGCGCCTTTAAAAAGAGTTACAGTGGTACCTCAGGTTACAGACGCTTCAGGTTACAGATGCTTCAGGATACAGACTCCGCTAACCCAGAAATAGTACCTCGGGTTAAGAACTTTGCTTCAGGATGAGAACAGAAATTGTGTAGCAGTGGCAGGAGGCCCCATTAGCTAAAGTGGTACCTCAGGTTAAGAACAGTTTCAGGTTAAGAACGGACCTCCAGAACGAATTAAGTTCTTAACCCGAGGTACTACTGTATTCGCATCTCACTATTGCATTGAGGCATTTTGTGCAGCTCAAACATTTGCTTGGCTCACAGGTTAAGAACGGACCTCCAGAACGAATTAAGTTCTTAACCCGAGGTACTACTGTATTCGCATCTCACTATTGCATTGAGCCATTTTGTGCAGCTCAAACATTTGCTTGGCTCAGTGGTAGAGATCATGCTTTGCCAGCAAAAGGTCCCAGATTCAAACCCAGGTAGCTGGGGAAGACTCCCTGTCTGAAACCCTGGAAAGGTTCTGCCAATCACTGTGGATAATACTGAGCAAGATGGACCAACAGTCAGTGTGAGGCAGATTTCTTTGTTCCTATGCTCGCCAACACAGTTGGCCCCTGAAACTCTGTGCTCTTACATGGCATTGAAACCAACTTCCTTGCCCCTCTGCAACATCCCTCTGGTCACTTGCAATGTAAACACACTCGCTAGGATGCAAGGCTTCCTTCTGAGTAGCCTTGGTCAGGCTAAGCTGTTGGAGTGATGCTCTTTTCAGCACCACGGAGAGCTCCGCACCAAACAACTCTGTTAGCCCTGGCCAGTTCCCTATTACATCAAAGGACTGGATGAAAACATAAAAATGCTTTCTGCTGTTAGGAAATTCCGGGGAAGCTTCTCTCTAGTGTTGCATGTGTTTATTTGTGTTTGCATGTGTTTATTTTGAAATTGATGGCAACAATGTGGGGTGGGGAAATTGCAGCGCTCCGGGCCAGTGCAAGGCTGCCTGAGAGAGAGGAACAAATGGCAGGCAGGAGTAGCTCGCCAGGGTTTCAGGGAGGATGAATGCAGGAAGCTGCCTAGGATATTCATAGCCCTGCCTGGGAATGTTGGGGGCTGAACCTGGAACCTTCTGCAAGCAAAGCAGATACTCTACCACTGACCTCTTCCCCTGAAAAATAAAACAGATTCCAGTTCTCATGGTCCCGAATTAAGGTCTGGTTTAAAAGGAACCTGGGAACCTGCCTTATACTGGGTCAGAACCTGCTGAGCCAACTAGCCCACTGTTGTCTACCCTGACCAGTGGCTCTCTGTGGTTTCCAGCAGGAGTCTCTCCCAGCTGGAGAGGTTGACAGTGGGAATTGAGTTTGGGACGTTCTGCACTCAAAGCAGATGGTCTGTCACTGAGCTTTGGCCAAGGATTAAATCTCGGAGCATGGCGTGCTTGGACTCTGAGCTACAGGCTTCCCCCTGATCAGAGTTTAGTCTAAGACACACCCCAACTGTCGAGGAAGTCCTAGGACCTTTGGAATTTGCGTCTCTCAGTCATGTCTCCCAGATGTCTATATCAGCGAGCGGGATTAATTTCGGTTGTGGTGTGGTTGCATCTGAGGCTGGCTTTATGACTGATTTTTTTTAAGTTCACGCTGTTCGTTTACAGCCTTTGTCTACTTGCATGTTTCTTGCGCTACAGCACAAGCTTACGACTATAATCATAGAACTGTAGAACTGTAGAATTGGAAGGTCTGGGTCATCTAGTACAAGGTCTGGAAGGTCTGGGTCATCTAGCCCCCCATTGAGTGCAAATAGATTTACACCAAGTAAGTGCATGTAAGGGCGCTTCCAACCCGTTTTTTGCTGAGAGGTCGGTGCTACCTGTGACACTTAACTCAGCAGTTCCGTGGTGCAGTGGGCTTCGTCAAAATGCCAACCTGTATCCCCACCCAGTTAATCCGGATTTACCATTTCTAGGGGAAAATTTATTAAATGAATAAAATAAAATAACCTCTTGCCAAACACCCATTTGGGATATCTTCTGCTGTTCGTATTAGCTCTTTATAGAACTGAGGAGTGGAACCTCTATGGACAGCGGCAGTCTACCTCTGCATTAAGGGGAAGCAGGTCTAGGGTCTGATCCAGCAGCTGCTACTGCTTCGAAGTAGTGATAAGGAAAAGGGATTCTGCACCTGCTCAGAGACGCTCCGGTTTCCTTCTAGCTCTGCTCCCCACGCCCTTCTCTCCCTCCACCCTCCCTCGGACTCCTGGGTCCCTTACCTGTTTCCCCGCCGCTGCGGCCAGCGACTTCTGCAGGAATTGCCGGAGCCTCGGGTCCGAGGGGGCGGCGGCCACGGTGCTCAGCGCCAGGGCGACCGAGACGAGCAGGGCGAGGGCGCACTGGAGGCGGCAGGTCAGCATGCTGGCGAAGTCTGAGAGAGCAGCTCTTTCCCGGGGAAAGCGAGCGGAGAAAGGAGGCGAAGAGCGCAGGAGAGCCCGACGGGACGGGGCGAGACGGTGGAGTGGCGCTGCTGGTGCTGCGACGTCTCCGCTCCTTGGGGTCGCTGCTAAGCTCACGGGGGGAGATCGTGGCTTCTGGGATCTCTACCGATGCCCCCCTTTTATAATGCCTTTTGCTGACGTCAAGGAAGGGGTGTAACAACTCCCCCTCCCCGCAAAAAGGAGCCCGGCGCTTTTTGACGCCCCATTAAGCGCGCGGATCTGTTACCCCCCAAGTGAGGGGGCTGACACGTGTCTGCAGAGGGAGGGCTAAAAGAAGAGGAGGAGGAGGAGGCATGGAGACGCTTGCTCCCACAGGACACGCAACGCGCACACACACACGGAACCCCAAATCTCTTCGCTGGCCGCAAAGCTGCCCTGTTAACGGATAATCGGTACGCAAAGTTCCCACAGGCGCGCTCGCAAGTCCGAACGCACAGGGGAGATCTTTGGCCTGGAGGAGTGGGCGTCGGGTGGAGGGGAGGGTGCGCAGGGGGACGTTTGCGAATCCCTCCTTCCCTCTCCATGGAGGAATTGATACTCTCCCGGAGCAGCTGCCAAAGGCAGGAGCTTGCTCCTTCCAGAGAGGGTGGAAATGACAGACGTGGAGCCAGGAAACTGACTAGAGACCCGCTCATCAAAACCTCCAGGCGCGCTGCTTCGCTTTTCACGCAGCCGAATGGAAGTCTGGTCGGATTCATTCGGATCCGCTTCTCCGAATTTGCTCAGGACTGAATCTTGAGGCGTCTAGGTGGAGATTTGGGGCCAATCCAGAGGGAAGTTCTGCTGCGCAAGATCCACTGAAACGAAGGTGGAGCCGCAGAATTTACCGCCGGATTGGGCCCTCTCCTCCGGATAGATCCAATTTCCCTTGTAACCACGGGCACAATCGGCTTCTCTTTAACCCCGTGGGTACAAGAGCCCTCTCTTAACTCCGGATTAACGCCTGTGGTCTGAGTGTGTGCCAGGGCGCCTCCTTGCAACCATAGCCATAAGAGCCTAAGAAGAACTTGCTGGATCAGGCCAGGGACTCATCTAGTCCAGCATCCTGTTCCTTTCCCAGTTCTACAAGATCCTTTTTGAGGCCAAGTGACCAGAACCTTATATGGCGTTCCAGTTGTGGTGATTGCAGCAGAGATCTTGCAGATTTCCTTCCCTCAAACCACATTCTCTGCCACTGAGGCACAGCTCTTCACTTTGAAATAAAGCAAGTTTCCAGACCTCATGGTTCTGAACCATGGGCTGATTTAATAGGAACTTGGGAAGCTGCCTCATCAGACCATGGGTCCCATCTAGCGCGGTGCTGTCTACACTGACTGGCAACAGCTCCCAAGAATTATTAGACAATTTCTCACCCATTGGGAACCTGGAGAGGGCAGGGATTGAACCTAAGATCTTCTGCCACTGAGCTATGAGCCTTCTCCTGGGGAATGGGGAGCACTTGGCATGAAATGAACTGTCCTAGACCCAGGAGCCAAAGTCTACTGTTCTTTCCTGGAAGACACAAAGAGGCACAAATACAAGATGGGTGACACCTGGCTTGAGAGCAGTACATGTGAAAAGGATCTAGGAGTCTTGGTTGACCACAAACTTGACATGAGCCAACAGTGTGACGCGGCAGCTAAAAAAGCCAATGCAATTCTGGGCTGCATCAATAGGAGTATAGCATCTAGATCAAGGGAAGTAATAGTGCCACTGTATTCTGCTCTGGTCAGACCTCACCTGGAGTACTGTGTCCAGTTCTGGGCACCACAATTCAAGAAGGACACTGACAAACTGGAACGTGTCCAGAGGAGGGCAACCAAAATGGTCAAAGGCCTGGAAACGATGCCTTATGAGGAACGGCTAAGGGAGCTGGGCATGTTTAGCCTGGAGAAGACGAGGTTAAGGGGTGATATGATAGCCATGTTCAAATATATAAAAGGATGTCACATAGAGGAGGGAGAAAGGTTGTTTTCTGCTGCTCAAGAGAAGCGGACACAGAGCAATGGATCCAAACTACAAGAAAGAAGATTCCACCTAAACATTAGGAAGAACTTCCTGACCGTAAGAGCTGTTTGACAGTGGAATTTGCTGCCAAGGAGTGTGGTGGAGTCTCCTACTTTGGAGGTCTTTAAGCAGAGGCTTGACAACCATATGTCAGGAGTGCTCTGATGGTGTTTCTTGCTTGGCAGGGGGTTGGACTCGATGGGCCTTGTGGAATCTTCCAACTCTAGGATTCTATGATTCTATGATTCTATGACTTTGACATATTACGGTGATGTTTGGTTCACAAGCACTAATGTGGTTTCCCCTGAAACTGCTTGGAGGGCATACCACATAGCTCAGCTGAAGGTCTTCCTTGCTGCCAAACCCTACTACTGTTCTTCAGAATCAGTACAAATCCTTAACATGAGAATTTAATGAAATCTTTAGCCTCCTTCCAGCATCTGTGTGCGTGTCCTTGACATTGCGGGACGAGGAATGAGACACACAAAACTCTCTCTAGCTCTAATGTTGTGGTAGCAAGTTGAAAGAACAAGGTGTGACTGTGTGGAAATTGCGGACTTTTGTGCACAGCCACAAAAAAACAGCTGCCACTGAGGAGGTGTTGCTGCCAAAGGGTTTCTCTGTGACTGTTTATGAGCTATTTAATGTAGCCATTCATTTATACTTAGGCTCCTTAAATGCTTTTAAGTCACTTTGAGACCTTTCTTTTTTTTTTCTTTTTTGTCTCTTGTCCACAGCTGTCAACTTACAGATTTGAAAATAAGGGACCAGCAGCCTTGAAAATAAGGGACCTGCAGCCTCACCTGTTCCAGGCACTCCAGTCTTCCTGTCCTCCTGCAGTCTGGTCAAACTCATGCTGGGTAGCTTCGAGAACACTGTCCAACCAACTTTGTAACCAGAGGTTCAACTGAATAGAATCTGAATCACATGCACCACAAGGCCTATGCAGCCCCAACTTAAGTTGGCTCCCCGGCCTGGCTTTGCACTGCAAAGTTTGCAGCAGCACGTGCAACAAAATGGCGTCCAGCATTCAAAACCCACTAAGCTTGCATTAGCTAGCCACACACAAGGCATGCAAGCTCCACCCCCAGTTGTTCTTAGACTTCTTATTGGGTGAGCAACACAGCCAAGCAACCCAGTTGGAGCCTCCCTCCTCCCTGGCCAGCAGGGAGGGAGGGAGAGGAGCTGCTTCCTTTGAAATTTAAGGGACATCATTTAAGGGACATTTAAGGGACATCCATCAATAAGGGACAGCAGTGGGACATGGCGCTGGAATAAGGGACTGTCCCTTCAAATAAGGGACACTTGACAGCTATGCTCTTGTCATGAATAGTTAAACTTTGGAACTTGCAGTGAGGGCCACCAACCTAGAAGAATTTAAAAGAGGATTAGGCAAATTCATGGAGGAGGAGAACACTATCAATGGCGACTAGTCAGGATGTCTATACTCTGCCTCTGAATACCAGTTGCTGGAAATTACAGGAGGAGAGCGGTCTCTTATGCTCAGGGCCTGTTTGTGAGTTACCCATCAGAGCATCTGTTTGGCCACTGTGAGAACAGGATACTGTGGGATGTGATACATAAGTAGCAGCCAAGTACAACATTCCTTGTTTTCCTAGAATGGACATGCGGGGGAATCTTTGGTCCAGCCAGTCGAAAACTTCCTGTTTCCTCCTGGGCTGGAGCATCCTGCCTTTGCATGTGACTAGAGGTGGGCATGACCTTACCTTCCTAGGTCACACAAAAGGACAAGGCACGCTGCACACTTCCTCTGTTTGTCTTACTTCGTCATTGGAGCAGCTCTTTAGCAAGAGATTCTCTGTTGGCTTCCAGCCAACAAAGGACACTGGGATTATCCCCATATGGGATAGATCCACATGTATATACTTTGTAACTAAGTCTGCCATCAGGGATCCAACTGCGAAGTGAAGGTGTGAGTAAAAGTCTTTTATACACTATCCCCAATATTGTTGTGTGTTTATTCTTCTAAGAGGGATAAAAAGGAACTTACCAGGAATATAAAATTCAATACTGAATTGTATATAATAGTGAGAGGCTTACACAAGCCTGCAACCAGCTATATGCTGTGCATTTAAAAGGTGAATGTGAAACTCTGCTAAGTTAAGGAACTTGCTAGCGCAAGTTAGGAAGGATATTGATAAACAATATATCCTCTCCTGCCTCCCTGAACATTCCCACAGAAACTAGAGAGGCCATTGCCTTATCCAGCAGGATCTTTTTATGTTCTTAAGACCTTATAAGCCAAGGAGGAGAAGGAGAAGGAGAAGAAAAAGAAGACTCTAAGTTGCTGTCCATTATAAGCATGTCCTTTATAAAGGGAGCATCTTTTATTTCTTTTAATTAGGGGAAAATTATTTGATGGTGAAGACATGAGGCTGCCTCTTAATGGATCAGCCCATTGCTGCAGATTTCCAGCTCTAGTTGGCAGAAGCTTTGTACGATCCAAGGGAGACAAGGGTCTTTTCCATTCCTTGTCACTTGAGAGCCAAGTTTTTGTGAATGTGTTGAAGGGAGATACTTGGGACTTTCTGCAATGCAAGCAGCTGCTCTGGCTACCAGGCAACTCTGGGCCAGTCCAGAACACAACATGCGGGAATGATATTTTCAGTACAGTACAGTAGTACCTTGGGTTACATACACTTCAGGTTACATACGCTTCAGGTTACAGACTCCGCTAACCCAGAAATACTATCTCGGGTTAAGAACTTTGCTTCAGGATGAGAACAGAAATCGTGCAGCAGCGGTGTGGCAGCAGCGGGAGGCCCCATTAGCTAAAGTGGTGCTTCAGGTTAAGAACAGTTTCAGGTTAAGAACGGACCTCCAGAATGAATTAAGTTCTTAACCCGACGTACCACTGTACTGGACATTGGGTTACATCCTCTGCTGGTATATATGATTGCCATTAACTACTATGTTAATTTGCATGAGAGATGATTGATTATTGCAGAATGTGTTTGGCAAATGCTGGAACAGATGGACAATTGGCCTGATCCAACAAGTTTTCTTATGAAAGATATTCAGAGCAACGTATTTAATTACCAAACCACACCTTAGCAGATAATGTAAACAGTCTTCCCCAACCCAGATCTCTTGGACTAGGACTCCCATCTATGGGATGTGAAACACAGAGCAGTCAAGTACAACATTCCTAGAGTGGACATAAAAGGGAATGTCTGGACCAGCCAGTCAGAACTTCCTGTTTCCTCCTGGACTGGGACAGACTTCCTCTGCATGTGACCAGAGGTGGGTGTGGCCTCACCTGTGTAGGTAACAAAATACCGTATTTTTTGCTCTATAAGACTCACTTTTCCCCTCCTCCTAAAAAGTAAGGGGAAATGTGTGTGCATCTTATGGAGTGAATGCAGGCTGCACAGCTATCCCAGAAGCCAGAACAGCAAGAGGGATTGCTGCTTTCACTGTGCAGCGATCCCTCTTGCTGTTCTGGCTTCTGATATTCAGAATATATTTTTCTTGTTTCCTCCTCCAAAAACTAGGTGCGTCTTGTGGTCTGGTGCATCTTATGGAGCGAAAAATACGGTACCTCAGTGGAGGCAGCCATTTCTCTCTGACTCCATTCCTTGAAGAAGCAACATCTGCTTCGTCTGAGATGCTCTCTTGGCTTGCAGCCAAGAGAGGACAAAGGAACTATCTCTTTATGGGATAGATTCCAGGTGTATATATTTTGTAACTTAAGTCTGCCTTCTGGGATCCATTTGTGAACAGAATGTGAGTAAACTCTTTTATATACTTTTCTACAAGACTGTGTCATGTCTATTCTTTTTATGAGGGACTAAAGGTGAAATTACCAAGAAGCTTATTTTAGAGGCTTATACAAGCCTGGCAAACCTATCCGCTGTGCAAGTTTTAAAAGGGGGGAGTGTTACTCTGCTAAATTGTAGGACTTGTTAACACAAGTTGGAAAGGATATAATTAAACAATATATCCTCTCCTGCCTCCCTGAACATTCCCACACCATTAAGCCTGGTCAGCGTGGCCAAATGTGGCTAACAATTATGGGATGCATAGTCCAAAACATCTGGAAGGCACTGAGTTGTGGAAGGCTGAGCTAGAAAGGTTTCATCACAGTGGTGTCTCTCTCTTTTCTAACAGCTACTGATAGCTGACTTTTCTGCTTCTCACCAGGGCAAATTTTAATATCTTAAGGTAAGAGCCAATATACTTTAAAACATTTGTGTAGTCAGTTTATTTCTCTGCCATAATGTCTTATCTGTGAAAAAGGTACGTGTCTAACCATTCTGGAAATTCCTTCTCATATATATATATATATTTGCAAGCACATGCCTTAAGCATGAGGGCCAACATCAGTTAGTGTGCTGGGTTCAAGGATGTCCTTGGCCTGTAAAAGACCTTCTGACATCTCCACTTAAACAAATATTAAATTGAAGAGCCTGCACTGGACTCAGTCCTCCTAAACCAGAGAAACTCAAGATGACCATAGTCAAGGATGGTTTTAGAGGTCTCCATCATGACATCGCTGTTTCACCTGAACTCTACAGAAGGACAGAAAGAAAATTTATAACCATGACACTTTGAAGCAGGAACTTTATTGCAAGAAGGGATTTTAAAGGGCACATCAGAGTTGTGGGATGTGAAACACATAGCAGTCAAGTACAACATTCCTAGAGTGGGCATGCAGCGGGATGCTTTGTACCAGCCAAGAGTCTAACTTCCTGTTTCCTCCTGGGCTGGGACAAAACTTCCTTTGCATGTGGCTAGACGTGGGCGTGACCTTACCTGTGCAGTTAACGAAACCAAAAGGCACACAGCCCCCCTCCTCTTTCAGTTTCTCCTCTTCTCCATCTTGCTTTCAATGTGTGAGCAGAAGTGACTGCCTTTCTGCAGTCACTTGGGACTAACTCCCTTATGGGATAGTTACACACACACACACACACACACACACACACACACACACACATATATATATATATATATATATATATATATATATATATATATCTTCAGGGATCCAACTGTGAACTGAATGAATGTGAGTAAACTACATTTCTACTTTTAACACAAGATTGTCATGTCTATTTTTTAAAAAAGGGACAAGAAGGGATCTTACCAGGAATTTTATACTGAGATGCTCAAACGAGCCTGCAACAAGTTAACCCTGTGTATTAGAAAGGGGGATGCACTCTGCTAAGTAAAGGGACTTGCTAACACAAGTTAGGAAGGATATTATTTAACAATATATCCTCTCCTCCCTCCCTGAACATTCCCACAAGAGTGATGTGCAGTGTGGGATGGGGTGGGGGTCAGTGTGTCATGAAGAAATAGTCAAAAATCACAAGCACAAAGGAAATTGTGTACAATTGAAACTGAATGTTTTATTAAAACAACTTCAAAATCAAAGTGAGGTGTAGTTTTTTTCCCTTTTCATATCACCTTAACAATGAATTTTATACAATACAGTCTTCAGCTCCTGGCATGAAGGGACTGGGAAAGAAAGGAGAGGCTGGAGGTGGAGACAGGGGGAAAGGAAGAGGTTTCCCGAGCTAACAGGCTGTGAATGTCTTCCAGAAGAAGTAATTGCAACCAGCTTTGCGTTCTCTGGGTCCCAGAGCTGGGTTCAAGTTGGCCGATCTCTCCAGCTCCAGCCTCACCTCATCCTGCTCGCCTCCACGGGACAAATCGTCTGATTCCAGGGCCTCGTTGTCCGTCTGGCTTTGTTCTGAGAGCAATTCTGCCAGGAAATACTTGGCCAATTCCTTAGAGGAAGAGAGAGAGAGAGACTGAGCTCAGTATATATCTTTCTATATGGCATGATTCCTTGCATCTCAGGGCCACCAGTAGGTGCAAATGTCTGGCTCATACCAGATTTCACAGAACCTCTATTCTCAATAACGATGGGACTCAGAGGTGGAGAATACCTTGATTTTGTTTGTTTGTTATTGGTAAAGGGAATCTTCACATGAGTCAATACTTGATTGCTTCTTTGCAGCTGGCACCATTACAGGTGCCACATAATGGGCATTCTACATTGGTGAGAAATCAGTAGTTTTTTGTCTGGACAAACCTACCTAGATATTTAGACAGCTAATGATTTTCAGTCTGTTTTTAGTTCATTTCATTGCCAGTTTTACCTTTTGAATATCTTAGAGTTGTTTTGACTGATTTGACCAATAATTTTATTGCTTTATTCTCTTTGTAAACTGCTTTGAGGTTTTATAAAATAAATGAATGCACTATATCTTTGTCCTTTTGTCCTCCCAGGCTCAGGTGCTTTTTGGTTTACACTTTCGTTTGTCGTTGGGGAAAATCTTATTAAATGAATAAAATAAAATAACCTGTTGCCAAACACCCATTTGGGATATCTTCTGCTGTTCGTATTAGCTCTTTATAGAACTGAGGAGTGGAACCTCTATGGACAGCGGCAGTCTACCTCTGCATTAAGGGGAAGCAGGTCTAGGGTCTGATCCAGCAGCTGCTACTGCTTCGAAGTAGTGATAAGGAAAAGGGATTCTGCACCTGCTCAGAGACGCTCCGGTTTCCTTCTAGCTCTGCTCCCCACGCCCTTCTCTCCCTCCACCCTCCCTCGGACTCCTGGGTCCCTTACCTGTTTCCCCGCCGCTGCGGCCAGCGACTTCTGCAGGAATTGCCGGAGCCTCGGGTCCGAGGGGGCGGCGGCCACGGTGCTCAGCGCCAGGGCGACCGAGACGAGCAGGGCGAGGGCGCACTGGAGGCGGCAGGTCAGCATGCTGGCGAAGTCTGAGAGAGCAGCTCTTTCCCGGGGAAAGCGAGCGGAGAAAGGAGGCGAAGAGCGCAGGAGAGCCCGACGGGACGGGGCGAGACGGTGGAGTGGCGCGGCTGATGCTGCGACGTCTCCGCTCCTTGGGATCGCTGCTAAGCTCACGGGGGGAGATCGTGGCTTCTGGGATCTCTACCGACGCCCCCCTTTTATAATGCCTTTTGCTGACGTCAAGGAAGGGGTGTAACAACTCCCCCTCCCCGCAAAAAGGAGCCCGGCGCTTTTTGACGCCCCATTAAGCGCGCGGATCTGGTACCCCCCAAGTGAGGGGGCGAAAAGAAGAGGAGGAGGAGGCATGGCGACGCTTGCTCCCACAGGACACGCAACACGCGCGCGCACACACACACAACCCCAAATCTCTTCGCTGGCCGCAAAGATGCGCGCTCGCAAATCCGAAGGCACAGGGGAGATCTTTAGCCTGGAGGAGTGGGCGTTGGGTGGAGGGGAGGGTGAACAGGGGGGCGTTTGCGAATCCTTCCTTCCTTCCCAACGGGGAAGCTGCAAAGGGCAGGAGCTTGCTCCTTCCAGAGACGGTGGATATGACCGACGTGGAGCCAGGAAACTGACTAGAGAGACCCGCTCATCAAAACCTCCAGGCGCGCTGCTTCGTTTTTCACGCAGCCGAATGGAAGTCTGGTCGGATTCATTCGGATCCGCTTCTCCGAATTTGCTCAGGACTGAAGCCTTGAGGCGTCTAGGTGGAGATTTGGGGGCCAATCCGGAGGGAAGTTCTGCTGCGCAAGATCCACTGAAACGAAGGTGGAGCCGCAGAATTTACCGCCGGATTGGGCCCTCTCCTCCGGATAGATCCAATTTCCCTTGTAACCACGGGCACAATCGGCTTCTCTTCTAACCCCGTGGGTACACGAGCCCTCTCTTAACTCCGGATCAACGCCTGCGGCCTGAGTGTGTGCCTGGCCGCCTCCTTGCAATCATAGCCATAAGAGCGCAAGAAGAGCCTTCTGGATCAGGCCAGGGCCCATCTTAGTCCAGCATCCTGTTCCCACAGTAGCCAACCAGATGCCTCTTGTGGAAAACAGGATCCGAGTACTAGAGCAACTCTCCCCTCCTGTGGCTTTGGTGCCTCTGACTGTGGAGGGAAGTGCAATCCTGGCTAGGAGCCATCCATAGTCCTACCCCCTCCTCCATGATCTTGTCTAATCCTCTTTTCAAGCCTTCAAAGTTAATGGCCATCTCTGCCTCCTGCGGGAAGGAGTTCCACAGTTTAACTGCGCTGCATCCAGAAGGGTTTCCTTTTATCTGTCCTGAGACAACCCAATGGAAACCTTGTCGGCTTCATTCGGATCCACTTCTCTGAACTTGCTTAGGACTTGAGACTTGGGGAGTCTAGTTGCCGATTTGAGGCCCAACCCAGCGAGAACTTCTGTTGCGCCCGATCCCCCTGAAAGGAAGGGGAGCGCCCTCGGCGGGGCTGCAGAATTTACCGCTGGATTGGGCCCCTGCAGTATCCGCTTCTTTTCTAACTCCGCCTCCGCGGATTCGCAAGATCACAGATTTGTTTTAACTCGGAACTATCTCCTATGGCGCGATGGTGTCCGTGAGCGCGCCCTTGCAATCATAGCTGCAGGTTAAAATGCTTCCCGTCGCGTTTATTCCTCTTATTTTCTTTTATTTATTGCCTTTAAATCCCACCTCTTCCTCCAATGAGCTCAAGGTGGCGCGCACGGTTTCCCCCCTCCTCATTTAATCCCCTGAGAGGCAAGCGAGACTGAGAGGCTGTGACGGGCACCCAAAGTGAGCTTCGTGGCCATGTGGGAATTTGAACCCGGGTCTCCGGGGTCCTAGTCCACACTCTGACCACTCGACCACACTGGTTCTCTAATGGGGTTCAGTGGGATGGACTCCCTGGGTCAGCGTGCAGACAGGATGACAGCTTCAGGCTGAGATCCTGAATATATTTCAGGATCCTCTCCTGAACAGTGAAACTAACTTCCGAGGAAGCATCCTCAGGATCGCCCCAAGAATCAATACGGATCGAGGGAATACGGTTTTCGCCTCTAGCCTTCTTCCAGGCGGACCGTATTTATTCGGTAGTTAAGTCCTGCGAAATTCAGGAAAACTTCCCGCTGCAAAATAAATGTGTCCAGAAATTACAGCCTAAATACTGTGTCCAGTTCTGGGCACCACAATTTCAGGAGGCCATGGACAAGCTGGAAGGTGTGCAGAGAAGGGCGACCAAGATGATCAACGGGCTGGAAACCAGGCCTGATGAGGAACGGTTGAAGGAGCTGGGTATGTTTAGCCTGGAAAAGAGGAGACCGAGAGGAGATATGAGAGCCAGATTCAAATATCTCAAGGGCTGTCACATGGAAGAGGGAACGAGCTTGTTTTCTTCTGCTCCGGAGGGTAGGACTAGAACTCATGGCTTCAAGTAACAAGAAAGGAGATTCTGACTAAACATAGGGGGAAAACGTTCTGACAGTAAGAGTTGTTTGACAGCAGAACAGTCTCCCACGGGAGATCGTGGATTCTCCTTCCTTGGAGATTTTTAAGCAGAAGTTGGATGGTCATCTGTCAGTGAAGCTTCAGATGAGATTCCTGCCTTGAGGGGTTGGACTAAATGACCCTTGGGGTCCCTTCCAACTCTACAGTTCTAAGATTCTGTGATTCTAATGTCAGGTTAGTAGTGTGGAATAGGGACACAGGAACCTGCTTTACATTGACTCAGACCAAGTGTTGCCTACTCTGGCCGGCAGCAGCTCTCCAAGACTTGGGGGGGGGGGGAGGTGGTGGTATTCCCAGCTTTACACAGAGATGCAGCCAAGGATTTAACCTGGGACCTTCTGCACGCCAAACAGGTGTCCTGTTCACTAAGCTATGGCTTTAAAGGGGCGTGGAGGGGTGTAGCAGACCTACTGCCGCGTTTTCGTCCCTTTCACTCCGTCAACTAAACCGGAATAAGGGTCGCCCCTGCGTTCTCTGAAGCCGGCTGGAAAACTAAGCACATTCAAGGCACGCTGAGCGTGTGGAATCCCTGCTCTCAAAGAATATACTAGATTATACAAGACACTAGACCTCAAGGACACCCAGGGGGGTCTGAATGTTGGGAGATTCGGGCGGATAAAAGGAAGTGTTCTCCATGCGGCGCAAAATCAAACTACGGAACTCGCTGCCACAGGAGGCTGGATGGCTTTAAAAGAGGATCAACTAAATTCATTGAAGAGGAGAGGGCTATCGAGGGCTACTAGACATGATGGCTTTGCTATATTGTTATTCCCAAATATTGAGGCTGCAGTGCCAGAAGCCCACTTACATGGGAGTGAGCCTTACCTCTGAGTAAACATGCCTCTGTGGTAGGGCTACCAGTGGCGTAGCGTGGGGGGTGCAGGGGGGCCGGCCGCACTGGGCGCAACATCTGGGGGTTAGGGTTAGGGGGCGCAAATCCACGGGTTAGGGGGCGCAAATTACTTGCCTTGCCCCGGGTGCTGACAACCCACGCTACGCCACTGAGGGCTACATACCCAAGTTGCTTAGGGTCGCGTAGCCTACAGTCCCATATACGCTTACTTGGGAGTTGGGAGAGGGGAGAATTACTCCCGAGTAAAATGCAGCCATGGACACAGCAATACGTCAACTCACATAACTGGGACTTTAGTTGGATCGCGCCGATCGGTTATAAAAAAAAAGTAATCTCGTCGGAGCCCCCCCCCCACCCGCTAATCGATCCTCTCCATCGATCCCTCTCTTTTCTTGAATCGATAAGGAACTGGCTAAGGGGCGGGGGTCGCGGATCAATTCACCTGCCTTCTCCAGAATATTAAAAGCCACCCCACTGTTCACAACTCCCTGCCTGTCCTTATAAAGTTTTGGCTTGCTGAGGCCCCGATCCACTGCAGTGCCCGTCCCTTATGCACGCTTACTCAGAAGAAAATTCCACACAGTTCAGTCTTCAACCTTCCTACTCTCTAAGTAAGCAACAGATGGAAAGCTATTCAATCTGAGCAGGCTGAAAGCAAAGAGGAAGGTTACCGTATCTTTCGCCATAGAGCTTCAGTATGCTGATGGCAACGTAGTGTGCGCATGCTCAGAGGATGACCTCCAAACCATCCTAAATATCTTTGCAGAAGCTTACGAAAAGCTTGGCCTATCACTCAACATCCAAAAAACCAAAGTGCTGCACCAACAAGTACAAAATAATCCCTCTGCAGCGCCACAAATCCAACTCAATGGTGTAACGTTGGAAAATGTCAATCACTTCTCCTACCTAGGCAGTTATCTTTCCACAAGGGCCAACACTGATGCCGAAATCCAGCATCGCCTGAGCTCTGCGAGTGCGGCTTTCTCCTGATTGAAGGGCAGAGTGTTTGAGTACCGGGACATTAGCAGGGAAACCTAAATGCTTGTTTACAAAGCTATTGTACTTCCAACCTTACTGTATGCCTGTGAAACATGGACCACTTATAAACGCCATCTCCAACTCCTGGAAAGATTCCATCAACGGTGCCTCTGATAAATTTTAAACATCACTTGGGAAGACAGGTGAACTAATATTAGTGTACTGGAAGAAGCAAAGATCACCAGTGTTGAATCAATGATTCTTCAACATCAACTTCGATGGACTGGTCATGTTGTGCCTGATGATCGTCTTCCAAAGCAACTACTCTATTCCGAACTTAAACATGGAAAGCGTAATGCTGGTGGTCAACAAAAGAGGTTGAAAGACTATCTCAAGGCAAATCTTTAAAAATGTAGTATAAACACCGACAACTGGGAAACACTGGCCTGTGAACACTCCAGATGGAGAACAGCCTTTCCCAAAGGTGCCATGGGCTTTGAAGATGCTTGAACTCAGGATAAAAGGGAGAAACGTGCTAAAAGGAAGGCACGCTTGGCAAATCCACACCGTGATCAACTCCCGCCCAGAAACCCACCATGGAAGGACGTGTGGATCCAGAATTGGCCTCCACAGTCACTTACGGACTCATTGTTAAAACCGTGTTTGTGGAAGACAATCTTACTCGGCTACGAGGGATCGCCAAAGAAGAAGAAAGAAGAAGCAATCTGAGCATTTCCAGCCTCCGTCCGCCAGGTGGCCATTCGAAGGGGATTACTCTGGAGAAAACAGATGGATCGTTTCAGCAAGAGGAAAGTTAAAACTGGAAAATCCTCCCCCGTGCCCCCAAGGAGGAGAAACGGTCATAAATCACAGGCGCCGGGGTTCACATTTATGGGATTTTATTACTATTGTTAATATTATTGACCCTCAGCTGTTTACGTTCCACCTTTGTCTATTTTATCTAGTGCCAGACTCCAAACCCTGTATTTTATGTCGGAAACGACATTCTAAATTACTTGCGCTGTTTGTTTGATTTTCTTCTCCCCTCATCTTTTTAGTCGATTTGTCCTAGATCTCAGCCACTTACTCGAAAGTAACCCGCCCGCCTCGAAATCCACCTGTCATTCCCTGAGTAGGAGGATCGCAACCTAAAGCGGCACAAAAAAACAGATTCAGTTGCAAAAAAAATTAAAATTTAAATTAAAAAACAACAACACAGGATAATTTCCCTCCGGATTCAAATGGATGCACACCGCAGGCACCGGACTTTTTACTTTGCTCAAAGGAGAATTCGGGCATATTTGCCCCCCGGATGATTATTTTAAGGTGCCTGGAAGGAGCAGCTGTGTTCTTTTTCTCCCTTTGAAGGGGCTGCGTCCAGGGTCCCTCCAGTCAGGTGGCTTTCCCTCGGGGATATTCTGCAACCCGTCATGCATTGCGGGGGTTGGACTAGATGACCCTTGGGGTCTCTTCCAACTTACGGTTCTGTGCTTCCAGAGGCGCGGACCACCCACACGTCAATGTTAGACCTCCCGCAATGCTCCCTCGGGAGTCCTCGCACGACTGCTGTCCGCAGGGGGCGCTCTTGGTGCTATACCCGCAACAAAAGCGGGACCCAAAAAAACCCCCCAAACCCTGTGATCGTTTGTAGGATAAAAAAGTTAAAGGGTTTCGGCAGGAAGCTCTGGGGCATGCTCCAGTCGGAAAGGAAAGAGATCGTCCACCCCAAAAGGTTTCTAGGTGCAAAAGGTCTCAAAAGCAGGACTGCGTGTAACTGCTCCGTGTAACACCAGGGCACAAATCATCATGAATCTGTAACATGGATGCTTGAAGGGGGTACTGAAGCCACAACATACTAATAGCACAATCCTATGCATGCTTACACAGAGTGAGTCATTTATTTGTTTGTTTGTTTGTTTGTTTGTTTGTTTGTTTATACATACCCCGCCCATCTGGCTGGGTGTCTTCAGCCACTAGAAAGATGCTATTGAGTTCAGTAGCGCTTACTCTCAGACAAGTCTGTCTAGGATTGCAACCCCAAACCACCATCATTTTCTAAGCGTGTTACTTGACATGTGATACAATTTGTGAACAAACATGTTTAGGATAAGAGAGCAAGAGAATCATAGAACTATAGAGTTGGAAATAATAATAATAATAATAATAATAATAGTTGTTATTATTATTATTATTATTATTATTATTATTAATACCCCGCCCATCTGGCTGAGTTTCCCCAGCCACTCTGGGTGGCTCCCAATTGAGTGTTAAAAACAATACAGCATTAAATATTAAAAACTTCCCTAAGCAGGGCTGCCTTCAGATGTCTTTGAAGTTTCTGTTTGAAGTTTCTTGCCAGGACCTCAAAGGTCTTCTAGTCCAACCCCTCCATAACTCTATTTAGCTGTGCAGAAAGCTAAATAGAACAAAATGTCTCTTGAAATATATCTTCCATTGGTCTCATAGCCATGCCCCTGCTTTTTGTTGTTGTTGTTTAGTCGTTTAGTTGTGTCCGACTCTTCGTGACCCCATGGACCAGAGCACGCCAGGCACTCCTGTCTTCCACTGCCTCCTGCAGTTTGGTCAAACTCATGCTAGTAGCTTCAAGAACACTGTCCCACCATCTCGTCCTCTGTCGTCCCCTTTTCCTTGTGCCCTCCATCTTTCCCAGCATCAGGGTCTTTTCCAGGGAGTCTTCTCTTCTCATGAGGTGGCCAAAGTCTTGGAGCCTCAGCTTCAGGATCTGTCCTTCCAGGGAGCACTCAGGGCTAATTTCCTTAAGAATGGATAGGTGTGATCTTCTTGCAGTCCATGGGACTCTCCAGAGTCTCCTCCAGCACCAGAATTCAAAAGCATCCATTCTTCGGTGATCAGCCTTCTTTATGGTCCAGCTCTCACTTCCATACATCACTACTGGGAAAACCATAGCTTTAACTATACGGACCTTTGTTGGCAAGGGGATGTCTCTGCTTTTTAAGATGCTGTCCAGGTTTGTCTTTGCTTTTCTCCCAAGGAGCAGGCGTCTTTCAATTTCGTGACTGCTGTCACCATCTGCAGTGATCATGGAGCCCAAGAAAGTAAAATCTCTCACTGCCTCCATTTCTTCCCCTTCTATTTGCCAGGAGGTGATGGGACCAGTGGCCATGATCTTAGCAGCAAATAACACCAAGGTTGCAGGTTCGAGCTGCACTGCTGGGGGTTGGACTAGATAATCCTCGGGGTCCCTTCCAATTCTGTGATTCTAGTATTCTATATCACCTTAGAACTAGGCTGCATCTTCTCACAATGGGCATTGCAGAGCCTGAAAAGGTTCAGAAAGGGGCAACCAAAATGTTCAAGGGAATGGAGCAACACCCCATTGAAGAAAGATTGTAATATGGGTGGGTGTCTTAGTTTAAGGAGGAAAATTGAGCGAAATGAGTGACATGATAGAAGTAAATAAAATCATTCGTGGTTTGAGAAAGTGGACAGAGGAAAGCTTTCTTCTATCTGGCTTGAATCTTCTTTTAAAAAAAAATAATTGTTCAAAATTATAACAAGACATATTATCCAAAAACATATCATCCTTGTTTCTCTAAATGAATCTATCCTAAATGAATCTACTTGGAAGAAAACCCTGTGGATCCATGTATCCCATATCTTCAACTGGTTTAAACCTAAACTATGGTGGCTTGCCAACCTTGCCAACAAAGGTCCGTATAGTTAAAGCTATGGTTTTCCCAGTAGTGATGTATGGAAGTGAGAGCTGGACCATCAAGAAGGCTGATCGCCGAAGAACGGATGCTTTTGAATTATGGTGCTGGAGGAGACTCTTGAGAGTCCCATGGACTGCAAGAAGATCCAACCTATCCATTCTGAAGGAAATCAGCCCTGAGTGCTCACTGGAAGGACAGATCCTGAAGCTGAGGCTCCAATACTTTGGCCACCTCATGAGAAGAGAAGACTCCCTGGAAAAGACCCTGATGTTGGGAAAGATGGAGGGCACAAGTAGAAGGGGACGACAGAGGACGAGATGGTTGGACAGTGTTCTCGAAGCTACCAGCATGAGTTTGACCAAACTGCGGGACGCAGTGGAAGACAGGAGGGCCTGGCGTGCTCTGGTCCAGGGGGTCACGAAGAGGCGGACACCACTAAACAACAAGAACATGGTGGCTTATCTGTGCTGGGTTTCAAGCTGCAAATGACATTTCTTAAAGCCATTACTCTCGAATACATATATTATCAAGACTTATCATTTTCTCCTTTCTTAGGCTGCTTGCTTTCAGTTGCACATTATTATTCATCGATCCAAGAGTTCTGTTTTCCCGGAAATGTCAATACCCATCCAATACTGCCATATGCCCATGCGCTAATATTTGCCTAAGGATCTATTCCGATTTGCATCTTTCATTAAGCAATTGGAAGCTGGCGGGTCTTATGATTAGCCAAATTGCATGTGAAATCAGCTCAGTGCATATGGCCCTAAAACAAATGATCTTTATTAAGCAAGGAGTATTTTTGCCTCGCTCAGTTCATGCCACGCACTCATAAATGCCTAGCTGGATAATGAATTGCGAATACAGGAAATGAAATAGACATAGTTGGATCAATATCATATTCGTCCTGATTCATAAACCAGTTATCCTGAATCAAAGCATTCTGGGAGTTAGAGAGTGTCCAGGAAACTCCGGACGGTGCTAACAGAGAGATTTCATAAAGGGCTGACACTACGATGCTGCTACAATTGAAGACCGTCAATATATCAGGTGGTGCTTCTTTTAAAGCCTTTTTCTATTATGCATAACTTACTGGATACAGCTAAAATTATGGAGATGTAGGCCTTCAGTAGAAAAGAGAAGTCAAGCATGGAATTATTTCAAGGCCGTTTAAATACATACAAAGGTATCACACTATGGCCTCATTTTAACTGTGGCTAACTCTGACATCACCTTGCCAACAAAGATCCGTGTAGTTAAAGCTCTGGTTTCCCCAGTAGTGATGTATGGAAGTGAGAGCTGGACCATCAAGAAGGCTGATTGCCGAAGAATGGATGCTTTTGAATTATGGTGCTGGAGGAGAATCTTGAGAGTCCCATGGACTGCGAGAAGATCAAATCTCTCCATTCTGAAGGAAATCAGCCCTGAGTGCTCACTGGAAGGACAGATCCTGAAGCTGAGGCTCCAAGACTTTGGCCACCTCATGAGAAGAGAAGACTCCCTGGAAAAGACCCTGATGTTGTTCAGTCCCAGCTCCTGCCAACCTAGCAGTTCAAAAGCACAAAGTGCAAGTAGATAAATAGGTACCACTCCAGTGGGGAGGTAAACAGCATTTCCGTGTGCTGCTCTGGTTTGCCAGAAGCGGCTTAGTCATGCTGGCCACGTGACCTGGAAGCTGTACGCCGGCTCCCTTGGCCAATAAAGCGAGATGAGCGCCGCAACCCCAGAGTCGGTCACGACTGGACCTAATGGTCAGGGGTCCCTTTACCTTTACCTATGAACACAATATATAAATAAATAAGGCAAGAGCCAGTGGATCTCTGGTTGAACCAGGAGGTTCCTGGCTTAGCCAACCTAAGTGGGTGTTAAGTCCCGAAATCCAGTTCAGCCAGAGATACAGCAACTTAAGTCTTTTGATTCAGGCATAGAAGACTCCCTGGAAAAGACCCTGATGTTGGGAAGGATGGAGGGCACAAGGAGAAGGGGACGATGGAGGACGAGATGGTGTGACAGTGTTCTCGAAGCTACCAGCATGAGTTTGACCAAACTGCGGGAGGCAGTGGAGGACAGAAGTGCCTGGTATACTCTGGTCCAGGGAGTCACGAAGAGGTGGACACGACTAAACGACTAAACAACAACAACAAACTCCTGCTTGAGTGACTAATGTGTTGATTGTTGAAACTGTAGTCAAGATCCTAAATCTGCTCATCTTGGTCACATGACCTGGGAATCTAAGTTAAGCCAGAAAAACGGGTGGTGTGATTAAAATTTCTAATTTAAAGGTCTCTTTTCCCTCTTTCAGACTTGGACCAGCTGCTTGGCAGAGGCTGGATCTAGCGTACTTCATGCCAACTTACGTTCAGCCAGAAATTTAAGATTAGCCATCAGGATTCATAGCCATTAACCTTGGGCCAGTAGCCAACCCCTTAGCTTAGCCCTATCATTCAGAAATTTTCCTGCTAATCTTCCCAGACAGGTGTGAACTGGTGATGTTCACTCAGTGAGGGGGGGGAATCTGTATCTGCTTAGGGGTCCTCGGCTGGATCTGACTATGTCCTTTCCTCAGCCATGATGGCCATTGCACAGAATAGGGGACAAGAGCTGGTCATTCCTTCCAGGACACTGTTTCTGCCTCTGCCGCCTTCGCAAACCCACACACAATAAGCAAGGGCTGCCTGTCTGCATGTTAAACCCAGGATGGAGAGCACAGTGGTACCTTCCAGGTATTGGTGGGCTCCAGCTCCCAGCAGATGTTGCTGCACAGATGTTCAGAAACATCTGGGGCCTACTTTGAAGGAGCCACAAGGCTCATATAATAATAATAATGATAATAATAATAATAATAATAATAATAATAATAATAATAATAATTTATTATTTGTACCCCGTCCATCTGGCTGGGCTTCCACAGAGACCAAAAATACACTAAAATGTCACACATTAAAAACTTCCCTGAACAGGGCTGCCTTAAGATGTCTTCTGAATGTCAGGCAGTTGTTTATCGCTTTGACATCTGATGGGAGGGCGTTCCACAAGGCGGGCGCCACTACCAAGAAGGCCCTCTGCCTAGTTCCCTGTAGCTTTGCTTCCCGCAATGAGGGAACCGCCAGAAGGCCCTCGGAGCTGGACCTCAGTGTCTGGGCAGAACGATGGGGGTGGAGACGCTCCTTCAGATATACTGGACCGAAGCCATTTAGGGCTTTAAAGGTCAACACCAACACTCTGAATTGTGCTCGGAAACGTACTGGGAGCCAATGTAGGTCTTTCAAGACTGGTGTTATGTGGTCTTGGCGACCTCTCCCAATCACCAGTCTAGCTGCCACATTCTGGATTAGTTGTAGTTTCCGGGTCACCTTCAAAGGTAGCCCCACGTAGAGCGCATTGCAGTAGTCCAAGCGAGAGATAACCAGAGCATGCACCACTTGATTGCTTGTACTTGACTGCTCTTAGCAGATTACATCCCACATCATTTTTCCTTAATGTGATCTATGAATCAATTGCAAGATTTTTGCTTGTGCACACTGCATACTCACTCTCTGAATGGATGTGCAGAGACAGTGGAAGTTGGGACAATGTGCTGAGTTGGGTAGGCAACGTGCATTTCTTCTTGCTGTTCCCGATCCAGCCCACTGTTTTCATTTTACTTCACATACAGCTTTGCAGGCACACAGTCTTCAGTATGAGCTCCCAGGGAATTCATCCCCTCGGGGAATGATTGAAATATTAGAGGCTGCCTACACATATGGTAATTCTGCAAAAGAACTGCCATAAAACTCGCATGTGACTGACAATATCTGATGTGGGGCTTTGTGCAGCGGTGTGACCACACAGGAATTGTGGCTTCTTGCTTGGACTGTTTTTAAAGATGGGGAGGGAAAGAACTGCTATCAAATGGCTAACTAGCCATGGCCAGCTGCTGGAAGCCACAGGAGGGGATCTCGCACTCAGGTCCCGCTTGCAGACTTCTCAAGAGGCACCCGTTGTGTCTTCGAGGAGCATATAATCTCTGGGAGCCTGAGCAAGAGAAAGGCACTGAACTACTTCAAGATAGGGAAGATAACTTGGAAGCAGAGCCAGCGTCAAGAGCTGGGGGGACTCTCGTGGGAGACTGGTGGCGGTGGAAGAGGAGAGACACAGCATGCTCCTCATCAGCCCTGAAGCCCTGGTCCAGGAAGCCGGCGACTCCAGGAGTTGTGCGTTCTATCAAGGCACTAATTGGATCATCACACACCAGCTCCACACACAACACATATCCAATATAATCCAGACAATCAACTCTCTCCATGCAGGGAGCTCAGCGGGGCCTGTTTCCTTTGCAAAGTAAGAGACAAATTCAAAGGAAAAAGCTCTCCGTTCTTTCATTTCTGAGTAATCTTCCCTTGCTCTTCCTGCCAGCCTCTGATGTGACATGCACACTCACACCGCTTGACCTTTGCGTGGATTTTGGAGAGGCAGGAGAGAGTGAAAACACAGAGAGGTACTCAAATTGAATGGCAAACTGGACATGAGCCGGCAATGAAGTACTATGCCAGAAAAGGCCAGTGTCATCTTTATTCTATTGTTATGAGTCTCTGGGTGCCTTGTCTCCCCTAAATTCCGGGGTGTCGGTGTTTAATCTGTGCCCAGAGTGTTAAAATGGGCTGCCAGATGCTGGGTTTAGCAAAGTGATAAAGTACAGGCCAAACTAGTTCAGGAAATCACCTGTGATGGCCTGGGATTCGGACTCGGATGCTGAACCTGAGGAATCCCAGCCTGCACAGGAGTCCCCGCCTCCAGAACCAGCTGAGCTGAGGCTGGGGCTTGAGCCTGAAGGGTCCTCACCTGTGCTGGATCCTCAGGTGCAGGCACCAGCTGAGTCTGCTCTGGCTCCTGAGGTGATGGAGGACCCATTGCCTGCAGGTGCTCCACTCTCAGCCCCGTCAGAGGAAGTGGAGGTTGCCTCTGGGTCCGGTAACCCTCCAGCCTCTCCTGAGCTGCAGAGGCTCAGGGCAGAGAGGCGGAGGGAACTAAGTTCCCACAGGAGGAGTGCTCGCCTCCAGGCCAGGAGAGGCAAGTCACCTGTGGACCGGGGCCGCCCTATGCTTCGGGGCAGATAAAAGCCAGCCAGCCCCAGTCCCAGGTTGCGGGAGCAACATTGTTGGTAGCCTGTTCCTGCCTGCACCCTGTCCTGCTCTTCTGCCAGAGTTCCTGACCTCACCCAACTCCCTGCCTTGGACCCAGCAAATAATGGCTGGTGAGTGTGGGCCCCTCCTTCAACAGAGAGATAGTGAGCAGAACCTTAGGTTGGGAATGATGTGGGCTAGAGGAAAAATAGTCACAGGCTATCAGCATCAGCAAGCTGGAGAGAAAAGTGGCAATCTGTTTAAGACAGCAAGATGGGCAGAGGAGCAGAGGGGCATGGCTGATTTCTGCTGGCATACAAAACTGTAGCCATGGGAGAATCAAGACCCTTTTGGAGTGTTGATGCTGTGAGTCCCTCCATCATAGACTCGGGTTGTATATATGTGTAAATAAACCATATATCATAAAGACAATACAGTCTCTGCTGTGTCTCATTTCCTAAGGAAACACGAACCCGGAAACATTGACCCATGGAACCTTGCACCTCTCAGAGATTGGGGTGATGTGGAAGAATATTGGGTTCACTGGGCTGTGAATTCAACCTGAAAATGGAGAGCACTTAGAACTTGGACTCGCTATCCCTGAATGCCTTGATCTCCAGCTTCTCACAGACTCAGCCAAAATATTTTTAGGGCTACACACAAGCACCCCTTTTCAATGCATGTTTGTGGGGCTCCAAGTCCTTGCAAGTAACCAGGACATCTGAAAATCCCTGAACTCTGTCCGTGAGGATATCAGCCTTCAAGGTTTGTATCGGTTTATAGCAGAGTTGAAAGACTGTGAACTGGGACTACCTGGAGTGACCCTGTCCATCCACCTGGCATCCTGTCACATTCACGCGTCACTAAAGGTAAAGGGACCCCTGACCATTAGGTCCAGTCACGGATGACTCTGGGGTTGTGGCGCTCATCTCGCTTTACTGGCCGAGGGAGCCGGCATACAGCTTCCGGGTCATGTGGCCAGCATGACTATGCCGCTTCTGGCAAACCAGAGCAGCACACAGAAATGCTGTTTACCTTCCCGCTGGAGTGGTACCTATTTATCTACTTGCAATTCGTGCTTTCGAACTGCTAGGTTGGCAGGAGCAGGGACCGAGCAATGGGAGCTCACCCCGTCGCGGGGATTCAAACCACCGACCTTCTGATTGGCAAGTCCTAGGCTCTGTGGTTTAACCCACAGCACCACCCACGTTCCATGTTAGGAAGAAAGGCTGCTTATAAATAAATGTATAATTAATGTGGGCAACCCACTCAGATGGGTGGGGTATAAATAAATTATTATTATTATTATTATTATTATTAAATAATCTATTAGTTTCAACCCTGCCTCTGCTGAGTGGAGGCAGGCAAGGTTGTTTAGATCCAACGAAAGATGGGTGCAATAGCACTCGGGTTGAAAGGCCAAACCACAGGCGATGTTAATCACATATTTTATTTGTCCTCACAACAACCCTGTGAGGTAGGTTGGACAGAAAGATGGTGCCTGGCCCCAAGCTCACGCAGTGAGCTTCGATGCGAAGTGGGGATTTGAAGCCTGGTCTCTCATGTCCTTGTCTGACACTCTAACCGCTACACCATACTGCTTCTCTCTTCAGTGCCTGCTTTGTCTTCCACAAATTTCCAACCCCGGGGAATGGATTGTGCTGGCTGCCTCTGGTTTAAAGAGGAGGGACATCTCTGCACGCTATTCAGCCTCTCTCTGTAATTTTGGAACTGCAGCAAATTTACAAAAATGGATACAGTTCCATCTGGCGGATTTAGGAAGCCATTGCACTCCAGTAGGGTGCAGCACAACAAATAGGGGCCAGATCCAAGATGCTTAAAGCCAAGGTGAGCTGAAACACTTTCACTGCATCTCCCCAATATCAGGGAGAAATGTAAAGTATTGCACTTGGGCAAAAAAAACGAGAGGCACAAATACAAGATGGGGGACACCTGGCTTGAGAGCAGTACATGTGAAAAGGATCTAGGAGTCTTGGTTGACCACAAACTTGACATGAGCCAACAGTGTGACGCGGCAGCTAAAAAAGCCAATGCAATTCTGGGCTGCATCAATAGGAGCATAGCATCTAGATCAAGGGAAGTAATAGTGCCACTGTATTCTGCTCTGGTCAGACCTCACCTGGAGTACTGTGTCCAGTTCTGGGCACCACAGTTCAAGAAGGACACTGACAAACTGGAACGTGTCCAGAGGAGGGCAACCAAAATGGTCAAAGGCCTGGAAACGATGCCTTATGAGGAACGGCTAAGGGAGCTGGGCATGTTTAGCCTGGAGAAGAGGAGGTTAAGGGGTGATATGATAGCCATGTTCAAATATATAAAAGGATGTCACATAGAGGAGGGAGAAAGGTTGTTTTCTGCTGCTCCAGAGAAGCGGACACGGAGCAATGGATCCAAACTACAAGAAAGAAGATTCCACCTAAACATTAGGAAGAACTTCCTGACAGTAAGAGCTGTTGGACAGTGGAATTTGCTGCCAAGGAGTGTGGTGGAGTCTCCTCCTTTGGAGGTCTTTAAGCAGAGGCTTGACAACCATATGTCAGGAGTGCTCTGATGGTGTTTCCTGCTTGGCAGGGGGTTGGACTCGATGGCCCTTGTGGTCTCTTCCAACTCTATGATTCTATGATTCCTCTGCAAGTTTTTATGACAACCATTCCTCTGCTGTTCTCTGGATCTGCAAATATTTTACATTAAGAAGAGAGAGAGAGGAGGGATGATTATGAGTGAAGGAGACAAGCCACCCAAGAAGGATAATTGCAAAACCAGGGCAGGGCTGTGGTCTTTGGCTTTCTTAGCCACAGGGAACACCATTTGGTAGAAAGGCAGACTGCGCTTGGCAAAATGTGTACAAAAGCCAGAAATTGGTAATTGAACAGGTGATGTGTAGGGAGAAAGGATGAATGTGTTTTGAAATGATAGTTGGAAAAGTTATTTTACAGGGAGCGACAAAGGAGAGAGGAAAATAGGGGCGTCAGCTTTTAAATTTGGATTGAATTTGTATTTGGTGACGATTTGTTAAAACTTATGGAAAATCAATAAAAACAATTGGCAAAAAAAGGAGACTGCTTTTTATGTGAAATGCTTTGAGCGCAGAAGTATTTGTGGAAAATTTAGCATGCAAATGCACTGACTATGGCTATAATAAAGTTTATTTTCCTACATCTCTGCAGCACAAGGACAAGGAAGGTGGGTGTTTAAGTGTGCATGTCTGTGCAATTGTGAGAGACGTCTCTAAGGACATAAGAAGAGCCTGCTGCAGGATCAGGCCAAGGGCCCACCTAGTCCCGCCTCCTGTTCTCGCAGTAGCCGACCAGACGCCTGTGGGAAACCAGCAAGCAGGATTCGAACACAAGAGCAACTCTCTCCTCTTGTGGTTTCTGGCAACTGGTCTTCAGCAACATTGCTGCCTCCGACTGTGAAGGCAGGGCAGAGCCAACATGACTAGTAGCCATCAATAGGAATGTGATACAAAAGTAGCAGTCAAGTACAACATTCCTTGTTTTCCTAGAGTGGACATGCAAGGGGATGTTTGGACCAGCCGGTCGAAAACTTCCTGTTTCCTCCTGGCCTGGGACATACTTCCTCTTGCATGTGACTAGAGGTGGGCGTGACCTTACCTGCGCAGGTAACAAAAGCACAAGGTGTCATGTGTGCATGAAGGAGCCGGGCCCTGTGACCAATAGGACTTTGCAGGATTTGTTCTGAAGAGGCAAGGTGCGGCCTCACAGGTGAGGCTGATTGGTAACTCACAGCACCTGGTGGCAAGAGCTGGGAAGGGATATAAGGTCAGTATTTCCCTTCAGCTCTTTGCCACAGCAACACGTTCCTTGCCTTGTTGCGTTTGGCTTCTTGCTTCCTGATCCTTGAACCTCGGCTTCTTGACTCCCTGCTTCTTGATCCTCAGATCCTTGACTTCTTAATTCCCGGCTCTCTGACCCTCGGACTCTTGGCTTCCTGACTCCTGGCTTCAGGACCCCCGTTCCTGCTCCCACCCCACCACCTTGCCCCTGGTCCTGACATCCCCTCCCAGGACTTTGATTGCCCATGAACCGGACCGTGACACAAGGACTGCTGCCCTCCCACCTTCTTCTCCATCTTTCGTCGCGTGAACTGCAGTGACTGCCAGTCTGCAGTTACTGGGATTAACCTTCCATATGGGGTAGATTCATGTGTATATATTTCAGTAACTAAGTCTGCCTTCAGGGATCCTTCTGTGAACTGATGATGTGAGTAAACTTCTTTTATGTACTTTACACAAGATTGTGGCGTGTTTATTCTTTTAAGAGGGATGTAAGGAACTTACCAGGAATCTAATATTGAGAGGCTTAAACAAGCCGGCAGCCAGCTACCCACTGTGCGATTAAAAGGGGAATGTTAAAACTCTGTTAAGTTATAGAACTTGCTTAGTTAGGAAGAATATTAATAATAAAGTGATGGCAGACTCAAGGATAAACAGATATCGAATTTTCCTCTGGTAGATAAATAAAGCTCTGCACATCTTCTCTTGGCCTGAAGAGAGCACCCTTGTCTAACAAAAACAGAGAACCAAATGAGTTTCTTCCCCTGAGTCAAAAACAAGTTTATTCATCGATAGGTTTATTTCCGCTGAATATGTTCATATGGAAATGTGATGGCTGTCAACGAAATAAATTGTAGTTGATAAATGGATTGATTGAATTCGGATGTCCGGGGAAGCCAGAGCTGAAATCCCCACTGGGTGATGAAGCTCATTGGGTGATCTTGGGGCACACTTTTTCTCAGCCTAACCAACCTCACAGGGTTGTTGAGGACAGCCCCTCGAGCTCCTAGGAGGAAAGGTGGGACAGGAAAGTAATAGTGAATTCAAATAATAATAAAACAAAAGAGGAAGTGGCTTCTTTAAATAAGCTGTCGTCTTCAGATTTTAAAAGCACCTTCATTTTTAAAAATAAAAAAAGACCACTGACGAGAGATGTATCACCCACACACCCCAGCAGACCCCTGGGCATGGAGCAAAGGGAAATAGGAAGAAGACAGAAGGTGGATGTTAGAAAGGGATATTAGAAACTGAGAAGTGAAGGACAGGAAGGGGGAGAAAGGGAGGGTTAGAGAGAGAGAAGGAGGTGGCAATAAAATGAAGAGGGTTTAAAGAGTGTGTGTGAGAGGGGGGGGAGAGAGAGAGAGAATGAATGAATGAA
Organism: Podarcis liolepis; assembly: GCF_965112155.1. NCBI lineage: Eukaryota > Metazoa > Chordata > Lepidosauria > Squamata > Lacertidae > Podarcis > Podarcis liolepis. Next base: position 100,801,001 of record NC_139556.1, on the reverse strand, counting down.
TGAATGAATGAATGAATGAATGAATGAATGAATTGAAACCCACCCAAAACAGAGACAGGCTGGAAGACCTCTTAGTGCCAAAAAAACCCCCACATTACATTGGAGTCCTGTGTTCAGATGTCACAACTTTGCTTTTTGCAAAAGCGGCTGCAGGGAGGGGGTGTTATTTGGAAGGGTGAGTAACTGTGCCATGGCACCGATCCTGCCCCCAGCTGTTATTGGCCACCAAGAGGAAACTTCTTGACTTAACACGCACACACACACACACACACACACACACGTGTAAGTTGTTAGCAGCCCCACATACAAAGATCCAACAAGGTGTAATTTGGCATTCCGTTGTAAGCCTGAAGGGAAAGAAGGGCGGTCTCTTTCATGTTGTTTTGCAAACAGCACCTCCTGCCTGCAGTCATTCTAGAAATAAGAACACTTATTTGCCTATAATAAAGAGCCATTAAGAAACATTACAGTCATACCTTGGGTTACAGCTGCTTCAGGTTGCATTTTTTCGGGTTAAGGACCGCCGAAACCCAGAAATACCGGAATGGGTTACTTCTGGGTTTCGGCGGTCACACATGGGCAGAAGAGCTAAATCGTGCTTTGCGCATGCGCAGAAGCCTCAAATCGCAACCTGAGCATGTGCAGACACGGGTTGCGAATGTACATCCCGCACTGATCCCGTTCACAACCTGAGCGTCCACTGTACTGATGCCAATGCATTCAAAATTACTTGGGACCATTCAACCTCACTAGGCGCAAACATCAAGGTGGAACATAGAACTTGTGATGCGTTTACTGTGCTTACCATCATTGTGAGAAGCTGTACCTAAATCTAGACTGAGGGGCAGGCAGTGCTTTTTTAGAAAAATAGGTGCCAGTACTCACCATGAAGTTGTTTCAGTATTTTTTTAAAAATAATATTTATTCAAAGTTTAAAGTTACAAAAAGAAAAAAGAACAATACAAAATACAAAAAATGAATATAACAATAACAGAAAAAGAAAAAAGAAAAAAAGAAAGAAAAGTATACAAATACATTCTATTACAATAAAAAAGAACAGATTAAACCTTTACATAAACTTTCTTCCTTTACTTATTTCCTTGACCTCCTCACACCTCCCAATTTTGTATTCTAGTTCAGATCGTTTTTTCAGCAAATCCTTCCAACCTTATTTTCATTTAAGTAGTTTAATTTAAAATATTATAATTTAACATCCTCTCTTTCATCAGTTTCATCAACTCATTTTTACTTAATCCCATGAAGTTGTTACAGTAGGTGGCACAAGGTACTGCAGATTAGTTGATATCCAATCACAGAACATTTCAGGACCTGGGCCTCTGCCATTGGCCCTTGAATTCTGAGTTGTGATTCGCAGCTTGGAAGTTTAGACAGCCAATCACGCTGGGAGTGGGAGTGGCCCAGGCTTTCAGGAATGTATATAAGCATATAAGCAGTTGCTTTGCCCCTGTTTCCCAGTTATGTAGTTCAGTAAAGGTTCTTGCTGTTGTCGCTGCGTCTTGCCTCATGGGAACCCACCTACACTTCACCTATAACCCTGGCCAAAGCTACTTCCATACTGTTGCTATTTTGCAGATGTGATTCAGTTACATACCAGCAAATTTGGGGCCGACAATGAAAATATTTTTGCCGGGCACTCTTGTGCAATGAACCCACTTTCAAAAAAACAAAAACCTAACCCAGAGTTTTTTTAGGGAAAAAAAAGTGATGGGGAAAATGACCAGGAAAATGTGGGGCAAACATGGCGTCATATAAACTCCATGCAAGCAAATCAGAATGCATGCTAAATAAACAGGTTGACTGAAGCGGCAAAAGGGAGGAGACTTTCTCCTAGTACCAGGCCGTCATGCAGCTTGCAAATTGCAGAGTCTGATGTTGTCTGTGGTGGAAGCTGGTCTTTTAGGCTGAGTGGGGAATTGCCTGACTTCAATCTGTTACCACCTGCCTGCCTTCTGTGATAGGAATTTTGAGGTCTTATATATATGGTAATGTTCATAAATGTACCAACCAAGCACGTACATAGATCAGCACAGGAAGACAGACCTGGGACCATTTTGATTCCTAAACTAAGTACAGTGGTGCCTCGCAAGACGAAATTAATTTGTTCCGCGAGTTTTTTCGTCTTGCGGTTTTTTTCGTCTTGCGAAGCACGGTGTCGGAAAAGTTTTGGAAAAGCTTCAAAAATCACCAAAGTCTTCAAAAACCTCAAAAAAGGCTACCACACCGCGTGCTATGAGTTGCTCCTTGAAGTCAAGTCGCAACTGTATTAACGGTTTTAAGAAAAAGGAAACAAACTTGCAAGACGTTTCCGTCTTGCGAAGCAAGCCCATAGGGAAAATCGTCTTGCGAAGCAACTCAATAAACCAAAAACCCTTTCGTTTTGTGAGTTTTTCGTCTTGCGAGGCACCACTGTAAATGTTTTCTCTGCAAGGTCAAAGTGGGAAACCTCCCATTGTCTTTTCCTTCACAAATCCTGTCTTAAGGGTATGTCTGTGTTTGAATAGGGTGTGAGCCTGTGACCTGGCCCAGGAACTACCGTAAGTATTTATCATTACAAAAGACTGGCCAGGCTACCCAGGAAATCCAATCAAGTAAACCTGCCAGACAGGAGATAAACAATGACAGGAGAAAAACAACATTCAAAATTTCTGTTTTAGACCGCCTTTTTTGTGATGTAGGTATGATGTATCTGAGAGGTGGTCTTAGGTTATACCCCTTCTGTGATGTACGTATGATGTTTATGGGGGTGGTCTTGATCTACAGAGTGGCAATTTCAAAAGTCTTTATAAGGCCTTGCATGCCATTTTTCTGGGTCCTCCTCCTTTTCTGCGTGTGAGGCGAGCACCCTGTTGCAACAGATCAATAAAGATCAAGCTTACTAGCTGCTTTGCTTCTCAATATTCTCTGGTTGGCCTCTGTTATTCTCTCCTACCAATAGGGAACCTATGTAAGGACTCTATATGGGCTCTTGGATACCCCATAAGGGAAATGGGCAGTTTTTGTTTACAACAGATGGCGACGCTCGAAGGGACATTTGGTTACCTGGATTCTGGGAGTGAGGAATGACAGGTGATCCAGCGCGCACCAGGCAGTTTGCCAGGAGGAATAACCAGTCCTCCATTGATCTAAGTTACAACGAGCTTCCAGCCAGCTTCCCCCTCCTGAGGGTCAGTGTGTGTCCCTTGCAGAACTCAGCTGGGAGGAGGAAGACGAAAGGGTTGTGGTGAAAGTGCCATGGTGGTTGGAATTCACAACAAATCAGTCATAAGAACACCAGAAGATCCTGCTGGATCAGGCCAATGACCCAGCTAGTATCCGGTTCTCACAGTTGCCAACCAGGTCGCTGTGAGAAATCTGAAAGCAGGATTCAAGCACAAGAGCAACACGCCCCTCCTGCAGTTTCCAGCAACGAGTATTCAGAAGCATTGCTCCAGCAGTGGAGGCAGAGCAGAGCCGTCATGACTAGTAGCCTTTGCTAGCCTTCTCCTTGTGGGAATGCTGTGGGCAACAGGAGAGGATATATAGGAGGACTCCCTGGTCCTGAATGGGGCAACTGTGCCCCTGAAGGACCAAGTGCGCAGCCTGGGACTCATTCTGGACTCACAGCTGTCCATGGAGGTGCAGGTTAATTCTGTGTCCAGGGCAGCTGTCTACCAGCTCCATCTGGTATGCAGGATGAGACCCTCCCTGCCTGCTGTCTGTCTCGCCAGAGTGGTACATGCTCTGGTTATCTCTCGCTTGGACTACTGCAATGCACTCTTTGTGGGGCTGCCTTTGAAGGTGACCCGGAAACTACAACTAATCCAGAATGCAGCAGCTAGACTGGTGACTGGGGGCGGCCGCCGAGACCACATAACACTGGTCCTGAAAGATATGCGCTGGCTCCCAGTATGTTTCCGAGCACAATTCAAAGTTTTTGTGCTGACCTATAAAGCCCTAAACAGCCTCGGTCCAGTAGACCTGAAGGAGCGCCTCCACCCCCATTATCCAGCCTGGACACTGAGGTCCAGTGCTGAGGGCCTTCTGGTGGTTCCCTCACTGCAAGAAGTCAAGTTACAGGGAACCAGGCAGAGGGCCTTCTCGGTGGTGGCACCTGCCCTGTGGAACACCCTCCCACCAGATGTCAAAGAGAAAAACAACTACCAGACTTTTAGAAGACATCTGAAGGCAGCCCTGTTTAGGAAAGCTTTTAATGTTTCATGTTTTATTGTATTTTAAATATTTTGTTGGAAGCCGCCCAGAGTGGCTGGGGAAGCCCAACCAGATGGGCTCAGTATAAATAATAAATAATAAATTATTATTATTATTATTATTATTATTATTATTATTATTATTATTTATTTTATTATTGATTAATTCTATCCTTCCTATAGTATATTATATTTTAAAATGGGGTTTCAGAGTTTTTACGGGTTTTTGAATGTTTTATGTAGATATTCAATTTCATTGTTCTGTATGGGACAATGACAATAAAGATATTGTATATCGTATATATATTGTATATCGTATATCCTAACTCGTGCTAGCCAGTTTCTTTATATAGCTGAGTGCATTCCCACTGTACACAGCAAGAAGCTGGTTGCAGACTAGTGCGAGTCTCTTAAGACCATAAGCAATTCAATCTGTCTTGCCCAGATTGGGATAGATTCCTGGTAATATCCCTTGAATCCCTCCTAAAAGAGTAAAGGCACCACAGTCTTATTCATAAGTAACAAAAGGAAGTTTACTCACGATCAGGCAGAGCACAGCGTGATCCCTGAAGGCAGGCTTAAGGCTTAAAGTTACAAATATGTACAAATAGGTTTACCCCATATGGGAGATAACCCAGGGACGGCTGGCTGAGAGCCAGCAGTGAAGTCCAGGTGAAGGAGGAAGCAAGCAGGACAAAAAGGAAGAAGCGAGCCAAAGAGGATGTCTTCGGGCTCGCTCCTCAGTTTAAACAGCCCCAGCCACGCCCCCCAGCCAGCGGATTGGCTGGCCGGGCTCTGACGTGGCTGGGATCCCCCAGGCAACGGGGGACAAAGTCCACCGCCCCAAGTAGGGAGTGGGTGGCCATGTGGTCCACCGCAACTCCTCCCCACTGGGAAGTGAAGCAGATCTACTGGTCACATGCAAAGGAAGGATGCTAAGGTTCACTGGCTGGACCAACATCCCTTGCATGTCCACTCTAGCAAAACAGGTAGTGTTGTACTTGACTGCTCTAGTAGATTACATCCCACACTCTGTTGGGATACTGCCAGGGAGACAAAGTCCATCATGGCCCCAAGCCGTCTGCCGGACGATCCATCGATCTCCCGTAGGCACGCAGTATCAGCAATTAGCGACATGAGTTTCCTGAAATAGCTTGCCACATTCCAGAGCTCATGCACACTCTATCAGCAGATAATGCACAGCAAAAGTCGCACGCAGGAGAGCATTATTTACAAGTTTTATTCTGCGTTGATCAGAACAAAGAAAAACATGACTGCCTGCATCAGTGTCTCCGACACAGAGAGAAAACGAAAGCAACAGAAAACATAAACATCCTGTGAACAGGACATGCGCAGACTCTGTGACTCTCAAAGCCTGCTCCCTTTTAAGGTGGAACGGAAATATCCTAACACACTCCTCCATAAATATGTCCAGGGTTCTTTTTTTCCCCACTGGGAGCTCACCGCAACTCAATTCCAGTACCTCTCAGGTGGGTGCCATTGTCATTCTAAGAGAATGAGGGAGGGTGTTCATGGTGAATTCCAGCACCTCCTTTTCCTAGAGAAATAGCACAGAATATGTCTAACCCTCCTCTAAGGCCATCTAAGTCAGTGCCAATCACTGCCTCCTTGGGAAACGAGTTCCATAACTTAACTCTGCGCTGCGTGAAGAAGGGCTTGAGCGGAGGAGGGGAACCAAATGGGGGAAATTATAGGAATGCAGGGATGAACATTTTACGGCGTTGCAGCATGGAGAAAATGGCTAGTTTGGAAGCAGCCTTAGGAGAAAAGATGCTTAATTTCCGCAAGATAAAGTGCTGCTTAATGAATGTTTATGGCATTGCCCTTGAAGGAAAGATGGAAGATAGCCAAATTCCTGCAGCTTACATGATTCATTTTGAGCAAAATGTTCTTGTGCCCTGTTCCCCACTTCCTTGAGTGGCTCAAGACTTCAGGGGCAGCCTGACCCAGATCCAGTTTCCTTTGGATCAGACAGAGCACTAGAGAATCTCAGGGTGTTTTTTTGTAATATTTGCTTTATTTACAAATCCCTAAGCAGAGCCTAAGTGGACGCAAACAGACCGCAGCAGACCTCCCAGCCAACATTTGACCCCCAGAGGGAAATATCCTGCCCTCAAGATGCTTCTTCCATTCAACTAGCCCACAGCTTGTTCCCTCTCTGATCACGTAAGCAGAGCCTGTTGGATCAGGCCAATGACCCATGAAGAAGAAGAAGAAGAAGAAGAGGTGGTGGTGGTTGGATTTGATATCCTGCCTTTCACTCCCTTTAAGGAGTCTCAAAGCGGCTAACATTCTCCTTTCCCTTCCTCCCCCACAACAAACACTCTGTGAGGTGAGTGGGGCTGAGAGACTTCAGAGAAGTGTGACTGGCCCAAGGTCACCCAGCAGCTGCATGTGGAGGAGTGGGGAAGCGAACCCAGTTCCCCAGATTACAAGACTAACGCTCTTAACCACTACACCACACTGTACTCTAGCATCCTGTTCTCGCAGTGGTCAGGCCCTAACAGAAGCCCCAAAGCAGGTAAAAGGTAAGGGCAAAGGACCCCTGGACGGTTCAGTCCAGTCAAAGGCACCAATGGGATGTGGTGCTCATCTCAATTCAGGCCGAGGGAGCCGGCATTTGTCCACAGACAACTTTCCGGGTCATGTATGTTTCCGAGTACAATTCAAAATGTTGGTGCTGACCTTTAAGGTCCTAAATGGCCTCAGAACAGTATACCTGAAGGTGCGTCTCCCAGTGGCAGAGCTTCATGCTCCGGCACAGGGGGGCAGAGAGCAGGCTGGCACATATCCCCGGGGCATGGCGCACGTCCTGGGGGCATGTCATGCCACTTTCAGGGGCATGGCGCCCAGCGCAGGCTCCCCCCCCACACTCCTCTTCCTCCGCCAGGGGCGTCTCCACTCCCGTTGTTTTGCCCGGACACTGAGGTCCAGCTCCAAAGGCCTTCTGGTGGTTCCCTCCCTGTGAGAAGCAAAGTTACAGGGAACCAGGCAGAGGGCCTTCTTGGTAGTGGCGCCCACCCTATGGAGCGCCTTCCCATCAGATGTCAAGGAAATAAACAACTATCTGACTTTTAGAAGATACCTGAAGGCAGCCCTGTACAGGGAGGTTTTTCATGTTTCATGTTTTATTGTATTTTTAATATTTTGTTGGAAGCCGCCCAGAGTGGTTGGGGAAACCCAGCCAGATGGGCAGGCTATAAATAATAAATTGTTGTTGTTGTTATGTGGCCAGCATGACTAAAGCGCTTCTGGTGCAACAGACACCGTGACGGAAACCAGAGCATATGGCAATGCCATTTACCTTCCTGCCGCAGTGGTACCTATCTATCTACTTGCACTGGCGTGCTTTCGAACTGCTAGGTTGGCAGGAGCTGGGACAGAGCAATGGGAGCTGACTCCGCCGTGGGGATTCGAACTGCTGACCTTCTGATCGGCAAGCCCAAGAAGCTCCGTGGTTTAGACCGCAGCGCCACCTTCTCCAAGCTAGTGGCATTCAGGGACACGCTGTCTCCAACTGCAGAGGTGGAACATTGTTCATTTGAAAATGGACCAGAGGCATTTCACAGAAGTTCTTTTCAGTCTGAGGACGGGTGTTTAACTAGGTGCTTTTCAGCTGAAGCAAAGCCATTCCAGGAAAGCTCTGGTGTCCAAGGGAAGCGCAGCAAACATGTTGTTTGGAGGGAGTTGTGCCAACACCCCCTCTTTTTCTTCCAGGCTGACTCAGGAGGACAATGCGGAGTGCATAAACAGCTATTAATTTTCTTCTTCTTCTAAAGACTCTAAAGAATGGCTTTGCCGGGAGAGACAACACCCAGAACTGTCTCCAATCGCCTGCCCCCCTGCAACTCACACAGGCTGCATTCCTGCCCGTTTTTTGAACCACGCAGGGACACTTTATATTTTTTTTATTTCAGTTCTGTTTATTGCCAGCCATGTTTGGCAGGGACGGGCGACTCCCTATCGATTTCCATTATCTCAAAGTGTTTTCACAATTAAAAAAAACCAGCAATGAAAACCATTGTGCAATTTCAGATGTAAAAATGATGTGTGTGTGTGTGTGTGTGTGTGTGTGTGTGTGTGTGTTTTTAAAAAAATAAAACTCAGAAATTCTAAATCCAGATTAAAGTGGGAGGGGAAAATTATGGGCTGGTGTTCTGATGCCAACAACATTGTGTGGTTGGTTGGTGCAAAAAAATAACAATCCTGCACCCTTCTGGGGTGAAAGCAATCCACAATTCAACGCCTTCCTCTTTCTCCCTCTATCAGCAACCTGCAGGTGGCATCAGCATTCAGAAGTGAGTCCTTGTGATATTCTGACAGAGGTACAGTTTACAGCAGCACTGGATTTAGGGCAGTGCAGGTGATTCCCCGACACAGGGTGCTGAGCCAAGGTGGGACAAAATGGAGAAGATCCATAGCTGAGAAGATCCATTTGGGGCACCAAATTTTGGGCTTGCACAGGTGCCATGTTACGAAAGATTGTCAAAATCCACCCCTGCTTCCAGCCTTCAGAAAACATAAGACGAGTGTGCTGGATCTGACCACTGGCCCATCTAGTCCAGTATCCTGTTCTGGCAGTGGACAACCAGGTGCCTCTATTGGAAAACCTACAAACAGGATCCGAGCACAAGAGCAACTCTCCCTTCCTGTGGTTTCCAGAAACTGGTTTCCAGAAGAATCGCTGCTTCCAGCTGTAGAAACAGAGCAGAACCACCTTGGACACTGGCTATCGATAGCCCTCTCCTCCATGAAACTTTTAAAATAATTTAAATTCAATTAAAACTTTTGAATTATGTTGTAACTAAAAATGTGGTGGGGCCCTGGGGGGGCAGATTTGGCCCCTGGACTGCTAGTTTGTCATCCTTCAAATTCTCTTCTGAATTGTGGAGTTGGAGGGGACCCCTGGGGTCATCTAGTCCAACCCCCTGGAAAGCAGGAATCGCAGCTGAAGAATCCCTGACAAATGGCCATCAAACCTCTGCCTAAAAATCTCCAGTGAGTGAGACTCCACCACCTTCCAACGCAGTCAGAAAGTTCTTCCTGATGTTTAGTCGGAATCTCCTTTCTCCTAATTTGCATCCAAACTATTTAATGATAACACTTACATATAAGAAAAATGCAATCCATAATAACCAAGAAAACAGATTTACTTTTACGTTTCTGGAATGACAATGTGAATGATGTCAGGGCAGTATTTTTTTTTAAAAAAAATGCTATATTATCCCTTCCTCCAATTTTCCAGCACAATCTATTTCATTTGCTTTCTTTTCTTCTCGAGAAACGGGGACGTTTGAGAGAGAATAGGTTTTTTTGGGGGGTGGGGAATTGTAATACAGTAATAAAACTTTAATAAAATGATTTAAAAACAGAAATCCTGAGGAGGTTTCTACTGGGCTCTGTCTCTTTTTGCGAGAGCTTCTCCTGCCCTGTTGAGAAGCAACTGTTGTGTGTATGTTTTCCCCCCCTCTCCGGAGCCATCTGGGGAGAAAAGAAGGAAAGCAGCGGGGAACGGATTTCTGGCTGCGCTGCTTTGAGAAAGACGGATGCCGAAGTTGCGCTTCTGCGCGGCGGCGGCGGCGGGCGATTGAGACATCCTCATTAGAGGCTGGGCGAAAGGAGATAGATCTGGCCCTGGCAGGTCTGTGTGCGTCTGGAGAGCGAGGGGGAGAGAGAGAGAGACTTTTGCAGAGAGGGGAAGGCGTGACCAGCATGGAGAATGCCAAAGGACCTCAGAGAGAGAGAGGCATTCTCTCCCTGGCTCTGTCTTTCACACACAAATCTCTGAGCGAAGATAAGCCCGGCAGCTGAAGGTTTGGGGACAGCGCGCAAAATAACACGGTGTCAACAAACCAAACCGCCTCTCCAAAAAGGGATCAAAAGTAATCAGGACCAGCGGAGCTCGCAGGAAAAATGAGGTGAGTTGCTGTCGGGGGGGACGGGGACATCCAAAGCTGTTTTTCTTCCTGAGTCAGATCATTGCCTCCGCCTAACTCTGTAGCGTCTGCACTGACTGGCAGCGGCTGTCCAGGATTTCGGGCAGAGAGCTGGCGATGCCATTGGGGACGGAACCCCGGGGACCTTCTGCGCGCTCCTCCACTTCTGAGCTACGGCCCAACCCGAGGGGAAAGGGGTGTCATGGAGGGCTGGCAAGGGCAGTGGGGCACCAGAGAAAAAAATCGGGGGGGGGGGTGGCACAGAAGGGGCGAAGTATATTTCTAGGCGGGCGAGCTGTGCCCCGCATGTTTAGGACCCTGAGAGAAAGAGAACAGTATCTATTAATAGCAGGAAATTTGGGGGAGAGGCAAATGGGGGCGAGCTCCTTGTTTGGGGGTGCTTGCCCCCCACATCCGGCACCGACCATGGTTATCCACCACCACCATTTCTTCTATTGCACTCTTGCAAGCAGGGGCAGAGAGAAGATTCCTGTTTCTGGGAAAGGAAAAGGTTTAATTCTGGCACTCGTTGGCTCCTAATATTTCTCGAAGCGCTTTATCAGGAGACAGACGGGTGCCAGCTTTCACAAGTGACACCGGGCAGGGGTTAGACTAGATTGACACTCTGGGTCCCATTCTAGGATTCTATGTGCTTCCACTTGAAAACGCCACACATGGAGGTGCTGTTGTTGGCGTGGATGCGTGCTTGTGGGGTTTTAAACTGAACTGTGCCTCGTGCTTTCTGAACCATGTGGGGCTCATCGTCACATTTTTGAAAGCATTCCTGGTTTAAGATGTGGAACTTGAACTGGAACAAAACAGTCTCTTGCTTGCCGGAGCAGTCTTCTGTCTGGAAGATCCTCTTAGGTTTGGATCTCTTTCTGTCCCAGACAGAAACCAGGGAGAAAACAAGCCAGAAAAAAGTTGATACCTGCCCTGATCTGATTCGAGGTTCCCTTGAGTTTCCTGGCACTAGAATGCACCCGTTCCCCCTGAAAGCGCAGCTGGGTTTAAACTGGAGCGAAACTTTTGATATAGAAAAGCCCAATCTTGGCAGGAATGAAACACACCCCCCCCCTTGTTAAAAAAAGAAGAAGAGGAGGGGGAGGGAGGGAGGGGGAGAGAAGGAAGGCTCCCTGTTCCTAACCTCCTGTTTAAGGCACGCTCAAGCTGTGCCCCACATTTTCTCTTGGGGTTAACAAAACAGAGAGCGCACGCTCACGCCTAAGGGTTCAACTAAGTTCCACTCAGAGTAAACATATTAAAATTAATGGATCTAACGCAGACTGTTTACACACTGTAAATTTAAAGGACAATTTCTCCCCTCAAAGAATCGTGGGCACTGTAGTTTGTGAAGGGGTTGCTTCTTTGAAGTACAGTGGTGCCTCGCAAGACGAAATTAATTCGTTCCGCAAGTCTCTTCGTCTTGCGAGTTTTTCGTCTTGCGATGCACGGTGTCCCATAGGAATGCATTGAAAATCAATTAATGCGTTCCTAGGGAAACCGCCTTCAGACCAGGTCCAGGGACAATCTGTCCCCGGACCTCTTCTGAAGGCTGGGGGGGGGGGGACAACAAGGGCTTTTCTTCCCACCCCCAGCATTTTAAAAAACCCCGGGACAGCGTAGGACTTCTCCGCTGTCCGGGCGATCTTAAAATGCTGACGGGCGGCATTTTAAAATCGCCCCGGGACAGCGGAGGACTTCTCCGCTGTCCGGGGCGATTTAAAAGCCCCTGGGAAGGCAGGCAGGGGGGACAAAGACTTTCGCCCCCCGCCCGCCTTCAGAAGGTGTTCCCGCCCCCCGCCCGGCTTCGGAGCACCGGGAGAAGCGATCTCCCCGCAGCCCCTTGCTTCAAAAGAGGTCCGGGGGCAGCGGGAAGCGCTTCCCGCTGTCCCCGGACCTGGGGCTGCGGGGAGAAGATCGCTTCTCCCCGCCGCCCCTTGCTTCAAAAGAGAAGACCCGCTGTCCCGGGGGCAAGCTTCGTTTTGCGAAGCAAGCCCATAGGGAAATTTGTCTTGCGAGGCAACTCGAAAACGAAAAAACCTTTCGTTTTGCGAGTTTTTCGTCTCGCGAGGCGTTCGTCTTGCGGGGTACCACTGTATAACTCTGACAGTGCCCCAGACTACTTTGATGGAATGAATGTGCTCTGAAAGTATAATGTGTGTACAGCATTGCCATCATCCAAAATCAATAAAAATACATGGCTAACTGAGGTTCTGCCTCCCCCCCTAAAAAAAAGGCCTGCCCCCCCCCAACAAAAATCCCATGCTTGTCATGTTCATTTTGTGGGTCTACTTTGAGTAAACTTACCTGACTGCCACCCAATATCAAGAGAGCAGCAAAGTTTTGAATTACACAGACGACTTCTTCAAGGGAGGGTTGCAAGATTTAAGGTTTCACATACAGTGGTACCTCGGGTTAAGTACTTAATTCGTTCCGGAGAACCGTTCTTAACCTGAAACTGTTCTTAACCTTAACCTGTACCTCGGGTTAAGAACTTTGCTTCAGGATGAGAACAGAAATCATGCTCCGGCGGCACGGCAGCAGTGGGAGGCCCCATTAGCTAAAGTGGTGCCTCAGCTAAGAACAGTTTCAGGTTAAGAACGGACGTCTGGAACGAATTAAGTACTTAACCCGAGGTACCACTGTAAATAGGTACTGCTGCAATGGGAAGGTAAATGGCGTTTCCGTGCACTCTGGTTTCCGTCACTGTGTTCTGTTGCACCTAGAAGTGGTTTAGTCATGCTGGCCACATGACCCAGAAAGCTGTCTGTGGACAAACGCCGGCTCCCTCGGCCTGAAAATGAGATGAGCGCCACAACCCCAGAGTCGCCTTTGACTGGACTTAACTGTCCAGAGTCCTTTACCTTTTTTACCTCAAATCCACAATTCTATGGTCCTATTATTCTCGTCCAGAGGTCCTTATCAAGCTGGCCTCATCATCTGAGATGAGGTGGGTAAGAGCAGGGGGAGGGGGTAGAGAGATTTACACATTTGTAGGGATGAGAGGGAGCGACGGTGGCAACATTTGTGCCTTCATTGCAGTTCTGTTGGCAGTCAGGATCCAATGGCAGAAAGGTCATTGGAGAGTTTGTGTATGAAGGTAGCAGCACTAAGTTGTTTTCTGGTCGCTGTTTTGTTAATGCAGTTACTATTTTAGATTATAAATGCTGTATTGTTTTGCCAATTATATAATATGACTTTTGCTTTCATTGTGATATTCTGCTTATTTTTCCGTTGTTGCTTTGTTATAATAATAATAATAATAATTTATTATTTATACCCCGCCCATCTGGCTGAGTTTCCCCAGCCACTCTGGGCAGCTCCCAATTGAGTGTTAAAAACAGTACAGCAGTAAATATTAAAAACTTCCCTAAACAGGGCTGCCTTCAGATGTCTTTTAAAAATAAGATAGCTGCTTATTTCCTTGACATCTGGTGGGAGGGCGTTCCACAGGACAGGTGCCACTACCGAGAAGGCCCTCTGCCTGGTTCCCTGTAACCTCACTTCTCACAATGAGGAAACCACAAGAAGGCCCTTGGAGCTGGACCTCAGTGTCTGGGATGGACGATGGAGGTGGAGAATGCTCCTTCAGGTATACAGGACTTGTTAACAGTGCCTTATGGACTGTAATTGTTTCGCTGGTGATTATGTTAATTATTCCATACAGTTCATGCTAAATTTGTGATGCTTTATTACGTTCCATCGTGTTATTGTTACTTATTGTTCATAAGCCCCATTGGGATTCATTGGAATTAAAAGTGACGTGGAAATATAATACCATAAATCTAAACAATCAGCCCCCAGAGATGCTTCTCTACATTACTGCCTTTTCAGTGGCAGGCAAATCATACAAACCTCCCCACCACAAACTTTTATAAGTATACTAGAAATATTATCCACATGGTCAACAGTTTACTTTATAATGTGCCAAAAAGTCCTATGTAATATTTATTTTGCTTCATCTACGAATCGTATCCTGTGGAACATCCTGAAGCGATTAAGAATGAAAATGTCATGAAAGCATCCATAAAAGCGTCAACAATAAAAACATATAGAAATGGTTTCAAATCTGCTACAGATGCTGGCTGAGATATATATATAAAAATTCCACTTAAAAGGCGTATATGGATACGTGTTAAACATATGTATTAGAAATATTATTCATAGGGAGAATAGGGCAAGGGAGCAATCCTATGGTGGGTTCCACTGGGCATCCCAGCTCAACCAGTGTTCAATCCCCAACTCCAACTAAATTGAAGATATAGTGGTACCTCGGGTTTAGTACTTAATTCATTCCAGAGGTCTGTTCTTTTTTTTAAAAAAAAAATGATGTTTATTGAGAATTTTTAAATTACAAAAAAACAAAGAAAAGGAGAAAAAACAAATAACAATTAAACAATACAAATCGATAAAAGTCAAAAGCAAAAAGCAAAAACAAAACACATAGCACATCAAAATCAGAAAGCAAAAATAAACCACAAAGATTTAAAAACAGATCCAATATTCCCAAATCCTTAACTGTCATTACCTTATTTCATCGACCTCCTCACACCTCCCTTTTTTGTATTCTAGTTGTTGATTGTCACAGCAAATCCTTTCCATTTTTCATAATATTCTGTCATTAAATTGCCTTAATCTATTTTAACCTTATCTTACCATAAAAAACCCTAAAACTTAAAACTTAAATCTTATTTATACCAATTTCTCATAACCATAGCATATTCTTACATAGTTCCTTTTAACATTTTTGCTAAAGCCAAATAATTTCGTTCCAACATTTTTCTAATACTCATTAATTTTAGAAAACATTCCTAAATAGAATTTTTAAAAACTTTCTTCCAATCTTCATCCAACGTCTCTTCCTCCTGGTCTCGGGTTTTGTCAGTCCTTTCTATCCCATCCATCTAGTTCATTAACCTGGTAACCTTATGTCCGAGGCCCTTAAGTCTCTTCCATGTCCCTTCCGCAGATCTTCTTCATATTTATACCTGTACTTTACTTTGTCTTCTGCTCCTTTCACTCATGGAGACTCCAGCTTGACAATATTTTTGTCCCTTCTCAACAGATCAGCCCCTTTTCCATAGTCCACACTGAACTCCATGTGGTATTTAAAAGCATGTTTCAAGGTCCCTCCAAAGTTGAAGATCCCCACAACTCCAAACTCCTCCCGGCCGAACGCCAGACTTGAAAAGTCAAAACATCCCTGCATAGGGATCCAGCCCCCCATCTCCAAGCCAAACAAGACTCTATCTCTCCAAATCTGGCTTTTTCCAGGTTCATTCGTCAGATCCAACAACTCATGTTCCTGCTGGGCCGCAGTTCCCTCCATCTCTGCCTCCCGGCGTCCAGCCACAGCCTCCTCCCTCATCTGATCTGTCAGAGCACACTCCTGAATTGATTCCTGAGTGGGTTCTATATAGATACCCACTACCTGTCCAAAATTTCTGATCGCAACAGTCATCAAATCCGTCTTCTCATGTAACTGTTCCAATAAAGCACTTGTCTTGCAGAAAGCATGCACCAGAGCCTCCGAGTACATTGTTGTGCAAGGTCAAAGTCTGATCCCACGATCTTAATCTGTTGCAGCTGCAAAGCTCCCCAGTTCAGATTGAATAACAGTTTCACAAGTTCCCTCTAGGGGAAGAACTTCTATTTGTATCCATCTCTCTCTCTCTCTCTTTTTTTTTTTAAAGCAGATCTAACAACAAAGTTTCCTTTTTCAGATATTTTGTCAATATTTTATTCCTTTTAACTGCGAAGGAGAACAATGGAATCACTATGTTTCTCTTCTTTTAACTGTCTGTCAAAAACGTTTATCTATAGTCAATGAACTCCGAAAACATCTGTCCTGACACCCCGCTCCCAGGTTCAAGACGGTGGAAAATTGCTTTTCTTTACACACTCTTCTGCAGGTTTAAACAGTCCAGGGGGGGGGAATCCCCCCTCTTCTCCTGCTTCCAAGGGGGGTTCAGTAATTTTAGATGATGAAAGTTGATCCTTTGCAAACGGTTTACTAAACTCTAGCTTGCCATGTCTTTGCTTTAATCTTTCTACAAAAAGCGGAAGGCTGACTTCCTGTTTAGACCTTCCCGCTTCAGTGCCAAATTAAAGGAATTTCTTAGTCCAATTTTCCGTTTTACTCACGGGTCGTTGTTTAGAGTCCAATTGTCCAAATTTAACCTACTCACGGGTAGTTGTTTTTGTAGCCAGATTGTCACAGGAAAAAGGTAGCGCTCTCCGGTAACGGCTGTGCGGCTTCACTCCACGGAAGAAGCAGTTGACTCTCAGCACCGCGCCGCTTGCCCCGCTTCGCTCCGGAGCCCGTAATTGGGTTCCTTTACAAATTGGGGGGGGCGCGAAAGGTGCCCGCCGAGTCCCACGGTCACAGGCTTCACCTGCCTGTGATTTTTTAAAGGGTCCCCGCTTCGCCGTAGCGGAACAGACCCAATTTCCATAGAGCCAGTCCCTCCGAATCAGAGGGAGTCCACCATTACCAATGGCGCCACCCCGGAAGTCCCCTCCAGAGGTCTGTTCTTAACCTGAAGCACCACTTTAGCTAATGGGGCCTTCCGCTGCTGCCGAGCTGCCGGAGCACAATTTCTGTTCTCATCCTGAAGCAAAGTTCTCAACCCAAGGTAATATTTCTCGGTTAGCAGAGTCTGTAACCTGAAGCGTATGTAACCCGAGGTACCACTGTATGCTGGCATAATTTGCCCATCCCATCTGAGCTGACGCCAAGCGTAAATCCCCAAAAGGCAGTACAGTGGTACCTCGGGTTAAGAACTTAATTTGTTCCGGAGGTCCGTTCTTAACCTGAAACTGTTCTTAACCTGAAGCACCACTTTAGCTTATGGGGCCTCCCGCTGCTGCACAATTTCTGTTCTCATCCTGAAGCAAAGTTCTTAACCCAAGGTACTTTTTCTGGATTAGCAGAGTCTGTAACCTGAAGCGTCTGTAACCTGAAGTGTCTGTAACCCGAGGTACCACTGTATTCTGGGAGTGGGGTGGGACTAGGCAGGGGAGACTTAATCTGGATCCTAACTCTATTCAGCTCCGTCAAATGACATGGTAAATACAGTACAGGGTAAAGGTAAAGGGACCCCTGACACTTAAGTCCAGTCGTGAACGACTCTGGGGTTGCGGTGCTCATCTTGCTTTACAGGGCAAAGGATCTGGCGTTTGTCCGCACACAGATTTTCCGGGTCATGTGACCAGCATGACTAAGCCACTTCTGGCAGAGCAGCACATGGAAACGCCGTTTACCTTCCCGCCGGAGTGGTATCTATTTATCTACTTGCACTTTGACCTGCTTTCGAACTGCTAGATTAGGAGGAGCAGGGACCGAGCAACGGGAGCTCACCCCGTCACAGGGATTTGAACCACCGACCTTCTGATTGGCAAGCCCTAGGCTCTGTGGTTTAGACCACAGCACCACTGTAAAAACAGTAGTCTAAGTCAACCTTTATTTTAAAGAGTTTGTTATCCCTCTGAAAATAAAGAGAGCCCGCTGGATCAGGCCAGTGGTCCATCTAGTCCAGCATCCTGTTTTCACAGGAGCCAGCTGGATGCCTCTTCCGAGAAGCCTACAAGGAGAATCCGAGCACAAGAGCAACTCTCCCCTCCTGTGGTTTCCAGCAATTGGGATACAGAAGCATCACTGCCTCCAGTTGTGGGTGAAGAGCATAGTCATCGTTGCTCCTAGCCATCCATAGCCCTCTCCTCCTCCATGAATTTCTCTAATCCCCTTTTAAAGCCATCCGAGTTGGTGGCCATCACTGCCTCCTGTGGCAGGGAGTTCCGTAGTTTAACCGCACGGCGTGAATACGTTCTTTTCTCAGACTTGACCCTTCCAGCTTTCCGTTTCATTGGCTGGCCATGAGTTCTAGCATTCGGGGAAAGGGAGGGAAACATTTCTCTCTCTCTACTTTCTCCAGGCTGCGCATCATTTTTATAAATATCTGTCATGGCGCCTCTTGTTCTGACAGGATTGGGCCAGCTAAGTTGGCTGTAGCTGTGCTGCTTCCTGGTTGGGGTTTGGATCTGGTGTAAGTTAACTTACGCCAGCTTGCTTCATGCCAGCTTCTTGCATACAGGGTTGCTGTGATGGTCCAATTTTGTCTTCAGAAGGCTTTTCCATCATGTTGTAGCCTTTGAGATAGGGAGGGAGGGAGCAGAGAGAGAGAGAGAGAGGCATTAGAGGACGTTCCTGTCCATATATTCTGAGCAGATTTTTCCTTTGGCTTGCAGCTTCTGTGGTCAGATGGGGACTCTCAGAAGCCTACTTGCTAGAAACCTCAACTCATCTGGAGGAAAAGAGACCCGTGCGCCAGCTCAGCCTCATTAACTGTCCTTGTTTTGAACTGGGTGCCAGATCAGCCAATTAAAATCTCTTCACATGCACACTATATATACCAGTTCAGAGCATCAAACCCCAGAACCCTGCAATGAATTCCTTGGATCATCAGCATGTCACTGCCTCGTGGCTCCCAAACCCTCAGTGATCCAGTTGTTTTCCTAGCCCCACAAATCCCTCCTGCAAGTACCCAAGTCCAGGGCCGGCCCAAGACCTTTTGGCACCTGAGGCGAACCGCAAAATGGTGCCCCCTCCCCAACAGGGAAGAAGAGGCGAGTGGAGATTTACTTCAGGAAGAAGGAGGGGAATGAAGATCGGCATTGGGGTCGACTGCCCCTGTGGATCCTGACACCTGAGGCGGTTGCCTCACCTTGCCTCATGGGTGGGCCGGCCCAAGTCCCTCCTGTTTGTGTTACTTATCAGTTCATCAATTTCTGTTTTCAGCCCGAACAAGCTTTCAAAGCATAGGCATCCACACAGAGGGAGATGAATCTCAATCTCCAGAGTGCCAGATTTAAAAAGAGTAAATTTCTAGCTTTTGAAGAACTGAGATATGAGGCAAAATGTACAGGCACTACTCTCCTCTCTCTTTTTGTGAGAAACTAGCTGGGGGGGGGGGCTGCTGGCAGCCACAAATTTCAACTTGGCTACCAAATTTCCAGAAGATGCATGTAGACCACTAAAGGAGACATTCTTGTTCTCCAGAAGCACCCATGTTGGGCTTTCCTGGGATCTAAGGTCAAGCTTTCTCTCGGTGTAGGTAGGGAGAAGAGTCGGTGGAGGAAGGTTGGAAGAAGTTTAAAGATTATCTGCAGAAGCACTGTAAAATTAAGGAATGTTAAAAGGACGTTTGATTGAAAATAAGTGGTACTGGTAAAGAGATGCTTATGAAAATGTAAATAGGGAATGATAATTGGAAATGGATATTTATAATAATAGGTTAATATATGGAGTAAGGATAAAATGCTAGAGGGTAAGGATTTGCTGAATTTAATATTTGAACTGGAATACAAAATGGGAGGTGTGAGGAGGTCAAGAAATTAGTGAAGAAAACATAAGATTTGAAAATATCAATCCATTTTTAGCCCTGTTTTGTGGTTTTTTCTCTTCTTTTTACTTTTCATTTTTTATTTTCTATTTTCTTCTATCTTTCTTCTATCAACTGTTCTTCTACAGTGTATTCTTATTTGTCTTGTTTTTGTAGTTTAAATGTTTAAACGTTTAAAAGTTGGATTTTGTTTTTATTGTTTGTTGTTTGTGAAAAGATAATAAATATTATTTTAAAAAAACGACAAAAAAATGAATGTGTGGGGGTGGGGCAGGGTCGGATTTAGGTTTGATGAGGCCCTAAGCTCCTGAAGGTAATGGGGCCCTTTATATGTCCAGCTGTCCTTTGCCAACAACAAACTGTCACTGTTTTTTGTGTTGAATATCTGCTATATGGTAATTGATGGACCTCATAGGTATCTAAAGTCATTTGCCCATGTTGCCCTGCAAGCAGTCCATGCACAATGTAGGCACCCTATATATAGAAATAAGCAAACCAGGGATATTTTAGGGAGCAGGTGAGCAGGCAGGGCCCATGACTTACATCATAGGAGCCTACACAACACTACTCTTCAATTTCCATTTCCATGGAAGAGTAATGAAATTCCCTCTATACAAGATTGGATCCAAAAGCTGACAGAATATGCAGAATTAGATGGTCTATCAGAAAAAATAAAGAATAAATCAAAGCAGGAATTTGTTTCAAAATGGGAGGTTTTCAAAGAATATTTGAAATATAAATATAATAATTTAAATTTGGTTGCAGCATTCGAGGGACTTCCGTAATAGTTGCAAGGCAGATATAAGAATTAAGATATATTAAGAAAAGAATTAATAATGATAAAAGTGTGTACTGGCAATAAGTTATAAATCAAAATATGGAACAGACATGAGGCTGAGTCTTTAGTGTTAAGACCAATTTGTGTCTTATTGTTTATTAAGAAAATTCAGTATCTATTGTTATTCCTGTGTGTAATTTGGTATTTGTGTTTTCTTTTTTCTTTTCTTGCTGTATCAATAAAAAATAAAAAGGAGCCCACACAACACAAAACACTGTTGCTGTATGTAGGTTTTATTTTATTTGTTTCTTATCTTATATTTTGGAAATGTACATCCAGGTTTATTTCCTTTAATTTGGGGGGGGGGGCAAGCGAGTGGGGCCCTAAGCTATAGCTTATACGTAAATCCGGCACTGGGATAGGGGTTGGGAGGGTGTTACCTAGGAAATCATAGAATCATAGACTTCTAGAGTTGGCTGGGACTCTAAAGGTCTTCTAGTCCAACCCCCTGAAATGTAGGAATCACAGCGAAAGCATACCCAACAAATGACCCTCCAACCTCTGCTTAAAAACTCAAATGAAGGGGAGTCTACCACCTTCTGAGGGAGTCCGTTCCCCTGTCGAACAACCGTTAGCATCAGAGAGTTGTTCCTGATGTTTAATGGTGGCTGGGAGTGGCCGCCGAGACCATATAACACCGGTCTTGAAAGACCTACATTGGCTCCCAGTACGTTCACAATTCAAAGTGTTGGTGCTGACCTTGAAAGCCCTAAACGGCCTCAAAGGCCCAGTATACCTGAAGGAGCGTCTCCACATCCATTGTTCTGCTCAGACACTGAGGTCCAGCTCCTGCGAAGCCAAGTTACAGGGAACCAGGCAGAGGGCCTTCTTGGTAGTGGCACCCGTCCTGTGGAACGCCCTCCCACCAGATGTCAAAGAGAACAACAACTACCAGACTTTTAGAAGACATCTGAAGGCAGCCCTGTTTAGGGAAGCTTTTAATATTGAATAGGTTATTGTACAGTGGTACCTCAGGTTAAGTACTTTATTCATTCCAGAGGTCCATACTTAACCTGAAGCTGTTCTTAACCTGAAGCACCACTTTAGCTAATGGGGCTTCCTGCTGCTGCCGCGCCCCCGGAGCACGATTTCTGTTCTCATCCTGAAGCAAAGTTCTTAACCTGAAGCACTATTTCTGGGTTAGCGGAGTCTGTAACCTGAAGCGTGTGTAACCTGAAGCGTCTGTAACCTGAGGTACCACTGTATTTTAATACAGTGGTACCTCGCAAGATGAATGCCTCGCAAGACGAAAAACGCGCAAAACGAAAGAGTTTTCCGTTTTTTGAGTCGTTCTGCAAGACGAATTTCCCTATGGGCTTGCTTCGCAAGACGAAACGTCTTGCGAGTTCTTGCGAGTTTGTTTCCTTTTTCTTAAAGCCGCTAAGCCGTTAATAGCCGCTAAGCCGCTAATAGCCGTGCTTCGCAAGACGAAAAAACCGCAAGATGAAGAGACTCGCGGAACGGATTAATTTCGTCTTGCGAGGCACCACTGTATTCTGTTGAAAGCTGCCCACAGTGGCTGGGGAAACCCAGCCAGATGGGCGGGGTATAAATAATATATTATTATTATTAATTATTTTTACCATTGCACATAAATGGCGAGGAAGTGGAGAGGGTTGGTAGTTTTAAATACCTGGGCATTTATATCTCGGAGGACCTCTCATGGACTGCAAATATTAATATGGTTGTGAGGAAGGTGCAGGGGAGGTTGTATTTCCTGAGAATGCTCAGGGGACTGAATCTATCCCAGCACCTACTTCTGTCCTATTATCATAGTACCATCGAGAGTATCTTAACCTATAGTATATTATCGTGGTATGGGAGCAGCTCTGAAACGGATAAAAAAGCTTTACAGAGAACAATTAAAATTGCCCAGAATGTTATTGGGCTCCGACTACCAACCCTGGATGAGATCTTCACGTCTCGCATCTTGAAGAAGTCACATAATATTCTGAGAGATCCCACCCACCCTGCTCACAACTTCTTTGAACTATTGCCTTCGGGCAGAAGATATAGGACGATGAAAACACGAACCACACGCCTTCTGAATAGTTTCTATCCAAGAGCTCTGATTGCACTAAATAATGATCTCAGGGCCAGTTGCAAGGATTAGCAAGCAGGGAGTAGGAAGGAATGAGAT
Organism: Podarcis liolepis; assembly: GCF_965112155.1. Lineage (NCBI taxonomy): Eukaryota > Metazoa > Chordata > Lepidosauria > Squamata > Lacertidae > Podarcis > Podarcis liolepis. Next base: position 100,778,454 of record NC_139556.1, on the reverse strand, counting down.
AGGTTTCAGGTTATGTTATGCCTTTAATAGGACATGCTATATTCTGGATTATGTTATGTTTTATAGATTATGTCTGAATAGGATGAGAGTGTCGGAGATACGTGCAAATGTATATGTGAACCCGGTCTTTGGGTGGGTGTTTGATTTTCGTTGTTGTGTATACTGTGTATATACGGACAATGACAATAAATTATCTTATCTTATCTTATCTTATCTTATCTTATTATTATTATTATTATTATTATTATTATTATTATCATCATCATCATCATCATCATCATCTCCTTTCCTGTCATTTGAATCCATTGGTAGTCATCACGCTCTCTCTCTGTCTCTCCTGCAGGTACTTCCTGGTCTGGTCCCTCTGTGCCTTCCACCTCGTCAAAGCAGACACCATTGAACTGACCGACATGTTTGGGGAGATCCAGTCTCCAAATTATCCAGACTCCTACCCCAGTGATTCGGAAGTGACTTGGAACATATCGGTGCCGGATGGCTTTCGGGTCAAGCTCTATTTCATGCATTTTGATCTCGAATCGTCCTACCTTTGCGAATATGACTTTGTGAAGGTGAGCGTCACTGGCTTTTGTTCATTCATTTCATAAAAAAATTACACCACTGAATTGCAAAAGGAAAAAAAAAGAGGGGGAGGAAGCTTCCAGGTGGTTTGCAAGAAAGCTAAAACAATAAGTAAGAATTATTGACAACAATAATTTAAGGTATTTGGAAAGTTAAAATAACAATGGACCAAAACTGGATTAAAACTCACATCAACATTCTAATAATCTGGGTAAGGCATGTGCCAAAAAGAGTACAGCGAAGGCACCTTTCTGATATCAAGTGGCAGGGAGTTCCAAAGCGTAGCTGCTGTCACACAAAATGCAGCAGTTGGTCTTGGCTGGGGATGAGTAGGTTCACCCAACCCCACATTCCATTCCTTTTTTTTTGCTTCAAATTTTCACTCTGCATTACTGACCCGTTCTCTTTAATTCCCGTTTACACAGATTGCACAGATTATTCCGGAGTTAAAGGATATATTGTTTGCCACACCGTTCATTTCTTTGCACCTCTTCCTCTGCTATGTTTCCATGTTGCTTGTGAACTCTTGACGTTTGCGTTTTCCAAAACACTGAAAAAATAGGCACCCGCATGCCTGTATCAGTGTAAATCTTCTTTAGTCCCGTTTGTATTCCAGCTGCTGAGATTCACAAGTAGCGAGAGCACTGCTCCCATTGACATAAGCTGTTGTGCTCCAAAACATCTGGCTAGGGGAGGATGGTCTATGGTCCGACAGAGATTTTTTCTGCAGGTTTGCACCAGACCTTTGGTTGATTGTCCCTCCAAGGCCCTTTTAAAATGTGTTTGAGGGGGTTATTGGTGTTAGAATTCCTGCTCCATGATTGCAGTCATGGGATTGTTGTCTTTCACGTGACGGTGTATGTTTTGACTCCACAGAGTGGGAAGTGACGGAGACAGGATGTTTGGGTTACTGTGTTCCGTGGAGTGGGACTAATGTCCTTTGTTCTTATTCTCTTTGCTGTCTGATTCTAGAGAGAGAGGGAGCCATGTTGCAGTGCTCCATGTCTGTTTAGATGTAAATAAAGTAGATTACCCAAAATGCTGAGTTGCTGAGGTCTGTTACACATGATGCACAAACTCTGTGGATCCCTAAGTGTGCCGGTGTTGGTTGGCATCGGTCACTGTGATGTTCGGGCAGAAGAAAGGTTTTGAAGCTCCTGAACGATTGACCAGGAGGGCGGGAACATGCCAGTCGGGTATGTGTTTCTGCCAGGGTCCTACTCGAGTGTAGGCTGAGCTCTTGACAATTGGAAGGTTTCTGTTTTTGTTTTTATTATGTATTTTGTGTTTTTATGTTGTAATTTGTATCCTGAGGCCTGCGGGTATAGGGCGGCATACAAATTTAACAGCAACAACAACAACACATATAAAGTGTTCCTGAATATCTGTCAGGCACCACCAAGAGGCTGTTAGTCCCTGATAAGGAACCAGTTCCCCATCCCCGAGGGAGACTCAGTGGGGGAAAGGGGCAAGGAGGGTGACTTGCCCAAATCTGGAGCCATCCTTGCCCACCATCCCACGACAGAGAGAGAAAAAGCGAGCGTGTGTCTGAAGCTAGGGATAAGGACCCTTTGCCCTCTACATCCTCTCTCAGTTCCTATTTATGTGACATTTGTTTTTCCTTCGTTCCATTTAAAACACATTCTGTCATCGTTCTGGCTCATCCAGGATAAAAGACATCTCTGGAATCTCCATTCACGCCAGCTCACTCCCTTGCGCAACGCTCTCAGACGTAATAATTGCTTGCAGCGGTTTGGGATTTAAGTGCGCCGTTCCGTGGAGGCTGTCAAGTAACGTTGAGGACTTTAGGAGCAGCCCGACTGGATGGGACCAGGGATCCCTCTGGCCCCAGTATCCTGTTTGCAACTGGGGAGAGGCCCCCAACCCAGAAGCCCACAAGTAGTGCAGATAAAAGAAAGGACTCGTTTGTGCAGTTCATGGTTAAACTGTGGAACTCCCTGCCACAGGAGGCAGTGATGTTGTTGTTGTTGTTTCGTCGTTTAGTCGTGTCCGACTCTTTGTGACCCCCTGGACCAGAGCACCCCAGGCACTCCTGTCTTCCACTGCCTCCCGCAGTTTGGTCAAACTCATGCTGGTAGCTTCGAGAACACTGTCCAACCATCTTGTCCTCTGTCATCCCCATCTCCTTGTGCCCTCCATCTTCCCCAACATCAGGGTCTTTTCCAGGGAGTCTTCTCTTCTCATGAGGTGGCCAAAGTCTTGGCGCCTCAGCTTCAGGATCTGTCCTTCCAGTGAGCACTCAGGGCTGATTTCCCTAAGAATGAAGAGGTTTGATCTTCTTGCAGTCCATGGGACTCTCAAGAGTCTCCTCCAGCACCAGAATTCAAAAGCACCCATTCTTCGGCGATCAGCCTTCCTTATGGTCCAGCTCTCACTTCCATACATCACTACTGGGAAAACCATGGCTTTAACTATACAAACCTATACGGAGGCAGTGATAGATGTCTTTAAAAGAGGATTAGACAGATTCATGGAGGAAAGAGCTATTGTGGCTCTGCTCTGCTCCCACCAGTGCTTCTGAATACCAGTTGCTGGAAACCACAGAAGGGGAGAGGGCTCCTGTGCTCATGTTCTGCTCACTGGTTTCCCATAACAGGCATCTGGTTGGCCTCTGTAAGAAAAAAGATGCTGTATAATAATAATAATAATAAATAATAATTTATTTATACCCCGCCTTCCCCAGCCAGAGCTGGGCTCAGGGTGGCTAACTTCAATAAAATTTCAGTAAAAACATAATAAGAAGGTGGGGAAAAGAAAAAAACAATTTAAAATACAGGTTAAAATGCAATTTAAAATGCAGCCACAATTTAAAAATCAAAACCATAAGGGGAGGGAAACATAAGGGTCAGACCAAGTCCAAACCAAAGGCCAGGCGGAACAGCTCTGTCTTGCAGGCCTCGCGGAAAGATGTCAAGTCCTGCAGGGCCCTGGTCTCTTGTGACAGAGCGTTCCACCACGTCGGGGCCAGTGCTGAAAAGGCCCCGGCCTTAGTTGAGACCAGCCTAGCCACCTTGCGACCTGGGACCTCCAAAGTGTTGTCATTTGTGGACCTTAAGGTCCTCCGCGGGGCATACCAGGAGAGACTGGATGGGCTATTGGCCCTTTTCTATGTCCTTATATTCTTGCAGTCCAAACAATCTGGAGGACATCTGTTTGGGACTCGTGATGTATTCTGTGGCCTGAATTGCAGGGATCCCATGGGAGGTTTCCAGAGCTCCTTGGGTGAAAATCAAAAAGGAGGAGGAGTTTACAAAGTGTTAAAAAGTTTGAAAGACATTGTCAGGAGTGTGAGATGTTGGCGACTACTGCCTTGCAGATGTCTGTGTGATTCCACCTGCTTGAAGCTCTGCTTCCCAAAATAATTAAAAACGGAGAGGGGGGTGGGTCCTCCTTTGATTTTCTCTGGCTTTGTTTCTCCTTGCTAACAGCTGCTTGCCCTTCCTGCTCACTGTCCTTTTCTTCCTCTGCATCTTCTCCAAATGCAAAGTTCAGAGCCTTATGGTAAAAAAATATATATATATGCATGAATATACCGTATTTTTCGCTCTACAAGACACACTTTTTCCCTCCTAAAAAGTAAGGGGAAATGTGTGTGTGTGTTATGGAGCGAATGCAGGCTGTGCGGCTAAGCCAGAAGCCAGAACAGCTGCTTTCACTGCGCAACAATCCCTCTTGCTGTTCTGGCTTCTGGGATTCAGAATATTTTTTATCATGTTTTCCTCCTCCAAAAACTAGGTGCGGTCTTATGGTCTGGTACGTCTTAAAGGTAAAGGTAAAGGGACCCCTGACCATTAGGTCCAGTTGTGACCGACTCTGGGGTTGCGGCGCTCATCTCGCTTTACTGGCCAAGAGAGCCGGTGCACAGCTTCCAGGTCATGTGGCCAGCATGACTAAGTCGCTTCTGGCGAACCAGAGCAGCGCACGGAAACACTGTTTACCTTCCCGCCAGAGTGGTACCTAGTTATCTACTTGCACTTTGACGTGCTTTCGAACTGCTAGGTTGGCAGGAGCTGGGACCGAGCAATGGGAGCTCACCCCGTCGTGGGGATTCGAACCGCCGACCTTCTGATCGGCTAGTCCTAGGCTCTGTGGTTTAACACACAGCGCCACCCGCGTCCCCTGGTGTGTCTTATGGAGTGAAAAATACAGTAAATAGATCATTTGGTATTGCTGCTGCCTTTTTTTGTTTTTTTAATGTGATGGAGGTGTAAAGAAGAAAATGTTGGAACCTGCCCAGGTTGGGCAGATGACTTATCTCCACCAATATCACTGTGTATGATTCAGACCTATCACGGGTATGACCAACTTTTCTGGGTGGGAGGTTCTCCAGAGAAACTGAGATCCCACGTCGGTTGCTAAATAGCTGCTATCAGGCTGACATGAAAAGTCTTGCTGCCATCCATCAGATGGGGAAATGTAAAGTTCTTTTTTGCCAAGTGCTTGTGGGCTGAGGAAGGGGCAATTCATGCAGCTGTTTCGATGGTGACTCGCAAAGAATAGTACATACAGCGCTTTTTCAAACACCAAAGTATTTTATGGGTAGTACACGATGTGATCTGTTCATCACACATGCATGCAAACACAGGCATGGACAGCTGTCATGATAGAACCCAGGGAATAGGACCATTGGGGATCAAACTGTATAATATATACCATACTTTTCCGTGTATAACATGTCCTCATGTATAACACGCCTCCAGAGTTGTGGAGCTTTTTGCGGGGAGGCGGGCCCCAAGTATACAGTCATACCTCAGGTTCCGAATGTGATCCATGCGGGAGGCATATTCGCAACCCGCAGTGTTCGCAACCCGCAGTGCCGCATCTGTGCATGACGCGATTCGGCGCTTCCGTGCATGCGTGTTATGTCATTTTGTGTTTCTGGCATGCGCGAGCGCCAAAACCCAGAAGTAACCCATTCCAGCACTTCCGGGTTCAGCACAGTCCACAACCCGAAAACGCGCAACCGCAGCATTCGTAACCCGAGGTATGACTGCACACAGAAAATCTAGAAGGAATTTGAGGCAAGACTTTAGGGAGCACCTTTCACCTCCTCCTCTGTTTGAAGGATGCTCAGGATACAAACTAGAAACCATAAGACTGTCAGGCAGGCCACACCAGGAGCAGGTCTGAATGATGCATGGATCACGGAACTGGTCCGTCGCAATACATGGCCTGAGGTTGCATCAGTCGTCTTCCCAGGTGGACCACATAACTCTGTGAGGTCCATTCCTAGCTGAATGGATGCGAGAGGAAGGGAAGGTGCCTGCTATCTTACTAATCATTTTCCAGAAGGAAATTGTCCAGTTGCAAAGAGCTTCTAAGATGGAAGGAACTATGTCTGCCCAAACTCTCCCATCTATTGCAAATATTAGTTACGTTATTCGTTTCCTCTACATTTCTGCAACCATCTGCGATTTCTTTTTTAACTCTCTTGAAAATTCACAGCTGCTTTAACACGAATTTCTCCTGCTAAACACAATTTTGCAAGCCGTTTCACCTGACACAAGACATTCTTGTATGTAATTTTGATGTAATATTCAGTTCCCCCTCGTATATGCTTTGGTGTGCATTTTGGTTCATATGTTTTTGTACATCAGCGAAGTGCGTATTTCTAAGGATTGTCTGTTTTGGTGCATATATCGGTTTGAGAATAGTGTAGTTTCTCATGAAAATGCAAACAAAATCCAAATTATCCTCCATCCCTAGCTGGGTGCAGAAACTTTGGGGGTGGGTGGGGAACCACTTCTGGACTGAAAGCACCCCAGGGGTTAACTGATGGGGGCAGGCTATTTTTGGAGAGAAGTGAGTCAGAGCTGACAACCCGTTTAACATCAAACACCCGCTTAGCAGACATCTCCCAGCCTCTGTAGGATTGTGGGGCTTCTGTTATGCAGCAGGAATTGCAGAGTTGTTTTGCATTCTTCAAGTCAGCAGGAATCCCAGCTTGTTAAAAAGGTCCAGACCCAGAAATGGGTGTGAAAGGGACTTGCACTCCCTTCGCCCAAGCTGTTTTCAAAAATCTGAACAAGGATCAAAGCATCAATGATGATTTTTTACGCTTGTAAGTTTAATCTTGACCTGGCAATTGCATTTGCTCAGAAGCCACTAGAAACTGAGTCGTAGGGGCAAGGGAGCTGTGGCCAGATTCTCACAGTAAGCCTGGTGGCAAGAGCCTGGTGGCAAGAGCGATAGCTGTTAATGTCAGGATCTATTAAAGAGCCTGTCATGGCACCCACGCCAAAATACTCATTTATTATTTTATTAGAAGTATTAAAGGATGCGGGTGGTGCTGTGGTCTAAACCACTGAGCCTCTTGGGCTTGCCGATCCAAAGGTTGGCGGTTCGAATCCCTGTGACGGGGTGAGCTCCCGTTGCTCGGTCCCTGCTCCTGCCAACCTAGCAGTTCGAAAGCACACCAAAAAAGTGCAAGTAGATAAATAGGTACCGCTCCGGTGGAAAGGTAAACAGCGTTTCCGTGTGCTGCTCTAGTTTTGGTGTTCCGTTGCGCCAGAAGCGGCTTAGTCATGCTGGCCACATGATCTGGAAAAACTGTCTGTGGACAAAACGTCGGCTCCATCAGCCTGTAAAGCGAGATGAGCACCGCAACCCCAGAGTCATCTGCGACTGAACTTAACTGTCAGGGGTCCTTTACCTTTACCTTTTAAAAGTATTAAATGTCTTTACATCCTGCCTTCCTTCCCAAGCTGGGATTCAACATTTTAAAACTTCATAAAATACAAAGTAATAAAAACAAACCCATTGGAAACAATAATTAAAATACACCAGAACACATTTAGAACCGACAATTAAAATATGATTTGCCCTGACAACAGCCTGGTGGTGATTAACATTGTCTGCACCTCAGCTTCCAAAGACCCATCTGAACAGGAAAGTCTCAGCCTGTTGACAGAAGGATAACAGGGAGGGAGCCAGGCTATCTTCCCTTGGGAGGGAGTCCCACCATCCGGGAGCAGCCACAGAAAAGGTCCTGTGTCGTGTGACCACCATCTATGCCTCTGATGTTGATGGGATGGAGAGAAGGGGTTCACCTGAGGATTTTCGGCTTCCGTTGGAGAGGAGGTCTTAGGAAAAGGGGGAAAGTGTTGCTCCGCCTACTTTTGCTTCTGGCCCCGCCCACCACTAGCACAAGACCCTGGAAAGGGAAAGCATTCCTCAGGCTGAAGAAAGCTCCCTGCCTCCGATTTAAGGAGCGGCAACAAGGAGTGTCATATTTGGTACATGAATCAGAGAAGCGAGGTTCGTTTTGGTGCAAGGAGGAAAGAACATCTTGATCTGGTCCCCTGCGCTCCAGGGAAGCAGCTGAGCACAGGCTTGACTCTGGAGGAGCTAAGCCAGCCCCTATTTCCGTGGCTCCTGGCAGGTCCTCAATTGCCACAGGATCAGCGTGTCTTTGGCCAAGGCTTTGCTGCAGCTGCCACAGGGGGCCTGAGCGTTCGCCACTGCTGCCTCCTGCACATTTCTTTGCAAAACCCGTGCAGTTTCGACACTGCCGTCACAGATCGGGGTTTTGTTTGTCTTCATTCCCAACAGCACCATAGTTAATCCTCCATGTTTTTCTAATTTTGCAGCTATTCTGCCAGCCCAGCAGGCTGTTCCGTGGGGTGTGGCCTGGGCCATCTGTAGCCCTGCACTTAAATGCAATAATGAAAAAATAGGCCTGGGATCCCTAACTCTCCCCAAAGAACAGCTTCGTTTTATGCCTTGAGAATGGAAATATATCTGCAAGCTTTGCTCACAGAGAAAGTCAACAATCTTTATAGGGACCCTCTTTCCCCTCTGGATTACCACTGGAAATCCAACGCGGTTTCCATTCATGAGAGCTAGAAACTTATTTGTTAAATGAAGGCTGGTGTCCTCTGGAGCAATTCTGTGTCTGTTGGGCACTTTTTAAAAGGAACGCGGGTGGCGCTGTGGGTTAAACCACAGAGCCTAGGGCTTGCCAGTCAGAAGGTCAGCGGTTCGAATCCCCACGATGGGGTGAGCTCCCATTGCTCGGTCCCTGCTCCTGCTAACCTAGCAGTTCGAAAGCACGTCAAAGTGCAAGTAGGAGGTACCGCTCCGGCGGGAAGGTAAACGGCGTTTCTGTGCGCTGCTCTGGTTCGCCAGAAGCGGCTTAGTCATGCTGGCCACATGACCTGGAAGCTGTACGCCAGCTCCCTCAGCCAATAAAGCGAGATGAGCGCCGCAACCCCAGAGTCGGCCACGACTGGACCTAATGGTCAGGGGTCCCTTTACCCTTTACCTTTACCTGGGCAGGTGAGTTAGAGGAGACACAGTAGATGTTTATAAAATTATACACAGCATGGAGAAAGTGGAAGGTGGAAGATATTTAGGACAGGGTTGTACACATTCATGGAAGATGAGAAAAATATCAGCAGCTACTAATTAATAGTTAGTACTGCCTTCACAGCAGTGAATGCAGCAATGCAGATTTCTGTGTCCCTGGGTAGAAAACAGAGCACCCTTGAATGTTTCGATGGGAGCAGGGTGTAGCTTTCCCTCCTGCACCTAAAGGCAGTGCACTCCTAGGCTGCTTCCAGACAGTTGCTATTTTGTGCTTGGGATTTGGGCACATACCAGCAAATTAAGATTGCACAATTAGAGTAGCTTTGTCACTCTTGCACAACAAAGGCACATCCCAAAATAGCTGAGTTTTTGTGGTAACGAAAGTGACGGGAAAGTGTGGGATAAGAATGTAAGGAGGGCGCGCTGGATCAGGCCAGTGGCTCAGCTAGCTAGCTTCTTGTCCTGTGGCCAACTAGATGGCCATTATGTGAAACCTGTGAGCAGGATCCAAGCACAAGAGTCCTCTCTCATCTCATGGTTTCCAGCAACTGGGATTCAGAAGCATCACTGCCTCCCACTGTGCTGGGCCCGGGGGTAACCCGTGAAATGTGGTCCAGGACTGGTCCAGAATCTGAAGGCTCCGCTAGGAGTCAGTCCAACAGGGCCAAGGCAGGACACGAGGCAGGAAACCAGGCAAGGACAGGTGCAGGATCTAGCATACAGCAATGTTGCTCCCACAACCTGGGGCGGGGTCCGACAGCCTTTTATCTTTGTCGGGGTAACAGCCAGTCCTGATCCCCCAGCGACTCACCTCCCTGTCTCGCCCGAAGGCGAGCACTCCTCCTGCGAGTCGTCAGGTCTCTCCTTCTCTCAGACCTCAGTCTCTGCAGCTTGGGAGACGTCGGTGGGTTACTAGACCCAGGGGTTGCCTCAGCCTCCCCTGACCCAACCGGTAGTGGAGCAGCTGTAAGTGATGGCCCAGCTGGAGGCAACAAGGTCATCCCCGCATCTGGAGCCAGGGCAGGCTCAGGCCCCTGACTCGGCCCAGCTGGTGTTTGTTGCAGGGGAACCTGTGCAGACTGGGACTCTTCAGAATCAGGCCCCAGACTTGGTTCAGATGGACTGAGACCCCTCTTGTTCCAAATCCGAGCCCCAGACCATCACACCAGCTGTGGAGGCAGAGCAGAGCTATCATATCTAGCAGCCTTTGACAGCCCCCTCCTCCCCCATGAATGTGCCTATTCCTCTTTCCAAGCCACCTAGGTTTGTGGCCATCACTGACTCCTGTGGCAGGGAGTTCCATAGTTTAACTGTGTGTGCGTGAAAGACTTTCCTTTATCTGTTCCAAATCTTCCAACATTCAGCTTCAGCCAATCAGCACAATAGGTTGTCCAGAAGCAATCTGCTCTCTGTGCATGCACAGGAGCCAAGAAACTGCAGCTTCAGCTACACACAGAAGGGGGGACAGGGGGGAGGAGGGAGGGGTGGTAATAGAGTGGCCATGTGCCCTATTTTGTAGAGGATGGTCCTCTGTTTGAAGGCCTGTCCTGGGGGAGCCTGGCTTTAAACATCAAGAAGAAAGGAGTGCAGTGAGATCTCTTAGAAGCCAGGCTGAGAAAATGCTGAACTTTTGCTGGATCGGGACAGTTTTGTTTCCAAACACTGGTGAGACCTATTTAACTCATCCCAGAATCATAGCTGAATGGAACCTTCATGTCCAGGAGCAATATATCTCTGAATATCAGTGGCAGGAGATGCTCAACTTTGACCCTGGCGAGTAGCAGATACTCTTAATCTGGCCTTCTCGGTAGTGGCACCCTTCCTGTGGAACGCCCTCCCACCAGATGTCAAAGTGAACAACAACTACCAGACTTTTAGAAGAATTCTGAAGGCAGCCCTCTTTAGGGAAGCTTTTAATGTTTGATGTATTGCAGTATTTTAATATTTTGTTGGAAGCCGCCCAGAGTGGCTGGGGAAGCCCAGCCAGATGGGCGGGGTATAAATACTAAACTATTATTATTATTATTATTATTATTATTATTATTATTATTATTATTATTATCAATGGACTGAAATTGGGGAGAAAGGAGATTCCGACTAAACACCCGAAATAAGCTTCTGACAGTAAGAGATGTTTGACAGTGGAACGGTCTCCCTCAGGAAGTTGTGGACTTTCCTTCCTTGAAGGCTTTGAAAGCAGAGGCTGGATGGCCAGTTGTCCTGGATGCTTTAGTTGAGATTCCTGCAATTGCAGGGGGTTGGTCTGGATGACCCTCAGGGTCCCACCCAGCTCTACAGTTCTATGGTTTAATGAGTTTGTGAGTCCCTGCCTGCCCTCCTGCATCAGAGAACCATTTCTCCTCCGAACCCTGGGCCTTCTCCCCCTCCCAGCCGCCTCGCCAGTCATTCCCCCTTCCCCAAAGAACCCCGGAGAGACCTCTGACAGTAAACTAAACAGAGGGGTCACGCAGCCTGGTTAATGTGTGCTGCCTCCGCTGAGGACTGTATACTTTTTCATAGATCATTTACATCCCGAGAGCGGCTGGTAATTAAATCTTGGCTGCTTGTTTGGCGGGATTCCCCTCCGGGGTCATTATGTCGACATGTTCACTAGAGAAGATCTGTCCCTGAGGAAGAGCATCAAGCACTGGCTGAAGAGAGAGAGAGAGAGAGAGAAATGCGTTGCAAAAACACACAGCCCTCTCAAACAACGGCTGTTTCTCTTGGACACAGGTTTGAAAACAGCTGTGCCAATGTTTCTCCTCATTGCTGGGCCAGTCTGAGTACGGTGGTACCTCAGGTTAAGTACAGTGGTACCTCGGTTCCAGTTACAGATAGGTAGCCGTGTTGGTCAGCCATAGTCAAAATAAAAAAAATTCCTTCCAGTAGCACCTTAAAGACCAACTAAGTTAGTTCTTGGTATTAGATTAGTTAGTGGTACCTCGGGTTACAGACACTTCAGGTTACATACACTTCAGGTTACAAACTCCGCTAACCCAGAAATAGTACCTCAGGTTAAGAACTTTGCTTCAGGATGAGAACAGAAATTGTGTTCCGGCAGCGCAGCAGCAGCAGGTGGCCCCATTAGCTAAAGTGGTGCTTCAGGTTAAGAACAGTTTCAGGTTAAGAACGGACCTCCGGAACAAATTAAGTACTTAACCCGAGGTGCCACTGTACTTAATTCGTTCCGGCGGCTTCCAACAGAATATTAAAATACAATAATCTATTAAACATTAAAAGCTTCCCTAAACAGGGCTGCCTTCAGATGTCTTCTAAATGTCAAGTAGTTGTTTTTCTCTTTGACATCTGGTGGAAGGGCGTTCCACAGGGTGGGTGCCACCACTGAGAAGGCCCTCTGCCTGGTTCCCTGTAACTCGGCTTCTCGCAGTGAGGGAACCACCAGAAGGCCCTCAGTGCTGGACTTCAGTGTCCAGGCAGAACGATGGGGGTGGAGACGCTCCTTCAGGTGTACTGAACCGAGGCCATTTAGGGCTTTAAAGGTCAGCACCAACACTTTGAATTGTGCTTGGAAACGTACTGGGAGCCAGTGTAGGTCTTTCAAGACCGGTGTTATGTGGTCTCGGTGGCCGCTCCCAGTCCCCAGTCTAGCTGCCGCATTCTGGATTAGTTGCAGTTTCCAGGTCACCTTCAAAGGTAGCCCCACGTAGAGCTCATTGCAGTAGTCCAAGTAAGAGATAACCAGAGCATGCACCACTCTGGCGAGACAGTCTGCAGGCAGGGAGGGTCTCATCCTGCGTACTGGTAGAGCTGATAAACAGGTATTGTTGTACTTGACTACCTACCACACTTCCTCCTTGCAAATAGTCCAGGGAACAATCCTGCCCGTTAAGTGTCTTCCTCCTCCTTAGTCTCAATGTTTTGCTTTGTAGAGCAGTGAGGAGGAGGATGGAGTCAAAACCAGAGTTTGGCTTCGCCTGCCATCACTTCTGGCTCCACCCACAGTCTGGGCTCCCTGCTTCCCACCCTGCTAGTCCCAATGGGCAGCCACTGTGGGTACCTGATCCTGCCGGAATCCATGCTCAGGGTATCTTCTGCTTGTGTCGCCTAAGATCTGAGCTCCAGGATACCTGGCGGCCAGGGTCTCACATCCTAACTCCAGACTGGATTGCTATTGTGGTTGTCATCTGTCTGTCTTGAGAGACAATGGAGTATGCCTCTGGGGGTGAAGTCACACTGTTGCATTAGCAGCACCTGGACGGGGTACAATCCTGGGGAATGTGTCTGGAGGTTCTGGGCTGCCCAGATGACAAGACCCCCCCTCTTGGCCTTGATGATGTGGTCCAAAGTCAAGCAGAGCAATACATTTGGCACTAGCTTGGCTGCAAGAGTTGCCGGAAGGAGGCGTACAAGGTGCTATCCAGATTTGTACAGTGGTTTGTTGTTGTTGTTTAGTCGTTTAGTCTTGTCCGCCTCTTCATGACCCCCTGGACCAGAGCACGCCAGGCACTCCTGTCTTCCACTGTCTCCTGCAGTTTGGTCAGACTCATGCTGGTAGCTTCGAGAACACTGTCCAACCATCTCGTCCTCTGTCATCCCCTTCTCCTTGTGCCCTCCATCTTTCCCAACATTGGGGTCTTTTCCAGGGAGTCTTCTCTTCTCCTGAGGTGGCCAAAGTCTTGGAGCCTCAGCTTCAGGATCTGTCCTTCCAGTGAGCACTCAGGGCTGATTTCCTTCAGAATGGATAGGTTTGATCTTCTTGCAGTCCATGGGACTCTCAAGAGTCTCCTCCAGCACCATAATTCAAATTAAATACATAATTCAAATACATAATACAGTGGTACCTCGGGTTAAGTACTTAATTCATTCTGGAGGTCTTAACCTGAAGCACCACTTTAGCTAATGGGGCCTCCTGCTGCCGCCGCGCCACCAGAGCACGATTTCTGTTCTCATCCTGAAGCAAAGTTCTTAACCCGAGGTACTATTTCTAGGTTAGTGGAGTCTGTAACCTGAAGCATATGTAACCTGAAGTGTCTGTAACCCGAGGTACCACTGTATAGCTTTTTCTTCTCCTGAAGATATCCCACAAGGTAGCAGAGGTTTTGGGGAGGGTGAATCTGTCCATTTTTAGTTTCCTGTTTTTCCAGTCTTGAATTTAGCTCCAAACATTTCCACATCATTCTGAGGTTTTTTTACAAAGGGACTCATGAAAATTCACCAGCAACTTTTTCCTAATTCCGCATTGCTATGAAATTTTGCCTGCACATTTTTGCATGCAATTTCCCCTAATATGGTGCATTTTTGGCTGTTATTTTCACATATATGTGCATTCCATACCTGCTTTTTCCTAGTAAATGCACGTTAGCTGGCTGCAGAACTGCGTTGCAAAATTCAGGGACTGCATTTCGGCCCCTGTGTTGCTTCGGGAAGTGTGAATCAGGTAGATCCGCCTTTAGCTTCAGGGATAATTCTATTTCTGCCCCATTCCCAGCCGGGATGCAAGGAAACAGTGTAAGGATCTGTTTTCGAAAGTGGTTCCTACAGTGTCATGGGAACCCTCTGAATGCCAGCGTTCTTCATTGCTACCCTGCGGCAGGCAGTCAACGGCGGAGGCCGTCAACCTCTCCCTGGCCCGGCCTGGAATGCGCTAATTGGGTTGATGAGGGGAGGATATAATCCATCCCTTGTAACGTATATATAAACTCCTCATTAAAGCAGCAAAATTCCATTTGCAGGAGTGAAAGCATTCTCGGAAATGGAGTGTCAAGAGAGCAGGCGGCCAGGAAATTTGTGGCGGTGCTGGTGGACCGAGGAGGATGGCCCTTGTGAGGATGGGTGGCTTAAATCAATGTGAAACAGCGGGAAACCTAAATGCAAAGGTCCCGATCCAGCAAAAGTTTCTTTTTTTATATAAAACAACTTATTGGATTTTACATATTGATGTTTACTCCAAAAAAAAAAAAAAAATAAACAAGATTCTTCCTAATCTTTTGACTTCCCCCCACCTCTCCATCGTAGCTGTTAACTTTTCCCTTTTCTTGCAAGGAATCCTATTCGGAATAAGGGAATTTCTCTTTAAAAAAGGGAAACGTTGGCAGCTATGCCCTCCATGGGTTCTTTATTTACTCTTTTCTACTGCATATCATATGTCACCCCAGTTTTCCAGATATCCATTTTGTCCAAAGACTTTGTTACCTTACAAGAGTTATTTTAAACCTGCTTAGGAGTTCAAGACAGCAAAAAGAGAAATAACAAAGGACAATAGTCCCACTTCACGGAACACAAGAACACAAACATCCTGTCTCCATCACTTCCCACTCTGTGGAGTCAAAATATACACCGTCATGTGATAGACAACAATCCCATGACTGCAATCACGGAGCAGGAATTCTAACAGCCACATCTTATGGCAGGGAATCCCACAATTTAATCATAAACTGCGTGATGAAGCCCTTTATTTAATCTGTCCTGAATATCAGAATATTCAGCATCCCTGGATGACCCTGAGTCCTAATATCGCACTGTAACTTTTCTTCATAGGGCATCACTTCCGCCCATGGGAGTGAGTTCCATAGTTTAGCTATGTGCTGCAAGAAGACTTTCTTTCTTTCTTTCTTTCTTTCTTTCTTTCTTTCTTTCTTTCTTTCTCTCTCTCTCTCTCTCTCTTTCTCCTGTGTCAAGCAACTTGCTTGACTGCATTCTGCATCCACAAGGGATCTTGCAATCTGTTTTCCTACCCAGGGCCGGATTTAGGCTTGATGAGGCCCGAAGCTACTGAAGGTAATGGGGCCCTCTCTATTTCCAGCTGTCCTTTGTCAACAACAAATTGTCGCTGTTTTTTGTGTTGAATATATGCTATATGGTAATTTATGGACCTAATAGGTATCTAAAGTCATTTGCACATAACAAAATAGGAGCCCACACAACACAAAACACTGTTGCTGCATGTAGGTTTTATTTTATTTGTTTTTTATCTTATATTTTGGAAATGTACATCCAGGTTTTTTCCTTTAATTTTTTTGGGGGCCCCCAAGAGAGTGGGGCCCTAAGCTATAGCTTGTTTAGCTTATACATAAATCCAGCACCTGAGACATGGGTGGCACTGTGGGTTAGACCACAGAGCTTAGGACTTGCCGATCATTAGGTTGGTGGTTCGAATCCCCACAATGGGGTGAGCTCATAGGCGCCGACTCCATGGGGCTTGAGGGGGCCCGAGCCCCCTCAAAAATTCGTTGGGGGGGCTCTGCCCCCCAATAATCTCGGGCGCCCCTTCAGCAGAGCACCACCGCCGCTCCTCCCCCAGCCCAAAATGCACAGGGTCGGGCTGCATGCCTCCTGCCCTCCCTCCCGAGCAAAAGCTCCACCCAATTTCCTTCGGAGCTGATTAATAGGCGCAGCACACTCTCCCCTATTCGCTCACGAGGAGGAGGCGCCACTTTATTTGCATATTCATGAGCTTATTTATTATTCATGAGCTTTCCCGGGCCCCCCCAATATTTTTTATAAGTCCGCGTCCCTGGGTGGGCTCCTTTTGCTCTGTCCCTGCTCCTGCCAACCTAGCAGTTTGAAAGCATGTCAAAGTGCAAGTAGATAAGTAGATACTGCTCTGGCGGGAAGGTAAACAGCGTTTCTGTGCGCTGCTCTGGTTCACCAGAGGCGGCTTAGTCATGCTGGCCACATGACCCGCAAGCTGTATGCTGGCTCCCTCGGCCAATAAAGCGAGATGAGCGTCGCCACCCCAGAGTCAGCCATGACTGGACCTAATGGTCAGGGGTCCCTTTACCTTTACCTAAATCCGGCACTGTTCCTACCTAACCCTTCTATCTATTTTGTGAAATCAAAGCCAGATACATTAATCAAGTACTTACTAGGCCGTGGAGAAATGAATGTTGTTTCAAATTAAACCTTAGACCTTATCAGTTTGCGGATGGGGGGGATGCGCTTTTGTCCATTTGTCCCTCATGAGCAAGTAAATATGACTGAAAAACCCCAATGGAAATACCCGCTGCGGTCTTTAAAACCCTTGCCACTCTGTTGGCTGTCGGAGCTTCAGTTGATTGACACAAACTCTGTCCAGCCATCAGCTCAGCTGCCGAAAGATCATGGCACATCTATGAAAATTCTAACTCAGGAGTTTTTTATTTAAAAAAGTAGTCTGCATTAAGGACTTGGGATCTGTATACTAAGGATAAAAAGAAGGTAGCGATCCACATTCTCAAAGTGCTTTCCAGATGTTTATCTGTGTCCGTGAATATTTCCTGTGTACAATAAGCGTGGTTCGTGAATGACATACGAGAGTCATGTTTGAATAAAGCACCCTGTTTGTGTGTGTGTGAGAGAGAGAAAATTCAAGAGATTATGCAACATGACCAAATGAAGTGAAACTTGACAGAGGATAATATATTACCCAAACGAACAAACCCACCAGCAAATGAATGTGGGTTGCTACTTGCGCATAATTTTCCCTTTCTCTTTTGGGAAAAAAGAATGTTTCTAATTATTAGTGATGAAGACAAGCTTCTGTTTAATCTCCCTGTTGCCTTCCTGCCATTGCTCCCCATTTTGTCACTACCCGAAAGACACCTTGTTTTAGATGGGCACAAGAGCATTAAAGGGATTTGGGGGCAGAGTCCAAGGTGGCTTAACCCCGCAAGTGGGCCATTCTGAGGCACGAGCAGCAAAAAATCCCATGTTAAGCTCCTAGCTGGGAGCATCCTATTGTAGCTTCTCACACACTTGCTACCCCCAAGATCTGAGGTTCAATGTCCTGTGAAACAATTCTTAAAAGGGCAGTGAGGGCAGGAGAAGGAGAGAAATTAAAACTATCCCACACGATGGTGCCACAGCCTGCCAATAAGGATTTAGAGAAGCCTTGTGCATCTGGGGGCCAAACTTCTTAGTTTCAGGGAAAAGCGAGTAAGAGGCAACAGCATGGAAGTTTATAAAAATTATGCGTGACATGGGGAAAGTATCCCGTGGAAAGATTTTTTTCTTCTCTTGATACTAGAATTGGTGCATATTGGTGCAAGCTGAATGTTGGGCCTTCTTGGTGGTGGCACCCACCCTGTGGAAGGCCCTTCTGTCAGATGTCAAGGAAATAAACAACTATCTGACTTTTAGAAGGCATCTGAAGGCAGTCCTTTAGGGAAGTTTTTAATGTTTGAAGTTTTATTGTGCTTTTAATATTCTGTTGGGAGCAGCCCAGAGTGGCTGGGGAAACCCAGCCAGGTGGGCGGGGTATAAATAAATAAATTATTATTAGAGAGCCAGTGTGGTGTAGTGGTTAAGAGCGGTAGACTCGTGATCTGGGGAACCGGGTTCGCGTCTCCGCTCCTCGACATGCAGCTGCTGGGTGACCTTGGGCCAGTCACACTTCTCTGAAGTCTCTCAGCCCCACTCACCCCACAGAGTGTTTGTTGTGGGAGAGGAAGGGAAAGGAGAATGTTAGCCACTTTGAGACTCCTTTGGGTAGTGATAAAGCAGGATATCAAATCCAAACTCTTTTATTATTATTATTATTATTATTATTATTATTATTATTATTATTATTATTATTAGACATTTTAGGACAGAGAAAAGTAAGTACTTCAATCAGTGACTAGTTAAACTATGGAACTCCCTCCCACAGGAGGCAGTGATGTCCACAACTTAGATGGCTTTAAAAGAGGGCTATTGGTGGTGACTAGATACTATGGCAACGCTCTGCCTTCCTGGTCAGAGACAATCATGCTTCTGAATCTCAATTGCTGGAAACTGCAGGAGGCGAGAGCTGCTCTTGTGTTCGAATTCTGCTTGCTGGTTTCCCACAGGCAACTGGCTGGCCACTGTGAGAACAGGATGTTGGAGTCGATGGGCCATTGGCCTGATCCTGCAAGGCCCTACATTGTTATGTTCACCAGCTGCTTTGGCCATGAGTCTTGTCAGCCCCAACCAATTCGTGGTCTGCGACTGGTGGAAGCCTTAGATCACCTAGTACCTGGTGGTCACACCCAGTTGTGGAAGGTTACCTTGGAGTCTTTAGATTCTCAGCTTGGAGATCCAGTGTGGTGTAGTGGTTAGCGTGTTGGACCTGGAGCTGAGAGACCAGTGTTCAAATCTTACACTGGCCGTGAAGCTCACTGGGTGACCTTGGGGACTAGTCGCTGCCTCTCACCCCAACCTTCTTCACAGGGTGGTGGTTGTTGTTGTTTAGTCATTTAGTGGTGTCCGACTCTTCGTGACCCCCTGGACCAGAGCACGCCAGGCACTCCTGTCTTCCACTGCCTC
Source organism: Podarcis liolepis (assembly GCF_965112155.1). NCBI lineage: Eukaryota > Metazoa > Chordata > Lepidosauria > Squamata > Lacertidae > Podarcis > Podarcis liolepis. The sequence goes on along the minus strand of NC_139556.1, from coordinate 100,759,323 downwards.
CCACAGTTTGGTCAATCTCATTCTGGTAGCTTCGAGAACACTGTCCCACCATCTCGTCCTCTGTCGTCCCCTTCTCCTTGTGCCCTCCATCTTTCCCAACATCAGGGTCTTTTCCAGGGAGTCTTCTCTTCTCATGAGGTGGCCAAAGTCTTGGAGCCTCAGCTTCAGGATCTGTCCTTCCAGTGAGCACTCAGGGCTGATCTCCATCAGAATGGAGAGGTTTGATCTTCTTGCAGTCCATGGGACTCTCAAGAGTCTCCCCCAGCACCATAATTCAAAAGCATCAATTCTTCGGTGATCAGCCTTCTTTATGGTCCAACTCTCACTTCCATACATCACTACTGGGAAAACCATAGCTTTTACTATACGGACCTTTGTTGGCAAGGTGATGTCTCTGCTTTTTAAGATGCTGTCTAGGTTTGCCATCGCCTTTCTCCCAAGGAGCAGGCGTCTTTTAATTTCCTGGCTGCTGTCACCATCTGCAGTGATCATGGAGCCCAAGAAAGTAAAATCTCTCACTGCCTCCATTTCTTCCCCTTCTGTTTGCCAGGAGGTGATGGGCCCAGTGGCCATGATCTTCGTTTTTTTGATGTTGAGCTTCAGACCATATTTTTCACTCTCCTCTTTCACCTTCATTAAAAGGTTGTTGTAGTGATTAATTAAATGAAGAGGGAGAGAACCACCTTCAGCTTCCTGGAGAAAAAAGTTAGACAGAAATGCAGTGAAATAATAAACAATAAATGCAATGAAATACCAAACAAACTTGATATCCCTTTTCTCGGAAGGATGACAGCTCCGAGACCCACCCATCTAATCTCCCTCATTTGCCACGAGAGTTTGAGGTGCTCGGATCTTCGGAATGAAAGGAGCCTCCCTCGCCTCTCTCACGCCCCCCCAAAAAAGAGAAAGGACATATTCATATTCAAATCATTCCATTAGGAATGCAGACAGGGTCCCTGTCTGGGAGAGGTTACCCAGTCCAGACCAGACCTTAGAGGGGATGGAGTCTCTAAGCACTGGGAAGGCATTTGACTAATATAGGGAAACTGGGGGGGGGGGGCAGACGATGGCACCAAGCCAGAAAGAGAAAGAATTTGCACCCAGGATGCCAGGAGGGAGAATGGCCCCTATGCATTTGTCTCAGGAAATCCCCTTTGCTTTCTTTTAAAGGGCTTCAGGGGAAAGCGATGAGGCGAGGGGAGACGGACCCAGCCAACAAGGGGAGCTTTGTCCTCACTCTGCTGTGGCTGCAACCAGCTACTTAACTTTTTATTTACAATACGCTTTGTGACTGTGCAGAACCCAGGAGTGGCAAACTCCCTGCCCAAAGGGATGGCTGCATCACTTTGAGGTTGGGGTCGTTTAAAAATGCTGCCATGTCCTGTAAGCCGCCCAGAGTGGAAACCTAGCCAGATGGGCAGGGTATAGATAATAAAAATATTTATCATTACAGGATGAGAACAGAAATCATGCTCCGGCAGCAGGAGGCCCCATTAGCTAAAGTGATGCTTCAGGTTAAGAACAGTTTCAGGTTAAGAACGGACCTCCGGAACGAATTAAGTACTTAACCCGAGGTACCACTGTATTATTATTATTATTAATTAAAAATCTTAACTTTATATTTCAGTTTCTAAAAAGGCATAAAAATACCCGCTATACCCCCAAGAAACAGTCCGGGCATGTACAGAGCGCAAACGACACAGTCAAAATTAAGTAGATTTGGAAATAGGTTAGAGCTGATTATGTTAGTTAGGTGTCTTGTACTCTGTTATGATTCTGTGTCTATTTTGTACACATTATTTGGGATGGGGAATGGCATTGCAGAATTCAGAAAGGTCTGGATTTCATAGGATTTGCTGTGTTTCAGAAAGTGTGAATTGGGCAGGTTCAGCTCGTTCTGTCCCACCCGTCATCAGAAACCAGAAAAAGTTTCAAATTCAAGAGCTGGCAGCCCTACAGGAGGGGCTGTTTCTTGCTCCACCAGGAATCACATTTCTGACTCCTTCCAGCACCTTCTCCTTTATCCTTTCTTGCCTTGAAACCGGTATGTGTATTTCTCAGGTCCCTATCTAGCCAATCATTGCCCATTTAGGTCAGGACAGGATGAACCTTCGTCTAATCCAGGAAAGCAATTTGTGCAAACATGCCGGGAAACAGTTTGCAGAAGCAAGGAGGATACCGTTGCCCCGTGCCTCTGGCTGGCTAAAGGTTAAGAACTGTTGCAACATTGGACTTCTGGGTTTCTGCAAGATCTTTGGCATCTGGTCTGAAGCTTCACCTGAGCTGCTCTTTAGTTCTGCCTGTGCTGACAATCCCCGGAAAACAGGAGTGAGACTTTAAAGTGAGATTGGCAGGGAGAACGTAAGAAAAGTTTGCTTGATCGGGCCAATAGCCCATCCAGTCCTGCTACCTCTGAGAAGCCCATCAGCAGGACTAGAGTGCAGCACTGCGCCGGTGTGCTGTAGTGGTTCAGAGCGGCGGACTCGTAATCTGGTGAACCGGGTTCGCTTCCCTGCTCCTCCATATGCAGCTGCTGGGTGACCTTGGGCTAGTCACACTTCTCTGAAGTCTCTCAGCCCCACTCACCTCACAGAGTGTTTGTTGTGGGGGAGGAAGGGAAAGGAGAATGTTAGCCGCTTTGAGACTCCTTAAAGGGAGTGAAAGGCGGGATATCAAATCCAAACTCTTCTTCTTCTTCCCTTTCCCCACTACCAGTATTGTAAACCAAAATCTGCCCTTTTCCCTTAGGGGGTATCCAAGAGCCCATATAGAGTCCTTAATGTAGGTTCCCTATTGGTAGGAGAAAATAAGGCCAACCAGAGAATATTGAAAAGCAAAGCAGCTAGTAAGCCAGATCTTTATTGATCTGTTGCAACAGGGTGCTCACCTCACACGCAGGAAAGAGGAGGACCCAGAACCAAGGTGTGCCTGCCCTTATATAGACATTTTAAATTCCCTGCCCTGGAGCTCAAGACAACCACCACCCCATACACCATACCTACATCACAGAAAAGGTGGTCTGCAGCAGAAATCTGAGTGTGTTACATATTAATGCTCACTTGATTGGATACCCTGGGGAGTCTGGCCAGTCTTTTGTAATGATAAATACAAGCTTCCCCTCTATTCCTTTATCTAAGTTGTTTAAAAAGATGTTGAGCAACAGGCCCAGGACAGAACCCCATGAGCTGTGTAAATAAGTACTTTCTCCGATACCAGATGTAAGACTCATCCAGTACCCATCAAAAGCCTTTTCCTCCATGAGGTTCTCTAATCATCTGATATCACACATCGCTTTTGTGAGTCAGAGGTAAAATCAAATAACAGGGGATATTGCTGAGCATAGTCATTTTTGGTTTTTGCAAAGAGTGTGGGAATTCTCTGCCGTATGGTTGGCTTCATTTCCTTTTTCTATGTCTTTTGGCATGACATTTCATGTGACGGATGACAGAACGAGACGGAGACAGCACCAGAAGGGGACTTTGTGAAAATGAAAGCATTTGTGGGTTGAGATGTGAAAGTTGGGAGCAAGTGGGAAAGCGAGTGAATACCAGAGCCCTTTCGATATAAAATGAAAAACATACTTCGCTGTGAGAGTTCATCTTCTCACACATTTTTAAAATCATGGTGCTGGAGGAGAGATGTAGAAGGGCGATGTGCACGTGGGGGAGAAATTGCCACCTCTGGGTCACACTTTACATGGCTGGGATTGTAAAGCTGTAATTGCAGACATGATAGTATGAAGTGAGAAAGGGAAATCCATATTGGGGACCCAGTGTGTGGTGCAATGGTTAGAGCAGGGCTGGAGAGTCTCAGACTGGGGCCAGGAAAGAGTGTGTCTCTGACTCTCTGCCTGGCCCTCAGAACAGATGGAATCATAGATTTGTGGAGCTGGAAGGGAACCCAAAGGTCATCCAGTCCAACCCCCTGCAATGCAGGAATCTCAGTTAAATAACCCCTAGCAGATGGCTATCCAACCTCCGCTTAAACTCCTCCAAGGATTTTAAAATCCTCCACCACCTTCCTAGGTAGTCCATTCCATTGCTGAACAGCTTTTACTGTCAGAAAGCCGTTCCTAATGTTTTGTCCGAATCTCTTTCCTTGTCATTTGAATCCCTTGGTTCAGATCCTGCCCTCCGGAACAGCACGAAACAAGCTTCCTCCGGCTTCCATATGGCGGCCCTTTAGATATTTGAAGACAGCTCACCAACTCCCTCATCCCATCCCCATCAGGCTTGGTTTTCCAGACCCTTTTTCTGTTGACCCGCTAGCAAATTAGCAGCCAGGTCAGATTTTGCAAGCAAGGTGTTGCCTGCTGGCAGTAGTTTGACCACACACACGAACTCGCTGGCACCTTCTGCACCAGTTGCAGCTTCCAGACTAGGGGTCAGCAGACTTTTTCAGCAGGGGGCCGGTCCACTGTCCCTCAGACCTTGTGGGGGGCCAGACTATATTGGGGGGGGTGAACAAATTCCTATGCCCCACAAATAACCCAGAGATACATTTTAAATAAAAGCACACATTCTACTCATGTAAAAACACGCTGATTCCTGGACCAGCCACAGGCTGGATTTAGAAGGTGATTGGGCTGGATCTGGCCCCCAGGCCTACCCATGCTCCAGACTGACCCCAGGGGCAGCCCCACCTGGCTGGCAACTGTTCTCCTCGCCCGTAAGCAATCTCAGCTCATCTACCTGTGACCTGTTCAAGTGGAGATGGCAGGGTAGGGGGTTGAGCTGGGAAATATGAGCTGTGCCTCCCCCCCCCCAAAAAAAAATTGTCTCCGTTGACTTTTTTGCAAGCCCTCGGCTCCTTGCCGTGCAGCTATTTTTAAAGATAATATTCCAGCGGAGTGGAAACAATTTTTGCCTACATCCTGAGCGCGTTTGTCTTCATCTGTTCCTAAGCTGTGATAATTAAGACAACCTGATGGAAAGTTCCCAGTGGCTGAATGACTTCATGGTCTTTTGGTGCCACAATACACTTGGATTTTGCTCTCCCAGTCTTGTGGCAAAAAGGTTTACATACTTTCTGGAAGGGCAGGGTGTGGCAGAGAGCCTTGGAAGGCTGTGGGCTTGGCACGTCTCAGAATACGGGTCTGCTTTTTGGAAAAGCTACGCTTCAGATCACCCACATGTTATTGGCCTTGGTGCTGTTTAACTTACCCAGAGAGGATCCTTTCCTTCCAGGAAACTGCAGGGTCCGACTGTGATTGATTAGCTGGACTTGGGGCGCATTTTGCCTTGTGGGTTCGGGGTGGCTGGCAGTGCTTTGAAAACGATCGCTGTGTATGAAAGCAGGATTTGAAAGCCATCCCAAAAATGCAAAAGCGGTTCCGTCCCTCTTCTGTCATGACTTACAGACGAGCCTGGTTTCCAAACGATGTTCAGACTCCAGGAAGCGGGTTGGGTAGGAGATCAGAGGAGAAAAAACGGGGACGACAGCCCTACATTGGTTTGATAATGGGTATGTTCCATTTGGAAAAGGCCTGCCTAATTTTGGGGAACGTTTCAGGCTCCATTGCACACGTCACATGCCATCTGGGGCACTCGTGAGCCTCTGTTCCACTGCTGGTGGATATGGGTGCAAAATACAGAAATGCAATTTTATTTTATTTTTTAAAAATCCATTCAGGAAGGTGGGTTTATACAGTCATACCTCATGTTACGTTTGCTTCATGTTACGTTTTTTCAGGTTGCGTCCTGCGACGACCCAGAAGTACCGGAAAGGGTTACTTCCGGGTTTCGCAGCTCGTGCATGCGCAGATGCGCAAAAATGACGTCACGTGCATGCGCAGAAGCAGTGAATCGCAACCCACGCGCCACTGCGGGTTGCGTTCCTTTCATGTTGCGAACGGGCCTCCGGAACAGAACCCATTTGCAACCAGAGGTACCACTGTAATTGTGTTTTAACATTGCTGTGTCGTGCATGACACCTGAACACACAGACAAAAGAATCATAGCTGTCAACCGTCCCTTATTTGGCGGGAAAGTCCCTTATCCCAGCGCCATGTCCCGCTGCTGTCCCTTATGGATGATGTCCCTTAAATTTCCCGGGTTTCAAAGGAAGCAGCTCCTCTCCCTCCCTCCCTGCCGGCCAGGGAGGAGGGAGGCTCCAACTGTGTTGCTTGGCTGCGTTGCTCACCCAATAAGGAGTCTAAGAACGACTGGGGGGTGGAGTTTGCATGCCTTGTGCCGATCAAATCAGCCGCGTTGCCTGGGGAATCGCCTTTGCTCAGCGCTTCCCAGCGGAGAGGTGATGGTGGTTTTCCTTGCTGCATCCCCTTTGCCGGGTTGCTGCGCTGTGGCAACCACCGCTTGAGGCTTCGTTTGGCTGCTAGTTGACTAAAATCCCTTATTTTGGCTGCTGATCCCTTATTTTCGAGGCTGCTGGTCCCTTATTTTCAAATCTGTAAGTTGACAGCTATGAAAAGAATGTCAGACCAATGTTGGATCAGACCAGTGAGCCAACCAGATGCCCTGATGGGAAACCAGCAAACAGATTCCGAGCACAAGAGTCCTCTCTCCTCCTCCTGCCAGTTCCAGAAACTGGTGTTCAGAAGCATTGCTGCTTTCAGCTGTGGAGTCAGAGCAGAGCAATTGTGGCTGTTAGCCATCGATAGCCATTTCCTCCTCCCTGAATTTGCCCAATCCTGTTTAAAAGCACCCAAGCTGGTGGCCACTGCTGCTTCTTGTCGGAGCGAGTTCCACAATTTATGAGCTGTGCGAAGATGCACTTTCTTTTATCGCATACAGCCTGTGCTTGTATTCGTTTTACTGTATTGTATTTGTATTTGTACTGTATTGTATTGTATTGTATTGTATATTGTATGGCTCAGGACCACAATACCTCAAGGACTGCCTCTTTCCATATGAACCTACCCGGTCCCTGAGATCATCATCTGAGGCCCTCCTTCGTCTGCCTCCTCCTTGAAAGGTCCGGAGGGTGGCAACACGAGAACAGGGCCTTCTCTGCAGTGGCTCCCCATCTGTGGAATGCTCTCCCCAGGAAAGTTCACCTGGTGCCTTCATTATACACCTTTAGGCACTAGGCAAAAACGTTCCTTTTTAACCAGGAGGCCTTTGGTTGACCTGATGGACATCCTACACCCTTTTAAAATGTGGCTCTTTTTTGGGGGGGGTGTTATTGAGTTGCTGTTTTTATTCTGATTTTATATGTTGTGATCTTTTCTGTGAACCCTCTTGGTATAGGGTGATATATAAACTCAAAAAATACAATAATAAATAACAATAGTATTTTTTCTATCGATTTTGTTTTTAATTGATAATCAAGTTTATTTTGTGTTTTGTGGATTTGTAAGACACTCTGAAGCATCTTTTTCTGGAAAAGAAAAATATATTATTATTGTTATTGTTGTTGTTGTTGTTGTTGTTGTTGTTGTTGTTATTATTATTATTATTATTATTATTATTACTACTACTACCCCCCCCTTCTTCCTCCACAAACTACTTGGTTTTGACTGTAAATCTTACTGGCGGCATCACCTGCAATAGCATCACCCTTATTTGCTCTTCTTCTTGTGGAAAACCCAGGTCTGGAAAGGCATGTTGCTGCAACAGACAGTGCAAAAACAATATAATACCTTTATTTCCTCTTCTTGTTCTGCAAAGCCCAGATCGGGAAATGCGTGTACAGTATCTGCTGGCATTGCTGCAGCAATATATTTCCACCCCCTTCAAGCTGATGGTTCTTTTTCTTTCCTGTTGGGCCTGGAACAGGTGGAGTCTGAGGACCAAGTCCTGGCAAATTTCTGCGGAAGGGAAGCCACGGACACAGAGCAGACCCCAGGGCAGCAGGCCATTGTCTCCCCGGGGTCTTTCATGAGCCTCACTTTCCGATCGGACTTCTCCAATGAGGAACGTTTCACAGGGTTTGACGCCCATTACACGGCCGTGGGTGAGTAGCCGCTTGGCCACAATGTGGGTTGCCCAGGCCGCTGGACTCCAAAGTACAGTGGTGCCTCGCAAGACGAAAATAATCCGTTCTGTGATTCTCTTCGTCTAGCGGTTTTTTCGTCTTGCGAAGCAAGCCCATTGACGGATTAGTGGATAACGCTATTAGCGCTATTAGCAGCTTTTAGCGGCTTATCGGCTTATCGGATCAGCTGATAAGCGGCTTAGTGGCTTAGAAAAAGGGGGGAAAGGGGGGGAAACCCGCAGGAACTCGCAAGACATTTCCGTCTTGCGAAGCAAGCCCATAGGAGATTCATTTTGCAAAGCACCTCCAAAACGGAAAACTCTTTCGTCTACCGAGTTTTCCGTCTTGCGAGGCATTCGTCTTGCGGGGCACCACTGTACCTGCAGTTGACAACAGCTAAAATACCATATTTTTCGCTCTATAGGACTCACCCGACCATAGGACGCACCTTGTTTTAGAGGGGGAGAACAAGAAAAAAAATTCTCCCCCTCTCTGCTCAGCGCCCCTTCAGCGAAGCGGCAGGAGAAACGGAGCCCCTTCCATTTCTCCTCCCACTTGGCTGAAGGGGCGCTGTGCAGAGAGGGGGAGAATTATTTTTTTCTTGTTCTCCCCCTCTAAAAGAAGGTGCGTTCTGTGCATTCAAGGTGCGTTCACCCGAAGCCTCCGGAGCGCAGTGGGAGTTCCCACTGGGCTCCGGAGGCTTTGGGTTCCTTTCGACCTGCTCTTTGGGGCTGGCAGGGGGAAGCACTGCTTTCCCCCACCGCCAGCCTCAAAGATCCCTGAAGCCTTCGGAGCGGAGCGCAAGTTCCCGCTATGCTCTGCAGGCTTTGGGTTCCTTTTGCTGAAGCCGGGAGAGCAAGACTCTCCTGGCTTCAGCGAAAGGAACCTGAAGCCTCCGGAACGCAGCGGGAACTCCCGCTGCGCTCCGAAGGCTTCAGGCATCTATCCCTGAAGCCTGGAGATTGAGAGGGGGGGTCGATGCGTACCGACCCCTCTCACTCTCCAGGCTTCAGCGAAAGCAACGCAAAGCCTCCAGAGGGTGGAGGGAGCGCTCCGTCTGCACTTTGGAGGCTTTGCGTTGCTCTCGCTGAAGCCAAGGAGCCTGCACTCGCTCCATAGGACGCATTCACACCTTAATTTTTGGAGAGGAAAAAGTACGTCCTATAGAGTGAAAAATACGGTACATCAAAAGTGTGGTTTTTTAAATGCTACAAAACTAAAACCCACAACAAAGCAGTCTAAAACCCAGTGGACTATATGCTGGCAAAAAGGGTGGCACTAAACAAACGCTAATTAAAATATTTGTTTGTCCCCAGTAAATAGTATTTGTTGCACTTGGATGGGTTTTTTTAAAAAATGAAATTGCTGTATAAATGTATTTCTTTCAATGACTTGCACACTTGCTGAAGCCTCTGGACAGTCTCCGGGGGCAGTCACCAATACAGTATGTTGCAGTAGCCAAGCCTTGACGTTGCAGAAGCCATGTCATAAAGGATAGCAGCCAGGTCAAAATGGGAGGGAAACTGAGTGTGCTTTAGTAAATGTGTAGCAAACAAGACTCACATAGCATTCCAATAATGCAACAAAAGAGAAAAAAGAATTCGCATGGTCAGGTATAAGATAAAGAGGTTTAAGACAATGAGCGTGTTTTGGGGGGCGGTTACTGCTTTGTCTTTTTCGTTCTTGTGTTCATCATGTATTTTGTGTTTTTATGTTGGAATTTTTGTGTGTGTGAACCACCCTGAGGTCTGTGGGTGGAGGGTGGCACACATAATATAAATAAATTATTTATTAAAATTAAAATTAATAAATAAAATGATGCTATAAAGGAAAATGGGAAGATAAACTTCACAAAAGAGGATCATTCCAAGTATTATGGCATCATTCCAAGATAAGCAATAAGCAGCTAATCCAAAAAATCTTACAGTAAAAAAACAGCGCCATATGAAATCATATTTGGATGGAATTTGCCATCTGTGCAACCATGTCGTTAAATTAGCTACAATAAACCACCAGGCAGATGCAAAGTCCATCGGGTTCACTTCCCCTCTGAGAGCCCAGAGTTGGTGGGCCAATTTCTCTGGTTTGGCTACAAATAAGGCTTTTAAAAACCAGTTTGTTGTAGAGTACACAGAAGCATCCTTCTATAATAATAGTAATAATAGATTTTATTTATACCCTTACACCAGTAAAATTACAATAAAAACATAATGGGAGGCGGGGGAACCAATTTAAAATACAGGTTAAAATGCAATTTAAAATGCAGCCTCATTTTAAAAGTAGCCCATAAATCGAAACCATAAGGGGAGGGAAGACATAAGGGTCAGGCTGAGTCCAAACCAAAGGCCAGGCGGAACAGCTCTGTCTTGCAGGCCCTGCAGAAAGATTTCAAGTCCCGCAAGGCCCTAGTCTCTTGTGACAGAGCGTTCCACCAAGTCGGGGCCAGTACTGAAAAGGCCCTGGCCCTAGTTGAGACCAGTCTAACCACCTTGCAACTTGGGACCTCCAAAGTGTTGTCATTTGTGGACCTTAAGGTCCTCTGCGGGGCATACCAGGAGAGGCGGTCCCATAGGTACGAGGGTCCTAGGCCACATAGGGCTTTAAAGGTCAAAACCACCACCTAGCCTTCTAGCCTTGAGATCCGACGGAACGGGAAGCTGTTAGCAAATGAGGCATTCGTATCTTGGTCAACTGAAGTTACCTCCCACAAACTTGGAAAGTAAGCACAACCTGGGGTCCATATAGATCTTTTGCCTGGCGACGGTGCCGGGTTCGAAAACCACGGAATCCTAAAGGGTTTGCTTTACGAGTCTGCCACTCCCTCCTGTTCTGTAACAGATATCGATGAGTGTCTGGAGAAGAGCGATGAAGAGCTGGCCTGTGACCACCACTGCCACAACTATATTGGCGGGTACTACTGCTCCTGCCGGTTTGGCTACATCCTCCATTCTGACAACAGGACTTGCAAAGGTATTGCCTGCATCACAGTGCTGGGAGTGAACTGGGCTGGTTGCTCTGAAACTCGAGAGCGGGAGTGGGGAATAGGTGCTTTAAAAAGGTAAAGGTACCCCTGACCATTAGGTCCAGTCGTGACCGACTCTGGGGTTGTGGCGCTCATCTCACTTTACTGGACGAGGGAGCCGGCGTAGAGCTTCCGGGTCATGTGGCCAGCATGACTAAGCCGCTTCTGGCGAACCAGAGCTGCGCACGGAAACGCCGTTTACCTTCCCACCGGAGTGGTACCTATTTATCTACTTGCACTTTGACGTGCTTTCGAACTGCTAGATTGGCAGGAGCAGGGACCAAGCAACGGGAGCTCACCCCATCGCAGGGATTCGAACCGCCGACCTTCTGATCAGCAAGTCCTAGGCTCTGTGGTTTAGACCACAGCACCACCCGTGTCCCTTAATAGGTGCTTTAGTTCCAAGCTTAGCACTTAGTGCATGGATTCAAAATAATAGATTATATTAATTGGGTTGACTGTCAGGTTGGTGTCCAGGCTTCCTCTCCGCACCCCCCTTTGGCAGTAGTGAAGCAGAACAAAGCAAAAAGAGTCTCTTACCAGTTAGAAATTTTAATGATCACAGAGGGAGAACAAAGCATCCATTCCTAGGATGAAGATGCTCCCAATTAAGGATTACACACACACACACACACACACACACACACATCGCTTCCATGTCTTGCAACCTGAACTTGCAACCAGTTTGCTTTCTGTTCTGCTACCTGACCTGCTCGCCATGACCTTGGGTTGAGCAAATGGACGCTTTCCAGCAAAAGAGAGTCTGTTAACTCTCTCTCCCTCCCAGTTCTTCCCAACTTCTGCCTTCTGAACTATGTCCCTCTGCAAACCACTGTTCCAAATCTATACTGTCCCACTGCTCCTGGGAAGATTCAGGACCCTCATCAGGAGCAGGGGGAGTTCCCACCATTCCTCCTCAGTGCAGCCCTCCTCAGCATAGTCCCTGACAGTTCGGGTGGTTTGCCCAAAATGGCCTTACAGGCCAAATGCAGAGGCTTGGCAGGTGCAATTAGAACCATGGGATTGCGGTGACCAATGCGGGTACACCCACATCCCAATCCTCTGCCCCTCCCACCTCTGCCACTGAAGCTGCTGCCTCACCACAGATTTCTACCCCAACTTGTGCTGTTTCTCCACCAGTTTTGCTACCAGGACCTTGTGTCACGAGGTTGAACCAGGATCTCACCTGCATGCACTTAGCCCCTGAGCTGTTACTGCTCGTCCCCTAGAAACATGGGAAGAAGTGGCCTTCTGTGGAGTCAGACCATTGGCCACGGCAATACTGACCCCGGCAGACACAACGTAGCAAAGGTGTTGTGTGTGCTGGGATGCAGCCAAGGAATCGGGGGCAATTGCCAGGCCCCCAGCAGGCCCCAGCCCACCAGCCGGTGTGCCAGCTGATCTCCAGTCCTTGGATCAGCATGAAACTGCGACCCTACCTTCAGAAGCCTTCAGAAGCTGGACACACACACTCAGCAGAGTAAATAACGCTGCACAACAGAAGTGGCAGGGAGAGGCTGTGTTGAATATATTTACAAGCAGTTTATTCAGCAGACATCAGGACAAAAGGAAAAACATGTCTTCTCCCCCTCAATGTCCAAAGCAAGCAGCATAAGCAAAAGCTATACACAAACGGAAGTTCCCAGCAAACTGTGCTGGAGTGTAAACAGACATATGACATACAACAGTCTCATGCCTGTCCCTTAAGGTGGAACGGAATATTCTAACAGTGTGTTCACCCTTGTCTCCCTTGCAGTGGAGTGCAGCGACAACCTCTTCACTCAGAGGAATGGGGTCATCAACAGCCCAGACTTCCCCAATTCCTACCCCAAAAGCTCCGATTGCTTGTACCGCATTGAGCTGGAAGAGGGTTTCTTCATTACGTTGGAGTTCAATGATAACTTTGACATTGAAGACCACCCGGAGGTCACCTGCCCATATGACTACATCAAGGTGAGCACAGCAGCAAGCTGATCTGGCTTGAGTTCCACAGCGACTGGAAAATACCAGGAGGCCAGGGAGAAATCACACACACACACCCTTGTGTTTTAAGTACAGTACGGTTGCATTCGACTTGCCTGATTTCAGCCAGACACAAATGATGGTCTCGCCTTTTCTCTGCTCCTCCTTTGATTGTTTTTCCTGACAGATCAAAGCCGGGCGTCAGGAGTTTGGGCCTTTTTGTGGAGAGAAATCGCCAGGACGCATCGAAACGAAGAGCAACAGCATTCAAATATTGTTCCACAGTGACAACTCTGGAGAGAATGGAGGGTGGAAGCTGTCCTACACGGCAATAGGTAATCTTCCCCGAGGCGACGCTTCTTAGCCCCCACCTGTTCTATACACTTAGACCAGCAGCATCCCACTCCCAGAGAATCATGGGTACTGTAGTCTGTTCAGGGTGCTGAGAGGCTCTTAGTCCCCACACAGACCAGACTCTACCAGAGGAGGGCTCGTGTGCTCAGATCCTGAGATATAGATAGATAGATAGATGATAGATAGATAGATAGATAGATAGATAGATAGATAGATAGATAGATAGATAGATAGATAGATAGATATAGATGATAGATAGATAGATAGATGATAGATAGATAGATATAGATAGATGATAGATAGATGATAGATAGAGATAGATAGATAGATAGATAGATAGATAGATAGATAGATAGATAGATAGATAGATAGATGATAGATAGATGATAGATAGATAGATAGATGATAGATAGATAGATAGATAGATAGATAGATAGATAGATAGATAGATAGATAGATAGATAGATGATAGATGATAGATAGATAGATAGATGATATAGATATATCAATGCAAAAATTACAAACACTGAATCCAAAATAAAACAGTAAAAGGTAAAGGGACCCCTGACCATTAGGTACAAACAAGCAAAACAAAAAAACACAAAAGAAAAAAGAACACAAAAAACAAAAACACACACCTACAAATTAAAACGATACCATCCTTCTAATCTAGTCATTACATACATATAAACATATTGACTTCCTTCCTTTGTTCTAAGACCTCAAAATTTTTATTCCTTCCAAGTTGTTGTGTCTAATGTAGATTACCTCTATCTTTATACTTTTTACACCATTGGGTGCAGCCAAGAGCGTTTAAAGCAGTGGTTCTCAAACTTTTTTCTCTGAGCCACACTTGCAGAATAAAAATTTGCTCACGCCACACTGGATTTTTTTATTGATAAGAAATACATTGGAAAATAACATTGGAACCAGGCAGAGGGCCTTCTCGGTGGTGGCGCCCACCCTGTGGAACACCCTCCCACCAGATGTCAAGGAAATAAACAACTATCTGACTTTTAGAAGACATCTGAAGGCAGCCCGGTTTAGGGAAGTTTTAAATGTTTGAAGTTTTATTCTGTTTTTAATGTTCCGTTGAAAGCCGCCCAGAGTGGCTGGGGAAACCCAGCCATATGGGCGGGGTATAAATAATAAATTATTATTATTATAAAACAAAAAGGGAAAGCTCCTAGCAGTGCTTGATTTATACCATAGGACACAACTGCCTTATGATATGATCATGGGACACCCCGAAAGTATAAAGCAATGCAGCTACTTCAATGATTCCCTAAATATAATTATAAACTATACCTTAAGTATGTATACAAACCTAGTGAGAAGTGTGAGCTTGCTTTTGCAGGGGTATCTCATTTATAACAGATCTAATTTGAGACAAACAAACTCTCTTCTCCTCATCAACACAAAGAAGCCTTTCTCTTTTCCGATCTTTCATATTTCTTTGATTATCCTTCAATCTTCCAGCCACACTTGCCATTCTCTTTTTTCTCTTTTCAAAATTTTTTATTCATTTTATAATACAAATAAACAACACAAACAGAAAAACCAACAATACAAACAGATTCTTGCCTTATCCTTATTTTTTCTAAACATTGTTAGGTGGGCTTCCCCAAGTCCCCCCACCTGATTTTCATTTTACCTCATCTTTAGCAGTTTACATATATCATAATTTCTAACCATTTTTTTATCACACTTACTTTAACCATAAAAATCTTCACATTTTATCACTTACAAATAAAATACGCTATCTTCTAACCCTACAGCCTAAATTCACTTCAAAAGCTATTCTAAGATTTAAATATTAACATCTTTTTTGAAATATTCCTTAAACTTCTTCCAATCTTCTTCCACCGTCTCTTCTCTCTGGTCTTGGAGTCTCCCATTCAGTTTGGCGAGTTCCATATACAGTGGTACCTTGGGATGCGAACGGGATCTGTTCCGGAGCCCTGTTCGCATCCCGAACGGAACGTAAGACGCAACGGCGCATCTGTGCATGCGCGGGTCGCGTTTCATCACTTCCGTGCATGCGCGTTACATCATTTTGCGCGTCTGCACATGCGCAAGCGGCGAAACCCGGAAGCAACACGCTCCGTCACTTCCGGGTCACCACAGAGCACAACCCGAACATGCTCAACCTGAAGCACATTCAACTTGAGGTATGACTGTAGTCCATCATCTTCACCTGCCCTTCTTCGATAGCTGGTAAATCTTGTTTCTTCCAATTCTTCACTAGCAATATTCTCGCAGCTGTTGTGGCATACAGAAAAAAAGTAACATCCTTTTCACACTTTCCATTCTCTCCTGCCACTGCACACCCTTTGAGAATCTCAGGTTTAAAGCAATTATACTGTATAGTTTAATTAGTGTTTTTATGGAGCAGTCAAGTAATTTCGTTGTCCCCGAAGGGGGCAATGACAATAAAGATATTATTATTATTATTATTATTATTATTATTATTATTATTATAAAGATATTATTATTATTACTACTTTCAATGTATGGGACCTTAAGCTTGCATGCAAGTAGTAGTAGTAGTAGTAGTAGTAGTAGTAGTAGTAGTAGTAATAATAATAATAATAATAATTTATACCCCACCCATTGGGCTGGGTTTCCCCAGCCACTCTTTCAATACATCTTCTGGCACTTTATCTCCAAATAAATACTGCATGGGCGGCCCAACTTTCCAAATGCAAATGCATTTATTTATTTTATTTTATTTTATTGAAGCTCATTAAACTGCATGCCCACTAAAATCAAGATGTTGGTTGCTCATCAGCCTCATCCTTCTGTTGCGTTTGCCCACTCAAATCTGCATCAAATTATGGTCTGGCTGAGCATCAGTTGCCTGAATCAAACACAGAGGAATAATTCCCGACCACTCACCACCAGCGCAGATTGTAAAATGTCAGGACCACCAAGGAAAGTGTAAATTTTACACAACATGCAATTATTTGCAGAAAGAACCCAATAATATAATAGCTACTGGGCACAGCTATACAATTTTTTTTTTTTTAATGCAGCTTGACGGCTTAACTCAAACATGCAATTCAATTGCCTAACAATTTGGGGGAAATGGCTTCTAAATGGAATAATAAAATGCATAATGTGTGTTAAAAGAAAGAGATAAATGGATAAATTATCTGTTATGAATAAACAACACTGCTATTTTTAAATATATACATACACCGCATGTTATAATTGTGTCTCAAATTCATTAAATTAATTGCTTTCTGTGAATAATTACATGTTGTGTGGAATGTGCAGGGGATCCTGATCTTTTATAACCTATGTCTGAGACATCAATTTCTTGGTGAGATGCCAAGCCAGGCATTTCACTCCAAGAGAAGCACAATTTTGCCCCCTGAGGTCCCATGTTGTTGTTTAGCCATGTCCGCATTTTCGTGACCCCCTGGACCAGAGCATGCCAGGCACTCCTGTCTTCCACTGCCTCATGCAGTTCGGTCAAACTCATGCTGGTAGCTTTGAGAACACTGTCCCACCATCTTGTCCTCTGTCGTCCCCTTCTACTTGTGCCCTCCATCTTTCCCAACATCAGGGTCTTTTCCAGGGAGTCTTCTCTTCTCCTGAGGTGGCCAAAGTACTGGAGCCTCAGCTTCAGGATCTGTCCTTCCAATGAGCACTCAGGGCTGATTTCCTTCAGAATGGAGAGGTTTGATCTTCTTGCAGTCCATGGGACTCTCAAGAGTCTCCTCCAGCACCATAATTCAAAAGCATCAATTCTTCGGCGATCAGCCTTCTTGATGGTCCAGCTCTCACTTCCATACATCACTACTGGAAAAACCATAGCTTGAACTATATGGGCCTTTGTTGGCAAGGTGATGTCTCTGCTGAGGTGAGGCCCCATATTTATTCTCAAATGGCACCACCACCATTCTCCCACATTCCACCTTTCCACAGCTTACAAATCCCAGTCCATTTCCTGCCATGTTCGAAGGGCAACAAGGAGAGATGGAGACACAGTCCAGGGTTCTCTGCAGCTTCGCTTCCAGTTTCCCTTCACATTCACGCAGAAGTTTATTCCATTTCCCTGTTAAATATTTCTATGTTATAACTGAGCTTTTGCACAACACAAAAGCCAATCCCAGAACTCTAGCAGAGTACAGTGCAGGTCTAGTGTTCATTTCTGGGTTGTTTGCTTTCAGGGGGGCGCTGTTTGAAAATAACACAGAAATAAACACTAAACTGGTGTTATATTCTGTCATATTTCCGGAAGTGGCTTCTGTGTCATGTGAAAGCTCAAATAAAATGTGGAGAGTAATGCGGAAATGTCAGGGAAAGCGTGTTCTCCTTAATAGAAAGCACGTGTTGCGGAGGGGTCTAGCAGCCCATCCCACTGTTCCTGGGCAGATCCGTTTGGATGGCTGCAGGCTGCGATTGGGCAATTGAATTTCTGGGGAGATTTTGATCTTGCCGATTTGTGGGTTGGGCCCAAAGGTTTTAAATACTGGACACGCAGCTTTGGGCGTCCTCTTTTGCTGCGTGCACCGGATCACCCGCCCACCCTCCGTGAACTGGGGGTTTTGTGCTTGGCCTTGCTATGCCTGTCATGGGGCAGGGGCCTGGTAGGAATTTTGTCCATTTGGCTGACTGGCTGGAGCCATTTGGTTTTTGCCTACTGTGTAGCAAATTGTCACAACTTGTAAGGTTTGCGGTTAAAGGTAAAGGTAAAGGGACCCCTGACCATTAGGTCCAGTTGTGACCAACTCTGGGGTTGCGGCGCTCATCTCGCTTTACTGGCCGAGGGAGCCGGTGTACAGCTTCCGGGTCATGTGGCCAGCATGACTAAGCCGCTTCTGGCGAACCAGAGCAGCGCACGGAAACACTGTTTACCTTCCCGCCGGAGTGGTACCTATTTATCTACTTGCACTTTGACATGCTTTTGAACTGCTAGGTTGGCAGGAGCAGGGACTGAGCAACGGGAGCTCACCCCGTCACGGGGATTCAAACCGCCAACCTTCTGATCGGCAAGTCCTAGGCTCTGTGGTTTAACCCACAGCGCCACCCGTGTCCCCCTGTCTTGGGCACCTTTAGTCAAAAGCAAGCCCCTCTGTGTTCAGCTGGGCTTGCTCCCAGCAGCTTAGAAGCACCACACTTCTGTTCTGGTTCCTGCCCATTGATCCTTTGGCAGAGGTCGCTGCTGCACCTCTCAGCTTTTCCATGCCGAGAAATCAAGAAGCAATTATTCCATTTCCTCCTTGAGCTGAGTCACAGAGAGTGGTTTGGATGCACCAGTGAAAAGGGCACAGAACTCTCCGTTTTCGGTCCAAGAGGACAGGAGTCCTTCTTTTCCTCTCCAGAAACATTAGCGCACTTTCACGGAATCGCAGAATTGCAGGGTTCGTTGTCCAACCCCTTCCAGTGCAGGAACCGCAGTTGCTCCCTCTACAGTGCTTAACATTGCAGCTGAATCTTTGTAGAGCAGACTGCTGCAACATGATGCTCTTTAAGCCTATCCACTCTCTCTTTTTAAAATAAATTTATTTATTTGGTTTTTCAAATTTATGTCTTACAGTCACATATCCAACATACATCGTAAAAACCAGATTCCACAGAATCTCCTGGACTTCCTTCCTCCCCTTTGTGGGTCCTATCGTTAGTCATTTCCTCCTGCATCTTTTATAACAATCCAAATCTTTTACATCTCCATTTTATCCAAAATCCACCACTGAACTACGTTATTCCTATACTACTAATGATTTTAACTGCTTACAATTGTTTTTAAGATAAATTATATAAAAAAAATCCCCACTCCTTATTCAAAATTTGATCTTCCTGACTTCTCATTCTTCCAGTCATTTATCCATTTCGGCATAATCCATCAACTTAGTCTTCCATTCTTTTCTGGTCAGGACTTTATCTTCTTTTCATCTCTGGACAGTCTAATTGTCTTTTCAATCCATCAGAGTTGGTAGCCTCCTGTGGGAGAATGATGCCCTCCAGATTTATTTCATTATTTATTTCTAAATGGCTTAATACCTCTTTTTTCTTTTTTAAAAATAAATGTTATTAAGGTTTATAGAGAAAAATACAAAACTTAATATCTCCCCCGCCCTTTTTTTTTAACCAAACCAAGTCTTTTGATACAAGAAAAACATAAAAAGAGTGTGTGTTTGAAAGAAATAGGGAAACAACAGCTAAAATAAATAAATCTTAAGCAGTGTACAATATGAAAACAATACCCATTAAAACAGAAATACAAGCTGAAACCAATAAAACTGCATATACTGTAAAAGTAAGTGGAATTGTAATCTGGGGCATTTAAGTATATAAAACATCATACAGATGTTTCTGGACTTCAACTCCCATCAGGCCATGAGTCAGAAATGATCAGATTTGCAGTACAGCAGCATCTGGAGGGCACAAGGTTGGAGAAGGCTGCTCTGGAGATTATTCCCAAAGGGCCTTTGGTCCATCGAAATGTGGCAGCCATTGGCATAAATCCCCGGTGAGAAAATGTCCGTGCCAAAAAAGCCTGTTTTCTCTCCCCTCCCTGCCAAATATTTATTTATTTCATTTATTTATTACATATGAATTATACACCACTTAACCATTAAAAAAACAACCTCAAGGCGATTTACAAAAAAAAAGATAAAACAATAAAATTTTCACAAAGAAAAATTAATAACAATACAGTGGTACCTCGGGTTAAGTACTTAATTCGTTCCGGAGGTCTGTACTTAACCTGAAACTGTTCTTAACCTGAAGCACCACTTTAGCTAATGGGGCCTCCTGCTGCCGGAGCATGATTTCTGTTCTCATCCTGAAGCAAAGTTCTTAACCTGAAGCACTATTTCTGGGTTAGCGGAGTCTGTAACCTGAAGCGTATGTAACCCGAAGTACCACTGTAATTTTCCAAAGTTAAAATACCAACAGGCTAAAAGCAGATTAAGACTCACAGGACCTTTCTAAACATCTGGGTAGGCTTGTCTAAACAAAAAATAAATATATTTTTGACGAGGCACCGAAATAGTACAATGAAAGCGCCTGCTTGGTATCAATCGGCAGGGAGTTCCAAAGTGTAGGCACTGCTTCACTAAACGACTTGAGTTCTTACCAGTGCAAAACAGACAATACTTGACACCTGCAGTAGGGACAGTTCTTCCAATTGAAGTGGTTCGAGTGGGCACCTAATGGTCTTAAGTTGCGTAGTTTATTATCGTCAAAGGCCTGGAAACGATGCCTTATGAGGAACGGCTAAGGGAGCTGGGCATGTTTAGCCTGGAGAAGAGGAGGTTAAGGGGTGATATGATAGCCATGTTCAAATATATAAAAGGATGTCACATAGAGGAGGGAGAAAGGTTGTTTTCTGCTGCTCCAGAGAAGCGGATACGGAGCAATGGATCCAAACTACAAGAAAGAAGATTCCACCTAATCATTAGGAAGAACTTCCTGACAGTAAGAGCTGTTTGACAGTGGAATTTGCTGCCAAGGAGTGTGGTGGAGTCTCCTGCTTTGGAGGTCTTTAAGCAGAGGCTTGACAACCATATGTCAGGAGTGCTCTGATGGTGTTTCCTGCTTGGCAGGGGGTTGGACTCGATGGCCCTTGTGGTCTCTTCCAACTCTAAGATTCTATGATTCTATGATTCTATGATTCTATGATTTCATTTCCAAAATGTCACAATCCTCACCTGGGGGCTCCTCCCTTTTCTTTCTCTCTGCCTGCCTGCGCCCCACAGGAGACCCCTGCCCACTTGTGGAGCCTCCTCCCCACGGCAAGATCGAGCCCTCCCAGGCCACGTACACCTTCAAGGACCAGGTGGTCGTCAGCTGCAACACCGGATACAACATCCTAAAGGTACGTTGGGGGGGGGGCGTGGCAGCACTTAGAGGATGTTCCCTTGCACATTCTAGAATTACAGAAGGTATTCCGGCTCCTGATTGGATCCCGGAATGTCCTGTTTCCCCCTTCCAGCGCTGCTGAGGTCAGGGAGGAGGATGAGCTTGTAGCGGTACCATTATTTATTCATTCATTCATTCATTCATTCATTCATTCCCCGCCCATCTGGTTGAGTTTCCCCAGCCACTCTGGGCCCCTGCCAATAGAATATTAGAAACACGATAAAACTTCAATCATTAAAAACTTCCCTAAACAGGGCTGCCTTCAGATGTCTTCTAAAAGTCAGATAGTTGTTTATTTCCTTGACATCTGATGGCAGGGCGTTCCACAGGGCGGGCGCCACCACCGAGAAGGCCCTGTCTTTTTACTTCTTGCAATGAGGGAACTGCCAGAAGACCCTCAGCACTGGACCTCAGTGTCTGGGCTGGACGATGGGGGTGGAGATGCTCCTTTAGGTATATAGGACCAAGGCTCTTTAGGACTTTCAAGGTCAGCACCAACACTTTGAATTGTGCTCGGAAACGTACCGGAAGCCAATGAAGGTCTTTCAGGACTGGAGTTGCCATGCTGTCTTGCGGAACCAAAAAACACAGCTGCTGACTCGTGCAAGAGAGCAGCACCCAAAGACACACGTCCCACTTTAGTCCAGTGGAAATTTGGAGGGTATGCTACTGGGAGCCCAGCTGAGGGCTCCGTCACATTTGCCTCGTTGGTCCCAAAATTAACCAATTGGAAAGGGGTGTTGCCCAGTGATAGAGCATCTGCTTTTCATGGAGAATGTCTCAGGTTCGATTCCTGGTATCATCAGTAGGGCTGGAAAGACCCACGCTGAAACCCTAGAGAAGTGCTGCCAGCCAGTGCAGACAGTATCAGTTAGCTGGACCAATAGTCTCACTCAGCATACGGAAACTTCCATTGTTCTACTTTCAATGCTATAAAAAGGTAAAGCGACCCCTGACCATTAGGTCCAGTTGCGGACGACTCTGGGGTTGTGGCACTCATCTCGCTTGATTGGCCGAGGGAGCCGGCGTACAGCTTCCGGGTCATGTGGCCAGCATGACTAAGCCACTTCTGGCGAACCAGAGCAGCGCATGGAAACACCATTTACCTTCCCGCCGGAGCGGTATCTATTTATCTACTTGCACTTTGTTGTGCTAGGTTGGCAGGAGCAGGGACCGAGCAACGGAAGCTCACCCCGTCGCGGGGATTCGAACCGCCGACCTTCTGATCGGCAAGTCCTAGGCTCTGTGGTGTAACGCACAGCGTCACCCACGTCCCTACTTCAATGCTATACCTTCTTGCTTAAAACATCTTGTTTTGCATTTTTGGTCATTAGCCTCTTTGGACTATGAACTGGAGGAAAGGCAGGGTTTTTTAAACACAAAAACCTAGAGGGGTCGTCTGAGGACCTCTTTATTGACCACCCACCCTGATTAGTTTGCACAATGCCTGCATGGAGGTCAGATTCAGTCTTTATTGAGCATTTGTTTACAGGGCAGTTATACAACAACTGGAAGCTGCTTTTTAATTACAGCTTCTATTTTTCCCCTCATATATTTTAATTATTGCTTTTGACTAGTTCGTTTTTATTACTATCTATTTCGAACCGCAGCTGGGAAATAACTGACAAGGAGCATTCGTCCTAAATTCATCCTGATTTTTTAACAGAGTGTTTAGATTTCACAGAATCATAGAATGTGGGATCCCCAGGGGACATCTAGTCCAACCCTGTGCAATGCAAGAATCTCAGCTCAAGCATCCATGACAGTTGGCCATCCAACCTCTGCTTGAAAACCTCCAAGGAAGGGGAGTCCGCAACCTCCCGAGAGAGTCTGTTCCACTGTCAATCAGCTCTCATTGTCGGAAAGTTCTTCCTGATATTTAGTTGGAATCTCCTATCTTGTGACCTGAAGCCATGGGTTCGAGTCCTATCTTCTGGAGTAGGAGAAAACAAGTTTGTTCCTTCTTCCGTGGGACAGCCCTTTAGAGATTTGAAGATGCCTATCCTATCTCCTTTCAGTCCCCTCTTTTCCAGATCCTTCAGGCTTAGTTTCTTGAGGATGCTCCCTCCAGAGCATAGCTGTCAGCTTACAGATTTGAAAATAAAGGACCAGCAGCCTCGAAAATAAGGGATCAGCAGCCAAAATAAGGGATTTTAGTCAACAGGCAGCCAAACGAAGCCTCAAGCGGTGGTTCCCACAGCGCAGCAACCCGGCAAAGGGGATGCAGCAAGGAAAACCACCGTCACCTCTCCGCTGGGAAGCGCTGAGCAAAGGCGAGTCCCCAGGCAATGCGGCTGATTTGATCGGCGCAAGGCATGCAAGCTCTGTTGGAGCTGGAACTTAACGAGTTAAGTTCTTCCCATGATGCCACACCATTCTGACGTCACTTTTGGAAGCTCGGGAGGAGCTTGGGCAAAGTTTGCCAGTCCCACTCTGTACTCTGTGGGGGAAAGGATGCAGTGCTGTGATGGCTGCAACTAGTCCTGGAAATTCCTGAGAAATATCGGAATAAAAGCTGTAAATAGACAAACCTGGACTCTGTGTGTGTTTGTCTGGAAGCCAAGCAACGTGACAGTTTACACCGCTGTGCAAAACTCTGCTATGGCGTGACGGAGAGCTCGGAGCAGAGCATGCGGCAGGAGAAGTGTGCCGGGCAGTGAAGAGCTAATTGAGGGCCATAAATCAATTAGCGGGAGTCACGCCTGATAACAAACTGCCATAGGTTATGGATGTCCTAAATCATCGCTTGTAAACCTGTCACGGGAGACTGCCGAAAGCTTTGATCTGCGGTGTCGAGCAGAGACGGCAGGAGGCGGAGGCAGAAGCAAACAAGCAAGCTGCAAGACGCAGAGAGTGCCTGTGTTGCTGAGAACTGCGCAGAGCTGAGGTATCGTTTCTCCAGGGAGAAATGCCAGAGGAGCTGATGTTTTTGTAAGTACAGCTTGGGGCCCCCTTGGGAGAACGGAAGGAGATGGCGGACGGCCATGATTCATTCTCCGTGCCTTTCGAAAAGTTAAACGGCCAGAATTGGGGAGAATGGAGCAGAAAGCTGAAGGCCTGGCTGGTAGCCAAGGGTCTGTGGGACGCGGTCTTAAGGCCTCCACTGCCTCAACCAGCCGCCGGAGCTGCAGCAGCAGTAATTGCAGATGCGCATGCTTCGCAGAGAAAAAACCAGAAAGCCCTGGGAGCTATAGTGCTCAGTTTGGAGGGTTCAGAGTTGCCCCATGTGGAGGGTTTGGAAACTGCGCATGAAGCTTATGCTGCTCTTGAAAGAGTGCACCACAGGACCACGGCTGGTGCTAAAATCCACACCACCAGGCGTTTGTTTGAAATGAAGCTGCGTCCAGGTGGGGACATAAGACAGCATGTTACAGAGATGCTCTCTGTGTTTAATGAACTGCGGCTGTTGCAGGTGAACTTTACAGATGAATTGAAGGTTTATATTTTGCTAAGCTCTCTGGACAAAAGTTATGACAATTTATGTCTAACTCTGGAGTCTATGAGTCCGCAGGATCTGACTTTGGCGTACGTCACAGGACGCTTGGCTGACGAACAGGAAAGGCGCATCAGGGAGAGCAAGTCTGGTGCAGGTAGCTCCACCGGGAAAAAGGGGGGGGCTAAGCAAGATGAGAGCTTTGTTCAGGCTTTTGCCACTCGTCGGTGCTACGTGTGTGGATCTCACAGTCATTTGAAAAGAGACTGCCCACAGAAAGGGAGGGCAGCTGGACAGGAAGGCTTCAAGGACACCTATCATGGAAATCAGTCGGGTTTCCATGGGAACCAGTCTGGGAGAGGAGGCCAGCCTGGGAACGCAAGAGGAGGACGTGGAAAACAACGTGAGGAGACGTATCAGATAACAGCTAGTCTGGCTTTGTCTGAAGACAGCTGTGACAAAAGCACTGAGCTAAGTTTTGTTATTGACTCTGCAGCTAATCGCAATTTGATTCCAGAGACACCTGCTGTCGAGAGGTGGAACTGCACGGCAATTCCTGCTGGGAAATCTGTACTGTTTGCAAATGGACAGAAAAGAAATTTGACTAATGTTGTAAATCTGCATTTTCGTATTTTGCAGGAAACGCTGGAGTGTTGTACCGTTCCTGGGATGCACCACTGTCTTTTATCTGTGCCTTATTTACTGAAAAAGGGATTTGCGGTTTGTTTTCAGGATGATGTGTGCACAATCTCCAAAGGAGGGAGGATGCTTGCCAAGGTTAAAAAGGGGCAGAATGATCTCTTCATTCTTAAAACGTCTCTGGAGGGTGATGGGAAGGTTGAGAAAGCACAAGCACTACGTGCTACAATTCCCAATCATGATGAATGTGTTCATGCTTGGCATACACGAACAGCTCATAGTTCTCTAGAAGAACTACAGGTGCTACCAGAAGTTTCTAAAGGGTGTAAGATCTCAGAATGTGGATCTGCTGTAAAATGTGAAACTTGCAAACTGGCAAAGGTAAAAGGATGCAGTTATCCAAAGGTTGAGAGGACAACCACTAGGCCTTTTGAACAAATTCACATAGATTTGTGGGGTCCTGTAAAAGAACCAAGTCTGGGAGGGTCAAGGTTTCTGCTCTCGATGCAGGATAATTTTACACAGAATTCCTGGACACACGGTCTCAAATCCAAGGATGATGCAGCACAGCTGATCAAACATTGGATTGAGGAGGTAGAAGTAAGGTTTTCCACCAAAGTGCAAGCTGTCACGAGTGACAGAGGAGCTGAGTTTACAGGTTCCGCTTTGCAGAAGTACTTTCGCAAGAAAGGGATACGTCACACAGTGACTTCACCCAATCAGAGGGGGGAGGCAGAGCTCAAGTGTCAGGCTCTGGTTAAAACTGCACAGGTGTTGCTGAAAGATTCTGGGTTACCTCCAAGGTTTTGGCTGGAGGCAATCAAGTATGTGAGCTTCACCTGGAATCGCACCTACAATTCCATGGTAGGGGACACACCGTTTGGGCTGTTGCATGGCAGGAAACCCCAGATTCATTTTTTGCGTATGTTCGGGTCACATGCATCTGTGTCAGTACCTGCTGCGTTGCAGGGGCCAGATGGATCCAAGTTCCGGAAAATGATCTTCTGTGGGTATGAGCCAACAGCGAGTGCATGGAGGTTTGCATTTCCATCAGGTGATCAGAGTAAGTTACTGATCAGCAAGCACGCTGAGTTCTATGAGCAGGATGAAAAATCAAAACCTGCTTCCAAGCGTGATGTTCTTTCAGAATGTCTTTCTGATTCAGAACAGGAAGATTCTGAGGGGGAGGAAGAAGAAACTGAGTCTGATGATGACGATCAGGTAACTGACCAAAGTCAGGAACAGGAGGAGGTATCTGTAGTTTCTCCACAGGTTAAGAGAACACCCAAAAGCGAACCCAGTTCTCCTGTGAGTGTAATGGAGAGGATTCGAAAACGTTTTAAGTCGGAAGGGGAATCCTGTGAAGCTGAGGACACAGGTCCTGGTGGCAGTGAGTCAGAGGTAACATCTGAGTTTGTGCCCAGAAGGTCCAGTCGCTCAACAAAGGGCATTCCACCTGAAAGGTACCAAGCGAGAAGTGCGTGGGCCAGGTTCGCACAGTGTGATTCTGGGAGTGTTGAAGGGGTTCAACAGGTGCCTGGGAAAGATGCTGGGAAGGAGCACAAGGCAAAGGGAAAGGTGTTGAACTCAAAAGGGTCTTGTCAGAAGGTGCGGCAAAGGGGGGTGTTGGAGCTGGAACTTAACGAGTTAAGTTCTTCCCATGATGCCACACCATTCTGACGTCACTTTTGGAAGCTCGGGAGGAGCTTGGGCAAAGTTTGCCAGTCCCACTCTGTACTCTGTGGGGGAAAGGATGCAGTGCTGTGATGGCTGCAACTAGTCCTGGAAATTCCTGAGAAATATCGGAATAAAAGCTGTAAATAGACAAACCTGGACTCTGTGTGTGTTTGTCTGGAAGCCAAGCAACGTGACAGTTTACACCGCTGTGCAAAACTCTGCTATGGCGTGACGGAGAGCTCGGAGCAGAGCATGCGGCAGGAGAAGTGTGCCGGGCAGTGAAGAGCTAATTGAGGGCCATAAATCAATTAGCGGGAGTCACGCCTGATAACAAACTGCCATAAGCTCCACCCCCCAGTCGTTCTTAGACTCCTTATTGGGTGAGCAACGCAGCCAAGCAACACAGTTGGAGCCTCCCTCCTCCCTGGCTGGCAGGGAGGGAGAGGAGCTGCTTCCTTTGAAACCCGGGAAATTTACGGGACATCATCAATAAGGGACAGCAGCAGGACACAGCGCTGGGATAAGGGACTTTCCCGCCAAATAAGGGACGGTTGACAGCTATGCTCCAGAGGTGTGATCAGGAAGCCTTCATAGCAGTTGCATTTTACCCCTCCCTCTTCCACAACGCTCCCCCGTTGCTTTTTTGCAGGATGGCGTGGAGAGCGAGACGTTCCAGATCGAGTGCATGAAGGATGGCTTGTGGAGCAACAAGGTCCCTATCTGCAAAAGTAAGCCCCTCTTTCCATCCTTTCCTAGGTGCTGGCATAAAGGGACACGCCTCGGATGAGATCAAAATATCCATCAACATTCTTCGTGTCTGGATGGGGTGTTCTAAACAAAATATGGTTTTAGCCAGTGCTGAAAAGAGCTCAGGGAAGGCGCCTGCCGGGTGTCGATAGGTGGGGAGTTCCAGAGTTTAGGGGTTGCCACGCTAAGCGATCAATTTCTTACAAATGCAGAGCGGGTTTTACGTATGTGGCACCCGTAACAGATTGAATTGGGCAAGAGGCAGTATATACTGCACATTCAGGAGCCTCTTCCCTCCAGTTGATCCTCAGTGAGGTGCTCACTCCAGATGATGATGATGATGATGATGATGATGATGATAATAATAATAATAATAATACCCCGCCCATCTGGCTGGGCTTCCCCTGCCACTCTGGGCGGCTTCCAAAAAAATATTAAAATACTGTAATACATCAAACATTAAAAGCTTCCCTAAACAGGGCTGCCTTCAGGTGTCTTCTAAATGTCAGATAGTTGTTTTTCTCTTTGTCATCTGGTGGGAATGCATTCCACAGGGCGGGTGCCACTACCGAGAAGGCCTTCCACCTCGTTCCCTGTAACTTGGCTTCTTGCAGTGAGGGAACCGTCAGAAGGCCCTCAGCGCTAGACCTCAGTGTCCTGGCCGAATAATGGGGGGTGGAGACGCTTCTTCAGGTATACTGGACCAAGGCCGTTTAGGGCTTTAAAGGTCAGCACCAACACTTTGAATTGTGCTCGGAAACGTACTGGGAGCCAATATAGGTCTTTCAAGACTGGTGTTATGTGGTCTCGGCGGCCGCTCCCAGTCCCCAGTCTAGCTGCTGCATTCTGGATTAGTTGTAGTTTCTGGGTCACCTTCAAAGGTAGCCCCATGTAGAGCACATTGCAGTAGTCCAAGCGAGAGATAACCAAAGCATGCACCACTCTGGCGAGACAGTCCGCAGGCAGATAGGGTCTCAGCCTGTGTACCAGATGGAGCTGGTAGACCACTGCCCTGGACACAGAACTGACCTGCGCCTCCATGGACAGCTGTGAGTCCAAAATGACTCCCAGGCTGCGCACCTGGTGCTTCAGGGGCACAGTTACCCCTTTCAGGACCAGGGAGTCCTCCACACCTGCCCACCTCCTGTCCCCCAGAAACAGTACTTCTGTCTTGTCAGGATTCAACCTCAAACTGTTAGCTGCCATCCATCCTCCAACCGCCTCCAGGCACTCACACAGGACCTTCACCGCCTTCACTGGTTCTGATTTGAAAGAGAAGTAGAGCTGGGTATCATCCGCATACTGATGAACACCCAGCCCAATGATTAAGGATTCCAGACTAACAAACACACAAGACCCACCCCCCTCCCCCCGGGTACCGTTTGGCAACACGGAGTGTGATCAATAACTTAGTGCCTGCCCTCCTTGCTTGGGGAATTGAGGCTGTGCATCCTTTTGTGAATGGCTCCTGGTGTTACTGGCTGCCTCCTGCATGCTCGCCCTCTCGCCGCCTGACTACTAATCCCTGCTTTCTCTTTCCCCACTTCCTGCCCTTCCTGGCCCCTTCTCTGGACTTTCCTCCCTCCCTTCCTCTTCTGCCTTCGGAACAGTTGCTGGAGCTGAAACAACAGACAACAGGACGGAGATCAAAGAGGAGGTGGAGCCCGTGGCAGACTGACCAAGGTGTCTTGTGCACGGCACCGTTCAGAGAGCGGGTGGTCCAAAGACCTTACCTGGGGGCCGCTTCTGCCACCATCCCAGTCACCTTTCACAATTTCAGGGGAGGCGCCAGCTCCCCAGCTTCTGCATTCATTATGCCTCGGATCCTCTTTCTGCTCGGACACGCTCTTGACTCTGGGATTGGCGATAGAGAAAGCAGAACATAGGCATCAATGCACGGCGTGAAACAAAAATGTGCTCTGTAATTGGGGGGAGTAACTCCAGTGATGGCTTCCACAGGTGTGGGGCGTGCATGCGCTGTTTGCCTCTGTTTGGTTCTGTGCTTTGGGACACTCCATGCCTGCATCCACATAAATGAAAAAAATATTTTTTTTTGCTGAGCTAACTCTGCTTTTCTTGGTGATGGGCTGTCCCCCCCCCCTTTGCTCAATGTTAACTCATTTCCTGACTTTTACCCCAGCACTGAGATGGAAGGTCCAAGTTTCTCTCTTTTAACATGGTGTTACATCTATCGTTCCTGAATTCAACCGGCTGAAAAGCAAGTCTGGGGTGAGCGGCAGACCCCTTTAGATGCTTCAAATCCAGCAAGCATCGGTAAACGCATGGGGCGATTAGGATCGTAGCGGCAGGCCCCGCCTCTGACTTCCATGCGCTGACCATGTGCACCTTCAGATCAACTCATGGAAGCCAAAGTGGGTCCTCCAGAGGTCCTGTTTGTTGAGCGGTCGTCTTGATTTGGTTGCACAAAGCTTATGCAGAAGTTAGACTATGGCCCCATCTGCCCTATGCACTTAAAGCACTGTGATGCCACATTAAACAGTCACGATTTGCCCCAGAGAATCCTGGGAAGTGTAATTTGTTAAGGGTGCTGAGAATTGGTAGGAGGCCTCTTATTCCCCTCCCAGAGCTGCAATTGCTAGAGCGGTTTAAGAATCAACCCATCTTCGAGGGAACTCTGGCACCCTTAAGAAGCTCTTCGTTGCAAAGCTCTGTGTATTGATGAAGTGCGCTGCCCGCTTTTAAAATTAGTTTCATTTTACTTTTCGCTAATATGCAAAATTATGCGGACTGAAGGGCTGGCAGCTTTTCTTTCGCATGGTGCTCCGGTGCCTGACAGGCAGAAATCCAGAAGGCGAAACTTTTCCTAGCATGAAAACGCAGCGTTGGGGAAAGTGGAACCTCCCTGATTTCTTTTTCTCGGGCAACAATTTTATCTGCATATCTGGTTTGGGGAGGGCAAGTTGTTAAGTTTGGGTGCTTTGGGGGGATTTTTAAAGCATTTTTTCAAAACAAGAAAACCTTCCCTACTTGCCACACATCTGGGTTTTCTTTGCCAATTCAGCAAAAATCCACCCGGACAGCCATAGCAAACAGTGTACACAAAATGACAGATACAGAGCAGGTCCAATTATTACTCCCCCAGCTTAGAGACCCAAGCAGATGGGTCTAACTCACATAGAAGCATGAAGGAAAAGGAGTAAAGTGCCAAGATTGATCTCCACTGTCATGAGGCCAGCATCCAAATAAAAAAAGGAGATTAAATTTCAGAGGGAACGCACCCTCTTGCCACGAATCACACTCCAGTTCCGGAAGGTCGAACACATCAGCATACATTGCAAGGTGGCATAGCTACCATCCCTAGACAAGATGCCTTGATTAAGTCAAGGTAACTCTGCTCATCTAGAAGTTAGGCATATTAGGTTTCTTAGCAACCATAGTAATGGAAGAGCCAGTTCACAAGCAAAGGTATTTGCTGGCATTGGGCTGATTCACACACTGGCTGTGGTTCCTGCATTGCAGGGGATTGGACTAAAGGACTTTTGCAGTCCCTTCAAACTCTGCAATTCTGTGATTCTGTGATGTTCAGCAGGCACAGCCCGTGTGGTACCCTTTAGGCGTTGCTGAACTACAACTCCCATCATCCTTGGCAGCTGGTCGGGGTGGCTGGGGCTGATGGAAGTTGAAGTTCAATAGAATCTGGAGGGCATCACATTGACTCTCCCTTGAGTCATAGGACCCAAAGCAATGTGAATGTTCAGTGATGTATTTAACTTGTTGAGCCAATTGTGTGCAACACTCCAGGTCTGCTTGAAGGGGTGCAATTTGGAGGGGTGCACTTTGAATTATGGATGGGGGATAAACTCAGTTCAGTTCACATTTAAAGGTGAGCCTACCTAATTCACACTTTCTGAAGCAACGCGAGAGCCGTTGACACGGCCATCCTTCAAAATTCACGCTTCTCCTAATTTTGCAGTGCAGGTCTCCAGCCAAATAATGTAGACATAAATGCATATACCAGGGTAAAGGGGACACGGCAATGCATACATTCGTCAAAATAACATACAAGAATGCATTGTATTAGAAGAAACTGGTTTTACAAAAAAAATGTGTCTATGATGCACAATCACACAGAAAAAAATGTGTATATCAGGTGAAATTTGCACTAAAAATGTTGATGGGTTTTCACGAGGATTAGGATTAGGAAATGGGAAGAACCACTTGGAAGATATTGCATTTGTTCCACTTTGTTGGTGGGGAGCCTTTGCAGTTCATTTTGGTTTGCATGCATAGCACTCATGCATCTTCCTGTTACTCATTCATTCAACCCACAGTTTTTTAAAAAATAATAATTGTTTATTGTTTTTTTCACAGTTTTATACATATCAACATAACCATTTCAAACATTAAATTAAAAGGTTCCTTCGAAGCTTTGGACCTCCTTCCCTCCATCCATGGGTTCCATGTTTAAAATTAAGTTTGCTGCATCTTTTACAATTATCCATCTATTAAATATCTATAATTATCATACAGTGGTACCTCGCAAGACGAATGCCTCGCAAGACGAAGAACGCGCAAGACAAAAGAGTTTTCCATTTTTTGAGTCGTTCCGCAAGACGAATTTCCCTATGGGCTTGTTTCGCAAGACGAAACATCTTGCGAGTTCTTGCGAGTTTGTTTCCTTTTTCTTAAAGCCGCTAAGCCGCTAATAGCCGCTAAGCCGCTAATAGCCGTGCTTCGCAAGACGAAAAAACCGCAAGATGAAGAGACTCGCGGAACGGATTAATTTCGTCTTGCGAGGCACCACTGTACAAAATTCCACCATACAAGTGCCATTACATCCCTGCCAGCGATTTTAACTGTTTACAGTGGTCTTTTAGATAAATTACAAATTTGCTCCAGTCTTTAGAAAATACTTGATCTTCCTGGTTTCGGATCTTCCTCATCAGTTTCGCCATCTCCACGTACTCCATCAGTTTCATCTGCCATTTTTCTTTTGTTGGTACCTCTCCTTCCTTCCATCTCTGGGCTAGTAGCGTTCTCGCTGCTACTGTTGTTGCATACATAAAGAGTCTTTTGTCTTCTCTTGGTAGCTCTTCGCCTGTTATACCTAGTAAAAAGGCTTCTGGTTTTTTAACAACTGCATTTTTAAACATTTTCTGGGAAATGATACATAATGAGATTAAGCAAATGCACCGCACACTTTTCAAAGCATTTTACAGCCAGGGGTTGTAGGTCTTTTTAGTTGCCTTTTGCACAAGGTGACAGAGGGCTTTAATCCACTTTCATTTCACGAGCCTGGTATGCCCATGAATTTATCCTGCAAAATACTGACAGTCCCGGGGTCAATATGTGTCCCTTGCCCAACACCACTTGGAGAGGGTCAAATCTCTTCAAAATGCAGGGGGGGGTGTTTAAAGCCAAAATAGGACAAATTCAGCTCGATATCTCCTGGAGATTGAGAAAGGTACCACGAGGGCCAAGAGGATGCCAGTTTGATTAATGAGTAGAATCAAAGAAGCCATTAGAGGCAAGAAGGCTTTCTTCAGGAAAATGGAAACATTCAACCAAACTGGGAGAGCAAAAAGGAATACAAACATGGAAAAAAGAAATACAAGCAGACAGTAAAGAGAGTTAAAAGAAAAGAAAAGAAACTGAGGAACACACTGCTAAAACCTAAAAACTGCACAGGAACAAAATTCTTTAAATGTATCAGTCTTCCTCGTCTTTGGCGATCACTTATATCTGGGTAAAATCGTCTTCCGTAAACACAGTTTTAACAGTTGGTCTGTAAGTTACTGTGGAGGCCAATTCTGGATCCACAGGTCCTTCCACAGTGGGGACATAGGTTTCCAGGCGGGAGTTGATCATAGTGAGTGTTTGCCAAGCTTGCCTTCCTCTTAGCACATTTCTCCCTTTCATCCTGAGTTTGAGCATTTTCAAAGTCCATGACACCTTTGGTCAAGACTGTTCTCCAACTGGAGCACTCGCAGGCC
Organism: Podarcis liolepis; assembly: GCF_965112155.1. Lineage (NCBI taxonomy): Eukaryota > Metazoa > Chordata > Lepidosauria > Squamata > Lacertidae > Podarcis > Podarcis liolepis. Next base: position 100,725,725 of record NC_139556.1, on the reverse strand, counting down.
AGTGTTTCCCAGTTGTTGGTGTTTATACTACATTTTTTTAGATTTGCCTTGAGACAGTCTTTAAACCTCTTTTGTTGACCACCAGCATTACACTTTCCATTTTTAAGTTCGGAATAGAGTAGTTGGAAGACAATGATCAGGCATGCGCACAACATGACCAGTCCAACGAAGTTGATGTTGAAGAATCATTGCTTTGACATGGGTGATCTTTGCTTCTTCCAGGACACTGGCATTAGTTCGCCTGTCTTCCCAAATGATATGTAAAAAGTTTCAGAGACACCGTTGATGGAATCTTTCGAGGAGTTGGAGATGGCGTTTATAAGTGATCTATGTATCACAAGCATACAGTAAAAATGGTAGTACAATAGCTTTGTAAATGAGTATTTTGGTTTCCCTGTGAATGTCCCGGTCCTCAAACACTCAGTCTGGAGAAAGCTGCACTTGGAGACAGGGGCAAAGGAAGGCGTCGTGACACCCAGGGCAGGCCTCGCTACAGAGGGCGCATGTGTGGCATTGCTATGTATGACGCATGCACTGTATGTAGTGATGCCGCACATGCGCTGTATAGCGGTTTGCTGCCCGTGTCACTCCAGCACCATACGGACAGTGCCGGGATCCTCTGCTTGCAGCTGTAGCTGCAAACGGAGGATCCTCCAAATGCGGCTGCGGCGGCGCGATGGCTGCTCGTGCCGCCATGAGCCTCCACAGGTTGACTTCTTGTCACTCCTGCAAACATGGAACCCGGGGCGCCCTGCCTGCCCCCCTGTTGCGACACCACTGCTTGCAGAGCTCAGGTGATGCTGGATTTTGGCATCAATGTCAGCCCTTGTGGAAAGATCCAGCGACTGATAAATGCATCAGTAACAAGAGACCAGCTGGTGAGGCAGTTGGATGGCAAGGGAATCTAAAGTGTGCTGAAGGAGAATAAGGAGATTGCAGAGAAGCTGAAAGGATTTTTTGCATGTCTTTGCATACGGCAAAATCCTGTGCCTGAACTAACTTTCATAGGAAGGGAGTCTGAGGAATTGAGTAGGGTCGGTGTATGGACATAGCTGGAATACTGCAGTTGGAAGCAGTGTCAGGGCAGAAATCCCTTAGTTTTGCCCCAAACTCAGCTGAGAATGCTTGAAGAAATCAAAAGTGAAATTGCTCATCCACTAGCAAAAACTAACTATGTAACTTGTCCCTGAGATCAGCCTCTGTACTGGAGCACTGCAAACTGGCCAGTGCAACACTGATTTTTTTTTTAAGGTTCCAGGGGGATCTCGGATACTATAGGCTAGTTAGGTTAATATTATTGCTGCCTCCAACTGTGAAGGCAGAACACAGCCTTTGGGGTTGGAAACCATTGATTGCCCTCTCCTCTGTGAAGTTGTCTAATCCTCTTTGAAAGCTATCCTAGTCAGAGGCCACCGCTGTCTCCTGTGGCAGGGAGTTCCATAGTTCTATGTGGTTGGCCACACTGGGAAGAGGATGTGGGGCTAAGATGGGCAAATTGACCCAGAGGCAGATTTAGGTGACCAGTTTCCCCACACTGGGCACCGAGCTAAGTGGGGCACTGCAAAGTGTCACAATTATGATGTAGTAAAGGTAAAGGTAAAAGGTAAAGGACTCCTGGACATTTAAATCTAGTCAAAGACAACTATGGGGTTGTGGTGCTCATCTCGCTTTCAGGCCGAGGGAGGGGGCATTTGCCCACAGACAGCATTCCGAGTCATGTGGCCAGCAGGACTAAGCCACTTCTGGCGCAACAGGACACCGTGACGGAAACCAGCGCGCACGGAAATGCCGTTTACCTTCCCATTGCAGCAGTACCTATTTACCATATTTTTTCACTCTATAAGACGCACCAGACCACAAGACGCACCTAGTTTTTGGAGGAGGAAAACAAGAAAAAAAATATTCTGAATCTCAGAAGCCAGAACAGCAAGCAGGATCGCTGCGCAGTGAAAGCAGCAATCCCTCTTGCTGTTCTGGCTTCTGGGATAGCTGCGCAGCCTGCATTCGCTCCATAAGACGCACACACATTTCCCCTTACTTTTTAGGAGGGAAAAAGTGAGTCTTATAGAGCAAAAAATACGGTATCTATTTGCACTGGTGTGCTTTCGAACTGCTAGGTTGGCAGGAGCAGGGACAGAGCAACAGGAGCTCTCCCTGTCGCAGGGATTCGAACCGCCAACCTTCCAATCGGCAAACCCAAAAGGCTCAGCGGTTTAGACCACAGCGCCACCCACGTCCCTTTTTATGATGCACACGCAAAACAGAAGCTGGGAGTCAGGGGTGAATTTTGGGCTCGCAGAGGATGCCACCAAAATTTGGAAGACCATCCTTTACCCTGGATTACCCTCATTCCGCAAGGCTCTTCTCCTTCACCAGGTGAAATACGAGTGTGAATTTCATGCTCTTTATTCAGCTCATAGTAGCAATGAATGAAACTTTCCCCAAAACGTCTAGCTATATATACATTATTTACACAATGGGCCCCGCGTGATTGGCTACTTCCGGGCTGCTCCTGCAGGCCAATCAGGTCACTGATTCACTTCCACCTGAAGCTGGATTGGGTGGCTCCTGCGGACCAATCAGACTGCTGCATTCTGGATCCTATTGTTCTAGGATTCAGCTCAGTACATAACACCAGGTGAGATTCCACTCAAAATGAGCAAAGCATCACATTTGTGCCTCAACAAGCGCAGGGGAAGGTTCCCAAATGATGCTCAAGGCAGTTGTGTGATTTCAGCCTTCGTATTTTCCACCAGACATCTGGAGGTGGTGGCGGAGGAGAAGGAAGCACAGGCCATCTGCTTGGCCCGCTGCGAAAATCTGTCGCCTCCACGTTGGCAAAGCAAATCTGTCCCTGGGAGAATACTCTGGGGACAACTCTGAGAGGAAAACATTGCCTCCCCAGCCCCACCCCCAGCCTTCACCATGGCACATAGCAGCCCATCTGTTCCCCTTGGCTGAGTGTGATGGGAGCAGCCCTTTGCGTCGAGGAATGCAGAGACACTGGGATTACTCAATGACAGGATCTCTGCTCAAGAAAAGGGGTGGAATCAGCTGTCTCATAAGCACGCAGGACGTACGTGGGGGAATTTTTGGTCCCTTTGCTTGTTTCCATGGCCACCCACCGCTGCCGTTTTACGCTCAATTTCTTTCCTTTAAAAAAAAAATTATTGAAGTAAATCAAACGAAATGGATACAGTGAAAATAATAGAGGTAGAAAAAAGCAGTGCAGCATATTGAGAAGAGATGTCACATTATGCTGGTAGAGTACAAGGTGATTTGATAGCCATCTTCAAATATCTGAAGGGCTGTCACATGGAAGCAAGCTTGTTTTCTCCTGCTCTGGAGGGTAGGACTCAAACCAGTGGCTTCAAGTTGCAAGAAAGGAGATTACGATATGATACGATAATCTTTATTGTCATTGTCCCATACAGAACAACGAAATTGAAAAAATCTACATCAGACATTCAAAAACCAACAAGCCTGCTATCCCAGCTATCCCAACCTGGTTAGCCCCCTAAAAAACTCTGATACCCCATTTTTAAACACAATACACTCCCATAAAGACTACCTTACACTGTATTTAAAACCAATCGCATTTGGATAGAAACTGTTTCTCAGGCGGCTAGTCCTAGTCTTTATAACCCTGTGGGACGCGGGTGGCGCTGTAGGTTAAACCACAGAGCCTAGGACTTGCCAATCAGAAGATCGGTGGTTCAAATCCCCGTGACGGGGTGAGCTCCCGTTGCTCGGTCCCTGCTCCTGCCAACCTAGCAGTTCGAAAGCACGTCAAAGTGCAAGTAGATAAATAGGTACTGCTCCAGCGGGAAGGTAAACGGCATTTCCGTGCGCTGCTTTGGTTCGCCAGAAGCGGCTTAGTCATGCTGGCCACATGACCCAGAAGTTGTACGCCGGCTCCCTTGGCCATTAAAGCGAGATGAGCGCCGCAACCCCAGAGTCGGCCATGACTGGACCTAATGGTCAGGGGTCCCTTTACCTTTTACCTTACCTTCTTCCAGAAGGCAGAAACTGAAAGAGATCATTTCCGGGGTGCGCACTATCCTGCACTATCTCTGCAGCTTTCTTAAGACACCTGGAAGTATAGATTTGATCCAAGGTGGGAAGAGTGCACCCAATTATTCTCTCCACAGTCTTTACATTATGACTGAACATTATGAATAGCTTTCTGGTGTAAGAGCTGTTGGAAAGTGGAACGGACTCCCTTGGGAGGTGGACAGTTCTCCTTCCTTACAGACTTTTAAGCAGAGGATGGATGGCCACCTGTCAGAAGATTCTTTACCTGTGATTCCTGCATTGCAAGGGGTTGGACTAGATGGCCTTTGGGTCCCTTCCAGCCCTACAATTCTATGATTCTATAAATAGGAAAGCCAAATTTCACATTGTACCATGGAGAGGGAGTCCTGGGTGTCTGTAAGTGTTGTACAGTGGTGCCTCGCAAGACGAAAAGAATCCGTTCTGTGATTCTCTTCGTCTAGCGGTTTTTTCGTCTTGCGAAGCAAGCCCATTGACGGATTAGAGGATTAGCGCTATTAGCGGCTTTTAGCGGCTTATCGGCTTATCGGATCAGCTGATAAGCGGCTTAGCGGCTTAGAAAAAGGGGGGAGGGGGAAAAACGCAGGAACTCGCAAGACATTGTCGTCTTGCGAAGCAAGCCCATAGGAGATTTGTTTTGCGAAGCACCTCCAAAATGGAAAACTCTTTCGTCTAGCGAGTTTTCCGTCTTGCGAGGCATTCGTCTTGTGGGGCACCACTGTATATAAGATAAAATCCTACCAAACAGCATGGATCTACTCTTCCCATGTGTTGGGAGATGTGGCTAATTCTGCACTTAGGTGAATTAATTTCTTCCCTAATGATGGGATGGTTCAAATTTATCTTTCTTTGCTGAAGTTTGGGGGAGTTGCTTATGAGCCCATTCCAGGAAGTTCTCTAGGTCTCTCCAGCCTAAAGGTCATCAACTCTATGGCGCAATTCAGGAGGGGAGGGGAGGGGGGGATATTTTAGCTAGATCTCCCTACACCCACTCATTTCTTCCCAATCACCAGTACCCAAATCTTCGAAAGGCAAACAGTTCTTCCTGTCTCTGGCAATCTCTCTTGTGCAATGGACATTCTCTGCTTTGAGAAATCCACGTGATCTGTAACCTGGCCTGGCCTTCCTCAATCTTTGGTATCGTTTCTACCGTTCACCAATCATTATTTGTTCTTCCCAAAATGCGTTTGTTGGTGGGAAAGGCAAGATTAGACAGTTGGCTAACGGGGGGAAAAAGAGCAAATTCCTTCCTCGCTAGCTCAAATGCGCTTACTCGAAGCCTCTCAGAAGCATGAGAAAGATCCATATAAGCTGAGGAAATAGGTGCTGGAATAAATTCTGTATTTTATTTTAATGAGTCCATTCCCCTTCCATTTTTCAACTATGCTATACAGTCACCAATAGTTGCCTGCAGATAATAACAATAACAATAACAACAACAACAACAACAATAATGATAATACTAATACTAATAATAATAATAATAATAATAATAATAATAATAATAATAATAATAAATTATTTATACCCCACCCTTCCCGGTTCAAAAATCAGGCTCAGGGCAGCTAACAACAAATTTAAAACACTTAATTATGAAAGCAGCGTAAAATACAGTATAAAAACATGAAAAACAATAAAATTCAAAAAATCACAAATCAATTAGATAATCCCCAGGGTTAGCTGGCTGAATTGGTCCTACTTGGGCCAGCGAGGAGACCAGGGGAGAATTAGCTGTGGGGTCTCAGAGTGGGTAATCTTCATAAAAGGGGAGGGGGAGGGAAGAGAAGGGAATGGAAATAAAAGATGAGGCTGAATTCAAATTAAAGGCCAGGCGGGATAGCTCTGTCTTACAGGTCCGACGGAAGGAGGTTCAATCCTGCAGGGCTCTGATCTCATGGGACAGAGCATTCTACCAGGTCGGAGCCATCACTGAAAAGGCCCTGGCCCTGGTGGAGAATAGTGTGACTTCCTTAGGGCCCGGGACCTCTAAACTATGGTTATTCATGGACCTTAAGGTCCTCTGCGGGGCAGACCAGGAGAGGTGGTCCCGTAAGTATGAGGGCCCTAAGCCACAAAGGGCTTTAAACACACCCTGAAACGAGAATTCTGTGTGAGCCAATGAAAAACTGAACTGCAGAGTTGGAGGGGACCCCCAAGGACCATCTAGTCCACCCCGCTGTGGACCAAGGGCATAGTTCAGTGGGAGAGTATCCACTTTGCATGCAGAAGGGCCCTGAACGTTGCATTTCTGGTCGGGCTAGAAAGGAGCCCAGTCTGAAACTCTGGAGAGCTGCTGCAAGCCAGAATAGATGATACTGCCCTAGGTAAAGGTAAAGGGAACCCTGACCATTAGGTCCAGTCGTGGACAACTCTGGGGTTGCGGCGCTCATCTCGCTTTACTGGCCGAGGGAGCCGGCGTACAGCTTCCAGGTCATGTGGCCAGCAGGACTAAGCCGCTTCTGGCAAACCAGAGCAGTGCACGGAAACGCTTTACCTTCCTGCTGGAGTGGTACCTATTTATCTACTTGCACTTTGACGTGCTTTCAAACTGCTAGGTTGGCAGGAGCAGGGACCGAGCAACGGGAGCTCACCCCGTCGCGGGGATTCGAACCGCCAACCTTCTGATCGGCAAGTCCTAGGCTCTGTGGTTTAACCCACAGCGCCACCCGCGTCCCTGATACTGCCCTAGGTGGGCCAATATTATGACACAGCTTCCTATGTGCATATGGTCTAGCATTCCTCCCCCCATCAGCTAGCAGGCATTAGCCGCTCAGCCAGAAATGGGTCCATCAGTGGATCAGCTCACCTGTTCTCTCCATCCCTTATGAAGAAATTCCCCCTTGCAATGTCTCCTCCAATGCCTGATTTAAATATGCAACTCCAACCAACTAAAAATAGGCCAAGCTTCTTACCGTGGGCGTTCATTTCCCATTAATTAACATAGTTCTTTCCATCTCACCTCTTCCCTTGCAAATTTCCTGTTTCACAAGTTTACTGAGTTCCTTGCACCTTCCTTCTCCACACACACCCCTCCTTCCCAGGTGATTAAAATCCTCCTTTTCAAAGTTTTCAGCTTCAGGGAAACCTTTTTGCTGCATAGAGTTCTCTCTTCCTCATTGACCTGAATTCTGGAGGGTAGGACACCACTGAGAGGAAATTGGATGCTTTTGGGACAGCAAATGCTGAATTCAAATGGCAGGGGGGCCAGGCCTTCTTTCCTTCCAGCTGCTCTGCCACCTGGGGCTAGTGCCAGGTGTTAAGTTGTGGGTGAGCATATCAGACGATACAGCTCTTGTTTATTCACAGGCCAGAACAGAACTGAACTGAAGGGTTCAGCCAGCCTGCTTAGATAGAGCTCCACTAGAACGCAACAGTAACCACTTTCTATCCAATCACTGAACCAGTAGTAGATAGGTAGCCGTGTTGGTCTGCCATAGTCAAAATAAAAAAAATTCCTTCCAGTAGCACCTTAAAGACCAACTAAGTTAGTTCTTGGTATGAGCTTCCGTGTGCATGCACACTTCTTCAGATACCTGAATAGCTGAACCAGATATCTGAAGAAGTGTGCATGCACACGAAAGCTCATACCAAGAACTAACTTAGTTGGTCTTTAAGGTGCTACTGGAAGGATTTTTTTTTACAATCACTGAACGTCACTTTCAGTCCCTTATTTGCATATGTGGACCTGAGTGAAAGCTTTCTACAGTATCCCCCTGCTGGCCCAGGGTGAGAACTTCCGTACATAACACCAGGTATGGCCCAGCCTTTGGCACCACGACCCCAGAGGGACCCAATGTCAGGGACTGGCAGGGCTCTGGTGCTGAGGCAAGTGGACTGGAGACTCAGCCAGGAGAGGGGGACAGTGATTTATGATGACACCCAGCTCTACCTCTCTTTCAAATCAGAACCAGTGAAGGCGGTGAAGGTCCTGTGTGAGTGTCTGGAGGCGGTTGGAGGATGGATGGCGGCTAACAGATTGAGATTGAATCCTGAAAAGACAGAAGTACTGTTTATGGGGGGACAGGAGGTGGGCAGGTGTGGAGGACTCCCTGGTCCTGAATAGGGCAACTGTGCCCCTGAAGGACCAGGTGCGCAGCCTGGGAGTCATTCTGGACTCACAGCTGTCCATGGAGGCGCAGGTCTATTCTGTGTCCAGGGCAGCTGTCTATCAGCTCCACCTGGTACGCAGGCTGAGACCCTACCTGCCCGCAGACTGTCTTGCCAGAGTGGTGCATGCTCTAGCTATCTCTCGCTTGGACTACTGCAATGCGAGGGGCTACCATTGAAGGTACCTATGTGGGGCTACCTTTGAAGGTGACCCAGAAACTACAACTAATCCAGAATGCAGCAACTAGACTGGTGACTGGGAGCAGCCGCCAAGACCATATAACACTGGTCTTGAAAGACCTACACTGGCTCCCAGTACGTTTCCAAGCACAATTCAAAGTGTTGGTGATGACCTATAAAGCCCTAAATGGCCTCGGCCCAGTATACCTGAAGGAACGTCTCCACCTCCATTGTTCTGCCCGGACACTGAGATCCAGTGCCGAGGGCCTTCTGGCGGTTCCCTCCCTGTGAGAAGCCAAGTTACAGGGAACCAGGCAGAGGGCCTTCTCAGTAGTGGCACCCGCCCTGTGGAACGCCCTCCCACCAGATGTCAAAGAGAAAAACAACTACCAGATTTTTAGAAGACATCTTAAGGCAGCCCTGTTTAGGGAAGCTTTTAATGTTTAATAGACTATTGTATTTTAATATTCCATTGGAAGCCGCCCAGAGTGGCTGGAGAAAGCCAGCTAGATGGGCAGGGTATAAATAATCATAGAATCATAGAATCATAGAGTTGGAAGAGACCACAAGGGCCATCGAGTCCAACCCCCTGCCAAGCAGGAAACACCATCAGAGCACTCCTGACATATGGTTGTCAAGCCTCTGCTTAAAGACCTCCAAAGTAGGAGACTCCACCACACTCCTTGGCAGCAAATTCCACTGTCGAACAGCTCTTACTGTCAGGAAGTTCTTCCTAATGTTTAGGTGGAATCTTCTTTCTTGTAGTTTGGCTCCATTGCTCCGTGTCCGCTTCTCTGGAGCAGCAGAAAACAGCCTTTCTCCCTCCTCTATGTGACATCCTTTTATATATTTGAACATGGCTATCATATCACCCCTTAACCTCCTCTTCTCCAGGCTAAACATGCCCAGCTCCCTTAGCCGTTCCTCATAAGGCATCGTTTCCAGGCCTTTGACCATTTTGGTTGCCCTCCTCTGGACACGTTCCAGTTTGTCAGTGTCCTTCTTGAATTGTGGTGCCCAGAACTGGACACAGTACTCCAGGTGAGGTCTGACCAGAGCAGAATACAGTGGCACTATTACTTCCCTTGATCTAGATGCTATACTCCTATTGATGCAGCCCAGAATTGCATTGGCTTTTTTAGCTGCCGCGTCACACTGTTGGCTCATGTCAAGTTTGTGGTCAACCAAGACTCCTAGATCCTTTTCACACGTACTGCTCTCAAGCCAGGTGTCCCCCATCTTGTATTTGTGCCTCTCATTTTTTTTGCCCAAGTGTAATACTTTACATTTCTCCCTGTTAAAATTCATCTTGTTTGTTTTTGCCCAGTTCTCTAATCTGCCAAGGTCGTTTTGAAGTGTGATCCTGTCCTCTGGGGTGTTAGCCACCCCTCATAACCATGGTTGAATCACTGCCTCCTCGATATACAATTGGTCTTCCTGTTGGGTTTTCCCATACAGTTGATAGGGGGGTCAGCCCTCTTTCAAGGCCAGCTGTGTTCCCAGACAATGATTCTGGATCCTGCAAACAAGGTGGGGAAATGTTGCGCAACCAATATAGAACAAATTATTTACTTCTGCAAAAAAGAAAAAGCACAGCGACACTCAAACAGAGAGAGCAGATACTCTTGCGTAACTGGAATCAAGGATGCAAGTTAAACCAATTGAATTAAACCTTTCGGTGTTAAATAAGAACAAATTGCGCAACCCTAGTTTGCTTAATTCTTTCAAAGCACAGCACCGGCCTCTCTGGGGAGCGGGGCCTGGGGAGGTTCAGACTTTCTTCTACGCAAACAGACTTTGCTCTACACGAAGGCGCAGAAGCAGTCATAAAACTATCACTCAAGAATGCAGTATGCAAAGTGCAATCATCTGTGCAAAGTGCAATCATTCCAGACTGCAAAAAGTCAGCCCATCGTTTTTCTGCTATCCAGTAAGCTGCAAGGAACATCCAATCTTATAACTGGTGCCCTCCCCGCAGTGGTGGAGGAACCCTCTCCAGCACACGGGGCAGGACAGCCCGTACGATGTGCGCATGTGTGGCATACCGTATGGAGTGCGTGTTGGGATACTGCCAGGGAGATAAAGTCCATCATGGCCCTCAAGCCGTCTGCCGGACGATCCATCGATCTCCCGTAGTCACGCAGTATGAGCTATTAGCGACACGAGTTTCCTGGAAATACCGTGCCACATTCCAGGGCTCGTGCACACTCTTATCAGCAGATAATGCACAGCAAAAGTCGCACCCAGGAGAGCATTATTTACAAGCTTTTATTCAGCGTTGATCAGAACAAAGAAAGACATGACTGTCTGCTTCAGTGTCTTCGACAGAGAGAGAACCGAAAGCAATAGCAAACATAAACATCCTGTGAACAGGAAATACGCAGGCTGTGACGCTAGCAGCATCCCATACAGACTCCACATGTGTGGCATCCCATATGGACTGCGCACTCGCAGCAGCCCATACGGTCGCAGTGCGAGAGGCAGCCTGTACGGACGCCCGTATGGATGGCGCACAAGATCGGCAGCCAGTACGGAGGCCGTGCGAGCGGCGCCTATAAGGACTGCGCGTGCCCTCGGCTGCTCTACAGCTGGGGGGAGGCAGGGGCCATCTTGTCACACACACACACACACACACCAGAGTGGCACCGCCCCCTCAGCTCCCCACTTCGTATGCCCCTGCCCCCCCCAGTCCCAGTGCAAGCCTGAGGACTGCATTGCAATCCTGGGGTGGGTTTTCTTATGTCACAGCTCCCACCCTTAAGCATCAGATCATAGGAAGGAGAGCCCTGGGACTGGATCAGGCCCATGTCAATAAGGTGCCTCTGAGAAGCCTACAAGCAGGGCTTCAGCACAGTCGCCTTTTCCCATTCATGCTTCCCAGCAAGCAGCATTCAGAGCTGTACCTCTGGGCTAGTCTTTGTTGTTGTTGTTTAGTCGTTTAGTCGTGTCCATCTCTTTGATTGAGATTGAATCCTGACAAGACAGAAGTACTGTTTCTGGGGGACAGGAGGCGGGCAGGTGTGGAGGATTCCCTGGTCCTGAATGGGGTAACTGTGCCCCTGAAGGACCAGGTGTGCAGCCTGGGAGTCATTTCGGACTCACAGCTGTCCATGGAGGCACAGGTTAAATCCGTGTCCAGGGCAGCTGTCTCCCAGCTCCACCTGGTACGTAGGCTGAGACCCTACCTGCCCGCAGACTGCCTCGCCAGAGTGGTGCATGCTCTGGTTATCTCTCGCTTGGACTACTGCAATGCGCTCTACGTGGGGCTACCTTTGAAGGTGACCCGGAAACTACAACTAATCCAGAATGCAGCAGCCAGACTGGTGACTGGGAGCGGCCACCGAGACCATATAACACCGGTCTTGAAAGACCTACATTGGCTCCCAGTACATTTCTGAGCACAATTCAAAGTGTTGATGCTGACCTTTAAAGCCCTAAACAGCCTTGGCCCAGTATACCTGAAGGAGCATCTCCACCCCCATCATTCTACCCGGACACTGAGGTCCAGCACCGAGGGCTTTCTGGCGGTTCCCTCACTGCGAGAAGCCAAGTTACAGGGAACCAGGCAGAGGGCCTTCTCGGTAGTGGCACCCTCCCTGTGGAACGCCCTCCCACCAGATGTCAAAGAGAACAACAACTACCAGACTTTTAGAAGACATCTGAAGGCAGCCCTGTTTAGGGAAGCTTTTAATGTTTGATGTATCATAGTATTTTAATATGGGCGGGGTATAAATAAATTATTATTATTATTATTATTATTATTATTATTATTATTATTATTATTATTTTTTGAGACCCCATGGACCAGAGCACGCCAGTGTGGCAAGCATCCGGGGGGCGCCACCCACATGTGTGGTGACACCCAGAACGGGCCGCACCCCCCTTCCTCCGCCAGTGGAAACAGATGGGCACAGCCAGTAGAGCTCTGCTATTGTAGCAAGCAAATTGTCTGCTCTCTATAACCAGCGCCCGTCTGCAGTCTGGCTAGTAGATGCAATTTCCCTCCTTGACCAGCTGGCATTACAAAGATGGATGCTGGACTTTTTTGAAGGGGACAGAGAATCGCTTTAGAGCTACAAGACTCCAAATTAATTCTCAGAGGCTTTTTTTCCAAACCCTCCCCTCTGCTCGGCTTTCCAGTTGCAGACTGCAAGGCGCCACGAGAGCTGGACCACGGCTTCGTCACCTTCTCCACCCAACACAACCTGACCACGTACCAGTCAGCGATCCAGTATTCCTGCCAGCATCCATACTACGAGATGGTCCCCAATGTCACAGGTGAGAGCGGCTGCCCTGCGGGGGTCTCCGGTTTGCATGCTGGGTGGGCAGCAGCGACGGGACAAGGGATAAGCAGCATTCACAGAAGACCACAAAGAACTAGTAAGATGGGCCGGGTCAAGAAATGTAGTTGGCCCAGGAGCTTGTGCTCAAGAGTTGCCCCAAAAGGCCACTAGGACAATAAAGTATTTCAATCTAAGATTCTAAAATTCCATTCCCTTGATTGTTTTGGTTGCTCCCTTCCGAACCTTTTCCCAACCCTATACAGTGGTGCCTCGCAAGACGAAAAGAATCCGTTCTGTGATTCTCTTCGTCTAGCGGTTTTTTCGTCTTGCGAAGCAAGCCCATTGAAGGATTAGCGGATTAGCGCTATTAGAGGCTTTTAGAGGCTTTTAGCGGCTTATCTGCTGATCGGATCTGCTGATAAGCAGCTTAGCGGCTTAGAAAGGGGGGGGAGGGAAAAAAACCAGCAGGAACTCGCAAGACATTGTCGTCTTGCGAAGCAAGCCCATAGGAAATTCGTTTTGCGAAGCACCTCCAAAATGGAAAACTCTTTCGTCTAGCGAGTTTTCCATCTTGCGAGGCATTCGTCTTGCGGGGCACCACTGTAATCTCCTTTGTGAGGCGAGGCAACCAGAACGCTACAAAATATTCCAAATGTGGTCGAAATCTATAGCCAGTGATGAAGAAGACTGCTGAGGGAGGGGAGGAATAGAGATAGGCTGGAAACTGGGGTGAACCTCTGTTTGAAAAAGAAGTCTTTGCGTGCAGCCATCCCCACTAGTGGCCATCGGTAGGCTTATCTTCCGTGACAACAAGAGATGTTTTAGGAGTGCGAGGGAGCAGCCCCAGGCAACAGGCCTGCCACAGGATATTGCTAGGCAGAGGCACGGAGACAAAATCAATACTTTTGCAGCGCTGCTGTCAGAAGGGGAGGCTGGAATGGCCCTGAAGGGGAAGGAAGGTGATTTCCTAAGAATGCAATGCATGTCCTTCCTCTCCTCACACGAAGACCGAAGACAGGAGGAGAATTCTCAGTGGTGGTTACAGTGGTTTCTTAGCCAGGGCCTGAATCCCACCGGGCAGACACATACTTATAAGCAAATCGAATGTGAGATTAGCTTGCTGTTCAGTGGAACCGGAACCATTGTGAAAACAATTGGAAAACTGCACTGGGGATTTGAGTGTCGGTGACGACACTGGCGCTGACCAGTACATGCCCACAGAAGCCAGCTCAAAGTGAACTACTGCACCAAAATGCTGCTGGATTCCCCCTCCTAGAGCTCCTCTCAGAATAGAACATATCTACTTAACTTATGGGACTCGAGTGGCGCTGTGGGTAAAACCTCAGTGCCTAGGACTTGCCGATCGTATGGTTAGCGGTTCGAATCCCCGCGGCGGGGTGAGCTCCCGTCGTTCGGTCCCAGCTCCTGCCCACCTAGCAGTTCGAAAGCGCTCTTAAGTGCAAGTAGATAAATAGGTACCGCTCTATAGCGGGAAGGTAAACGGCGTTTCCGTGTGCTGCGCTGGTGCTGGCTTGCCAGCTGCAGCTTCGTCACGCTGGCCATGTGACCCGGAAGTATCTTCGGACGGCGCCGGCTCACGGCCTCTTGAGCGAGATGAGCGCGCAACCCTAGAGTCGGACACGACTGGCCCGTACTGGCAGGGGTACCTTTACTTTTACCTTTACTTAACATGCTATTAAATCCCCACCCTCTGTTTGCCAATGACTATGAGCCACAACAGCTAGAGGAGCCTCCATGTACAGGGGCACTGTATCTGCAGATATTGGATAACTTATTGCGGACAAATAGCCATCGTGCTCTGCTTGCGGGCTGTGTACAAGTTGTACACAGTTTACTCAAAATCAGTCTTTGTACTTCAGTTTCTGTTACTGAGTTATGACAGTTAAACGCTTTAAACACCATACAGCTTCCTTCACCGAATAATACCTTGGTTCGTGAGCGAGGGGCACTTCTCCTCAGTTACCCGCTCTCTTAGCAATCCCACTCCTGAGGGGTTGCCAATGGCATAACAGACCCAGAGGATCTCCTCACCCCTTGTGACTGGCTTGGGATTCTTCTGTACCTAAAAGAACTCTCCCCCTCCTGGCTAGGATGAGACCCAGGAAGCCTGAATTCCCACAGGATCTGCCTCTCCCATCTCAGACTCAGCCCTCCCAGAACACTCCTCTCTGTATACCTTCCCCAGACCCTCAACCCGGTCTCCCTATCCAAGCTGAGAGGCTTTTTCCTCTTGCTCTCTATAGTCTCCTCAGTGTGGGTGTTTAACTTAACTCAGAACCATTTCTCCCTTAGTCAAATCCCATCTTGCTCCCTATCTCTCATCTTCAATCCAGCCCTATCTCTTAACCTGACCCTTAGCCCTTTGTTGTTGTTTAGTTGTTTAGTCATGTCCGACTCTTCGTGACCCCAACAATCTTAATTCTGGCTAGGGATTCATCCAGCCCAGCCTTTCGCATGATGAATTCTGCATATAAGTTAAATAAGCAGGGGAACAATATACAGCCTTGTCGTACTCCTTTCCCAATTTTGAACCAATCAGTTGTTCCATATCCAGTTCTAACTGTAGCTTCTTCGCCCTCATAGAGATTTCTCAGGAGACAGATGAGGTGATCAGGCACTCGACCCTTAGCCCTATCTCTTCTCAAATCCAGCCCTATCTCCCAACCTGACCCTTAGCCCTCTCTCTTCTCAAATCCAGCCCTATCTCTCAACCTGACCCTTAGCCCTCTCTCTTCTCAAATCCAGCCCTATCTCCCAACCTGACCCTTAGCCCTCTCTCTTCTCAAATCCAGCCCTATCTCTCAACCTGACCCTTAGCCCTCTCTCTTCTCAAATCCAGCCCTATCTCCCACCCTGACCCTTAGCCCTCTCTCTTCTCAAATCTAGCCCTATCTCTCAACCTGACCCTTAGCCCTCTCTCTTCTCAAATCCAGCCCTATCTCCCACCTTGACCCTTAGCCCTCTCTCTTCTCAAATCCAGCCCTATCTCCCAACCTGACCCTTAGCCCTCTCTCTTCTCAAATCCAGCCCTATCTCTCAACCTGACCCTTAGCCCTCTCTCTTCTCAAATCCAGCCCTATCTCCCAACCTGACCCTTAGCCCTCTCTCTTCTCAAATCCAGCCCTATCTCTCAACCTGACCCTTAGCCCTCTCTCTTCTCAAATCCAGCCCTATCTCTCAACCTGACCCTTAGCCCTCTCTCTTCTCAAATCTAGCCCTATCTCTCAACCTGACCCTTAGCCCTCTCTCTTCTCAAATCCAGCCCTATCTCTCAACCTGACCCTTAGCCCTCTCTCTTCTCAAATCCAGCCCTATCTCTCAACCTGACCCTTAGCCCTCTCTCTTCTCAAATCCAGCCCTATCTCCCAACCTGACCTTAGCCCCATCTCTTCTCAAATCCAGCCCTATCTCTCAACCTGACCCTTAGCCCTCTCTCTTCTCAAATCCAGCCCTATCTCTCAACCTGACCCTTAGCCCTCTCTCTTCTCAAATCCAGCCCTATCTCTCAACCTGACCCTTAGCCCTCTCTCTTCTCAAATCCAGCCCTATCTCTCAACCTGACCCTTAGCCCTCTCTCTGATGAAAACCGGTAAGACCGGTAAGACATTACGACAGCACCACCTAGTGGTATGATTCCTGTCCAGAACTTGTGTTTTGATCTTCCCCAGGTACCTACACCTGTGATGCCAGTGGCCTATGGAGAAGTGCGGAGCTGGGAACGCGCCTGCCATCTTGTCAACCAGGTACCTAGATTGCACTGAAATGCAACCTTCATGCCAGCTGGCTTCTTTGAGCTTCTCACCCTCTGGCTTTAGATGCAAACCTTTCACACTATGCATAGCTCCTCGTGTGGCTAAATCAGAATTGGTGGGGTGCAAGAGGGGTCTGCTTTTGGTGCAAATATGGCATATGATGCTAATTCGTGCCAGGGCAGACCATTGGTACGTTCTGCCCTGTCTAGTAGCATCGCCTCTCCAGGTTTTAGGTGGGAAACCCTGCCAGCAATAATAATAATAATAATAATAATAATAATAATAATAATAATAATAATAATAATAATTTATTATTTATACCCCACCCATCTGGCTGGATTTCCCCAGCCACTCTGGGCGGCTTCCAACAGAACACTAAAATACAATAACCTATTAAACATTAAAAGCTTCCCTAAACAGGGCTGCCTTCAGATGTCTTCCAAAAGTTTAGTAAAAATAAAAAAAAATCCTTCCAGTAGCGCCTTAAAGACCAACTAAGTTAGTTCTTGGTATGAGCTTTCGTGTGCATACACACTTCTTCAGATACACTGAAACAGAAGTTGCCAGATCCTTCTATATAGTGAGAAGGTGGGGAGGGGTATTACTCAGAAGGGTGGTGGGAATGGGAGATTGGCAGATAGCTGAGATGAGCCTGTTGACGACTCTTAACGACTGTAATAGGTCTTACAGGAAAAGGCAAGGGGTGAGAAGGTGAGGAATGGCTGAATGCCAGAAGGATCTAGCAACTTCTGTTTCAGTGTATCTGAAGAAGTGTGCATGCACACGAAAGCTCATACCAAGAATTAACTTAGTTGGTCTTTAAGGTGCTACTGGAAGGAATTTTTTTATTTTGACTATGGCAGACCAACACGGCTACCTATCTGTAAAAGTTTGGTAGTTATTTTTCTCTTTGACATCTGGTGGGAGGGCGTTCCACAGGGCGGGTGCCACTACCGAGAAGGCCCTCTGCCCGGTTCCCTGTATTCCCTGTAACTTAGCTTCTCGTAGCGAGGGAACCTCCAGAAGGCCCTCGGCGCTGGACCTCAGTGTCCGGGCAGAACAGTGTCCGGCCAAGTTCTTTTTAACTGGAGAATTGGACCTGGGACCAGGTTGCATGTGCAAAGCATGTGTTCTGCCACTGGTACATGAACTCTGTTTAGAGCCATCCATGAGCTCCCCTGTCACTGGTTAAGCCAGGAGCATCTGCCCAGATTTCTCAGTTTCTGGTGTTAATTCTGGCTAGTAGAAGCTAGGATGGCAAGAGCTCAACCAGGCAGGATTGGTTGGGGAGAGCTTGCTGAGGGAGGGAGAAATCGGATTATTCCATTTGCATTTGAAGGCAAATTACCTAATTTGCTTTTTCCGAAACAACGAAGAAGCAGAGCTCGGCCGTCTTTCAAAACACACGCTTCTCCGAATTTTGCAACAGAGTTCTCCAGACAAGTTAATGGGTCCAAAAATGTCTAACCTGGAGGGTGAAGTGTCCACATCAATGCAAATAAGAGTGAAAATGACATGGAAAGATATGCATATTTGGGGGGGGATTGTTTTGAAAAAAGATGAGCAAAATTGCACACAAACATTAGCAGAGATTCGCACCAAAAGGCTCGTGGGGACTTTTCATAAAGAAATTTGCAAATTGATGTGGAAACATGGGAGAGCCAAACTTAAGACTGGGAAAACGAGGAATTGGGAGAAATCGAATTTGTCAGGTTCCTCTGTCCCAGGTTCATACCCACCAAGATACAATGTTGAACAGGGGGACGCACATCTTTTAAAAGTGGTGTTTTTTTTAGCTTTCAGGGTGTTATAGTAACTGTATAGTACAAACTTCCATTCCCTGCCCCCTTTTAAAAGACTGACTGTTTTTTAAACATGCTCTTTTCTGTCTGCTTCTGGTCCTGATGGAATCCAGGCGGGCTGGCAAGTCCCAGGGAAAGTTTTCCAGAGGTCAGAGCAAGTTGGCCAAGAGCTGAGAAATCGCTGCGCTTTGCTCCTCTCTCCTTGGAACGCCAGTTGCCTGTCACTAGGAAACCCCTCTCTCTTCTCTAGCAGATCACTGGCTTCTGCACGCAGCCAGAATAAACATTCTGGCAGTGGCCTGTCCCTTTGTCATGGTTTCTGTTGCAATCCTGCACCCACTGGGACCAACCGGGGTTTTCCTTCTGGGTAAACATGCCTTGGCTTGGGCTGCGCTATTTTTAGCCTGTTTGTTTACCATGCTTTCTCCCACTTAAAAAAGAAAACCAAATACCCAAATCATTCCATCTATTTAAGAAAATGGTTCCAAAACACTTTTGGGCCGCTACTCACTTGGTTGCATAAACTTATCCCCAGTGCCAAACTACTTTAAAAATTATTATTATTATTATTATGAACAGTGATTTGGCAAGATAATAATGCAATAAAATTCAAAAAAAGACACAATTAATTTCACATTTATTCATAATCCAGTTAAAACTACTTACCTGGTGTAATTCAGCAAAACTGATGAGCTTTATCCAGTGATACTGGCTTTTCAAAATCTGGTAGTCATTGACACCTCTAGTGCCCCCCTGCAGCCCCCTTGCCTCTTAGCGCATCCCCCAGCCAGGTAATCCCTTTGGGGTCTTATCCTGATGCCCACGACGCTTTTAAACTGCACGCAGAGACACACTACACCTTTGGCCATGAGGCGGCGAAAGCAGTTGCGTGGCGAGTTCCTGCCTCCCTCCAGTGGAAATAAAGACACATGACACAGATCATAGAATCATAGAATCATAGAGTTGGAAGAGACCACAAGGGCCATCGAGTCCAACCCCCTGCCAAGCAGGAAACACCATCAGAGCACTCCTGACATATGCTTGTCAAGCCTCTGCTTAAAGACCTCCAAAGGAGGAGACTCCACCACACTCCTTGGCAGCAAATTCCACTGTCAAACAGCTCTTACTGTCAGGAAGTTCTTCCTAATGTTTAGGTGGAATCTTCTTTCTTGTAGTTTGGATCCATTGCTCCGTGTCCGCTTCTCTGGAGCAGCAGAAAACAACCTTTCTCCCTCCTCTATGTGACATCCTTTTATATATTTGAACATGGCTATCATATCACCCCTTAACCTCCTCTTCTCCAGGCTAAACATGCCCAAATATTTAAGTATTTAATATTTAAATATTTATTTAAATATTTATTTAAATATTTAATATGCCCAGATATTTAAGCTTAATGGGCTAAATAAGGCCACAACTTTATTGGTTACCGGTGATGAGCGGTATTGGCTTAGGCATTGGTCCTAACCGACAATCCGGCTTCAGCCTGTTCGCTTGAAGTCCGGGAAGGGTTAACCACCAGTAGGGGAAGTCCTGCTGATGCACATCAACTAGGAACTCCCCCAGGGTCACCGCTCGGGGGCATGCCTTAGGCCCTCACCTCCATAGGCTTTGGATAGGTCCACGCCCCCCGGAATCCTTTATCGGACTACCCTTCAATATGCAGGGGGGGTGATGGCGCTTCCTCCCCTCTTCCATCTACAGAGCAATACCAATACCAATGCCTAACCGCCAATACCAAGAAAGTTGTGACAATATGCTATGAGGTAGGTGAAAAACCAAGTGGCTGGTGCCAATCTGCAGGCGATTGGTGGCAGCTGCGAGCAGGAGATTGTCTGTGGCGATTGGGCAGGTGATTGGTGGCTGCTGGCAGCGAGTGGGCAGACGATATTGGTGTCTCTGGCAATGCATGCAATTGGCACCAGTGGTCAGGCAGGTGAGCGATTGTCAGCAATCCCGCTCCCCTAAAGAAAGCTTAACAACTCTGGACAATCTCCCCCCATTTCCTAAATTTGGGGTCTCAAAAAACAGGGGTTGTCTTATACACGGGGGGCGTGTTGTGCACGGAAAAATACGGTACCTTTTTCTCTCTTGAAAGGCCCATAGAGCTGGAAGTTGGGCGAGTGCTCTAGCTGCTCTAGATGCCTTTGAAGGCTCAGATGAATCCTACTGCAACCAGCTTTTGCCAAATATCTTGGAAAAGTGAACTCTTTGTGGGTGCACTTCCATGCTTTCTGTGTCTTGGGTGGGGGAATGATCTTGGGTGGGGGGGGGAGGAAAGTGGGCAGAAGGAGCGGCGGCAACACCCATGGCTCTCGCTCAAGAAGCCACATTTGCTCCCAGGCCTAAAAACGGCCGGCGGTCCTTGATGAAGAGCACATAGGGGCAATGTTCTAATTAATTTCCCTTACTCTGCCATTTTAGCAGAGCTCCTTCCGTCAAGCTTTCTCTGTCCTTGCCAACCCTTTAATCAGTTTCCATTTTAGCAGAGCCCTAATTTTGCCTACTGACAGTTAAGCAAAACAAATAAACTCACACTTAATGCATTTCAGTACTCTTGGCTGCTGTTCAATTAACTCCAGTGCGATGTAAATTAAAGTGGGAAGGCTGCCAGATGATGTCCTTGTGCTGCTGGCTCCAAAGGGTGTGGAAGGGTGGATGAAGGGGCAGAGAGGTGACAATTCTGCTATGAGGGTGTCCTACCTTGGGATGTGCAGAGATCTCTGCTGGCCATGCACCACACTCTTCAAAATGAGCTGATTTTTGTCTCCATGCAAACGTTTATTTTGATTTTCATCTAGCATAACCAGTGGTTTGTTCTGGCTGGGCAACCTGTGCCTTTCACAGTTGCAAGACAAGCAGATATTTCACAGGTGAAGTGTTTTTCCATTCTGCAGCTGCCCTGAGTGAACAAAGAACTCATTGTGTCAATCTCACTTGACAGTTTCGCCCCTTGATGTGCAAGCGTTTGCAACAGACAAAGCTCCAGATCAAGCTCTTCACACTGCCCGGGTTTTGCTAAAGTGTTGCAGTGTATGCTGCTGTCAGACCGGGATCTATGGGTGGGGTTTTTTCCGGTTACCTGAGGCTGCTTGTCGATTGCCATCCAATTTTAGATTTCGCTTGAGAAATTCAGCGCTTGTCGTTTGCACTCATTTATGTAACTAGAGTCTCACAGAAGCCATGATTTCTTGACACTGTGGTTATGCCCAAATATAAAGGGATTCCACTATGCTTGGGTACTAAATGGGCAATCCCAAATCCTGGTAGGCAGCCAGCAGGAGGGGTATAGCCACCTCCACATCCACAGCCCTACCAATTGTTCCAGCCAGGCCAGAAAAGGGGAGCAGAGAAAATTACCGTATTTTTCGCTCCATAAGGCGCACCGGACCATAAGGCGCACCTAGTTTTTAGAGGGGGAAATCAAGGGGGGGAATTATTATTTTTCCCCCAGCCCCAAAGAGCAAAGAAGCCAAGACAGCGAGCAGGATCCATCCCACTGGCTGTCTTGTCTTCCTCTAGCCGGGAGAGGCTGCGAGCGGCTATGGCAATTCCCCCACCTCCCGCAAAAGCCCACAGTAGCTGCGCAGCCTTTAAAGAGCGCGCGGCTCCTGTGGGCTTTTCTACGAGGAGGGAGAAGGGACTGACTAGCTACGTCAGTCCCTTCTCCCTCCTGGGGAAAAGCCCACAAGAGCCACGCGGAGCTTGTATACGGCTCTTGGGGGCTTTTCCTGCCTGCCTCCCCCTGCATTCGCTCCATAAGACGAACATACATTTCCCCTTACTTTTTAGGAGGGAAAAAGTGTGTCTTATGGAGCGCAAAATACGGTACACTTGCCTTTGCCCACTCTTGCACTGAACCAGCCCCACTCCACGTCCCACTTCCCCAAATGCCCCATTTCAGGACTTTCTGATGCCTTCCTCCCACCCAGCATGTGGGCTGAATCAGTGGGGCATGCCTTGCCAGTGGGGCTCCCGGTCCTGGCAGATATGGGCAGTGCCAGGTGAATCAGAGGTCTGGCTTGTTCTCTCAGGCTGTGCATGGTATGATATTGGGATGACGCCTGGCCCTCTGACCCGCCGACCACACCGGCCTCCATCGAAATCCCGGAAGGCGTTCCAAAAGAATCTTTCTTCCTCCTTTCCCAAGAGACGCTGGCGACATCCGCCCGACCAGCCTGCCTTCTGTTTCGTTGCCAGCCCTGGACACCTCCGGAGAGCGGGCAACTTGTCCTGGCTGGCTAGCGACTGGCACAGCCGGCTGCCTCCCTTCACCGTGCATGCTGGTGGGGAGATCAGCCACTTGCTTTCCTGTCCCGCAAAGGTATTCCGGATCTCTGAGGGTGCAATGATGGACAGCACCGGGGTGTGCGAAGGCATCATTGCCTGTAGATTATGCCATGGGTCTCCGTGAGGGAAGCTTCTGTACATATCTGCATCGGGCATTTAAAGCAGCATTGTACCGCTTTAAACATTGCAGGCGGTTGGGCAGGACGGCCCTTTGGGTCCCCGACAATCCTGTGATTCTCTGAATCTGTCGAGAATCCTAGGAACTGCAGTTTGTTAAGGGAGCTGAGAGTTGTTCAGATGCCCCCAATCCCCGCCACAGAGCTATGTATGAAGAGCCTGCTGGGTCAGGATGGACCCCGCGAGCAGGATTCGAACACAACTCTAGTTGAGATTCCTGTATTGCAGGGGTGACCCTCAGGGTCCCTTCCAGCATCATCATCATCATCATTTATTTATACCCTGCCCATCTGGCTGAGTTTCCACAGCCACTCTGGGCGGCTTCCAATCGAGTGTTAAAAACAATACAGCATTAAATATCAAAAACTTCCCTAAACAGGGCTGCCTTCAGATGTCTTTTAAAGATAAGATAGCTGCTTATTTCCTTCACGTCTGAAGGGAGGGCATTCCACAGGGCGGCGCCACCGCTGAGAAGGCCCTCTGTCTGGTTCCCTGTAACCTCACTTCTCACAATGAGGGAACCGCCAGAAGGCCCTCAGAGCTGGACCTTAGTGTCCGGGCTGAGCGATGGGGATGGAGACGCTCCTTCAGGTCTACTGGGCCGAGGCCATTTAGGGCTTTAAAGGTCAGCACCAACACTTTGAATTGTGCTCGGAAACGTACTGGGAGCCAATGCAGATCTCTCAGGACCGGTGTTATGTGGTCCCAGCGGCCACTCCCAGTTAATAGCAGTTTCCCGGTCACCTTCAAAGGTAACCCCACATAGAGCACATTGCAGTAGTCCAAGCGGAAGATAACCAGAGCATGCACCACTCTGGCAAGGCAGTCCGCGGGCAGATAGGGTCTCATCCTTCATACCAGATGGAGCTGGTAGACGGCTGCCCTGGACACAGAATTGACCTGTGCCTCCATGGACAGCTGTGAGTCCAGAATGACTCCCAGGCTGCACACCTAGTCCTTCAGGGGCACAGTTGCCCCATTCAGGACCAGGGAGTCCTCCACACCCACCCACCTCCTGTCCCCCAAGAACAGTACTTCTGGTCTTGTCAGGATTCAACCTCAATCTAACAATCTCAGCATCCACAACAGACTACAGGTCCCAGGATTCCATGGGGGGCATGCAAAATGTGTGCTCTACCACTGAGACATAGACATAGGCCATAGAACATAGATGCAGGTCTCCAGCAGCAATTGAGGGTCTAATTCCAGGAATTACCAACATATATATATATATCAGATATACTGTATGAAGCCCTAGTGTTTTGCTAGTGACATTTGATGGATTTCCATGTGTATATAATCTTGGCAGGGTCCATTGAGCGGAGCTCTTGGCATGTTAAATTCAAAGCCTCGGGACTGAAAATTTGTAATTTCATAATTTCAAACTCTGCTGGTCAATTTGAAATTTCAATTCTTTGAACTGATACACCTGAATGCTGCCCAGCTCTAAAATGACAAACGATCCAGCGCACCTTTACACAGAGTAGCCCTGTAGGACTTAATATAGGAAACAATAGTTGGAAGCAAGGCAGGAACTTTTCTGCCACCCCCCAATGGGGAATCCTGGCATAATCTACTTGGAGTCACAGTCTGGCTACTTTTTGGTGATGGATCCAGCCCTGGTCGTCTAACCATCTGCTCTGTTGTTTTCTTTCCCCAGTTTGCGGGCGGCCGATGCGGTCGCTGCCCACCCTGATCAAGCGCATCATCGGCGGGCGAAACGCAGAGCCCGGGTTTTTCCCTTGGCAAGCCCTGATCGTGGTGGAGGACACGTCCCGAGTGCCTAATGACAGGTGGTTTGGCAGCGGGGCCCTGCTCTCTGAGTCATGGGTGCTGACCGCCGCCCACGTCCTCCGCTCCCAGCGCCGGGACAACACCATCATCCCCGTCTCCAAAGAGCACGTCACCATCTACCTGGGCCTTCACGACGTGAGGAACAAGGTGGACGCCGTCAACCGGACGGTGGAGAAGATCGTCCTCCACGAGGCCTTTGACATCCAGAACTACAACCACGACATTGCCTTGGTGAAGCTGAAGGAGAAGGTGACACTGGGACCCCATGTCATGCCCATCTGCCTCCCGCAGTACGAACACGAGTTAGAAGGACCTCAACCCAACACGTTGGGCCTGGTGGCCGGCTGGGGCATCTCCAACCCCAACATCACTGTGGATGAGGTCATCAGCTCTGGCATGAGGACCCTCTCTGACGTTCTCCAGTATGTCAAACTACCGGTGGTCCTGCATGCTGAGTGCAAGATGAGCTATGAATCTCGGTCGGGGAACTACAGCGTCACTGAGAACATGTTCTGTGCCGGCTATTACGAAGGCGGGAAAGACACTTGCCTTGGGGACAGCGGGGGAGCCTTCGTCATCCAAGACCTGGAGAGCCGGAGATGGGTGGCCCAAGGACTGGTCTCGTGGGGAGGCCCCGAAGAGTGCGGGAGCAAGCAAGTGTACGGGGTCTATACCAAGGTCTCCAACTATGTGGAGTGGCTTCAGGAGAAGACCGGGTGGACATTCAGGGGGGTCGAGAGGAACAGATGAACCTTTTGAGAGCCTTTATAGGTCGTCAGTTGTTGTTTCCTACACACACACACACACAGAGAGAGAGAGAGAGAGAGAGAGAGAGAGAGAGAGAATAAATGTGTACAGTTGTTATTAATTGGAAGGAATCGGGACCATTCCTCTAAGCAGCGCTCCTGTCAAACAAATATCACATTTTCCAAGAGAAAGAACTCAACATGGCCAAAAGGGAACCAATTCCAGATCACTGTTTGATTCCCCCCAAAAAAGAGTTGCCTGGTGTCAATGTGATGTTTGGTGATTGACAGGTAGGCATCCTCATCAACCAGACAAACTTTGCCCCCCCCCCAGGGGGCACGGGAGATAATATTCTGGCCTGTCCCTGAATCTCCTTTCCCACCCTGCAAGATGCAGAGTATCCCCCACTTCCTGTTGAACACGAAAGCGTGGAATTAAAATCCCAGGAAGTCACCATTTAAATGCAACCTCTAACTAGTCGACTTTGTCTGATGGCCAGTATGTTGCTTAATTGTGTGGCTCAGAGAAAGAGAAGCCCCCTCTAGTGGTCACTTTCTGCATTTCTTTCTTCCTTTAAAAGGTGTGACTTTATCATGAATCCCTCCCCTTGAATGTTTAAAACATTGAATTGCAGAGTTTGTGTCTTTCTAATCTGCCCCCAAACTCTGTGATAGTGATGGGGTTTCCTGTATCCATAAATTCACGCTTCACAGTCAGACATCCTCTGAAACATTGCAGATTTCTTTGAAATCCCAGGCTTGCAAAATTCGGTCTGGAATGTTTGAAAGCGATTGGTGGGAATTTGGCGAATTCCATAATCCACTCGTTTCTGCATCACTTCCTTGAATTCTGGATTCAATGTCATGTTGGTGCTGCCTTGCCAACCCTGCCCCATCCCTTGTGCCCAAGAGAAATGTATTTCAAAATCATGGGATTGGAAGGAGACATTCGCGTTTGTCCCTTTTAGAGGGAAAAGATGGCATTGGATCTCACTCTTCGGCCCTCAGTTAAAACTGCTTCCTTTTTTTTAGGGCAGGCTTCCTCAAACTCGGCCCTCCAGATGTTTTGAGACTACAATTCCCATCATCCCTGACCACTAATCCTGCTAGCTAGGGATCATGGGAGTTGTAGGCCAAAAACATCTGGAGGGCCAAGTTTGTTTGTTGTTGTCGTTTTTTCGTTTAGTCGTTTAGTCGTATCCGACTCTTCGTGACCCCCTGGACCAGTCACTCCTGTCTTCCACTGCCTCCCGCAGTTTGGTCAAACTCATGCTGGTAGCTTCGAGAACACTGTCCCACCATCTCGTCCTCTGTCCTCCCCTTCTCCTTGTGCCCCCCATCTTTCCCAACATCAGGGTCTTTTCCAGGGAGTCTTCTCTTCTCAGGAGGTGGCCAAAGTCTTGGAGCCTCAGCTTGAGGATCTGTCCTTCCAGTGAGCACTCAGGGCTGATTTCCTTCAGAATGGAGAGGTTTGATCTTCTTGCAGTCCATGGGACTCTCAAGAGTCTCCTCCAGCACCAGAATTCAAAAGCATCCATTCTTCGGCGATCAGCCTTCTTTATGGTCCAGCTTTCACTTCCATACATCACTGCTGGGAAAACCATAGCTTTAACTATACGGACCTTTGTTGGCAAGGTGATGTCTCTGCTTTTTAAGATGCTGTCTAGGTTTGTCATTGCTTTTCTCCCAAGAAGCAGGCGTCTTTTAATTTCATGGCTGCTGTCACCATCTGCAGTGATCATGGAGCCCATTAAATTAAAATCTCTCACTGCCTCCATTTCTTCCCCTTCTATTTGCCAGGAGGTGATGGGACCAGTGGCCATGATCTTCGTTGTTTTGATGCTGAGCTTCAGACCATATTTTGCTGTCTCCTCTTTCACCCTCATTAAAAAGGTTCTTTAATTCCTCCTCACTTTCTGCCATCAAGGTTGTGTCATCTGCATATCTGAGGTTGTTGATATTTCTCCCGGCAAGCTTAATTCCGGCTGGGGAGGGAGCCTGTTTTAGGGGGTCAGTTCTTGTTTAGTGCTCAAAGCCAGCCTTGAGCAACCTGTTGCCTCTCCAGGTGTTCTGGGCAGCAACAGCTGTGTTAGATGAAGCTGATGGCAGTCATAGTCCAAAACATCCCGAGGGCGCCAGGTTGGCAAAGGCTTTTCTTAGTCTTCAAGCCAGGTGAACATCTTTAACGAAAGGAGGGGACGCCTGCTTGTGCATGCTAGCAGGAGGCAGCTGCAGTGCTTTAATTCGGGACAGCAAATTTGAATATCTTCAAAAGCTTCCCAATGTGAAAAATCAGTCCAATGAAAGATGGTGCCCATCGTGGTTTTGGATCGCTGGGGTTTTCTCAGCACTGTAAGGTCAAAGGTCTTTTCCTACTTTGAAAACACTCCTTGCATTGCTTTGTTTTAGTAAAAAGAACCAGGTCAAACTACTCAGTCATCCATCAGGAACTTACCTGAGTACAGTGGTACCTCGGGTTACATACGCTTCAGGTTACGGACTCCGCTAACCCAGAAATATTACCTTGGGTTAAGCACTTTGCTTCAGGATGAGAACAGAAATCGCACGGCGGCAGTGGGAGGCCCCATTAGCTAAAGTGGTACCTCAGGTTAGGAACGGTTTCAGGTTAAAAACGGACCTCCAGAACGAATTAAGTACTTAACCCGAGGTACCACTGTAGTGGCACTTCACTGAAGGTGCGTATGCACCTTACGTGTCAAGCACATTTGTAGAGCAAGGAAGGAATGCTGGGAATCAAAGTTTGGCCCTGACAAAGCTACAATTCCCAGCACCCTTAGCAAACTACAGTTCAACAGATCATTGGGGGGGGAGTGCTTTGAATGCATGGTGTAGAGATGCAACTTTTTCAGTTTTGTGAAGGGTTTACATGACATTACCCTCATCAAAACACACCATTTAATCCAGATATCTCCTTTCCATGGTGTGTTTTACTCCCCGAAAGGGAAGTTTTTAATGTTTGATGTTTTATTATGCTTTTATATTTGTTGGAAGCTGCCCAGAGTGGCTGGGGCAACTCAGACAGATGGGCGGGGTACTATTATTATTATTATTATTATTATTATTATTATTATTATTATTATTATTTCTGTGTACATGGTAAATCCAGATTAAAGGGGCAATAATACGGGGTGGCATTTTGGGAGGATGTCATATGGATGCTACAAAAACCTTCTGTATGTGAGTTTCACCAAGTCCATGGGGAACTACTGTGTGGAAGCAATGAGGAAACACTGAAAAAAAATCCAAAGAAACATGTTTTATGTTACTATAACACATGCTTAGAAAAACATTATTGTGCTCTGTTACATATTTAAGAGATGTTACGCTGTTTGCTATGGGTTTTGTATTCTGTTTTGTAGCATTTTTACTATTTTGTATTACATTCCTTAGCAGGAAAGAGAATAAAATTATTGTACCACATACCAAACTCTGCAAATCGAGAATTCCGTTCAGGGCACTTCATGTCAGAAATCAGTGTGTTGCACCATGAGTAATGCATGGAGTTTTCACAGAATCATAAAATTGTAGAGCTGAGGGTCATTTTAACTAAAGCATCCATGACAGGTGACCACCCATAATTTCCCAAGGGAGTCCTTTCCACTGCTGAATGGCTCCTGCTATCAGAAAGCTCTTCCTGATGTTTAGTTGTAATCTCCTTTCTTGCAACTTGAATCCAGGTCCATGTCTGAAACGCTAACCATTACACCACACTGTCTCCCATGTTGAGGTTGGGGCTGTTCAGTCTCACCCAGGGCCAAATTTAGATTTGATGAAGCCCTAAGCTACTGAAGGTAATGGGGCAGTTTATATGTCCAGCTGTCCTTTGTCCTGTTTTTTGTGTTGAATATATGCTATATGGTAATTTATGGACCTCATAGGTATCTAAAGCCATTTGCACATAACAAAATAGGAGCCTGTTGTTGTTTAGTCGTTTAGTCGTGTCCGCCTCTTCGTGACCCCCTGGACCAGAGCACGCCAGGCACTCCTGTCTTCCACTGCCTCCCGCAGTTTGGTCAAACTCATGCTGGTAGCTTCGAGAACACTGTCCCACCATCTCGTCCTCTGTCGTCCCCTTCTCCTTGTGCCCTCCATCTTTCCCAGCATCACGGTCTTTTCCAGGGAGTCTTCTCTTAAAATAGGAGCCTACATAACACAAACAATGTTGCTGTAGGTAGGTTTTATTTTGTTTGTTTTTTATCTTATATTTTGGAAATGTATATCCAGGTTTTCTTTCCTTTAAATTTTTTGAGGGCCCCCAAGGGAGAGGGGCCCTAAGTTATAGCTTCTTTATCTTATACGTAAATCCAGCACTGGTCTCACCAGCAGAACCAGTCTGGCACTCACAACAGCGCACCAAATTGTCTCACCCCCCTCACCATCCCCACACATGCCACGATGTGGGAAAAACTCCCTTTGGGGGTTCAGTACGAAGCCTGAAATCAGATTCCCAATTAGTCAGACTTTTTATTCAGCAATGCATTACAGGACAAAAGAGACCGAAAGAATCTCTGAGAGCATTGCATTTACACACACCCTATATAGGAAAAAAATTGTGTCCTCTACTCCCCTACTATGGTCTTGAGCTTTGAAGCCCTTTGTGGCTTAGGGCCCTCGTATTTACGGGACCGCCTCTCCTGGTCTGCCCCGCAAAGGACCTTAAGGTCCATGAATAACCATAGTTTAGAGGTCCCGTGCCCTAAGGAAGTCAGACTATCCTCCACCAGGGCCAGGGCCTTCTCAGTGATGGCTCCAACCTGGTGGAATGCTCTGTCCCATGAGACCAGGGCCCTACAGGATTTAACCTCCTTCCATTGGGCCTGTAAGACAGAGCTATTCCGCCTGGCCTTTAATTTGAATTCAGCCTGATCTTTTATTTCCTTTCTCTTTCTTTTTTTTAAAAAAATATTTATTCAATTTTCACAAAATTTTTAAAGACACATACATACAACACACAACATACTGAAGGGGTGAAGGTCAGGATGACCAATGGAGAGCCAGGCTAAGGACCTCTAAAGCCATTTAAGAACCTCTGACACCATTTTAGAGAGCAAACTAGAAGCTAAAAGCATAAAGTCATTTTAGAAAGCTAAAGACTATTTCTCTTTCTCATGTTTGTCACTTTGCCACCTTTTGCAGAGGCAGCAAGCATGCAAGCTTGTGGGTGCAGCTAGCTTGCCCCTGCAGGAAGTTTGCCAGTTGAGGTTAAGCCATTTCTGAGAAACGACCCCTGACAAAGGCAAGTAGCAGGATGTTTGCTGACCGCCAGGCTCCAGATATAACGCTTAGGTGTGAAGTTGCTAAACCACAAGGACATTTCTTGGAAGCGGGGGGTTCAGGGGCACTTCCTGGAACTATTAAAGAGGTTAAGTAGATTATAAGCCAGTAGCGCCACCTAGTGGAATAGGCAACTTGGAACCGAAAGGACACACCAAATTTATTCATTGGTTGAGCTTTAATGAATATGTATCAATGACCATAGGAAATTGTCAATCATTGGCTAAAGGGATGCCAAGGGGCTGAACTATGCTTTGCAAGAAGGTATATGAGTTAGCTACCCCCAAGGAGGGGTGGGCATTCTTCATTTTCCTGAATGCACCCTATTTGCTTTTTGTCGGACAAAAATCCAAATAAAAAACTTTTTCTTTAAGAAACTTTGCTGCCTGATTTTTACATTCCTGGTCTGAATACCGATGTCCCTTTCATTTCTGGTGCCGTGACTCGGATCAGAAGGACTTTAAGTGTCCTCAGAGACCAGGAGGCAGCTCCCTTGCCCTCTGGGCAGAGACAGGGGAGGGCCAACAGACCTCCTGGCTTCCAAGTGCACACCGAACCTTTTCTTCGGAGGGGGGCAGAAGGCAACTTGACCCTCTTGCTGTATCCTGGGACAGAGGACAACGGATTTGAAGAGCCGAGGTTGGGAGGACAGGGCAGAGAACAGCCGGCTGGGGTGAGTACATGGCAACAAGCCCTGAGGACATAGGAAATCCTCCTTTTAATTAAGGAGAAGGGAGATCCTGATCAAATCTCCAGCGTGGATAGTGGCATTAAGTAGAAGGGTTGACTGCTGACAACCACCCACGCTTTGGTATTAGGAAGGAGAAAAAGGGGGGGGCACAGGGTGGTTAGTGTGTCGTGCAAGCGTCCAACGAGAGAGGCATTTTGTGCATGTATGTGTGTTACCCCGGGGCATTCCCCTGGGGTCGTAGCAACAAGTACTCCATTTCCCAGTCGGGCGACCGCACCTGGGTGAGAAAAGTTGCGAAATGGATGTGTGAGTGTTTGGTGTGGGGACGCTGTACAGGGCCATACTGAAAATGGGAGGGGGAGGCTCGAAAGCCTTGAAAGGTCCAGTAATCCCCCTTCAATGTATGTTAAACAACTTCAAGAAAGGATTCAGCGGAGACTATGGCATAGACCAGGGGGGACATCCTGACCAGATTCCCTATATAGACAACTGGCTGAAGGTGGTAGATGACAAACCCGCCCCCCTGGTTGAAGAAATGCAGGACTGAACATTGCAAAGTCACTCCCTCATGTCAGGTTTTGGAGAGGGAAGATGTCCAGAAGAAGTACAGTGTTTATGGAGAACAGTGTACAGAGCAGTAAGCAGTTATTACTGCATTAACAGAGGAAAATAAAAGAAAAGAGCATGAAACAGGATGCTGCTATAGAATTAATGTAACAGGATCTTGAACAGACAAATGAAGGACTTAATAGATTAAACACAAGTCATTTAGAAGAGAGGTCTCAACTAATTCAAGACCTCCAGAGGTATGGAAGAGAATTTGACAACCTCAGAGAGGTTTTAGCTGAGAAAGACAAAGAAATTTCTGCTATTATTTCAAATACAAATGTGTATTCTGAGCAGATTAATATTCTGAAATGTCAGATCAAGTGCAAAGAGGATGAAATGCAAGACAGGGAAATAGTGTTGTCTAAGGCTGAAAGGGAAGTCCAGTTACTGAAAAATCTACAAACCAAAGGTGTGAACAGTGGAGGCAGAAAGCTTTCAGAACTTTCTGAGCAGTTAAATGCAATAAAATCAGAACTGGCTGAGGGAAAAATTGAAAACGCTAGTAAAACAAAAGAGAATGAAGAATTTGTTAGGCAAATCAAAGAGACTAGCCAAACAGTTAAAGATCTTCATTCTGCAATTAAGACTTGTGATGTTACTTACAACAACAAACTCATGGAGTGTGAGTCACAAATTAAATTGCTTAAAGAACAAATAAGTAAATCAGCTAAAAATTGCAAGAAACAGAAATAGAATGTAAGGAGGAACAGACCATCTTAAATCCCAGGTCGATGAACATATCTCTGCAAAGGAGAAATTGAACAAGTTACTAAAATTAAAAGAAAAACAAAGAACAAAGTTTTGTGAATGAGCTGAAATCAGTGAAAGATTCACACAAAAGGGATGAAGATTTAACTAATTTATCCAGACAACTTGCTGAACATACTGACCATCTAGAAATTGTCAAAAGGTCACTGCAAAAAAGGCAGAGATTGTGATATCCCTAAAAGACAAGCTTAAAGTTGTGGAGCAGCAGGCTTTTGCAGAATCCTGATCCAAAGCTTCAGAATTTTAGCAAAACCTCTAAATGAAGTTACCAGAGGAAGGGAAAGAGACCCCTTTGAGTGGGGACCGGCCCAACAAGAAGCCTTTGAGACTATCAAGCAATTAGATTCCACAGTGAAAGGCTGGCCACCCTGTCTGTGGCCTGTCGCTGCCACCGCCACACTAGTGGAAGAAGCAGGCAAGTTCACGTTTGGCCAGGAGATGCATGTGAATGTGCCCCATTCGGTTCTCACCCTTATGGAATATAAGGGGTATACAGGCTGAAACAGGCTTTGCCCAATCCATTGAGAAGTCTGCAGGCGCAGTGGAAGCTTGTGAAGCAGACGTGCCTGATGTTCTAGAGAGACCAAAGGGTCCTAGCCATTTTAAGGGCCAGCCTTGATTCTTGGCTGTTGGCAATACTCCAAGGGAGGAAGCCCTGGGTAGCGTGGCAGCCACTGAAGACAGCATGTCAGGCCACAGTGGCAGCCAGACCAGAGGGGCCTGGAAGCCCAGAAGGGGCTGTAGGACGCCCAGAAAGCCCAGAGGGGGCTAGAGGATGCCCAGAAAAAGTACCAAGCCCAGAGGGGGCTGAGGCTGTTTTGGGAAGCTGTTTCTACGCTTCAATAAATCTGTGTGATGGACTGTGGGCTGGAGAGAGGCTGAGAACTGGGAACAGGAAGGCAGTTACAAGTTGTTCCTCAGGCAGCAGAGCACCCAGAAGTGGGGGTGCAAGCCAGGCAAGCCAGGCAAGCCGTTCCAAGAGTTCTAAGAAAGCCAAAGTCTCCAAGAGTTATTTGTCCTCTGAGGTGAAGTCCAACAGCGAAAGGCATTGCCATGCAATTGGCAGCTGGATGCAAGGCTAACATCTATATTGATTCTAAATATGCCTTCTTAACCCTGCATGCGCATGGCGCCCTATGGAAAGAGCGGGGCTTGAGTGGAGCCCACGGGAAAGCTCTGAAATACGTTCCAGAAGTTGAGACGTTACTGGAAGCAGTATGGGTCCCGAAGAGATTGCCGTGATGCACTGCAAAGGCCATGGGAGAGGCCGGGACATGGTCACTAGGAGCAACCGGAAGGCAGACAACGCAGCTCGTGAAGCAGTTTTGAAACCTCCACCAGCACTCAACGCAGCCCTCATCCCACAACTCACTCCAGACGATGTGGAACCACGCTACACACCGGAGGAACAACAGTGGGCACGCCAGGAAGGAGCAACACTCCAGGAGGGATGGTTCCATCTACCAGACAACCGTGTTGTCTAGCATCTAGCCAGCGTGATTGTAAAGAACTACCACGAGTCTACTCACATAGGAAGCCCAGCTGCTAAAGCACACCTTGGGAGAATACTCTACATCCCCAACCTATCCCAACTAATTGCTGCTATCTCCCAAAAGTGTGTCCTGTGCGCCAAGAACACCCCCAGACAAGGCCACCTTCCCCCACCGGGTGTACAACACGTGGGCTTTACCCCTATGGAAAGCCTGATTGTGGACTTCACTGAACTACCACCAACTAGGGGTATCAAATACCTGCTTGTGCTTGTCTGCACCCTGACAGAGGCATACCCCACTAGAACAGAGATACCTCGTGAAGTGTCCAAGAAACTGTTACATGAACTCATACCCCGATTTGGCCTCCCCAGAAGTATTGGCAGTGACAATGGCCCTGCCTTCATTGATAAAGTTGTGCAAGAAGTGTGCAAGGCGCTGCAGATAAACTGAAGGCTACACACAGTCTACAGACCCCAGAGTTTGGGAAAACCTGAACTTATGAATCGCACCTTGAAGACCCACTTGGCCAAGTTGACCCGGGAGACGGGACTACACTGGATAGATGTCCTGCCCATTGCCTTGTTTCGGATTCGGAGCGCTCCAACCAAGAGACTGAGACTATCACCCTTTGAACTTTTGTATGGCAGACCAACCCCTTTCGTCCGAGACATCCCCGCCAGTTTGGGGCGGGTGGGAGATCACATCACTCAGGAACAAGTGCAATTCCTGTCCCCGTGTGTGTTTGCTTCCCTTTCCAGGTACTACCTCAAGCCTACACCGTGCAGTCTCCCTGAGCCGGTCCACCAGTTCCAGCCGGGTGACAGCGTGGAAGCGCAACCCCCTCATCCCTAAGTGGCGAGGCCCGTATACCGTCCTCCTCTCCATCCCAACTGCGGTGAGAGTAGCCGACGTGATTCCCTGGGTGCATCACACGCGTCTGATCATCACCTTGTGTCTGACGCTACCGGAAACGCGTTGGGCCACGGGCAACGAGATCCTGCGACTGATCATCACAAGGACTTTCACAAGGACTTTCCCCTTTTCTCTATTATGTTCTGTATTGATTTGCTCTATGTCCTACTGCCCTTTTTGCTCTATGTCCTATTGTCCTGACCCCACCGAGCCATACCGACCCTATTGGCCTGCGGACCTCTGCTATGACTGGTTCGTCTTGCCAGTGGTAAGAAATGGCGTGCTCATTGGCTATTGGGAACAGGGGTTTGATGAGGTTGCCGTATTGAAACATCCCACTACCCCACTGTGGCTTCTCTTCCACACCACTGTCCAGCGCACATGGGTACTGCTCCTACGGGAAGTTGCAGAGACGGTCGAAATCTATCGAGTTCTGGACCGCTCTTGCTGTTGTGGGGGGGTAACCAACTGTCACTCAGGGGGTAGAGCACTGTACCAACCCCATCTGGTAGACCAGGTCCTAATCTTAATCCAGGTGTTGCATGGGACGGAGCCTATCTTAATGCAAATATTGCAGGGGAGGGAGCCTGAACCAGGTGCGCATTGAAATTGCTGAACAAGTGCCAGTAAATCCTGCAGCCCCACCTGTGGTTGTCGTGGTGGCTCGAGCCTCCCAAAATCCCAGAATACTGCCTGAACTACTGGGCCTGGTAACTCCACATCTAATACCCTTGAATGTGGTAGGGTATTCTTGTGGCTGCATAAGGGTTACCACCCCAGGCTTCAGCCTCCATAGGCCCTGGTCAGAGACCACGTAGGTGACCTCCACCCAGTAGGACCAGCCTTTGAACTTTACAGAGTCTATTGTCATCCCTATAGTTCCCGAGGCCTAGCAGCGTATCACTCCCAGACGGCCACTTTTCCCTGTGTATAGTGAGAACGCTACGTGTGTGCACGCTGTTCACGCCGTAGCAGGGCCAGGAGTTAGAGGCCCCATGCCCTGGCCTTCGTGGGCCACCATCCCTTTGGCCTGCGGTATTACCCTTTTTGTGGTATTTCTGTGTTGGTGGTACAGTTCTTTGTTCTGGGGCACCGAACATCCCTCGAATCAGGATGTGGATCATACCCTGCCTCCTGATGGTTCTCACCTCTCAAACGGCCCCCGGGTAGAGGGAAAACACCTTCCTGAACATGACCACGGCTGTGGCCAAGAGCCTGAACCCAAGAGTGCTGGGTATGCGTGCGAGGTCAAGATTCTGAATACCACCTACGTGGTTCCCCAGCACCATATTTGAAGACTTGACAGGGTCATAGAGGAAGGCCAGTGTATCCACAGGAGTGTACATTTTCCTGGCTCTCTATGATATTGTACCTATAGGTCCATCAAGCGAAAATGGTGAACCGTGACCGGTCAGCATTTTCGTGATGGAAAGGGGGGAATGAAGGGGTGAAGGTCAGGATGACCAATGGAGAGCCAGGCTAAGGACCTCTAAAGCCATTTAAGAACCTCTGACACCATTTTAGAGAGCAAACTAGAAGCTAAAAGCATAAAGTCATTTTAGAAAGCTAAAGACTATTTCTCTTTCTCATGTTTGTCACTTTGCCACCTTTTGCAGAGGCAGCAAGCATGCAAGCTTGTGGGTGCAGCTAGCTTGCCCCTGCAGGAAGTTTGCCAGTTGAGGTTAAGCCATTTCTGAGAAACGACCCCTGACAAAGGCAAGTAGCAGGATGTTTGCTGACCGCCAGGCTCCAGATATAACGCTTAGGTGTGAAGTTGCTAAACCACAAGGACATTTCTTGGAAGCGGGGGGTTCAGGGGCACTTCCTGGAACTATTAAAGAGGTTAAGTAGATTATAAGCCAGTAGCGCCACCTAGTGGAATAGGCAACTTGGAACCGAAAGGACACACCAAATTTATTCATTGGTTGAGCTTTAATGAATATGTATCAATGACCATAGGAAATTGTCAATCATTGGCTAAAGGGATGCCAAGGGGCTGAACTATGCTTTGCAAGAAGGTATATGAGTTAGCTACCCCCAAGGAGGGGTGGGCATTCTTCATTTTCCTGAATGCACCCTATTTGCTTTTTGTCGGACAAAAATCCAAATAAAAAACTTTTTCTTTAAGAAACTTTGCTGCCTGATTTTTACATTCCTGGTCTGAATACCGATGTCCCTTTCAATACAAAAATATACATACAGTAACAAACTAACACGTATAATTTCAACTCCTTTTTTTCCTAAACTTACTTCATCGACTTCCCCATACCTCCCCTTTCTGCATTCCAATTCCCAAAATTATTTCAGCAAATCCTTCCCCTTGATTTTATCTAATTTTTCCTTTTCTTTCCTTTTTCTTAATCTTTAACAGCTGTAATCCCTTGCTTTATATAACCACAACATTTTAACATTCATTAATTTTGCAATATTTCTTAAGGTAATTTTTAAATTTCTTCCAATCTTCTTCCGCCGTCTCTTTCCCCTGGTCTCGGATTCTGTCAGTCATTTCAGCCAGTCCCATGTAGTCAATCACCTTCATCTGCCACTCTTCCAAGGTGGGTAGGTCCTGTGTCTTCCAATACTTTGCTATAAGTATTCTTGCTGCTGTTGTAGCATACATAAAGAATGTTCTGTCCCTCTTTGACACCAATTGGCCGACCATGCCCAAGAGAAAGGCCTCTGGTTTCTTAGGAATAGTACATTTAAGTACCTTTTTCATTTCATTATATATCATTTCCCAGAAGGCCTTAATCTTCGGGCACGTCCACCAAAGGTGAAAGAAAGTACCTTCAGTTTCTTTACATTTCCAACATTTATTGTCGGGCAAATGATAGATTTTTGCAAGCTTGACTGGAGTCATGTACCACCTGTAAATCATTTTCATAATATTCTCTCTTAAGGCATTGCATGCCGTAAATTTTATACCGGTGGTCCACAACTGTTCCCAGTCGGCAAACATTATGTTATGACCAATGTCTTGTGCCCACTTAATCATAACTGATTTAACTGTTTCATCTTGCGTATTCCATTTCAGCAACAAGTTGTACCTTCTTGACAAGTTCTATTTCCCTTCTCTTTCCTCTCCCTCCCCTTTTATGAAGATTACCCGCTCTGAGACAGCTAATTCTCCCCTGGTCTCCACGCTGGCCCAAGTAGGACCAGTTCAGCCAGCTAGCCCTGGGGATTATCTAATTGATTTTTGAATTTTGATTTTTATTGTTATTCGTGTTTTTATACTGTATTTTATGCTGCTTTTATAATTAAGTGTTTTAAAGTGTTTTAAATTTGTTGTTAGCTGCCCTGAGCCCGGTTTTTGAACCGGGAAGGGCAGGGTATATATATATATATATATATATATATATATATATATATATATATATATATGCTTTCGTAGATTTTCACGGGTACAGGAATGCAGGTTTTGGTGTCTTCGGGTGTCTTCCCGTGTAAGAGTTGGGGTGTCTAGGCGACGTTTCGACGAGGTCTCACTCGTCATCTTCAGGCTGGTGCTTTCGGCTTCTTGTTACTGGAACACTGAGATCCTGCTCTGTTCCAGTAACAAGAAGCCGAAAGCACCAGCCTGAAGATGACGAGTGAGACCTCGTCGAAACGTCGCCTAGACACCCCAACTCTTACACGGGAAGACACCCGAAGACACCAAAACCTGCATTCCTGTACCCGTGAAAATCTACGAAAGCATATATATATATTATTACTATCTCTCATCCAACCACAGTCTTCGAAAACACTTACTCAACCCAAATTTTTTTGCCGTACATGCAGTGCCCTCCTTGCACCTTATCAAACATTGTTTTTCAGCCCTTAGGCTCCACCAAAACTGGGGCTTTGCAGAATTCCTACCTCACCGGCCGTTCAGAAACATCCAGAGGGGACACCCCAGGAGCTACAGATAATACTCTGGGTTGCACTTGCTTCTGTGTTTTGAACACTTGACGGCCAAATTGTTGCCTCTTCCTTCTTAAAGACCTTGGTTGGCTACCAAAATGCCAGAAATTACCCAGTTTAAGGAAGAAATGTGGTTTGGGGAAAAGAGGGTGGGAAACGGAAGACGGTTGATTACAGGTGCTCTGCAGGTGGGCAGGGAGGGTGAGACTTGGAAGCAACAACCCCCCACCATAGCTGTCAACCGTCCCTTATTTGGTGGGAAAGTCCCTTATCCCAGCGCTGTGTCCCGCTGCTGTCCCTTATTGATGATGTCCCTTAAATTTCCCGGATTTCAAAGGAAGCAGCTCCTCTCCCTCCCTCCCTCCCTGCCGGCCAGGGAGGAGGGAGGCTCCAACTGTGTTGCTTGGCTGCGTTGCTCACCCAATAAGGAGTCTAAGAACGACTGGGGGGTGGAGCTTGCATGCCTTGTGCCAATCAAATCGGTCGCGTTGCCTGGGGACTCGCCTTTGCTCAGCGCTTCCCAGCGGAGAGGTGACGGTGGTTTTCCTTGCTGCATCCCCTTTGCCGGGTTGCTGCGCTGTGGGACCCACCGCTTGAGGCTTTGTTTGGCCGCTGGCTGGGCTTTCTGCCTTTGGCTCGGAGGGGCTCAGAAGTTGAACATACCTGTGCCCCTTGGAAAATCCCTTATTTTGACTGCTGATCCCTTATTTTCGAGGCTGCTGGTCCCTTATTTTCAAATCTGTAAGTTGACAGCTATGCCCGCCCACCCCACTAATGGTGAGTGGGAGCAATAATTGGGAAATCACGGGAACGTTCATCACACCAAGAGGCATCCATTGCCAACCAGCCTTGGAGGAAGAGAGAAGTCAGTGCACTGGGACTTACGTATTTATTGCAATTCTATCCCATCTTTCCTGCAAGGAGCTCAAGATGGTGTACACGGTTTTGTCTCCTCCCTACCACCCTGCGAGGCAGGCTAGGCTGAGAGGCATTGACTGACCCAAGGTCACCCAAATGAATTTCATGGCTGCGGGGAGACTAGTACCCCAATCTCCCAGGTCTACAACACCATACTGTCTCTTGCTATTGCGAATGTGATTTCCAGACAGAGGGCCTTCTCGGTGGTGGCGCCCGCCCTGTGGAACACCCTGTTGAATGTTTTCTTTAAATGTAAAGGTTCATCATTGTTCCACTCCATGTGTATGTCTTTAAGGGGCCGGAGCAAGGGCCAGAGCAAGATAACGAGACCCAGCTTTACAGCTGTGAAACATAGCAGGTGCTGCTGTGTTGTATTTGATTAAGGCGTGTCAGCATTTGGGTAGAGTATATAAGGAGCAGCACCTAGCTCTCCCATTACCCTGGGGGATGGGTTGGTGGTTGGGTCATGTTTGTTTGTTAATGTATTTAGTGTAAATGGAGTTTTTGTTTTTCTTATTAAAACCTTCTTTAAGTTATTTTGAGTCCTTTCTTTTTAATGCATGATCTCCCCAGCAAGCTCTCTGCAGCGTTACTATACTGCAAAAAGCCAACATCTTTGGTTATGGGCCCAGCTGCTGAGTGGATGACTGCATATTTTTGGACTCTGAGAAAGGTTTGAAAACTCCTTCTCCTGTTAGCGTAGTTTTTGTGGGTCTGGAAGAGTTCCAGAATGGTTGACCGGGTTCCTGAAGCTGAGAAGGCTCTGGTCTTCCCACAGCTAACAGATGAGAACTATAGTTTATGGTCTTTTCGGGTGGAGGCGCTTTTGACCTCTAGAGAAGTATGGACCTATGTAACTGATGACCCTCCTGACCCTGTAACTAATGCTTGGTCGAAAGGAGATGCAAAAGCCAGGGCGATAATTAATTTGGCAGTCAGCGACCAGCAAGTAGTCTATATAAGAAATAAGAAAACTGCCAAAGAAATGTGGGACAGTCTTGCAGCAGTGCATGTTAGAAAAGAGTCAGCGTCTGCATTGACGTTTTTCAAGCAGTTGTACCAGACGAAGTTGCAGCCTGGTGGTGATTTGGCAGCACACTTGAGACGTCTGGAGGCAATACGCGGCGAATTAATTCGAAGGGACATGGAGGTACCTGATATTCAGTATGTTTTTATCATCCTTTGTTCCCTTAATGAGGACTTTGATGGTATAGCTAGCCAGATATCTGCCGTTCCACCAGCACAATTATCTGTGGAAGGGGTAACGGCAAGATTAATGGGCGAGTTGGATAGAAGGGAGGCTTGTGCCATAAGCACTCCTGTTTCCAGAAAGAATGAGGAACGCCATATGCAAACCTGTGGTGATACAACTGCATTTAAAGCTGCAAAGCGTTGTTGGTTCTGCAATAAGCAAGGACATTTTGCAAGGGACTGCAGATCCAAAAGAAAGCAAAGTACTCCCAAGCCTGTTTCTGTTCGTCAATCACGGTCGTCAGCCCAGCAGCCGGCATCGTATAGTAGAGACAGAAACGAGCCTCGAGCTTTTCACGCTCGGACTAAAGATCATAAAAGAATTAAAGATGCCAAGTGGAAGTCTTTTGTTGTCGACTCAGCAGCATCTCAGCATATCTGCAATGATCGAAGCTTGTTTATTTCTTTCGAAGAGGAAATTGGTAATGTACATTTAGCCAATTCACAAGTCTTGCAGTCGTTTGGCAGGGGTACCGTTAAACTTGACTCTTTAAACATTACAATAGCGAACTGCATTTACTGCCCGTCAGTGGACAATTTATTGTCAGTAAGGTGCTTTGCCCGTCAAGGCATAACTGTGCGTTTCTTAAAGTCTATGTGTGAGTTTTTCGAGGGGAACAAACGTCTATTGTATGCCCGGGAATCTGATGGTTTATATAGACTGTATTTTCGCACCTACTCACAATCGCATATAAATTGCAGAGCAGCACAGTCAAGCCAGGGGTTGAGGAATGTAAGACCACATTCTGGGTGTATCCACGTGGCGCACAGAATTCTGGGACACCTGAATTTTGCTGATGTAATTAAGACAAAGAATATTGTCAATGGCCTCAACTTAAAACCATGCAAATTCTTTATGCAGTGTCTATCCTGTTGCAAGAATAAGATTAAGGTTGCACGCAAGGGTAGGTGCTCAGATAGGAAAGTAACTGAGCCATTTGAGCGTGTACATTGTGATTTAGTTGGGCCACTCCCACCATCATTAGGAGGTTCAAAGTACTGGCTTACTCTGATAGACCAGTATAGTAGATATTGTTGGACTTATGCAATAGCTGAGAAGTCACAAGCACTTGAGAAGTACAAAGCTTTTTGCAACTGGGTAAAAACACACTTTAACAAACCAATTAAGAATCTGTTTTCTGATCGGGGCGGGGAATTTGTTTCCGAGGATTTTGAGAAATTCCTGGAAGCGCAGGGGACTACTCATGAGTTATCTTGCCCCCGAAGTCCCTGGCAAAATGGGCTTGTTGAAGTTGTGCAGCGTGACTTGCAGGCAGGGGTTAAAACTTATCTGCACGATGCTAATCTGCCCAAAGCGTTTTGGGCTGAAGCGCTCCATGCTTTTTGTTATGTTAGAAATCGCAGTTATCATTCTGGTTTAGATGTCACCCCCTATGAGAAGTTGTTTAAAAAACGCCCTAATCTGAAATACCTACGTATTTGGGGTTCAGATGTAATTATGCATTATCCCGCTAAGCAGAAATTGGGTGAACGTAGTGTTCAGGGAAAATTAATGGGCTACCAGCAGGGGGCGTACAGAATTTACATACCAGCAACTGGCAAATTTCATATTACCAGAAGCATGATACAAACTGTAAATTGGAATGGAGTTGCTGTTTTCCAAGATACTAATGGTATAAATGATACTGAGGAAGAAGAGGTAGAAGAAGCAGCAGCAGGAGGGAATGGTGATTCTGAATTAATAGAAAAAGACAAAAAGCCTGTTGAATCTGATAATTTGTTTGATGATTTAAAGTCACAGGCATCTGAGGGGAGGTTAGATTCTCTTGAGTTTTCTGACTGTGAGCTTAGCCTACAGGCACCTCTTCAGTCTGACAATGATGATTTACAACCTGAAACTAGTAGTTCACTTAGTCCCATTAAGTCTGAGGAGTCTGACTCTCCTTCCGGACTGAGACGTTCAGATAGAAAGAGGCAGAAGCCACAACGTTTCGCAGATGAACATTTTAATACTGTGTATGCCAATAAGGTGGTTTTTGAGCCAAAAAGCTACAATGATGTTCAGAATTTACCTAAGCACCAAGCTGTAAATTGGTATAAAGCTATGAATTCTGAGATAGCTTCTTTAAAAGAGCATAACACTTGGTCTCTCGTACCACAGACCCCAGATATGAGACTTATTGATTCAAAATGGGTTTATAGAGATAAAATGAATGACAAAAATGAAGTTGTAAGGTACAAGGCGAGATTAGTTGCTAGGGGTTTTCAACAAATTCCAGGCGAAGATTATGATTTGTGCTATTCACCAAGTGTAAAATATGAAACAGTTAAGCTTTTGTTAAAAGATGCATCACAACGTGGACATTCTGTTTATCACCTAGATATAAAAACTGCATATTTGTTTGCAGATTTAAAAGAACAAATTTTTATGCGTGTCCCTGAAGGCATAGACGCTGCTGAAGGTTTGGTATGCAAATTAAATAAATCCCTTTATGGTCTGCACCAAAGCGGAAGGAATTGGCACCAAACTTTAGCAAAAGAATTGCTAGATATTGGTTTTTCACAAGGAAAGGCAGACAATTGTGTGTTTATAAAGGAAAGGGCAAACTCTGTAACAAAAATATGTGTGTATGTAGATGACGTGTTAATTTCTACAAAAACTAAACAGGAATATGAACAGGTAGTTTCACATTTACAGAAGAAATTTGATGTGGTGGAATTAGGCATAGCTAAAAACTACTTATCCATGCAAATTGAGAAAGGCAAAAATGAATCTTTTCTGGTTCATCAAACTGCAAAAATTGATGATCTAGTTGAAATGCTACGTTTAGAAAATGCAAATGGGAAGGAAACACCTATGGTGTGTGGTTTCACCTTTACAGGTGAAGATAAGCCATTTCCTAACAAAACTTTGTATCGTTCTGCTATAGGCAAGCTAAATTTCATTCAAAGAATCTCAAGACCAGATATAACTTATGCTTTTCACTTTCTGGCAAAATTTGTGGAAAAGCCCACTACACAATGTTTCTCTGCTCTTAAGAGAGTGGTAATGTACCTTAAACATACCAAACATTATAGGTTGCAGTTTACAACATGTATTGACAAAGGTTTTGAAATTTTCTGCGATGCATCTCATGCTGTGGAACAAAATAATTGCAGGGGTGTGTCTGGTATGGTGTTTTGTTACAACGGTTGTCCATTTGAATGGAAGTCCCAGACACAAACCATTATTTGTCTCTCTACAACAGAGAGTGAATTATGTGCATGCGTTCAGGCCACTCG
Organism: Podarcis liolepis; assembly: GCF_965112155.1. Classification (NCBI taxonomy): domain Eukaryota; kingdom Metazoa; phylum Chordata; class Lepidosauria; order Squamata; family Lacertidae; genus Podarcis; species Podarcis liolepis. The sequence goes on along the minus strand of NC_139556.1, from coordinate 100,681,434 downwards.
TGATGTAGAATGGTATCTGCAAGTATTCGCAGACCTACAGATGCAGGTAACGCTACCAGTAAAAGTTTACCTTGATTCCCAGAGTGGACTTGCTATCCTGTGTTCAGAGACCAATACGCAGCGCACTAGAGTCTTAAGATTACGTTTAGAATTTGTAAAGAAACTAATTGCTGATGAAATGGTTGTATTTAAATATGTTCCAGGTGACAATCAAATTGCGGACATTTTTACTAAAGCACTTTCAAAGGTTACACATGAAAAACATGTACAAAGTATGCTTTATGTTTTTGTTCCACAATGATGAACCGCAGGGGAAATGTTGAATGTTTTCTTTAAATGTAAAGGTTCATCATTGTTCCACTCCATGTGTATGTCTTTAAGGGGCCGGAGCAAGGGCCAGAGCAAGATAACGAGACCCAGCTTTACAGCTGTGAAACATAGCAGGTGCTGCTGTGTTGTATTTGATTAAGGCGTGTCAGCATTTGGGTAGAGTATATAAGGAGCAGCACCTAGCTCTCCCATTACCCTGGGGGATGGGTTGGTGGTTGGGTCATGTTTGTTTGTTAATGTATTTAGTGTAAATGGAGTTTTTGTTTTTCTTATTAAAACCTTCTTTAAGTTATTTTGAGTCCTTTCTTTTTAATGCATGATCTCCCCAGCAAGCTCTCTGCAGCGTTACTATACTGCAAAAAGCCAACACACCCTCCCTTCAGATGTGAAGGAAATAAGCAGCTATCCTATCTTTAAAGGACATCTGAAGGCAGCCCTGTTCAGGGAAGTTTTTAATTTTTAACGCTGTACTGTTTTTAACACTTGATTGGGAGCCGCCCAGAGTGGCTAGGGAAACTCAGCCAGATGGGTGGGGTATAAATAATAAATTATTATTATTATTTTAAGGGAGGTACCAGCCACTGAATTATCAGGAGATGGGAATCAGGTGTGATAACACCAGGGTATTTTTTTAAAAAAAAATAATTAAAAAGGTATGCAGCCATTTCTCATTACAGTGGCCCAACCGGAACTCCGGGTACCAGCTAGTAATGTGGTCTCCACTTCCTTGCATCTATGCAAGGGTTAAACCTCAGCCGTCCTCCCCCACCCTTGCCCTCTTTGTCGGGTCCCAGAGGGATGGGGTGGCTGCCAGCAGATCAGAAAAACGTGAGTTGCAATGGCTTGGACCTTCCAACTCTGCTGTTCTATGATGGTATGATCTCCTCCTTGCTAAATCCGTCCTTTCTCTTTCAGTGTGTGGGAAACCCAGGTTCTCCAGGAGTCTGCTTGCTCGAATTGCCAACGGACGCTACGCCCAGAGAGGGATCTCGCCGTGGGTCGCCATGCTGCAGAGGAACGGGCGCCCGTTCTGTGGGGGGTCCCTCCTAGGTAAGGCCCTCTGGAGGGGCGTCCACTCTTGCATGTTGAAATATACTCGGAGTCGAGAGTGGATTTCATGCTCTTTATTCAGCTCATAGTGGTGAGGAGGAATGGAAGTTCCCTCAGAATGTCTGCCTTATATACATGATTTACACAATGGGCCCCACGTGATTGATTAATTTCGGGATTCTCCTGTAGGCCAATCAGGTTGCGCATTCCCTTCCACCTGGAGCTGGATTGGGTGGCTCCTGTGGACCAATCAGACTGCTGCATTCTGGATCCTATTGTTCTAGGACCAATCAGACTGCTGCATTCTGAATCCTATTGCTCTAGGACCAATCAGGCTGCTGCAATCTGAATCCTATTGTTCTAGGACCAATCAGACTGCTGCATTTTGAATCCTATTCAGCTCAGTACATAGCACACGTCTAGACCCTCCAACCACCCCCTTGTTGAAGAATAAAACAAACCAGGACACAGATATTGGGTTATTGTTATTGGGCAAATTTTGGTCCAACTTTATTGATTACAGAATGTGAGCAGTAATTGGCTTAGGCATTGGATGGACCAGACGGTGTGGTGTAGTGTTTAAGAGTGGTAGTCTCGTAATCTGGGGAACCGGGTTCGCGTCTCCGCTCCTCCACATACAGCTGCTGGGTGACTTGGGCTAGTCACACTTCTTTGAAGTCTCTCAGCCCCGCTCACCTCACAGAGTGTTTGTTGTGGGGGAGGAAGGGAAAGGAGAATATTAGCCGCTTTGAGACTCCTTAAAGGGAGTGAAAGGCGGGATAGCAAATCCAAACTCTTCTTCTTCTTCTTCTCACTCCTGCCCATTGCGCAGGGAGTCCAGTAAGGGTAAACCACCAGAAGGAGGAGCCCCGTCGATGCAAACCAACTCGAGCTTCCCCAGATGTTCCCATCGGGGTTGTGTCATGGCCCTAGCCCCACCCCGGGCTTTGGACAAGATCCACGCCCCTGGATTCCTTTAACGGAATACCTTTAAGCTTGGAGGGGCAGGTGATGGCTACACCTCCCCTCCCCAAAGAAAAGGTCAAACAATGCCTAACTGCAGAACCAGAAGTTGTGTCGATTGCTACGAGGTAAGTGGAAACCAAATGGCCCGTGCCAATTTTGCCAAATGGAAAAATTCCTACCAGGCCCCTCAAAGGTGACCGACCGAGGTCCATAGCAAGGCCAATGAAAACCTGCAAAAAGGGAGGGAGGGATATTGAGGAAGCAAGCCAAGAGGAAGCCCTCCGGCTTGCGCCCTCACTTAAATGGTCCCGGCCACTCTCCCACAAGCCAGCGGATTGGCTGGCTGAGTGTTGACGTGGCTGGGATCCCCAGGGTAACGCGGGACTTCGTCCCCCACCCCTGGGGGGAGTGGGTGGCCACGCGGTCCGCCGCAACTCCTCCCCACCATGAAGTGGAGTGTATATCCACTTTGCCAGAGCGCTTGAGAAACCGGCTTCCAGGTCTGAGACTTCCTACCTCTTCATTGGGAGGAGGCAGGCTAGGAACTGAGGGCATTGTTAAGTTGTGGGTGAACATATCAGACGACACAGCGATTCTTCAAACAGCTCTTGTTTATTCACAGGCCAGAACAGAACTGAACTGAAGGGTTCAGCCAGCCTGCTTATATAGAGCTCCAGTACAACGTAACTGTAACAACTTTCTGTCACTATCCAATCACTGAACATCACTTTCAGTCCCTTATTTGCATATGTGGACCTGAACTATCTACAGTATCCCCCTGCTGGCCCAGGGTGAGAACTTCAGTACATAACAGGCATAATATCATAGAATCATAGAGTTGGAAGAGACCACAAGGGCCATCGAGTCCAACCCCCTGCCAAGCAGGAAACACCATCAGAGTACTCCTGACATATGGTTGTCAAGCCTCTGCTTAAAGACCTCCAAAGTAGGAGACTCCACCACACTCCTTGGCAGCAAATTCCACTGTCCAACAGCTCTTACTGTCAGGAAGTTCTTCCTAATGTTTAGGTGGAATCTTCTTTCTTGTAGTTTGGATCCATTGCTCCGTGTCCGCTTCTCTGGAGCAGCAGAAAACAACCTTTCTCCCTCCTCTATGTGACATCCTTTTATATATTTGAACATGGCTATCATATCACCCCTTAACCTCCTCTTCTCCAGGCTAAACATGCCCAGCTCCCTTAGCCGTTCCTCATAAGGCATCGTTTCCAGGCCTTTGACCATTTTGGTTGCCCTCCTCTGGACACGTTCCAGTTTGTCAGTGTCCTTCTTGAACTGTGGTGCCCAGAACTGGACACAGTACTCCAGGTGAGGTCTGACCAGAGCAGAATACAGTGGCACTATTACTTCCCTTGATCTAGATGCTATACTCCTATTGATGCAGCCCAGAATTGCATTGGCTTTTTTAATTATTATTATCATAGAATGACACAACAATGATCCATCCATTTTATGATGTAAATGCTATACTGGCATTCATAGAACCAGAGAAACTGTACGGGTAAAAGCGACCCCAGGTATCATCCAGACCAGCCTTGTGCAATGCAGGAATCACAGCTAAATAATCCCTGAGAGCAAAACGTTGGACCTCCAGCCTAGAACTCCAAGAAGAAGTCAAATGAGGTTTCTCCTGCCAGATCGGGACAATGATATCACTGCTTTAGTAGCTTCGTGTTTAGCCACATTTTTACCCGAAAGGGTTCCCAACGAACCATCCTTTTGGGGAACAGACAGGGCGAAGCAGAATATCTAAGTGCACACAATCACTGTGTGACCAAATAAATAAATATTTTTTAATTTATATCCCGCCCTTCCCAGTTCAGAAAACCGGGCTCAGGGCGGCTAACAACAAATTTAAAACACTTAATTGATGCAACAAAAAACAGCATAATATACAGTATAAAACGTGAATACCAATAAATTCAGAATTCAAAAATCAATTTAGGGGGGAAATCCATCCAGTAAAGATTAGATGATCACCAGGGCTAGCTGGCTAAATTAGTCCTATTTGGGCCAGCGAGGAGACCAGGCAAGAATTAGCTGCGGGATTCCAGAGCGGGGAATCTTCATAAAAAGGAGAGAGGGAAGGAAGGGGAATAAAAGATCAGGCTGAGTTCAAATTAAAGGCCAGGCAGAATAGCTATGTCTTACAGGCGCTGCAGAAGGAAGTTAAATCCTGCAGGGCCCTGGTCTCCTGGGACAGAGCATTCCACCAGGTCGGAGCCATCACTGAGAAGGCCCTGGCCCTGGTGGAGGATAATCTGACTTCCTTAGGACCCGGAACCTCTAAACTATGATTATTCATGGACCTTAAGGTCCTCTACAGGACCCTTGACAGCTTCACCCTTGTTCCTTTCATTATCCCAGTGACCTGAAATGTTTTATACTGTGATGCCAAGAAAGGGATTTGATTTGATTTGAAATTTAATCCCACCCAACCTCTGCTTAAAAACCTCCAAGGAAGGAGAGTCTACCACTTCACAAGGGAGTCAAACAGCTCTTTGAAGACAACCATCATGTCACCATCTTAGCCCTTTCTTGTTCCCCAGGGAACAGGTGGATTGTGACGGCCGCTCACTGTCTCCACCATGAACTCGACCTGGAGAATCCTGTCCTCCGAAGCTCCGATGTGATCAGCCCTTCGTCGTTCAAGGTGATCCTAGGTAAGCGAGAGGCGGTTGCCCAGGAGAGCAGCCTGTGTCTCAGAAATTCTATATCATAAGAACATGAAATGAGTTTGCTGGATCAGGCCAATGGTCCAGGTAGTTCGGTATCTTCTCCTCACAGTGGCCAATTAGATGCCTGTGGGAAACCTGCAACCGGGACCCGAGCATAAGAGCTGTTCTCTGGGCTTAGGGTCCTTGCACTTACGGGACCGCCTCTCCTGGTCTGCCCCACAGACGACCTTAAGGTCCATGAATAACCATAGTTTAGAGGTCCTGGGCCCTAAGGAAGTCAGACTATCCTTCACCAGGACCAGGGCCTTTTCAGTGATGGCTCCGACCTGGTGGAATGCTCTGTCCCATGAGACTAGGGCCTCCTTTCGTTGGGCCTGTAAGACAGAGCTATTCCGCCTGGCCTTTAATTTGAATTCAGCCTGATCTTTTATTTCCCTTCCCTTCCCTCACCCGCCCTGAGACCCCACAGCTAATTCTCCCCTGGCCTCCTCGCTGGCCCAAGTAGGACCAATTCAGCCAGCTAGCCCTGGGGACTATCTAATGCTTATTTCCCCTAAACTGATTTTTGAATTTTGAATTTTATTGTTATTCATGCTTTTTTAAGTGTTTTAAATTTGTTGTTAGCCGCCCTGAGCCCGGTTTTTGAATCGGAAAGGGCGGGATATAAATAGGAAATTATTATTATTATTATTATTATTATTATTATTATTATTATTATTCCTGCAGTTTCAGGAAGTGTTCAAGAGCAATAGCTCAGCGGCAGATCTTCTGCTTTCCACACAGAAGATGCCTGGTTCAATTCACAGCACCTCCAGGTGGAACTGAGCACCTGCCCCGTCTGAAACCCTGGAGACCCACTGCCGGCCTGTGTTGGCAAAACTGAACTCAATAATAATAATAATTTATTACTTATACCCTGCCCATCTGGCCAGGCCTCCCCAGCCACTCTGGGCAGCTTCCAACAGGATACTGAAAACACAATAGAACATCAAACATTAAAAACTTCCCTAAACAGGGCTGCCTTCAGATGTCTTCTAAAAGTCAGAAAGTTGTTTATTTCCTTGACATCTGGTGGGAGGGCGTTCCACGTGGCGGGCGCCACTACCAAGAAGGCCCTCTGCCTGATTCCCTGTAACCTCACTTCTCACAGGGAGGGAACCGACAGAAGGCCGTCGGATCTGGACCTCAGTGTCAGGGATGGATGATGGGGGTGGAGACGCTCCTTCAGGTCTACTGGGCCAGGCCATTTTGGGCTTTAAAGGTCAGCACCAACACTTTGAATTGTGCTCGGAAACATACTAAGAGCCAGTGTAGGTCTTTCAGGACCGGTGTTATGTGGTCTCGGCGGACTTAGGGTCATGATTCTGTAGAAGACAGCTTCCTGTTCCAGATACACTCTCTCACACTTCCAGCCTCTGTTTCTGTCTTTCTGCAGGGAAACACAGAACCCAAAGGACAGATGACACAGAGCAGCAGCTGCAGCCCCAAACAATCTCCATCCACCCATCCTACAAGGCGGCCACCTTTGAGTATGACATCGCCCTGGTGGAATTGTCTGAAGAGGCCAGGCTGAATGATTACGTGATGCCCGTTTGCTTTCCAGATAGAGCCTTCCCAAAAGGTAAGGAGGTGGCTCCATCCTTCCACCAGACAGTGTCAATTGGAGAAGCAGCAGCCAACCCTTTAAGCTGGCTCAGAAGCATTGATTAAGGCAGAACTTTAACCAATGCAGAATTAGATTCCCGTGGATTCTGAAAGAATCGCATCGGCTTGGCTGCCTGTTTGCTCCTGAGCCCAGTTCAAGGATGAAAAGAAGATGGAAAAGAGGGAGGATGGCAGCATGGCTTGTCCTTTTACCAGGTCTGGAAAGGTCTAGTCACATGCAAGAGGAAGGATGCTCCAGGCCAGGAGAACAGGAGGGGTGGCTAACACCCCAGAGGACAGGATCACACTTCAAAACGACCTTGACAGATTAGAGAACTGGGCCAAAACAAACAAGATGAACTTTAACAGGGAGAAATGTAAAGTATTGCACTTGGGCAAAAAAAATGAGAGGCACAAATACAAGATGGGTGACACCTGGCTTGAGAGCAGTACATGTGAAAAGGATCTAGGAGTCTTGGTTGACCACAAACTTGACATGAGCCAACAGTGTGACGTGGCAGCTAAAAAAGCCAATGCAATTCTGGGCTGCATCAATAGGAGTATAGCATCTAGATCAAGGGAAGTAATAGTGCCACTGTATTCTGCTCTGGACAGACCTCACCTGGAGTACTGTGTCCGGTTCTGGGCACCACAATTCAAGAAGGACACTGACATACTGGAACGTGTCCAGAGGAGGGCAACCAAAATGGTCAAAGGCCTGGAAACGATGCCTTATGAGGAACGGCTAAGGGAGCTGGGTATGTTTAGCCTGGAGAAGAGGAGGTTAAGGGGTGATATGATAGCCATGTTCAAATATATAAAAGAATGTCACATAGAGGAGGGAGAAAGGTTGTTTTCTGCTGCTCCAGAGAAGCGGACACGGAGCAATGGATCCAAACTACAAGAAAGAAGATTCCACCTAAACATTAGGAAGAACTTCCTGACAGTAAGAGCTGTTCGACAGTGGAATTTGCTGCCAAGGAGTGTGGTGGAGTCTCCTACTTTGGGGGTCTTTAAGCAGAGGCTTGACAACCATATGTCAGGAGTGCTCTGAGGGTGTTTCCTGCTTGGCAGGGGGTTGGACTCGATGGCCCTTGTGGTCTCTTCCAACTCTATGATTCTATGATTCTATGATTCTAAACATTCCCTTGCATGTCCACTCTAGCAAAACAAGGAATGTTGTACTTGACTGCTCTCAGTGGATTGCATCCCGCAGTCTCCTGGAGGTGCACAGTCAGCATGAAAGGTGAGCTTTTGAGCCCCTGTATGCTCCAAAACTTAGGAACCCTGAAAACACCAGATATTTCAGTTCCAAGGGAATGGCATGCAAGTTCTGTTTTGAACGATCAAACTTCATGGAAATCGCAACTTAAGCCCTTCCAAAAGGAGGTATCAGAGGTGCGCAGTAAAGGCTAGATCTAACTGAAAGGCGACATATAGAGATCTTCATTGGTAATTTTAATGCATCCAGGGGCACCAACTATGGGTAGTCCAGGGGGGTGAGGGCCCCCCAAAACTTTCAAGGAGGGTGCCGGGCCTCCTCCAAATTCCACAGCAACCATGAATGCACAGTGTGATGTGCTCACCTCACTTGCGCACACCATGGGCTGTGCTCGTGTCACACACGCAAGCCGCACAGCGTGCACATGGGACATTGGCGCACCTTGCAGCATGTGTGCACATGGAGGGCCAAAGGTGCTTCACACCTGCAACAGGTGTTTTTCAGCAGTGGGAAGGAAAGATCACCCTAGGAGGGTCTGGTTCGCTTCATCAGACTGCAAGGAATGGCACATCCTACTTACTCTCCAGGTCACCTCCCGAAAGGTAATACAATGTCTGTCTTCTTCTTTTCCCCTCCCACTAGACACCATGGTCATCGTCAGCGGATGGGGGAAGCAGTTCCTGCAACGTCTCCCAGATGCCCTGATGGAGGTGATGCTCCTTGCCGTTCATTACTGTGTACATCTGAGAATGGAATGGAATTGCAGTATAGTTAGGGAGCAGGCGTAGACGTCTCAGTCTGAAATATCCTCGGAGTCGAGTGTGGATTTCATGCTCTTTATTCAGCTCATAGTAGTGAGGAATGGAATGTTTCCCAGAACTGTCTGCTTTATATACATTATTTCCACAATGGGCCCCACATGATTGGCTAATTGCGGGATTCTCCTGTAGGCCAATCAGGTTGCGGATTCACTTCCACCTGGAGTTGGGTTGGGTGGCTCCTACAGACCAATCAGACTGCTGCATTCTGGATCCTATTGTTCTAGGACCAATCAGACTGCTGTATTCTGAATCCTATTGTTCTAGGACCAATCAGACTGCTGTATTCTATTGTTCTAGGACCAATCAGACTGCTGCATTCTGAATCCTATTGTTCTAGGACCCCTCATTGCGAGAAGTGAGGTTACAGGGAACCAGGCAGAGGGCCTTCTTGGTAGTGGCACCCACCCTGTGGAATGCCCTCCCTTCAGATGTGAAGGAAATAAGCAGCTATCTTCTTTTTAAAAGACATCTGAAGGCAGCCCTGTTTAGGGAAGTTTTTAATATTTAATGCTGTATTGTTTTTAACACTTGTTTGGAAGTGGCCCAGAGTGGCTGGGGAAACTCAACCAGATGGGCGGGGTATAGATAAATTATTATTATTATTATTATTATTATTATTATTATTATTATTATTATTATTATTATTATTATTATTATTATCATTCTATTAGTGAATCTATGGAGAAGGTCGTCAGCTCAGGGGAAGAATACCTGCTTTGCACACTGAAGGTCTCAGGTCCAGTCCCTAGCAGGTGGGGTTGGAAGAGATTCCTGCGTGAAACCTTGCTGAGCCACTGCCAGTCTGTGCAGACAATACTAAACTAAGTGGACCAACAGTCTGACCTGGTAGAAGGCAGTTTTGTGTGTTTCACAAAGGAGGACCATTCAGGCAAATGAGGCCAGACTCGTCTTTATCCAAGGAGTCAGTTTTTTTTTGTTCTGTGTTGCAGATTGAGATCCCACTGACAGATCACTCAGTGTGCAAAGAAGCCTATCACAAGCTGCAGAAAGTTGTGACGGGAGACATGATCTGCGCTGGAGAAAGACAAGGTGATTCTGAATAAATGTGCAACTAATTGCTGCCCTTTTGAATGTTATTGTGTTATTACATTCCTTGGGTCTTTATACTCTTTTAAAATATATTTTTGAATAACTTTTCTGTTTTACATTTTAGAATATTCATTTAAACAGCCTTAAAATACTAATGACTTCCCTTCTTCAATGTTCCATGGCTCATTTTACATACTGTAAATCCCTGCATATTTTACATAAACTAAACCATTCAGTATTCCATTGTTACATCCGTCAAAACTTACTTACACTGTTGAATTTATCTTAATGCTGCCGACGTTTTCAAGTGTACACAACTTCCACCCCCACCCCATATATTCAATAAGTATTTTCCAGTCGTCTCTAAATGTGTTCTTCTTGTTCTCTTATTCTATATGTTGGGTCCGCAAGCTGCGCATATTCCATCAGTTTGAGTTGCCATTCTTCTTTGGTTGGGACCTCGCTCATTTTCCATTTTGGGGCTAGCAAAACACGGTCCTTTTTTGACACCTGGGAATTTCTCTTTTTTAAAAATATTTTTTTATTAGATTTTCCACTGTGATAACACAAACCACAAAGCAAGATGATACACAAAAACAGAAAAGGAAAAAGAAAAAAGAAGAAAGAGGGGTGGAAAGGGGGGAACAATAAACAGCTAGACAATAATAACAAACTTAATTCTTCACAAATCCAACCTTTTAAACATCTTGGTTGAGTTCCTCAAATCCCTCCCTTCTGAGTTTCCTTGTAATTAAAAGTAACAGCTTTCCAATATCATTATTAAACTAAAACCATTTCCAAGTATAGTCCATCTTATTCACTTTTCTTAATATTCTAAATCCCATTTATTTAATTATAACTTAGTTTAATCCTAGGCCTATTTGTTTCTTTCAAGTAATTTCTAATTTTTTATATTGCAATATTTATTCAAATAGTCCTTGAATTTCCTCCAGTCCTCTTGAAACTCCTCTTCTTTCTGGTCGCAGATTCTTCCAGTCAGCTCAGCTAGCTCCGAAAAGTCCATCATCTTCATCTGCCAATCTTCCACTGTTGGTAGTTCTTGTGTTTTCCAATTTTTAGCAAGTAATATTTGGGCGGCCATTGTGGCATACAAAAATATTTTAGCATCTTTCTTGGGCAATTCTAAACCTGTTATTCCAAGAAGAAAGGCCTCTGGTTTCTTAATAAATGTATATTTCAACATTTTTTTTTTCAGTTCGTTATAAATCTTCTCCCAGAAGTCTTTCACCTTGGGACAAATCCACCACATATGGAAAAAAGTACCTTCTTTTTCTTTACATTTCCAGCATAAATTTCAGTCTGGGAATTTCAGTCTGAATTATCCCCAACAAAAAGGACTTTGTTTTCCCCCCAAAAAAGTACTTTTAAACATTTTTTTTCAATTCATTGCAGATCATTTCCCAATACTCTTTTACTCTTTTACAAGTCCACCAGGGGTCTTTATACCCTAGGCTCTTTATAGGGTTGGGGGTCACTGGGGATGAGTTCATGGAACCAAGGAGAGCCGATGATCACTGTGCCAATCGTCCCCTTTGGGGCAGGGAGATAAGTGTCGAGATGCAGGTTGGATGCTAGTCTGTCGTGCATGATTTAGTTGAGATTCCTGCGGTGCAGGGGGCTGGACTAGATGACCCTCAGGGTCCCTTCCAACTCTACCATTCTATTATTCTGATTCTAGCTCCTGTTCTGCACCTTTGCAAACTCCACGTAGAACAGGTGGCTTTTCTGGTCTGAAAGATGCCCCAGCCATTATTGTTTCTCTCTTTCTCACGCAGGAGGAAAAGACGCTTGCCAAGGGGACTCCGGCGGCCCCATGGTCACTCTGAACAACCAGACTGGCCAGTGGCAGCTCATAGGGACAGTGTCTTGGGGCGATGGATGCGGCTTGAATGACCGCTATGGAGTGTATTCCAACGTCCTTCTGACTCTGCCTTGGATTAAGCAGGTCACAGGAGAGCAATACTGAAGTCTCCCAACCGTACGAAGAACCCAAAGCAAAAAAACCAAAAAAAAATAGCATCTGCCGCATTTCAGAATCTTGCTGCCTCCAAAAAGTCTCTCCTTGCTCTCCGTCAAAGGGCGCCCCTGGTATTAGACCAGGGAGAAGCTTGCCCGTTGATTTTCGCCTTGGACACGTGGATGAGAAAGGCCTGGCCTGGATTCTACATCCTGCTGAACTGAACTCTGCTCCAATAGCTGATGCTGACCTGCTTCCCTGGGTTATTTGGTGATGGATTTGACTTTACAGGGACCCAAAAGCCTGGATCAATGTGGTTTGGGGCGGTTTGGTTTGCGAAAACCTTTAAAAATTGTGCATGTCTTCTGCAGCACACAGTCGTGCTTGGAAAGGAAGTCTGTTAACTAGGACTCAAAATAAATCTCAGGGGAAATGCATGGCGTGGCAGCTGGAGACCACAGCTGTCAACCGTCCCTTATTTGTCAGGAAAGTCCCTTATCCCAGCGCCGTGTGCCGCTGCTGTCCCTTATTGATGATGTCCCTTAAATTTCCCAGGTTTCAAAGGAAGCAGCTCCTCTCCCTCCCTTCCTGCCAGCCAGGGAGGAGGGAGGCTCCAGCTGTGTTGCTTGGCTGCGTTGCTCACCCAATAAGGAGACTAAGAACGACTGGGGGGTGGAGCTTGCATGCCTTGCGCTGATCAAATCGGCCGCGTTGCCTGGGGACTCGCCTTTGCTCAGCGCTTCCCAGCGGAGAGGTGACAGTGGTTTTCCTTGCTGCATCCCCTTTGCCGGGTTACTGTGCTGTGGGAACCACCGCTTGAGGCTTCGTTTGGCTGCTGGCTGGGCTTTCTGCTTATAGCTCGGAGGGGATCAGAAGTCGAACATCTGTGCCCCTTGGAAAATCCCTTATTTTGGCTGCTGGTCCCTTATTTTGGCTGCTGATCCCTTATTTTCAAATCTGTAAGTTGACAGCTATGCTGGAGACGCATTTGTGGTGGGGAGGGATCGCAGCTAAATAAAAGCGCACATTGTGCACAGGTGGTTTTTAATTCAATCCCCCATCATTTCTAGCCAAAAGCACCTTGGGTACCAGGTCTGCAGAAGACTCCTCTACCTGAACCCCCAAAGAGTTCCCGTGAATTGGAGCAGACTGGGATAGATTTGCCCAGGGCCTAACTGGAGAGAAGGCATCCTCGATGTCACACATCTGGGGTGGAGAACCTGTTGGACTCCAACTCCCATCAGCCCAAGCCATCAAGGCCAAAAGCCAAGGATGTTGGGAGCTGGAACCCAGCAAGGTTCTCCACGCCAGGAACAGACAGAAGAAGGCGGCAGCATCCCAAAATCTCAGGGACTTGATGGAAACACCACTGTTTCGTTTTGGTTTTGTTTTAAATCTGTTAAGACCTGCTTTTTATTCACTTTCTTTTTTGCATTGAGTGCATACATTCTCAGGGCTTTTTGTAATCCTCTCTAAAATGTAATTAAACTTCTGCAACAAGATAAACCAAATTCTGCAGCCTCCACCAATGATGCAGATGGAGAAAATGCACGATTTGCCACCCTCTTGAGTCACATAATGTTTACCTTCTGTTAGTGCCATGTGGCACTGACACCCCACCCTCCAATGTCTGCAAATGGTGAACTGCAATCCTATGCACGTCTGCTCAGGTGTAGACACCCCCCCCCCATTAAATTCAATTCCACAGGTAATTGTGTATGCCTTTTGTCTTTGTCCATGGAGTTTTCTTGGCAGGGATACTGGAGTGGCTTGCCGGTTCCTCCTCCAGGTGGATCACGTTTGGTCAAAACTCTCCACTATGACCTGTCCATCTTGGGTGGCCCTGCACGGCATAGTTCATACCTTCTCTGAGTTATTCAAGCCCCTTCACCACGGCAAGGCAGTGATGACCATAAAGAAGGCTGATCACCAAAGAACTGATGCTTTTGAATTATGGTGCTGGACGAGACTCTTGAGAGTCCCATGGACTGCAAGAAGATCAAACCTATCCGTTCTGAAGGAAATCAGCCCTGAGTGCTCACTGAAAAGACAGATCCTGAAGCTGAGGCTCCAAGACTTTGGCCACCTCAGGAGAAGAGAAGACTCCCTGGAAAAGACCCTGATGTTGGGAAAGATGGAGGGCACAAGGAGAAGGGGACGACAGAGGACGAGATGGTGGGACAGTGTTCTCGAAGCTACCAGCATGAGTTTGACCAATCTGCGGGAGGCAATGGAAGACAGGAGTGCCTGGCGTGCTCTGGTCCAGGGGGTCACGAAGAGAAGTCGGACACGACTAAACGACTAAACAACAACAACAAGGGGGCAAAGGCTTGACCAAATAAGGGGCTTTGGGGAACAGGAAAAACTAACCAAATAAGGGGTTTTGGTGGTGAGCAAGGGAGTAAGGGTTGGATTTTACATTGCAAGAGACGGACGCGATAGATGTGAACTTCGAACGCCCCTTCCTTGTGGGCAATGAAGGAGGGACTTGCGCTCGGGAAAAGGGTTTATATATTCATGTTTTTAATAAGGGATGGTGTGCCTGCCTTTTCAGGACACCCACTTGCAAGTGTTTATTTTCGATAAAATATTCTTCATCAACTGCTTCATCAACTTTGCCCAGACTTTATTACAGTGGTACCTCAGGTTAAGTATTTAATTTGTTCCGGAGGTCTATACTAAACCTGAAACTGTTCTTAACCTGAAGCACCACTTTAGCTAATGGGGCCTCCTGCTGCTGCCACGCCACCGGAGCACGATTTCTGTTCTCATCCTGAAGCAAAGTTCTTAACCTGAAGCACTATTTCTGGGTTAGCGGAGTCTGTAACCTGAAGCGTATGTAACCTGAAGTGTATGTAACCCGAGGTACCACTGGTATTTCAAAGGGGTCCAGGACCCAAGTCCTGGGGACCAGCGTTTATATCTCACAACATCATTAACCCTCCAGAGTCTCTTACTCTTCTTTTGATATTCCCCTAGAGACCTAATGTCAAAGCTTTGAATTGCCAGAGAGAGCAAGTCAGGCCTGTGCGTTTGCGAGTGCCAACCATGGCTCCGGGTTGCCCGTTCACAGAGGCAGCAGCTGAGTTCAAAACCATCGGCTTACACAAAACATGCTTGGGCAAGATCTTACTAAACCAGTTTCCACGCTCTTGCTAATCCTCCCTCTGTATAGCACGCGGAAACTTAAGAAGGGCAACCAAAATGTGCTGTTCTCCCTGCCCCCCCCCCCCCCGATGCTTTCTTCCCTTTCACAAAGGTGGCAGCTGAGTTCATGACCATCGGCTAACACAGGGCACGCCTGGGCTAGAAAATAGTATGAAAGCTTTTGAGTTCTTCAGAACTCTTCATCAGGCTAGATGGAGAATTCTGAAGAACTCTAAAGCTTGCACATTTTTTTTTAAAAAAAACCAACAACTTTGGGGTGGGGCATTAGCCTGATAAAGGTATTGCCCTAATATGGACTTTGGAATTTTTCTTACGTGCTAACATGCCTTCCTTTGTTTTTTCCTCTCTTTTCTTCCCAGTCACAGTTATGGGGTTCAAGGGACCCCAACAACCCATTTAATTCAATTGCAATCTCATTATGCTGTTATTATTATTCCTCAGGTCAACTCTATTTCTATAGAATTTCTATATATATATTGATTATTTCCATAAGTAGTTAAATATCCTGTGTTCCAAATCTGCAAAAAAGAAAGCTAATTTTGTTTAGATAAGCCTACCCAGATGTTTAGAACGTTTATGCAAGTTTTAATCTGGTTTTAGTCTATTGCTATTTTAATTTTTCAAAAGTCTTAAATTATTGTTGTTAATTTCTCTTATTGATAATTTCATTGCTTTATTCTTTTTGTAAACCCCTATCAACCTTTTTTTTCCAGTCAAGCAGATTATAAATTTTATGAAATAAATAAATCCTGTTGCACAAACCCTTTTTGCTGGGGAGAGGGGAGTTACCGATTTGACTCCCATTGCTAGCACTACTATCATTATCATTAGGTATTTTGGAAGTATCCTTAACAAATACACAGGATCCAAGAGGGTTTTTTTGTTTTGCAATTTATTTTTTTCATTTGAAACAGTTTTCTCCTACCCAATCCTTCAATGTCTTAAAATTTCCAGGAACAAGTAATACCTCAGAAAGAAATAACAACAGACCTCTCTTTTTAAGATCAAACAGAACAGGTAATGAATGATAAAATCAGATGGTAGCAGAGATATGCAGCCCCATTAAAACAAAATATGTTCTTATTTTAAAATCTTAAAACAAAAACAAGTTTGACATTGCTGCCCCCCAACCCAATGGCAAATGCAACATGGGAAAACTTTGCAAAGAGGCTTAGAAGGTAGAAATCAGGAACTCCTTAATTATTCACTGGATAGTTAACTTGCAGTACAATGGTATACAGTTTTGGGGCACCCATAGTTAGAGTTAGTAAATGTTAGGAATTACTAAATGCTTGAAGTCTTCACTTGGGGGGGGGGGAGAGAGTGCCACAGTGTAAAATAAAAATATGCAGTTTAATCTTGTCTGCCAGACCAGGGCATCGTTGGACGGGAGGGTGGGAGGGGTAGAGAGCTGTTAAGACGTACAAAGATGTCAACACACGAAGGAAGACCTTTGAATTTGCTGAAATTCAAAGGTTAAGCTTTTTCTAGTATGGAAATGGAATTATGGGGAAAGTTCACCTGTTCACATTCTATCTGCCGGACACTGTATAACGTGGGTGGCCATTAAAAAAAAATTGGGGGGTGACCATCCACTCCACCTGCAAAAGACGTCACTTCTATATCAACTTGTTCATTCCCCAGGTGAGGGACCACCTGCTAAATAAACCAATGTAAGCGAATTCAAGTCCGTATCCAGGAGGGACAAAGCATTTATTAAAATCATTCCAATAGCACAGCCTTGCCAACCAGCTGCTCGGTTACTTCTCATGACCTGTAACCTTTCCTGATGTATGTAGAAGGGTTTTATGTTTCAAGAATGTTCAGATGTTTTATGACTCTTTATTTGAACTACTATACAAGCTGTGTTCTGATTTGCTGATCACACAACTAGCCGCTGATCACACAACAGTTTACTTGATTGATTGATTGATTGATTGATTGATGGATGGATTGAACGACATTCTGTTCGAGTAGCAAAGAAAGAAAAGGGAAGAAAAGGCAACTCTTACACCGTCACAATTTGCCACTGGTGTAATAGTTTCAGAATACAGAAAGGCATATTCAGACATTCAGCAGCTTTTGTACAGGAGGCGGCAGGGCTTCTAAAGTCACGGCAGGCCAAGCAAGCAGGGGTGGGTGCCTGAATTTGCATTGCAGTTTAAATTCCCTGCCTGCTCTGCTATCACCGGAACCAGTTAGGTAATGAAAGAAAGCATATAGGCAGTGAAAATTATAATTGAAATTATAAATACTGCTATAATTAGAATTACAGACCAAAGACAGTAATTGCAACCCTGTGTTGGGGCTGAGGACCCTGTGGAGGATGGGGCCAAGGACCCTGTGGATGATGGGGCTGAAGACCCTGGGAATGATGGGGCTGAGGGCCTTGGGAATGATGGGGCTGAGGACCAGGGGAATGATGGGGCTGAAGACCCTGTGAATGATGGGGCTGAGGGCCTTGGGAATGATGGGGCTGAGGACCAGGAGAATGATGGGGCTGAGGACCCTGTAAATGATGGGGCTGAGGGCCTTGGGAATGATGGGGCTGAAGACCAGGGGAATGATGGAGTTGAGGACCCTGTGAATGATGGGCTTGGTGTTTCTATCTGTATAATGGTCGCTGGATACCCTGTGCTTTGGGGTTTCCCGCGGTGCTCTGCTTGCTTCGAACGCCCTTGTTGCCCTTTGTGGATTCCCAGCTGGCACCCTTCACAAAACTCGCGCTTATGCGGACCACCCTCGTGACAGACCACCTTAGAGAGCTGACTGCGGTCAACCTGCTCCCCATAGCAATTCTCCCTGATGTCGAGGATCAACTCCTTCAAGATGTCTGCAACGTCGTCCTCGGAGAACCGTGGCTTTTCGTACGTGTCCAGAGAGCATTCGTGGCACCGCTGACCCAAGGGCTTCATCTTGACGTGTCCTCGCCTCTCAGAACTCTCCCATAGCATGTGGAACAGGATAAGAACTTGGTATGAGGACCAGCTGTGCCAGCATCCGGAACAGGTAAATCTAGCAGGGAGAGAGGGGGAGATGATGGGAGGGGGAGCAAGCAGAATTTGGTACTTCTGTTGAGGCTCTCCTGAAGAGTGGACGTCAAGAGAACCCTACATGGAACCCTGGAGAACCACAGCCAGTCAGGGGAGACAGCCCAGGGCTAGATGGACCAATGCTTTGATTCAGGAAAAGGCAGCTCTCTATGTTCCAGCGCATTACAAAAATATTAGCTATCTGGTAGAAGCTTTGTTCTTTTGTTTTACCTTCCATGAGCATGCTCCTGAAATGTTTCTGTCCATCCGGGTTCCACGCTGTGGAATTCAATCCTGCGATCCATTGTCAGCCTCCAGAGATCATTTGGCTTCACCTCATTCATCTGCTTCTTAAAAACCCGTCTCCAAAAATCCATTGGGAGCCTATTCATATTTCTTTTCCGGTCGGTGTTGCTTAATGACAAAGGTGATTGTGGTCTTTTTTGCAGAGGCCACAATGGGATGCAGTGAGAAGGTGGTGCTGTTTGTGATTCCCTGCTTTGCTTTCCTCACTCTCACAAGCTGACCGGTCCGTACGTTTGCAAAACAAAACTCAGCCAAGAATTAACAACACCAGAGGTTCAAAGTCAACTGTGAGGACTTTGGGACAACTCTTTCTGTAGTTTCAGGTAGCATGGATAGCCAACAATAGCTTTTATTACCTGTTTAGTTTACTTGCAATACAATAGTATATAGCATACTTCCGTAGTGGCCAAGGTAACTTTTCTAAGCTTCTTTGTATACTATTTTGTGTTTTAGCTAATAGCTCCAATGAACATTACACTTACTGTTTGTTAACTGTATTGATCCTTCCTCCAAAAATTATCAAGCAGTATGTCCCTGGTGGTTTCAATTCTTTCTTGTTATTATGTTTTAAAAGCTGTGGTGGTTGAGGAAAGTAAGGCTTTTGGATACCAGTACAGTGGTACCTGGGGTTACAGAGGCTTCAGGTTACAGACTCCGCTAACCCAGAAATAGTACCTCGGGTTAAGAACTTTGCTTCAGGATAAGAACAGAAATCGTGCTCCGGCAGCACGGCGGAAGCAGGAGGCCCCATTAGCTAAAGTGGTATCTCAATTTAAGAACGATTTCAGGTTAAGAACGGACCTCCGGAATGAATTAAGTTCTTAACCCAAGGTACCACTGTATACCTGGAAACTGCAGGAGAGGAGAGGAGAGTTCCCTGGGAAGCTCAAGTCCTGCTTCCTAGTTTCCCATTGGGGCACCTGGTTGACCACTGTGAGAACAGGATCCTAGACTAGAGGGTTACCCATTTTCCCAATCCAGCACGCTCTTTTTAATGTTTTTATATTCCTTTCTTTTAAAACGTGCTTTTGTTGCCCTGGGGAGACAGAGAACCTTGCTCCATTTTAATTGCGCAAAACTAAACGCCCTGGGTATGTGCTTCAATCGCTGTCTCCCAAAACCCTTTCGGTCTGGGGAATGTGTTGGAATCTCCGCTTGGCCAAGCTCATAAAGCCTCATCTTCCTCTTAGCCGAGCCTTCAGAATCGCCTCCCGACATGTTTAATGACCTGAGCCTTTGATAAGGCCTCGGGCACATTCTATCCAGCAGAGTTCCCAGCACAGGGAAGAGACGAGAGGTTTGGCAACATGCTATGCTTTATTTCTAAGCTACGCAGAGAGCAAAGAAAAAGACATCCTCTCTCTGTGAGAGCAGAGAGCAACTGAACAAAGGAACAAAGGAAACAGGGAAACCACTAACGTCACATCCCGTCTCCTTTCCCGTGAGACTTCCAATAGTATGGAATCCCTGGAATGTAAACAGAGTCCTGTGACTCCACACAACTGCTCAGTGGGAAACAGAAACTAACAGAATGTGTCCAGAAAATTATATTCAGGGGGTGGACTCTCCTTCCTGTACAGTTTTGGGACGCCCATAGTTAGAGTTAGTATATGTTAGGAATTACTAAATGCTCGAAGTCTTCACCTAGGGAGAGACAGTGTTGCAGTGTTTTAAAAAATGCAGTTTAAGCTGGTCTGCCTGACCAGGGAATCGTCGGGACAGGGGGAGGGGAGAGAGAGTTGTTAAGACGTACAAAGATGTTGATGGTCACTGGTCAAAACATGAAGGAAAACCCTTGAATCTGCTGAAATTCAAGGGTTAAGCCTTTTGTAGTACGGAAATGCAATTATGGGGAAAGTTCACCTGTTCACATTCTGTGTGTCAGGCACTACTGTATTACGTGGGTGGCCATTAAAAAAGGGGGGGGTGGCCATCCACTCCACCTGCAAAAGAATTCACTTCTATATCACCTTGTTGTTTCCCCAGGTGAGGGACCACTTCATAATAAACCATGGAAACTAATTCAAGTCCTGTATCCAGGTGGGACCCAGCATTTATTAAAACTATTGCAATGGTTTTGCCATCCAGCTGCTCAGCTGCTTCTCATGACCTGTAACCTTTCCTTATGTTTGTAGAAAGGTGTCTATGTTTTGAGAATGTTCAGATGTTTTATGACTCTTGGTTTGCTGTGTTTTAACTACTATAAAAGATGTGTTCTGATTTGCCTCTAATGAGCAGCTGATCACACAACGGTCGATTGATTGATTGATTGATTGATTGATTGATTGATTGAACGACATTCTATTCGAGTAGCAAAGAAATAAGAGGGAAGAAAAGGCAAATCTTCCACCAGAGATGTTCTGATCCGTCACAATTTGCCACTGGTGTAATAGTTTCAGAATACAGAAAAGCCTTTGCAGACATTCGGCAGCTTTTGTACAGGAGGCGGCAGGGCTTATAAAGTCACGGCAGGCCAAGCCAGCAAGGGGTGGGTGCCTGAATTTCCATTGCAGTTTAAATATACTGCCTGCTCTGCTATCCCCAGTACCAGACAATGAAAATTATAATTATAATTATAAAACATAGGCAGCAATTGCAACTCTGTATAGGGCCTGAGGACCCTGTGAATGATGGGGCTGAGGACCCTGTGAATGATGGGGCTGAGGACCTTGCGAATGATGGGGCTGAGAACCCTGCGAATGATGGGGCTGAGGAACCTGTGAATGATGGGGCTGAGGACCCCAGGAATGATGGACTTGGTGTTTCTATCTGTATAATGGTCGCTGGATACCCTGTGCTTTGGGGTTTCCCGCGGTGCTCTGCTTGCTTCGACCGCCCTTGTTGCCCTTTGTGGATTCCCAGCTGGCACCCTTCACAAAACTCGCGCTTATGCGGACCACCCTCGTGACAGACCACCTTAGAGAGCTGACTGCGGTCAACCTGCTCCCCATAGCAATTCTCCCTGATGTCAAGGATCAAGTCTTTCAAGATGTCGGCAACGTCGTCCTCAGAGAACTGTGGCTCTTCGTACGTGTCCAGAGAGCATTCGTGGCACCGTTGACCCAAGGGCTTCATCCTGACGTGTCCTTGCCTCTCAGAACTGTCCCATTGCATATGGAACAGGATAAGAACTTGGTGCGAGGACCAGCTGTGGAGGCATCCGGAACAGGTAAATCTAGCAGGGAGAGAGATGGGGGGGAGGGGAGCAAGCGGAATTTGGTACTTCTGTTGATGCTCTCCTGAAGCGTGGACCTTGCTTATCGTACATTGTAACCTGCAGCTAATTGCCCATAGAGAACAATGGTTTTAAAGTACTCAGTGACTCCCCCTCCCAGTGGTTCTTCCCCAGCCATACCCACTTGCCCCACAAGTGGGGCACCCGATATCAGGTGAGAAGGAAAAGAGAGCAAAGGTGTTGTGATAGAGAGAACATCCACCAAAACATCATATCAAATGAGAAAAACTGCCCCCCATGAGCTAATGAGCTTCCACAGCAGATTATAACAGGTTATTTCTACTTACCGTATTGTTCGCTCTATAGGACGCACTTTTTCCCCTCCAAAAATGAAGGGGAAATGTGTGTGAGTCCTATGGAGTGAATGCAGGCTGCGCACCCCGGGCTTCAGGCAGTTATCCGCCGGGCTCCGAAGGCTTGCGGACAGCAGCCTGCAGCCTGAAGCCTGGGGAGCACAGCGCCAACTCCCGCTGCGCACCCTGGGCTTCAGGCAGCTACCCACAAGCCTTCGGAGCCCGGCGGAGTTCCCGCTGGGCTCAGAAGGCTTGCGGATAGAAGCAAGCTCTTGGCTTCTGCCAAAGCCGCGCACAGCCTCTCCCGGCTGGAGAGGTTGCACGCGGCTAAAGAGGAAGCCAAGACAGCGAGCGGGATGGATCCCGCTCGCTGTCTTGGCTTCTTTGCTCTTTGGGGCTGGGGGGAAATAAAAAAAAAATTCTTTATTCCCCCCCCCTAAAATCTAGGAGCGCCCTATGGTCCGGTGTGCCCTATAGAGCGAAAAATACGGTTTTTCATGGGAAGAGGAAATTCAGAGAGAGAGAGAGAGAGAGAGAGAGAGAGAGAGAGAGAGAGAGAGATCTTGGCATTTTGAGGACGTTGACATGGTACAGATGCTGCAAAAACTCTGTGTGTATAAGCACTATCAATCCCACAATAAACTCCCAGCTGGGCTCACTCTGCAGGTGTGCTGGAGCACAATATGGGATGCGACGTAGATCAGGAGCAGAGAGTCCGCACAAAGAATGTCCCACTTTCTATCCCCAATGGCATTGCAGGGGGTTGGACTAGATGACTTGGGGTCCCTCCCAACTCTAGTGTTCCATGATTCCATTTAGGGCCAAGAGAGAACCCTACATGGAACCCTGGAGAACCACAGCTGGCCAGGGTAGACAGCAGAGTGCTACATGACCCAATGCTCTGAATCAGGAAAAGGCAGCTCTCTATGTTCCAGCGCATTACAAAAATATTAGCTATCTGGTAGAAGCTTTGTTTGTTTGTTTTTTACCTTCCATGAGCATGCTCCAGAAATGTTTCTGTCCATCCGGGTTCCACACTGTGGAAGTTAAGCCTCAGATCCATTGTCAGCCTCCAGAGATCATTTGGCTTCGCCTCATGCATCTGCTTCTTAAAAACCCGTCTCCAAAAATCCATTGTGAGCCTTTTCATGCTTCTTTGCCGATCGGCGTTGCTTAATGACAAAGGTGATTGTGGTCTTTTTTGCAGAGGCCACAGTGGGATGCAGTGAGAAGGTGGGTGCCGTTTGTGATTCCCTGCTTTGCTTTCCTCACTCTCACAAGCTGACCGTTTGTGAAACGAAACTCAGCCAAGAGTTAACAACACCAGAGGTTCAAAGTCAACTGCGAGGAATTTGGGACAAGTCCACTCACCTCTTGATCGGTGGGCGGCATTGCATTGGGTAAGCCTTTGGTTGGCTGGAGGGGAGGTTATTGCCTTCTCCAGCCCCTCCTCAGTAAGGGTATCATGTTAAAGGGATCTGGGGTGTGAATACTGTCCGAAGCCTGGGCGTGGGCTAGGGCCATGTCACAGCCCCTACTGGGACCCCTCAGGGTGGTGCCACTATCTCATGTAAGTCACAGGGCACCCCCTATTGGTGGTTTGCCCTTCCGTGGACTCCCTGCAGGTGGGCAGGAGTCAAGATATAGCCTAAGACAAACCACTCACATCTGTAACCAATATAATTGTGGCCTATTTCAACCCATAAACCAAAATACTTTGTGTCAGTGTGTTTTATTGTTCTCCTAGGAATTCTGTGGCTCAGGTGCCTTGGCAGGCAACTCCTTCTGTAGTTTCCAGGTGGCATGGATAGCCAACAATAGCTTTTATTCCCTGTTTAGTTTACTTGCAATACAATGGTACGTAGGGTTTGTTTGTTAACTGCCTTGATCTTTCCCCCCAAAATTATCAAGCAGTATGTCACTGGCGGTTTCAATTCTTCCTTGTTATTGTGTTTTAAAAGCTGTGACGGCTGAAGGAAGTAATGCTTTGGGATACCAGTATCTGTATTGAGATTGAATCCTGACAAGACAGAAGTACTGTTTTGGGGGGGCAGGGGGCGGGCGGGTGTGGAGGACTCCCTGGTCCTGAATGGGGTAACTGTACCCCTGAAGGACTAGGTGCGCAGCCTGGGAGTCATTTTGGACTCACAGCTGTCCATGGAGGCGCAGGTCAATTCTGTGTCCAGGGCAGCTGTTTACCAGCTCCACCTGGTACGCAGGCTGAGACCCTACCTGCCCGCGGACTGTCTCGCCAGAGTGGTGCATGCTCTAGTTATCTCTCGCTTGGACTACTGCAATGCGCTCTACGTGGGGCTACCTTTGAAGGTGACCCAGAAACTACAACTAATCCAGAATGCAGCAGCTAGACTGGTGACTGGGAGCAGCCGCCGAGAACACATAACACCGATCTTGAAAGACCTACATTGGCTCCCAGTACGTTTCCAAGCACAATTCAAAGTGTTGGTGCTGACCTTTAAAGCCCTAAACGGCCTCGGTCCAGTATACCTGAAGGAGCGTCTCCACCTCCATCGTTCTGCCCAGACACTGAGGTCCAGCTCCAGGGGCCTTCTGGCGGTTCCCTCACTGCGAGAAGCAAAGTTACAGGGAACCAGGCAGAGGGCCTTCTTGGTGGTGGCACCCACCCTGTGGAACGCCCTCCCAGCAGATGTCAAAGAGAACAACAACTACCAGACTTTTAGATGACATCTGAAGGCAGCCCTGTTTAGGGAAGCTTTTAATGTTTAATAGGTTATTGTATTTTAGTGTTCTGTTGGAAGCTGCCCAGAGTGGCTGGGGAAACCCAGCCAGATGGGCGGGGTATAAATTATAAATTATTCTTATTCTTATTCTTATGGAAACTGCAGGAGAGGAGAGTCCCCTGGTTTCTCACTGGGACACCCGGTTGACCACTGTGAGAACAGGATCCTGGACTAAACGGTCACCCATTTTCCCGATTCAGCAGGCTCTTTTTATGTTTTTATATTCCTTTCTATTAAAAAGTGCTTTTGTTGCTCTAGGGAGATAGAGCACTTTACTCCACTTTAATTGTGCAAACCCAAATGTCCTGGTTATGTGCTTGAATCCCTGCTCCCCAAACCCTTACAAGTCTGGAGAATGTGTCCAGAGAATTATATTCAGGTGGAGGACTCTCCTTCCTCGGAGCTTTTTAAGCAGAGGCTAGATGGCCTCCTGTCCTGGTTGCTTTCATTGAGATCCCTGCATTGCAGGGGGCTGGACTAGATGACTCTCGTGGCCCCTTCCAAGTCTACGATTCTATGATTTCCCTTGAATTGGAGCCAGAAATAAAGTACGATTCACCTTCCCATGCCTTCTTGCTTTCTAAAAGCAAAGCACGTTGTCTGACCCACAGGGAGTCTCATTCATAGCTGTCAAGCATCCCTTATTTGGCGGGACATTCCCTTATCCCAGCGCCGTGTCCCTCTGCTGATGATGTCCCTTAAATTTCCCGGGTTTCAAAGGAAGCAGCTCCTCTCCCTCCCTCCCTGCCGGCCAGGGAGGAGGGAGGCTCCAACTGTATTGCTCACCCAATAAGGAGTCTGAGAATGACTGGGGGTGGAGCTTGCATGCCTTGTGCCAATCAAATCGGCCGCGTTGCCTGGGGACTCGCCTTTGCTCAGCGCTTCCCAGCGGAGAGGTGACGGTGGATTTCCTTGCTGCATCCCCTTTGCTGGGTTGCTGCGCTGTGGGAACCACTGCTTGAGGCTTCGTTTGGCTGCTGGCTGGGCTTTCTGCCTTTGGCTCGGAGGGGCTCAGAAGTTGAACATACCAGTGCTCTGAAAATCCCTTATTTTGGCTGCTGATCCCTTATTTTTGAGGCTGCTGGTCCCTTATTTTCAAATCTGTAAATTGACTGCTATGACAGGGAGTCTCATTTCCACACCCACTCAAAACCCACACAAGGGAGGACTTCCGGGTTGACGCGATCTGGAAATGGCGGATTCCCTCCGAGCTCCGGAGGGAATCGGCTCTACCGAGGATGGGTCTTAGCCGCGCCGGCGACGCGGGGACCCTTAAAAACCGCAGGCGCGGATGCCTGCGGACTGAAGACTCGGCGGGTGCCTTAAGCGCCCCCCCTGATTCGCGAAGAGCCTTTTTAAAGGCTGCGGAGGGGATACGGGGGTGGCGTGGCACTGAGAGTCGATCGCTACCTCGGTGGAGCGAAGCCGCGAGCCATAACCAGAGAGCGCCGACTTCCTTCCTTGAAAATCTGGACTGAAAGAACTACCCGTGAGTAAGACGGATTGGGACTTTAAAAATTTCTACCCTGAATTAGAGACGACCGGGGGGGGTGCTAAAAGGAAGTCCGCACCCCCCCCCCCTTGCAGAAGATCTAAGCAACGACATAAGAGCTAAGCTGGAGAGCCTGCCCTTGGTGGGGTGAGTTAAAAAGGACATTAACTTTCAAGATTTCGCTAAGGGAAATTTTATGCTGGAGAGTGGAGTTTCAGAAGCTTTCTTTTTGTTTTAAACTACCCCCCCTCCCGGGCTCGGGAACGTCCTGCCTTAGTGCTTGTGTCAGAGCCGCGGAGTTTGACAGCTGTCAAAGCTGACAAACGGGCAATTTAAAGCGGAAAAATTGTTGTTTAAGATCCCCCTGGACTAAGACACAATTGAATCAAAATTGTTGGAAACAAAGTAACAATAAGAAGTTAAAGGGTTGTTGAGTAAAAGATTAATAAGTAACCAGATTCCCCCTAGGGGGAATTCTGTGAAACTACAATGGATACAATGGCTGTGGATGGAAAGTTACTAGCTGAAATTGAAAGGATGTTTCAGTTGGTGGGAACCTTACAAGAGCAGAGTTTGGCTATGAATAAACAACTTGTGACTATGACCTTGGGAACAGGCAACTCTGCTGTTTGTGTTGAGGACTTGAATGAGAAAGAATCCACAGCTGAAGAGGAAACAATACTTTCAGAGGTGGAAGAGACTAAACAAGAAAAAGAGAAAGTAACTTTGGGAAGCAACATCCAAAAGCTGACATCTGTGGAATACAAGCAAGGAGACCTTGGGAACACATCTACCACAAGTCTGCGAAAGATGCAGAAGAAGAAGGAAGAGGCCCTGGGACAATATGGAATACAGGAATTTAAAACAAAGAGGCATGATTGGGGCCTTTGTTTGGACTTTGGTTCTGAGGATACAGGCTTGGTGGAAATTTTCCAGCAATTGATTACAAATCTCCTTGTGGGAAGAGAATATATTTGGATGCTGAAAGAGCTTTTTCCAGACTCGACGACTGATATAAAGGGCTACCAACAAGATCGGCGGAGAGGGACTGAAAGGGACTTGAAAGCCTCGGACGTGAGGAACCCAGGCTGAGAATCTCGACTTTGGACTTTCATCGGGAAGGGACAAAAACCGGGGATGGGAGGGAGGGAAGAGGAGACTTTTAGAAACTCTTAAGATTTTTAGGTTTGGTTAATATGACTTTTAATTAAGACAAAATGAAAAATCGATGGAAGAGAACTTAAGTCCAACTTAGGAATATCAATTTTAATTACAAAAGAGGTAATAAGAAGAACAAGATGGTTAAGAGGAGAAATACCAATTTGCTGATATAATTTTGGGAATTGGGATGCACGAGGGGGGGTGGGGGGAAGTCAGGGAACAAGGTCATGAAACGAGGATTGGCTGAATTTATACATGTTTTGTTATGTGTTATTTTTTCTTGTGTGTGTTTTGTTGTTATAAAAGTGGAAAACCCAATAAATTTTTTTTTAAAAAAAAAAAAACCCACACAAGGCCACATTTGCATGGTCTGGCTCTCCTTGCTCAACGACACGCCAGCAGCCACACTTCACCCCTTTGCAGGAAATGCACACAATTTCCTGTGGTGTAACAGAACAACCCCACTTCCGACCACCAATACCTCGGATGCTGATTGGGCGTCACAGCAACACCTAGTCATGCCCATGCCAAGAGAGCCAGGTGGTTTGTCTGCTCTCATAGCTCTCGGCGACTGAGGTTTGCCCCATGCGATGCTTCACAGTTCTGAGAAGCAGACCGAGGCCTTTTTTCAAGTCAGCATTTTTCTGCTGCCACAGCTGCGCCTGCCTCCAGAATCGTTTGGCTGCACAAACTCAGGAGGCTGTGAAAGGACACCTTTCAGGGGGGTGGGAAAGACTGAAAGGCTGCAGGACAGGTGGGCAGGTAAGTAAGCAAGTATAGGACCTGAATCTGGCGACATGTAAAGGCAGGGTGTTATGTACTGAGTTGAATAGGATCCAAAATGCAGCAGTCTGATTGGTCCTAGAACAATAGGATCCAAAATGCAGCAGTCTGATTGGTCCTAGAACAATAGGATTCAGAATGCAGCAGTATGATTGGTCCGCAGGAGCCACCCAATCCAGCTCCAGATGGAAGTGAATCCACAACCTGATTGGCCTACAGGAGAATCCTGGAATTAGCCAATCACGTGGGGCCCATTGTGTCAATAATGTATATAAAGCAGATACTTTGGGGAAACTTCAATTGCTCCTCACCACTATGAGCTGAATAAAGAGCATGAAATCCCCTCTCGACTCCCAGTATATTTCACAGGGGCTTTATGCTTCTTTCTCTTTTTTTACATTAGTACTGATTGGGTAAAAGGGGTAATTCATATTGCAGCGCCCTGTCCAAACAATAGTACAGTTTTTAGAAGTTATCTAAAAGCAGGCCTGGGTGGTTACTGCTGAAGGATCAATAGCTCAGACTATCAATCTCAGGGTACTGGGCTTGAGCCCCATGTTGGGCAAAAAGACTCCAGCACTGTAGGTGTTGGACCAACTCTACACTTCTATAGTTCTATGATTCTGCTGGTGGCAAATTCTATAGGGCAGGGCCTCAGCCCCAGTGAAGTTCAGCTGAACCTCATGGGTGCAGAAGTTCTTGGAGATCGAGGTAGAGCATAAGGAGTCAGGTCCTTAAACTACTTTGTCCCCAAGTTGTTTAGGACTTTGTGAATCACCACAAGTGCCTTGAACCTGTCCTGGCAGCAAACCAGCAGATCATAGAATCATAGAATCATAGAGTTGGAAGAGACCACCAGGGCCATCGAGTCCAACCCCCTGCCAAGCAGGAAACACCATCAGAGCACTCCTGACATATGGTTGTCAAGCCTCTGCTTAAAGACCTCCAAAGTAGGAGACTCCACCACACTCCTTGGCAGCAAATTCCACTGTCAAACAGCTCTTACTGTCAGGAAGTTCTTCCTAATGTTTAGGTGGAATCTTCTTTCTTGTAGTTTGGATCC
This sequence comes from Podarcis liolepis, assembly GCF_965112155.1. Lineage (NCBI taxonomy): Eukaryota > Metazoa > Chordata > Lepidosauria > Squamata > Lacertidae > Podarcis > Podarcis liolepis. The sequence continues at coordinate 100,652,385 of NC_139556.1, read as the reverse complement.
ATTGCTCCGTGTCCGCGGATGCATGCTGTCAGCATCACCCTTGCTCCGTGTCCGCGGATGCATGCTGTCAGCATCGCCCTTGAGCCAGTGCCACCAACTGGACTCATCCACTTCAGCCCCGACTGGGCTAGGCGAGCTGGGTAGCACTTCCAGGGACCACCTTCTGCACAGGAATAGGTCAAAGTGCTGTGGGCTCACAGCTTAGAGATGTGAGCACCAGATTCACTTCCACAAGAAGACAGTCATCGTACAGCAGAGTATATAAACAACTCGGAGAGCAGCTCTGTAGAATATCTTCTTTATTCTATCTACAACTATTATACAACTATATACAGAGCTAAATAGGTCTAAGCATAAATGAATGCTGCACTGCACTGAGTGTCTGCAGCTGCTCTTAGCAGCAACCTTATCTCTACATACGATCTCTAACACTCAGTCTCTCTCTCTCTCTCTCTCTCTCTCTCCGACACTGACTGACTGACTGATTTGGTGCTGGAGCTGAATAAGTAGAGAGCAGAACACGCCTCCTCCTCTCTGGAGAATCAGCAGAGAACATCAGCAGATTCTTGGATATGGGAGGGGTGAAATCTCCTCACATGCTCATGTTCACAATGAAGGAAGTTTAAGCATTTGCTTTTATCTACCTATCTATCTTTCTCCTTCGTATTATTTCAACAGGTTCTGAGATATGGGCTGGAGATTCTAGTCAGTGATAGACTATGGGGGGGCACCATGTTTTTCGCTCTATAAGACGCACCCGACCATAAGACGCATCTAGTTTTAGAGGAGGAGAACAAGAAAAAATATATTCTCTCCCTCTCTGCGCAGCGCCTCTCCAGCGAAGCGGGAGGAGAAATGGAGCCCCTTCCAGAGAGAGGTTGTTGGGAAGCAGCTGTCGTACATAGAATAGTAGAGTTGGAAGGTACAGCTCTTAACCTCATAAAGTTCTTCTTGATGCTAGTCAAATTCTCCTTTCTTGTCATTTAAACCCACCGGATTGGGGTCTGCCATCTGGAGCATCGGAAAACAAGTTTTCTCCATCTGGAAACCCAGCCAGAAGGGCAGAGTAATAATAAATAATAATATATTACTTATACCCTGCCCATCTGGCTGGGTTTCCCCAGCCACTCTGGGCAGCTCCCAACAGAATATTAAGAACACGATAAAACATCAAGCATTGAAAACTTCCCTAAACAGGGCTGCCTTCAGATGTCTTCTAAAAGTCAAAGTTCTAAAAGTCTTCTAAAAGTCAGTTTATTTCCTTGACATCTGATGGCAGAGCATTCCACAGGGTGGGTGCCACCACCAAGAAGGCCCTCTGCCTGGTTCCCTGTAACCACCAGAAGGCCCTCGGAGCTGGACCTCAGTGTCCGGGCAGAACGCTGGGGGTGGAGACGCTCCTTCAGGTATACAGGGCCAAGGCCATTTGGGGCTTTAAAGGTCAGCACCAACCCTTTGAATTGTGCTCGGAAACATACTGGGAGCCAGTGTAGGTCTTTCAGGACTGGTGTTATATGGTCTCGGCCATTATTATTATTATTCCAATATATTTCACAGGATCATAGAATTGTAGAGATGGAAGGGACCATGATAATCATCTAGTCCAGGAGTCAACAAACTTTTTCAGCAGGGGTCCGGTCCACTGTCCCTCAGACCTTGTGGGGGGCCGGACTATATTTTCAAGGGGGGAATTGAACACATTCCTATGCCCCACAAATAGCCCAGAGATGCATTTTAAATAAAAAGGACACATTCTACTCATGCAAAAACACGCTGATTCCCGGACCGTCCGTGGGTCGGATTTAGAAGGCGATTGGGCCGGATCCAGCCCACAGGCCTTAGGTTGCCTACCCCTGATCTAGTCCAACCCCCTGCAACGCATTAGGAATCTCAGCTAAAGCATCCATGACAGATGGCCATCCAACCTCTACTTGAAAAACCCCAGTGATTCTACCACCTTCCTGCTCTTAATACATTTATGACAACAACCGTCCCACTGCATAGTTTCCTAGCCCAGAAACTTTTCATGCTCTTCCCCGCTTGCTTCTGGCCTGACATTTGTATGCACATGATGTATTGTAACAGGTCGGCATTGCCACGTGCAGAGTTCGCCTTGCGCTTGGTGGCGCAGCGTGGACCGCAGACCGCACGAGCAGCAGCACTTTGGTTCTCAGAGCTTGCAATGGCAGCAGAGTGGGAAATTTGAACAACACAAGTCGCAGTTTCTGCGTAAGTGTGAATAGCATCACAACAGCCTGCCGGGCGCAGTGTGATACAACCTCGCCCTGAGCTGTTGCAAGAGCAATCTCACAGACACATCCCGCTCAACGAACCCAGTGAGAAATTACCCAAAATAAATTTCCCACATGCAAAACATGGAACACTTCTAAAGGACGGAAAATGCAAGGTGGGAAGAACTTTGGCAAGTTATCAGGCGCTGAAACAGCTATAGGGATCTCACCGATTTATTGATAGAAATTTACATCCTGCATCCAAGGCAGCTGATAAAATATATACATGTATTTTATATATGTGCAGATAGAGTCCTATAACAATTCCATTTAAAAGGCCAATAGATGATGATGATTTAAGTATCTGAAGAAGTGTGCATGCACACAAAAGCTCATACCAAGAACAAACTTAGTTGGTCTCTAAGGTGCTACTGGAAGGAATTTTTTTATTAAGAATCGCCGTTTGCATGCGAATCAAGGGGATTTACAAGCATAGAGCTAAAAACAGCTGAAAATAGCATTAAAACAGGAGGAGGAGGTTTGAAAACAGTACAAAATGAACACCTGACCACGAAAACATCCCATGATGCAGTATTCAGCAGCAATCAGAATACCCCACCACCACACACAAAAAACCCAACCCTTGTATTGACAAAATAGTTTTCTACACTTTTAGAAATAATGGTCGGGCTCTTTCAGGAGTGAGAGAGGTTCCTAGTATCAAACCAAGTGTCACAGCCAGAGAATGATTGATTGATTGATTGATTGATTGATTGATTGATTGATTGATTGCATTTATAACCTTCCCCCCCCCCTTCCAAGGAGCTCAAAGTGGCATACATGGTTCCCCCGCTCCGAATTTAATCGCCACAACAACCCTGTGAGGTAGGTTAAGGCCAAGAGGCAGTGACTGTCCCAAGGTCACCCAATGAGCTTCATGGCCAAGTGGAGGATTCGAACCCTGGTCTGTCCCAGGTCGTAGTCTAGTGGCTCCCTCTCTCTACGCTCCAGCCTCTCCCCCCATCCCCTTACCTCTTTCATTTAACCTCCTCCCCACCCTGCGCTGGGCAGAGGGACGGGGGTCTTCCCAGGACCCCCAGGTAAATGAAAGCACCAGGAATTGTGCGCCCAAAGGCCATGCTTAGCACCAGATTTAATGGCAATCCCTGCATTGCAGGGGGCTGGACTAGATGACCCCTGGGGTCCCTTCCAGCTCTGCAGTTATCAGATTCTATGCACACGAGTCCCAGCTCTGTCGGAAAGTTGCCAGTCGCTTTTTCCACCTGGGCAGGCTGAGGGCAGACTTCCGAAACGAATCAGCGACAGACCAGAAATGGGTTTGCTGCAGACTTTGGAAATCTCCGTGTCATCAAAAGAGATGCACATTTCCCCAGGAAGTGGATGACTTAGTAAGATCGAGTCAGCAGAGCACCCACTTCTCAGCGTGAGGCTCTGGCGAGTCACTACGAGTCAAGACTGGCACCTGAGGATATAGGCCAGCTTCCCCCAGGAGCCTGAGTTCGGTCTGTTGTAGGAATTTATGTATAGGTTGGGGGGGGGTTGCCCCTCCAGCAGATATCATGCACATGCAGCCCGCTACCAAAATCAGCACAATCACTTTTGTGACTTTTGTGACTTGTCCCCACAAAACACTTCATCGCAGTTTCTTCCTATCTGTTCAAAGGACCTTTGCTGCATGATACCAAACATAAGAATTCACTGATCAATGTATCTATGTACTGGCTCACTGGGAAAACTTCAGAAATTCATATAGACACGTGAGCTCAGCTACTCAGCAGCCCCTCTGCCTGAGTGATAATCCCTGGCCTCCTGATACCTGAGGGCCAAACAGGTAGCCATTCCAGAAATAACAAACCCAGATGAAGACAAAAGGGTGTGATTAACTTGGCTGGGAAACAGGGAAATGTAAAGATCTTTTTTTGTTACACTTGATGGGTGTTTGGTAGAGGGCAAGGAGAACCATGGGGCAGGGTCCAGGATGCTCAGATTACTGCCACCAGACCTCCCCTTTCATGATGTAACCACGATGTATTAGTGATGTAGGTTTTTTGGGGGGTGTAACATGGGGATTAGCAGCTAATAAAAGTTTGGGTTCTCTTTTGTTTGGGGCTTCCATCTTGTTTCACCTGGTGGCAGGTGGGAGTCCTGCCACAACAGTCTTCAATAAAGACCATGCCTACTGGCTGCTGTTTTGCTCTGGTATTCCTGGCTGCTGTCCTTGTTTTTTGTCCAAGGGAGCCCTCAGATTTCTCCGTTAACAGGTCCTATGACAACAGTGCCTCTGAGCATGTGCAGTGCGGCCTGCGTGCTTCTGCAATGCAGTGACAAGGGTTGCCATGCAGAAGATGCGGCTTCCAGGCGCCTTTGAGTCACGGCACGTTCTGACTTTGCAAATGAATCCCCAGGGCTTGCAGTGTGGTCCTGGGACCGTTGAGGAATCGGGGAGAATGCAAAGTTCAAAAGGGGGAGGTTTCGCTTCCGCCCCTTCAGTGCGGCTCTGCTCTGCTGGGGCAGCTCTTGGGTTTCTTAGTCTTTTTGCCTCCTTTGGCAGCGACCGGCTTTTCCGGGGGGAAGATGATGGTGGCATATTCGGTCTGGTCAGAAGCGAAGCGCTCATGGGGGGCTCTCTGAGCGTTGTCCGCTGCCCGGAATTCCAGCACCCCATAATCCACGGTGAAAACGCTCACGGCGGGAGGGCCTTCTTCCTGCAGGTACAGCAAGAGAAGGAGGGTTAAAAAACAGGCCAGTTTTGAGACGGAAAGAAGATTAAAGTCCCAACCAGAGGCGAATGGCTGATGAAGATGATGGCGAAATGGACCAGGAAAATCAGAAACCAGGAAGAGAAGAACTTGAAGAAGGAATGGGGGAAATTTTACAATGTATCTTAGAGAACACTGTAAACAACTAAAAACGTTGGCAGGGTTTGAATAACGCTTGTAGTGTACAGTGGACGCTTGGGTTGGGAACATGATCCGTGAGGGATGCACATTTGCAACCCGCAGCGTTCGCAACCTGCAGCAGCATGTCTGCGCACATGTGGGTTGCGATTTGGCGCTTCTGCGCATGTGCAAAGCGTGATTTAATGCTTCTGCGCATGCGCGACTGCCGAAACCCCGGAAGTAATCCGGAAGTTATCCGTTCCAGTACTTCAGGGTTTCGGCAGGTGAGTAACCCGAAAAAACACAACCAGAAGCAGCTGTAACCCGAGGTATGACTGTACTAGAAATTAGGTAAAAATGGACTATGTGAGAAAAATAGAGAAAATAAGTGAAGCAGTTGACAAAAGATGGAAAATGGTAACCATGGAAAGGCAGAGAGGAGTCAAAGCATTCAGGGAATCCTAAATGATGAGGCTTAATGTTGGAATTTAAATTTGTAAAGTAAAACTTAATAAAAAAAGATTTTACCCCAAAAAATGCCAGTTTTAGTTGTTGTTTTTTTAAGAAGCTACTCAGTATTGGGAACATAGTGAAACTATGGAACTCGCTTCTGCAGTGACAGCCACCAACTTGGGTGGCCTCAAAGGACTAGCCATGTCCATTTATATACACCTAAGGAGGCCTGAGGGACGCGGGTGGCACTGTGGTCTAAACCACAGAGCCTAGGGCTTGCCGATCAGAAGGTCGGTGGTTCAAATCCCTGCAACAGGGTGAGCTCCCGTTGCTCGGTCCCTGCTCCTGCCAACCTAGCAGTTCAAAAGCACAAAGTGCAAGTAGATAAATAGGTACCGCTCCGGCGGGAAGGTAAACGGCATTTCCATGCACAGCTCTGGTTCGCCAGAAGCGGCTTAATCATGCTGGCCACATGACCCAGAAGCTGCACGCCGGCTCCCTCGGCCTATAGAGCGAGATGAGCACTGCAACCCCAGAGTCATCCACGACTGGACCTAATGGTCAGGGGTCCCTTTACCTTTAAGGAGGCCTGTCTTTTTCAAAACCAATGAAGTCACACCAAACTAAAGAGAATTTGTCTTTCTTACTTTGACCCCTAGCTTTAAGACGGCCTGATCCAGCAGCCTCTTCCTGTGATCTTAATATGATAAATGCATGGATCATTAAATGGAGTCTCCATGTTCAAAGGCAATGTATAATCCTGAATGACAGTCCTTCCATGCACTGCTTGTCGACTCTCGGAGGCCTCTGGCCGTGTGCTGCCAGAAAGAGGATGCTAGGCAGATGTGCAACTTGCATTTAAAAAGCTCCCCACATGTAGAAAACCAGTACCGCAAGAAGCATGCTGGAATGTTTCTCCCTGATGCGCTAGTTGTCTACTTGCGTGGAGTTTTAAAGTGCCAGCTGGTGAGTAGACGAAAGAACACATTCCCCTCCTGCGGTTTGAAGTGGCCACCTCAGGACTCTTGCCACCTGGTTCTGCAGCATGTGGAAGAGAGTGATAGGCAGAGTTCACAAATTGCCCCAGCTGTGTCTGCAGGTAAAGTAAAGGTAAAGGGACCCCTGACCATTAGGTCCAGTCATGACCGACTCTGGGGTTGCGGCGCTCATCTCGCTTTACTGGCCAAGGGAGCCGGCGTATAGCTTCCGGGTCATGTGGCCAGCATGACTAAGCCACTTCTGGCGAACCAGAGCAGCACACAGAAACGCCGTTTACCATTCCGCCAGAGTGGTACCTATTTATCTACTTGCACTTTGACGTGCTTTCGAACTGCTGGGTTGGCAGGAGCAGGGACCGAGCAACGGGAGCTCACCCCGTCGCGGGGATTTAAACCACCGACCTTCTGATCGGCAAGTCCTAGGCTCTGTGGTGTAACCCACAGCGCCACCCGCGTCCCTGTGTCTGCAGGTACTTCCCCTTATAAACAGGAAAAACCCCGCAGGCAGAAAATTAGCATATCAGGGAGGAAAAATTCTCGCTCTCCCAGACGTGAAAGTTTACTACGCCTGCAAGGAGCTTTTTATGTGCGGAAGCATGCAGAGAGATAAACCCTCTCCTGTGCAGACTCTGAAGTGGAACAGTACAGAGACATTGGTATAATAAGGAGGGTCATACCATTCTCGCCTGCAGCTGGGGTGTTCTATCACCCTAGGCAGACCTCAGTATTAGAAATGAGTTGGACGTGGGTGATCAGGGACGCAGGGGGCCTGATGAAATGCTTGGTTAAAAATCCTACCCACCCTCTGCACTAGTTCCCCCCAAAAATTGTTATAGGATTCGAGGGTTAATCTGGATGGCATCTAGGGGTCCCCTTAGGCAGCCGCCCTTCCTATACTGCTTCAAATGTCTGCTGAAAACATTTTTATTTCGGCAGGCCAACCCAGGCACACAGGTTAATTGCATATATTAGTTTGAAAAGCTTTTTTGTTTTTTGTTTCGTTTTATCTGTGTTTCAACTACGATAATTCTACGTGGGTCCGTTTGCCAGTTTTGGCTGCGATTTATCTTTCAAGCTGGGGACACGGGTGGCGCTTTGGGTTAAACCACACAGCCTAGGACTTGCCGATCAGAAGGTCGGCGGTTCAAATCCCTGCGACGGGATGAGCTCCCGTTGCTCAGTCCCTGCTCCTGCCAACCTAGCAGTTCAAAAGCACTTCAAAGTGCAAGTAGATAAATAGATACCGCTCCGGTGGGAAGGTAAACGGCATTTCCGTGCGCTGCTCTGGTTCGCCAGAAGCGGCTTAGTCATGCTGGCCACATGACCCGGAAGCTGTACGCCGGCTCCCTCAGCCAATAAAGCGAGATGAGCGCTGCAACCCCAGAGTCGGTCACGCCTGGACCTAATGGTCAGGGGTCCCTTTACCTTTTATCTTTCAAGCTGCCAGTGGAAAGTTGTGTGACTAAAAGCACAGAAAAACTAGCATCTCAGGAAGATACAGTCATATCTTGGAAGCTGAACGGAATCTGTTCCGCAAGTCCGTTCGACTTCCAAAACGTTTGGAAACCAAAGTGCGGCTTCCGATTGGTTGCAGGCTGAAGCTCCTGCAGCCAATCGGAAGCCATTGGACGTTCGGTTTCCAAAAATCGTTCACAAACCAGAACAGTCACTTCCAGGAGCCAAAATGTTTGAGAACTAAGCTGTTTGAAAACCAAGGTACGACTGTAAAGGGCTATTTTTCCAGACAAGCTTGTTTTCTATGTGTAGGTAAATGTAAGGTCCCTCTAGACATCCTTTTTATTGCACAGTCATGATGATTTGTGCTGAGGAGGCTATCGGGGGCCACACACAATCCCACTTTCAATACTGGTTTCCACCAGCAAACATTTCAGGGCTTCATTTCCTATCCGTGCATATCCTGAAACATTAAACAATAAATGTTTTGGTTTATTTCTTGCTCCTCGTTTGCTAGCTACAGCACCTCTGCAAAGCAACAACAGGCCCATATATTTGAGATGCAGCACAATTTAAAATCCACTTCTATAATTTTTGTACTCATTCATGCGTTATTTGCAAACAGATTTATTTCTGGAAGCAGGTAACAGGGGAAATTGCGCTCTATTCTGCTGTTTCCATAACTGGCTTCTGTGTCATGTGAAAGCTCAAAAAAAAAAAAATGATGTGGAAATTACCAGTTAGGGAAGCATCAGGAAAATGGAATAAACTTAGGGTTGCCATCCGTCCTGGGGGGAAATGGACTTGAAAATGGTGCCTAGGCAGATTTACACTGAATTGGCAAAATGTCCAGGAAAACCCAGACGTATGGCAAGCAGGGGGATTAAAACAAAAAGAAAACACTTTGAAAAGCCCCCCAAAAAATTGGGGGGGAGAGATGTTCCCCCAAAATGCCCAACAACTTTGATCCCCCCCCCAAAAACCACTATGTGAATGCAGCCCGGCACAGTGGGGGGGTGCGCAGTGCATGTTGGGGGGCGGCCACGATGGTATTCCCCTCCCTGGTGGTGCCGGGGAGTTTCTTGGAGTTTTATGAGGAAGAATCTCCATGGGATGGGGGTAGGCCAGGGTTTTGAGAATGGTATGGCTGCAATATATTCTGAACAAAAAGCTAAACTGATTGTAAACAATGTTGTGACTGAGGAACTTAAGATAGAAAAAGGAACACGACAGGGGTGCCCGATTTCCCCATTACTTTTTATTTCAGTTCTGGAGGTGTTGCTGAACATGATAAGAAATGACCAGCAGGTCAAAGGTGTGCAGGTCGGAGCTAAACATTATAAGTTAAGAGCGTTTGCAGATGACCTAGTATTGACTTTGCAAGAGCCAAACACTAGTACGAAAAAGGTTTTAGAAATAATACAACAGTTTGGCCAGGTAGCTGGATTTAAGTTGAACAAGCAAAAAACCAAAGTTTTAGGGAAAAACTTAACAGATATGGAAAAGGACAAATTTCAAGAGGAAACAGGTTTGACTGTGGTAAAGAAGGTGAAATATCTAGGGGTTTACTTAACATCTAAGAATGTGAATTTGTATAAGGACAACTATGAAAAATGTTGGTCAGAAATTAAAAAAGATCTAGAAATATGGTCAAATTTGAAATTGTCAATGTTAGGCCGCATTGCAGTAATCAAAATGAATGTATTGCCTAGAATGTTATTTTTGTTTCAGACCTTGCAGATTCTTGACAAGATGGAATGTTTTAAGAGGTGGCACAAAGACATTTCGAAATTTGTCTGGCAGGGCAAAAAGCCCCGAATTAAATTTAAGATATTGACAGATGTTAAAGAAAGAGGGGGTTTTGCCCTGCCGGACCTAAAATTGTACTATGAGGCAGCAGCTTTTTGCTGGCTGAAAGAATGGATGCTCCTCGAGAACACGGACATCTTGGATCTGGAAGGTTTTAATAATGCTTTTGGTTGGCATGCATATCTTTGGTATGATAAAGTTAACAGTGCCTTTAAAAATCACATTGTTAGAAAAGCATTGTTTAATGTTTGGATAAGATATAAAGATCTATTGGAAAACAAAACCCCTAGATGGGTCTCACCAGTGGAGGCTAAAGCAGTGAAGAAACTCAATATGGAGGTCGGATGGCCGAAGTATTGGGAAATTTTAGAACAGGATGGAGATAAGTTCAAACTACAAAGTCAGGAGAAATTGAAGCATAAAGTAGAAAATTGGTTCCAATACCGTCAAATAATGGAATTTTTTAAACAGGACAGGAAAATCGGCTTCCAGGTGGAAAAATCAAAATTAGAAACCGAACTGTTAGAACCCAATACTAAGAATTTATCTAGAATGTACAACTTGCTGTTGAAATGGAACACACAGGATGAAACAGTTAAATCGGCTATGATCAAGTGGGCTCAGGATGTTGGACATAACATTATGTCAGCTGACTGGGAATGGTTATGGAACACCGGTATTAAATTTACGGCATGTAATGCCTTAAAGGAAAACATTATGAAAATGGTATACAGGTGGTACATGACCCCAGTCAAGCTGGCAAAAATCTATCATTTGCCCGATAATAAATGTTGGAAGTGTAAAGAGACTGAAGGTACCTTTTATCACCTTTGGTGGACATGCCCGAAGATTAAGGCCTTCTGGGAAATGATCTATAATGAAATGAAAAAGGTACTTAAATGTACCTTTCCTAAAAAACCAGAGGCCTTTCTCTTGGGCATTGTCGGCCAATTGGTGACAAAGAAAGATAGAACTTTTTTTATGTATGCCACAACAGCAGCAAGAATACTCATCGCAAAGTATTGGAAGACACAAGATTTACCCACTGTGGAAGAATGGCAGATGAAAGTGATGGACTATATGACATTGGCCGAGATGACAGGCAGAATCCGTGACCAACGAAAAGAGACGGTGGAAGAGGAGTGGAAAAAATTTAAAAGCTACCTTAAGGACTACTATAAACTTAATGAATGCTAAAATGTTGTGGTTCCCAGAAGCAAAAGGGTACAGGGATATAAGGTTAGACTATAAAAGAGGACTAAGATGATAGAGATTGGAAAGTAACAATTGGGAGTTGCTAGTCGAATTATGGACATTGGGATGCAGAGAGGGGGGGGTATGGGGAAGTCCAAGAAAAGAGGTTTATGAAAATATGTTTGAAATTATACGTGTATGTTTGTCTTTTTTAATGTTTGTTTGTTGTTGTTTTTTTTAAAAATGTTGTAAAACCAATAAAAATTTTATAAAAAAAAAAACAACTTTGATCCCCCCCCAAAAAACCACTATGTGAATGCAGCCCGGCACAGTGGGGGGGTGCGCAGTGCATGTTGGGGGGCGGCCACGATGGTATTCCCCTCCCTGGTGGTGCCGGGGGTGGTATGCTCCCCTGCCCCCTCTTCCTCCACCAGTGCGCCCAGTGCATCGCTCCCCCAAATTTGCCTCTGATGGAGCTACAACTCCCAGAGGGGTTTAACAATTAATCCCACATTCCAGGGAGCTCTGGGAATCGTCGCGCCCAGAGGGGAATAGGGATCTCATAGGAGCTCCTATGGAACAACTGTTTGGTTCAAAATTGGGAAAGGAATACGACAAGGCTGTATATTGTCTCCCTGCTTATTTAACTCATATGCAGAATTCATCATGCGAAAGGCTGGGCTGGATGAATCCCAAACCGGAATTAAGATTGCCGGAAGAAATATCAACAGCCTCAGATATACAGATGACACAACATCGATGGCAGAAAGTGAGGAGGAATTAAAGAACCTCTTAATGAGGGTGAAAGAGGAGAGCGCAAAATATGGTCTGAAGCTCAACATAGAAAAAACTAAGATCATGGCCACTGGTCCCATCACCTCCTGGCAAATAGAAGGGGAAGAAATGGAGGCAGTGAGAGATTTTACTTTCTTGGGCTCCATGATCACTGCAGATGGTGACAGCAGCCAGAGACGCCTGCTTATCGGGAGAAAGGTGATGGCAAACCTAGACAGCATCTTAAAAAGCAGAGACATCACCTTGCCAACAAAGGTCCGTATAGTTAAAGCTATGGTTTTCCCAGTAGAGATGTATGGAAGTGAGAGCTGGACCATAAAGAAGGCTGATCGCCAAAGAATTGTTGCTTTTGAATTATGGTGCTGGAGGAGACTCTTGAGAGTCCCATGGACTGCAAGAAGATCAAACTGATCCATTCTTAAGGAAATCAGCCCTGAGTGCTCACTGGAAGGACAGATCCTGAAGCTGAGGCTCCAATACATTGGCCACCTCAAGATAAGAGAAGACTCCCTGGAAAAGACCCTGATGTTGGGAAAGATGGAGGGCACAAGAAAAAGGGGACGACGGAGGACAAGATGGTGGGAAAGTGTTCTTGAAGCTACCAAGCATGAGTTTGACCAAACTGCGGGAGGCAGTGGAAGACAGAAGTGCCTGGCATGCTCTGGTCCAGGGAGTCACGAAGAGGCGGACACGACTAAACGACTAAACAACAACAACAAGCAGTTCTCAGCACCCTTAGCAAAGTGCATTTCCCAGAATCCTTTTGGTACGCAGCCAGGACTATGTAATGTGGTATCATAGTGCTTTAAATGTCTGTGTCCAAATAAAACATGTTGCAGAATACCCGCACAACAGAACAGCTGCCTGGTTGGGTTGGATGTGGTGGTGTGAATTGCATCAGCCAAGTGACAGAGTCAAAAGGGGCCGACATTGAGCGAAGCTCTCTGAGCAAAAGGGAACTTACCAAGGGAGCATTTTCATCCTGCAGTTTTTCTTCCTCTGCGAAAGGATACAAGCGATTAGAATTCATGCATTGAGCATGGGGCTACCTTTGAAGGTGACTCAGAAACTACAACTCATCCAGAATATGATTGCCAGACTGGTGACTGGGAACGGCTGCCAGGACCATATAACACCAGTCCTAAAAGAACTACACTGGCTCCCAGTACGTTTCCGGGCACAATTCAAAGTGTTGGTGCTGACCTTGAAAGCCCGAAACGGCCTCAGCCCAGTAGACCTGAAGGAGCATCTCCACCCGCATTGTTCTGCCCAGACACTGAGGTCCAGCTCCGAGGGCCTTGTGGCGGTTCCCTCCCTGCGAGAAGCCAAGTTACAGGGAACCAGGCAGAGGGCCTTCTCGGTGGTGGCACCCGCCCTGTGGAACACCCTCCCATCATATGTCAAGGAAATAAACAACTATCTGACTTTTAGAAGACGTCTGAAGGCAGCCCTGTTTAGGGAGGTTTAGGAAAGTTTTTAATGTTTGATGTTTTAACGTGTTTTTAATACAGTGGCAGCGCTAGTTACAGACTTAATCCGTTCTGGAGTTCCGTTCTTAACACGAAACTGTTCTCAACCAGAGCCGTGCTTTTGCTAATGGGGCCTCTTGCTGCCGCTGCGCCGCCAGCACACGATTTCCATTCTCATCCTGGGGCAAAGTTCTCAACTCAAGGTAATTCCTCCAGATCAGCGGAGTTTGTAACCTGAAGCATTTGTAACCTGAGGCGTTTGTAACTCAAGGTACCGTTGTATTCTGTTGGGAGCTGCCCAGAGTGGCTGGGGAAACCCAGCCAGATGGGCGAGGTATATTATTATTATTATTATTATTATTATTATTATTATTATTATTATCATCATTATTATCTTTATTATCTTTATTATCTTTATTATCTTTATTATCTTTATTATCTTTATTATCATTATTATCATTATTATCATTATTATCATTATTATTATTAAACAGGCATGTCCAATGATCTACCGGTAGATCGCTGGACGTCTGTGGTAGATCACTGATAGATCACTGGCTCCGCTAAAAAAAGCTCAACATTTTTGTCCTGCACCCCGCCAAAACTGGGGCTTTCCTACCTAAAAAAAAGTTCAACAACTTTGACCTGAACCCCCCAAAAGGGGTAGATCACTGCCAGCCTTTAACTCTGCGAGTAGATCCCAGTCTCTTGGGAGCTGGCCACCCCTGTTATATAAGATGCCCAGGAGAGAGGAAATTGGGCCAAGCAGGTGAGATGCCCACCTTGCCTTCTCTGGATGAGGTTAAAGAGGTAGTAACACAAAGCTGGGAGCACCAGAAACAGCCCAACACCGACGACAGCAAGGAGGATCTCTCCGTGATCCTCCCTCTCCTCTGACGGCGGTCCAGGCTTCGTCTCCTCCGATGGTAGTTCAGGCTCAAGTTGTTTCTCTGAGGGTTTGGAACAGAAAAGCAAAGTCACTGACTGGCTCCAGAATGTTGGGTCCATCCCAAGGCTAATCCAGCATAAGAGGATCATGCTTAGCACTTTTCCAAGAGTCATTGCAGAGAGTGTGGGGCTGACTCTCACCCAATAACAGGGACAGTCTGGGAGCAGCCTTGGTTCCTATAAGGTTAATAAGATTTACTTCTGAGTCTACGTGACTGCGATCAGGCATGAGGTCAAGGCCACTAAAATAATTGCACCCGTTTGCCATCAACCTGTCTGTGCTTTAAAATGACCAAGGTTGACACGTTGATGATCCATCTTTTCATGTCCTATATTTGTATTACCGGTATATAGGGATAAGCCCATAAACTGAGCCAGTTAATCAATCTACTTGGAAGCTAGCAAGAATCTGCACAATGTTATCCACAATGACCCCAAGGTCTCATTCCTGATCAGACACTGTCAGTTCAGACCCCCATGGGAAAATAGGATGACTCAATCTTTTGGTGTGGTACAGTGGTACCTCAGGTTAAGTACTTAATTCATTCTGGAGGTCCATTCTTAACCTGAAACTGTTCTTAACCTGAAGCACCACTTTAGCTAATGGGGCCTCCTGCTGCTGCCGCCGCACGATTTCTGTTTTCATCCTGAAGCAAAGTTCTTAACCTGAAGCACTATTTCTGGGTTAGCAGAGTCTATAACCTGAAGCGTATGTAACCTGAAGCGTATGTAATCCGAGGTACCACTGTATTACCTACCCTTTTGGAAATCCTTGATTATTGATTTCCATGGTACAATTTTCGGCAAAAACATTTTTGTTTAGGTAAGCCAGTCGGACACGACTAAACGACTAAACAACAACAACAACCAAGCAGTTTAAAAAGTTGCTTTGAGGTTTAATCTGTAGTTTAAGTCTGAGGTTTAATCTGTAGTTCTTTCAATTCTCAGATTATTGTTGCAAATTTTTCTTACCGGTGATTTTATTGTTTCATCGTTCTTTCCGTAAACGGCTTTGAGGTTTTCGCTTCTTACAATGAAGCGGGGCACAAGTTTTGTTTGAAAAATAAATAAATGTTGTACATTCCCCAACATACATCAGTTCTGCTTTGCTGACAATGAATCGCATTTGCCACTCTCTCACCCATTTGCACCCATAAAGCACCAGAAGGACTTGTATCAAACCTGTTACTGTGAGGTTCGCCCTGTTGCTTTCTGTCAGCTTCAGCGAGGGACAGATGAGGCCACAGAAGTAGGTCCCGCTATCGTTCATCTCTAAGTCCGAGATTTTAATTTCAAAGGTCGTCGCGTTCAGCATGGTGGGGCTATACTTCCTTTTTCCAAGGTCCAGTAATTTCGGCTGCTTGTCGTCACCCAGTTTGTACCAGTTAAGGGAATAATGTTGAACGGTCTCCGACAAGCGACAGGTGAACCTGGCCGTCGCTCCCATCGGTTTATCTAACTGCGATGGACGAAAGGTTGCTGGCGAAAAGAGACCAAAAGCAAAGCGTATAATCAGCACAGCAAGCTTGGCTTGGTTTAACTGGTAAAGGTAAAGGGACCCCTGACCATTAGGTCCAGTCTGGACCAGCTCTGGGGTTGGCCGAGGGAGCTGGCGTACAGCTTGCGGGTCGTGTGGCCAGCATGACTAAGCTGCTTCTGGTGAACCAGAGCAGTGCACAGAAATGCCATTTACTTTCCCGCCAGAGTGGTACCTATTTATCTACTTGCACTTTGTGCTTTTGAACTGCTAGGTTGGCAGGAGCAGGGACCGAGCAACGGGAGCTCACCCCGTCGTGGGGATTCGAAGCAAGGCGTATAATCATCAATCTTGATTACGGTCCAGAGACCCAACAAATTGTTACAAAGCAATACACAATTCATGCAGTCTACCTCCAGGTTAAACAAGCATTTTGTTCAGAATATAGGGATCATTGGTTCTTGCAACCACCGATAAAAACTTTGCCACTGCTAATGTTCTAGCATTTGTCCGGTCTTCCAATAGGAACCTGACATAGTGAGCCTCTGATTTTCCCGGGAAAGGTACCAGCAAGGGTAGTATCAGTTCAGCCCTGGCTTGCTCATATTTTTCATGGTGCAACAAAATATGTTTTATGGAATCGATGTCTTGAGCACACGAGCAAAGTCTGTCCTGGTAGGGAACTCTTCTCAACCTGCCATCCAACACTGCAGAAGGAAAGACGTTTAGTCTGGCTTTGGTGAAAAGCCTTCGATAGTTTGGTACTGTCAGGTTTTTAATGTAAGATGTTATCTTAAAGACATGCCCATATTGTACTCCTACTGCCAGCGGACTACAGACTGCGTGTGATCGAGATCGCAAGTCACTGTGTGCATTATCCCATAATCTTTGCTTTAACATCTTTTGGGCCCCTTCATAACCCAGGTAATACAGTTTGGGGGGGGGGGTGACAGACCAATAGAGGTGGCATAATCAGCACAGCAAGCTTGGCTCGGTTTAATTGGTAGATCAGCCCAATAAAGCTTTCAAGGCAGCCTTCTGCAATAGGGGGTCACAGCATCTAGTTGGTCCCCATCTGGGCAGCCCCTGGGCCAAGGAACAAATGGCAAATATTCCCTGACCCTCCAAGTGTCCCCATTTTCAAGGGACAATCCCAGATTTACAGAAGCTGTCCCGGTTGCTGATTTGGTCCCAGAATGTCCCGTTTTTTTCTTGGGAGGTCCCTATTTTCATTAGAGAAATGTTGGAGGGCAAGGAGTTATGCGATTCCCCCCTCCCCAAGTCAAGGAAATAAGGAACTATACAACCTTCAGAAGACATCTGAAGGCAGCCCTCTATAGAGAAGTTTTTTTAAAAAATGTTTAGTGTTTTATTAAGTTTTTATATGTCAGAAGCCGCCCAGAGTGGCTGGGGCAATCCAGTCAGATGGGTGGGGTATAAATAATAAAATTATCAGATGATTGGAAAATGTTTATTGTATATATGGAAAATAATTGTGTACAGCTGAAAATGCTGGCGGCATTAAGATAAACTCAATGGATGTAATAATGGAAAACTGATTGGTATAGTTTGGGTAAAATATGCAAGGATATAAGATATGTATGATGAACCATGGAAAGGGAAGATGGGAAATCATTGATATCTTAAGTATGTAAAATGTTTATCTGAAATTGTAAAAGAGAAAATTTAAGAAAAATCATATTAAAATATTATTATTATTATTATTATTATTATTATTATGCAATAGGACGTCCCTATTTTCATCAGAGGGTATTTATTTCCACTTTGCAGTTCTTAGTATTATAGAAGCTTATGCAATTATTCAAGGCCCTAAACGGCCTCGGCCCAGTATACCTGAAGGAGCGTCTCCACCTCCATCGTTCTGCCCAGACACTGAGGTCCAGCTCCAAGGGCCTTCTGGTGGTTCCCTCACTGCAAGAAGCAAAGCTACAGGGAACCAAGCAGAGAGTCTTCTCGGTGGTGGCGCCCGCCCTGTGGAACACCCTCCCATCAGATGTCAAAGCAAAAAACAACTACCTGACATTCAGAAGACATCTTCTGGGAATGTTTTTAATGTGTGACATTTTAGTGTATTTTTGGTCTCTGTGGAAGCCGCCCAGAGTGGCTGGGGAAACCCAGCCAGATGGGCGGGGTACAAATAAATTATTATTATTATTATTATTATTATTATTATTATTATTATTATTAGGAAAAGGTTTCCCCACCTCTCTCATAACAATGGATCCGGTGGACTTCCCATGAAGGTGAAGGCTGGAAGACAGCACAGAGTTAAACTGTGGAACTCACTGCCTAGTTTCCCTGCCGCACTGCGACTGAGAGTTAAGTTTTTCACATTAGTTCCCTCTGTAACAACGGCCCCGTTAAGGAGGGGACAGTTGGACACACACACACACCCTTCATATCGGCACACACAGTCTTTAGAGCTCAAGGATAAGTCTTCAGGCACATAACAAATATATTTCCTTAGCAGAACTTGTAATCAAGCATTACAAATAAAGAACGTAAATGAGGATAACACAGCATAAAACCTTACAAAATATTAGCATTGGGAAATTTTAAATATTGATTATTGAAGGAGAGCTGAGAAACTCTGATTCAATTTGGATACTCCAGTTCTGAGCTCCACACTTTAAGAAAGATATTGACAAGCTGGAAGATGTGTAGAGGAGGGGCCTAAGATGATAAAGGATCTGGCTGGCCACCCAGAGGTGGCCACCTGCATTTTGTGGCTGTTAAATTATGCTGAGAGTAGTGGCGGCAGCAACATCATGGAGCAAGGAGTTCCGCAAGATGATTTTCCACTTTGGCAAACCACCCCCTAGCTTGAGTTCATGAAATTTCTACTTTTCTTTTTCCTCTGAATTAACAAATTCGGCACATAATAACGACCTTTCTGGTTCAGATCAGAGGCCCATGCGGTCCGACATCTGCCTTCCTTGGTGCAAAACCAGACACACACCCCCCCCCGGGAAGTCTGCAAAAAGAGCTTGTAGTCGACCCCTACAGTTTCTCCCCGAACAACCGGCATCCAGAGCATAGACTTTGATGCCATCATGATGAAGAAGAAGAAGAATTTATTTATATCCCACTCATCTGGCTGGGTTTCCCCAGCCACACTGGGAGGCTTCCAGCAAAATATTAAAATACAATAATTAATCAAATATTAAAAGCTTCCCTAAACAGGGCTACCTTCAGATGTTTTCTAAAAGTCAGATAGTTGTTTATTTCCTTGACATCTGGTGGGAGGGCGTTCCACAGGGCAGGCGCCACCACTGAGAAGGCCCTCTGCCTGGTTCCCTGTAACTTGGCTTCTCGCAGGCTCTCAGAGCTGGACCTCAGTGTCTGGGCTGAACAATGGGGGTGGAGACGCTCAATCAGGTATACTGGACCGAGGCCATTTAGGGCTTTAAAGGTCAGCACCAACACTTTGAATTGTGCTCAGAAATGTACTGGGAGCCAATGTAGACCTTTCAAGACCTGTGTTATGTGGTCTCGGCGGCCACTCCCAGTCCCTAGCCTAGCTGCCACATTCTGGATTAATTGCAGTTTTTGAGTCACCTTCAAAGGTAGCCCCACATAGAGACCATTGCAGTAGTCCAAGCGGAAGATAACCAGGGATGCACCACTCTAGAAAGACAGTCCGCAGGCAGGTAGGGTCTCAGCCTGCGTACCAGGTGGAGTTGGTAGACAGCTGCCCTGGACACAGAACTGACCTGCACCTCCATGGACAGCGGTGAGTCCAAAATGACTCCCAGGCTGCGCACGTGGTCCTTCAGGGGCACAGTTACCCCATTCAGGACCAGGGAGTCCTCCACACCAGCTCACCCCCTGTCCCCCCAAAACAGTACTACTGTCTTGTCAGGATTCAACCTCAATCCATTAGCCACCATCCATCCTCCAACCGCCTCCAGGCACTCACACAGGACCTTCACTGCCTTCACTGGTTCTGATTTGAATGAGAGGTAGAGCTGGGTATCAGCTGCATATTGATGGACACCCAGTCCAAACCCCCTGATGATCTCTCCCAGTGGCTTCATATAGATATTAAAAAGCATGGGGGAGAGGACGGAACCCTGAGGCACCCCACAAGTGAGGGCCCAGGGGTCTGAGCACCCATCCCCACCACCACCACTTTCTGGACACAGCCCAGGAGGAAGGAGCGGAACCACTGTACAGTGGTACCTTGGGTTAAGTACTTAATTCGTTCTGGAGGTCCGTTCTTTTTTTTTTTAATAATTTTTATTGGTTTTTTAACACATATTTAACACAAACAATACACAATACAAAAACAAACAAACACATAAACAAGTATAGTTTCAAAACCTTCTTTTCTTAAACCCTGTTTCTCCGACTTCCCCATACCTTCCCTTTCTGCATCCCTGTTCTCAAGTTTCTTTCAGCAAATCCTCTCTTCATAATTTAAATAATTGATTTTTTCCCCCTGTCTTTTACCTAATCAATACAGCTGTAACCTCTTAATTTCTCTAACCTTAACATTTTAGCACTCATTTATTTTATAAAAATTCTTAAGATAAACTTTATTGGAGGTCCGTTCTTAACCTGAAACTGTTCTTAACCTGAGGTACCACTTTAGCTAATGGGGCCTCGTGCTGCCACCGCACGATTTCTGTTCTCATCCTGAAGCAAAGTTCTTAACCTGAGATACTATTTTTGGGTGAGCGGAGTCTGTAACCTGAAGCGTATGTAACCTGAAGCGTATGTAACCCGAGGTACCACTGTATAACAGTGCCCCCAGCTCCCAGCCCCTCGAGACGGTCCATAGACCTGAGAATTCACCTCCTGCCCATTCCTTGGGAGTTAAAGCAACAAAAGCCGCGTTCAGATGAGCACACCGGTTACATACCAGACTGCTTGGCGAGGAGAGCAGACCGGCAGAAAAGTAGCAATAAGACCATTCCAGCCCACTCCACCTGATGCAGGCTCTCCATTGTCCCCTCGGGAAAGCTGGTCAGGGCTGCTCAGAAATCACACCCTGGTCCCAGGATTCAAGATGCTCTGAGGCAGGAGCGTCAGTGGGCTGTTTTCCAGCCCGCCATCCCTGCAGAGTTGGCTCTCGTGGTGCCACCGTTGCTCTGGAAGCCACCTGACGGCGCCAGGAGCAGAACTGAACTGTCCCCATCGCCGCCTGCCCCAGAACCCCAAAGCTCCCCCTCCCACCCATTTTTCCCTCTCTGCCTCCTACCACGGCGGGTTTCACATGCTGGGTAAAGGTTTAAAGGAAACGTCAGCGCGCCAAGGATTTGATGCACGAGACCACAACAAAAAGGCGGCAGAGCCGGGTGAGAGAAGAGACATCCTCCCGCACATTTCGAACCCCACGCATTTTTTTGTTTGTTTGCAAACTGCTGCGTTGCCAGAAAGTGACGCCACGAGGGAGGAAGCAGCCTCACATAGGAAAGCAGTAGCAAGAAGAAGAGACACATTTTCCCTCTTGCCGTTCCGTCGTGACCAAAAGCTACCAAGACAGCAGGCCAAATGTGTCCACTTCTCCAGGGTCTCTCTTCTGGAGTGAACCAATTCAGATTAACAAATTCACTGAGGTAGTTTGCAAATCTCTGAATTACACCTAGAAGGGTTTGGATTTGATATCCCGCTTTATCACTACCCAAAGGAGTATCAAAGCGGCTCACAATCTCCTTTCCCTTCCTCCCCCACAACAAACACTCTGTGAGGTGAGTGAGGCTGAGAGACTTCAGAGAAGTATGACTGGCCCAAGGTCACCCAGCAGCTGCATGTGGAGGAGCAGGGAAGCGAACCCTGTTTACCAGATTACAAGGCCACCGCTCTTAACCACTACTCTGCCCCAGCTGCAACAAAACATGTCCCTCCCATTTCAGCCTCTACAGGCACATCAGAAGCTGCAACCTTCCAAGAGTTTGACTTCAGCCCCAAAAGCACCCTCTTCCGCTGTCTCCAACAAACCATGCCAAACATTTCCAGGAGATCTGAACATGCATTGAGCTCCTTCTGCGGTGAAAGTTTGGGTGATTTTAAAAATTCAATTCCCTTTTAATTTCAATCCAATGATTTTTCTATATAGGGCTTTCGTTGCACCCAACTTATGCAATTGATTGTGGCCATTGTGCATTTGTTTCTCTTGTGGGAAGAGGTGTTAATGTCTCGCTGTTAAGTTTTACTTATTTTCATCTTTTTATCCTGTATTCTACTCTGCGAACCGCATGATGAAGGAGAGTACATAAATCTAATAAATAAAATAAACAAGAGTTCCTTTCGGGGAAGTGAATAGCTGTTTTTATAGGGCAGGGTCAGGGGCACTGTGGATAAGTTACTGCACCAAGGGATAGGTGGGCCAGAAAGGTTTAGGAACTGATCAACAGCTATGATCCATGAAGCCAAATACAGTGTATAATAATTATAATAATTTATTATTTATATCCCGCCCGTCTGGCTGGGTTTCCCCAGCCACTCTGGGCGGCTTCCAACTGAATATTAAAAACAACACAGCATCAAACATTAAAAACTTAAGTTTATCACATAACACACACACACACCGAACATTCTGCTGATAAAAATCAGGGCACAGGTCTCACACCTCCTTCCCAAAGCCCGGGAAGCCCAAGCTCTGGTTTTCCCAGTAGTGATGTATGGAAGTGAGAACTGGGCCATAAAGAAGGCTGATTGCCAGAGAATTGATGCTTTTGAATTCTGGTGCTGGAGGAGACTCTTGAGAGTCCCATGGACTGCAAGAAGATCAAACCTCTCCATTCTGAAGGAAATCAGCAACAACAAACCCGAAAAAACACAACCTGAAGTGGCTGTAACCCGAGGTATGACTGTATATAGAAAGGAGCAAACCAGGGATATTTGAGGGAGCAGGGTAGCAGGCGGGACCCATTGCTTACACAACACAAGACACTGATGCAGTATGTAGGTTTTATTTTATTTGTTTTTTATCTTATATTTTGGAAATGTACATCCAGTGGTTTTTTTCCCCTTTAATTTTTTAATTGTTTAGCTTATACGTTAAGCCGGCACTCCACATGCTGCCTTCCACTGCAGGAACTGTTTTCACAGCCCCTGTCCGCAGGCTGCACGAAACTGGGGCGCCCCTGGACAGAGGTAGAGAAAGCGTGGCTGTCCCTCTTAAAAGGGGGCGCCTGGGAGGAGGTATGTGACCGGATGCTCTGGCTTTCACAGTAAAAGGCCCCCACTCCGGCACCCTGTCTCCCTTTCCCTTTTCAAAACGAAATCTGTTTGTTCAGCAAGAAAAGGCTAATGGTGCATTTGACAGGAAATGATTCACAGCCTTCGCCCTGTGCATTTAATGATTTCTCAGAAATTAGGAGAATTTGCATAATGCTCCGGTACTAATGGCATCAAGAGGTGTTTACACTCTCGCATCAGAACTGTTTGACACTTTTGTTTGGCTTAAAACCACCCCGCCAAAAAAAAATTAAAAGGAAAAAACGGTGGAGTGGGGAGAACATTTTCAGAAACTATCTGCAAATTCATCCACATCTTCAAAATAAATAAAAAATTGCATGCACATGAAAGGTTATACAGTGGTGCCCCGCAAGACGAAATTAATTCGTTCCGCAATTTTTGTTGTCTAACGAATTTTTCGTCTTGCGAAGCACGAAATCCCATAGGAATGCATTGAAAATCAATTAATGCGTTCCTATGGTCAAAAAAAGTCCAAACAAAGCCAAATTTGGTACAACAACAGTTTATTAACTGCTCTTTAAAGTCACACATACTGTAAAGAGCAGTTCGAAAATTTAAGGGAAAATAAATTAACTTTATAAACAAAACATGTCTTTGTTTTTAGTCAAAGAAAAAAAGTCGCGAGACGTTTTCGTCTTGCGAAGCAAGCCCATAGGGGAAATTCGTCTTGCGAGGCAAATCGCGAACGGAAAAACCTTTCGTCTAGCGAGTTTTTTGTCTTGCGAGGCATTCTTCTTGCGGGGCACCACTGTACCCAGAACAAACTTGGTTAGGGTGCTACTGGACTATTTTTGTTATTTTTTAATTTATTTTGACGGCGTCAGACCAACATGGCTACCTACCTGAATCCACATCTTCGGTTATCCTTGCAGCAATTAAGAACAGTGAACATACTGTTTATTAAAGGTGTATAATGAGAGGCTTGCCTGGTGCCATCATTATATATCTTTAGGCGCCAGGCGGAAAACTTTCCTCTATGTCTTTGGCCTTTAGCCTTTTAGAAGTGGGTGAGATGTTTTTTGGAGTATTTCTTATTTCTCTTGGTTTTAATAGGAAGACTGGGAGATGTCTGTCTGTTTGGCTGTGAGGTCCTTTGGGTTGCCCTGGGCTAGATGAAGCGACAATCAAATTTAATAAATAAAAAAATAAGAAGAACCTGCTGATTCAGTCCAGAGGCCCATTGAGTCCAGATGCCCTAGTATTCAGACGCATTGCTCCACAGTGGGGGGCAGAGCAGACATCATATCCATCGATAGCCCTATCCGAAGACATCTGAATGAGGGGTGCCAACTTGAATAAATTATTATTATTATTATTATTATTATTATTATTATTATTATTATTATACCGCCCTATACCCGAAGGTCTCAGGGCGGTTCACAGAATAAAATCAAAATATAAAACCACAAAATACATAATCAAAATAACAATAATAGCCGCCGCCCCCCCCCGAAAACCCACTACATTTTAAAAGGGCATAGGGTGTCCATCAGGTCACCTGGTTAAAAAGGAACATTTTGCCTGGTGCCTCAAGGTGTATAATGAAGGCGCCAGGCGAACTTCCCTGAGGAGAGCATTCCACAGATGGGGAGACACTGCAGAGAAGGCCCCGTTCTCGTGTTGCCATCCTCTGGACCTTTTAAGGAGCGGGCATATGAAGAAGGGCATCAGATGATGATCTCAGGGTCCGGGGAGGTTCATATGGAAAGAGGCAGCCCTTGAGGTGTTGCCATCTTCAGCCGCTTAAGTCTTTATAGGTCAAGTGGGGTAACTGTGCCCCTGAAGGACCAGGTGCGCAGCCTGGGAGTCATTCTGGACTCACAGCTGTCCATGGAGGCACAGGTCAATTCTGTGTCCAGGGCAGCTGTCTACCAGCTCCATCTGGTACACAGGCTGAGACCCTACCTGCCCGCAGACTGTCTTGCTAGAGTGGTGCATCCCTGGTTATCTCCCGCTTGGACTACTGCCATGCGCTCTATGTGGGGCTACTTTTGAAGGTGACCCGGAAACTACAACTAATCCAGAATGCAGCAGCTAGACTGGTGACTGGGAGCGGCTGCTGAGACCACATAACACTGGTCTTGAAAGACCTACATTGGCTCCCAGTATGTTTCCGAGCACAATTCAAAGTGTTGGTGCTGACCTTTAAGCCTGAAATGGCCTCAGTCCAGTATACCCGAAGGAGCGTCTCCACCCTCATCATTCAGCCCAGACACCGAGGTCCAGCACGGAGGGCCTGCTGGTGGTTCCCTCGCTACGAGAAGTGAAGTTACAGGGAACCAGGCAGAGGGCCTTCTTGGTAGTGGCACCTGCCCTGTGGAACACCCTCCCACCAGATGTCAAAGAGAAAAACAACAACCAGACTTTTAGAAGACAACTGAAGGCAGCCCTGTTTAGGGAAGCTTTTAATGTTTAATAGATCATTGTATTTTAATATTCTGTTGGAAGCAGCCAGGAGTGGCTGGGGAAGCCCATCCAGATGGGCGGGGTATAAAGAATAAATTATTATATATTATTATTATAAAAACTGCACTTTGAATTGGGCCCGGAAACTAATTGGAAGCCAGTGCAGCCGGACCAGGATCAGTATGAGATGCTCAAACCGTCTTTCTCCAGTGAGCAACCTGGCCA
This sequence comes from Podarcis liolepis, assembly GCF_965112155.1. NCBI lineage: Eukaryota > Metazoa > Chordata > Lepidosauria > Squamata > Lacertidae > Podarcis > Podarcis liolepis. The sequence continues at coordinate 100,626,798 of NC_139556.1, read as the reverse complement.
CTGAATTCTGCACTAGCTGAAGTTTCCAAACCATCTTCAGAGGCAGCCCTACGTATAACGCCTTGCAGTAATCTAACCGTGAGGTTACCAGAGCATAGACAACAGGAGTTAAACTATCCCTGTCCAGAGGCAAAGCAAGGGGGTGCAGTGGGGGCAGTCTGCCCCGGGTGTCATCCCTGGGGGGGGGGGTGACAAAATCCCAGCCGGGCCCAATCACACACACACCTCGGCTGGGCCACAACACCGGATTGCATCCCCCAGCTGGGCGCGATCGCCCCACTCCATGGAGTTGTAGGCGGGTGGTGTGTCTGCGCTCCCAGCTGGAGAAGGCAGGCAGGGGAGAGGACGGGTAGGAGGCAGGTGAACAAACAATGGAGGGGGGAGAGAATGGGTGCCGCGCGTCCTGCCCCAGGTACCCAAGAGGGTTCCTTCACCACTGTCCCTGTCCAGATAGGGGCATAGCTGGGTGTGGGAATGTTCAGGGATGCAGGAGAGGATATATTGTTTGATTATATCCTTTTCCAACTTGTGTTAACAAATTCACAATTTAGCAGAGTAACATTCCCCTTTTTAAACTTGCAGCGGATGCGTTAGCTCAGGCTCGCTAAAGCCTCTGTAATAATTGTTCTGGTATTTCCCCCTTATTCCCTCATAAGAGATAGGACACGACACAGTCTTCTATAAAAAGGTTTACTCACACATCATTCTGTTCACAATAGGATCCCAGAAGGCAGACATAGCTTAGAAAAGTAACATACACCTGGAAACTATCTCATAAAGAGATAGTCCCTTTGGCTGGAGGCCAAGAGAGCATCTTTGGCTAAGCAGATGTTGCTTCTTTGACGCATGTAGTCAAAGAGAGAGAGAGAGATGGCTGCCCTGCCCTGTGCTTTTGTCGTTACCTGCACAGGTGAGGCCACGCCCACCTCTAGTCACATGCAGAGAAAGTCTGTCCCAGCCCAGAAGGAAACAGGAAGTTTACCTTCTGGCTGGACAAACATTCCTCCCCATGTGTAAACATGTTCACTCTAGGAATGTTGTACTTGACTGCTTGTACTTGTGGTTCACATCCCACACTGGGCCACCAGCAAAAGCTGATGGAAGGTACACTGGGCTTAGCTTCCTCAAATATTTTGTGGGGGGGGGGAGCAAAGGAAGCTTGGCCCCTAGTATTTGGTTCCTGTGTCTGAAGGCAGTCCTGTATCAGGAAGTTTTTGCTGTGTGGTGTTCTGTTGTGTTTTTGTATATTCTGTTGGGGCACAAAAATAAATCATCATTATCATCTCCATGAATTTGTGCAATCCTCTTTTAAAAACATCAAGTTGGTAGCCATCACTGGCTCCTGCGGGAAGGAGTTCCACAGTTTATCTATGTGCTGCATGTAGAAGGACTTTATCTCTCCTGAATCTTCCAGCATTCAGCTTCATTGGCCACACGCTTTAAATAATCTTAATCTTCTACAATATTGGTGGCATATGGTCCTCAAAAAGCCATTTGTTTCTTGTGTATTACTGAGTTTGGAGATATTCTCTATTTCCAGATTCTCAAGTAGATGAAGAAGTCGCTGTCTTGGATGCATTATTTATTATTGTTAGTTAATTAGTTTGTTGTTTATTAAATGAGGATAAAATCGAACCCCACATTGAAGGCTCTGTGGGGCTGAAGAACACTCCCCTGGAAATATCCATCCAAGTAGAACCGGAAGCCAACAAATCTGTAATGCCCATCTTCTGTTACTTCAAAACTGCTCATTTGCTTTATTTATATATCAGCGAGACATTGATCTAACTTGCCCAGGCAAAAATGCAAGGAGCTGTTTCCATCTGAGGCTTTGTGAGAACTCAAAAAGATCATGAAAGATCTTCTTTCTTAGATGACAGCTGATAGCATCTATCTAGTCAGCATGGTCAAAGCTCACCTTCCCTCCCCCCTGACATTTAAAGTAAAAGGAAAGCCAAAATTATCTGTGATGGGCTGAGTGTCTAGAGAACATCTGCAAACTCAGTTGAGATTTCTGCCCCTGATAAAGGATACTGTCTACCTGACTCTTTCCATAGAGCATTTCAGAGTGGGTGTCATCGCAAGAAGTCGTTTGCCACGCTGCCAGATCACTTATCTTCCTCAAATATTTTCCGCTAAGGGCACACATTAGCTCACTAAAGACTCAGCGGCCCAAATTCAGGCCACAGTCATTTCAGGACCATTTCAGGACTGAACTACAAGATCTCGCACGGTCAATGTTTCTTAGCTAAGCAAATCAGTCTCTTAAGCTTAAGCCAAGAAAGAGTATTCTCTTTTTTATATATATAAAATATTTATTGGTTTTAACAAGCACACACACAATACACAATACACACACAAAGACAAACATGCATAATTTCAAAACCTTTTTTCTTAAAGCTTACTTCACCGACTTCCCCATACCTCCCCTTTCTGCATCCCAATTCACAAATTGTTTCAGCAAATTCTTCCCCCTTAATTTTATCTACTTTTCCTTCATTCTTTTCTTTTACATGATATTTTACTTCTATAATCCCCTATTCTCTATAACCACAACATTTTAACAATCATTAATTTCACAATATTTCTTAAGATAGATTTTAAATTTCTTCCAATCTTCTTCTGCTGTCTCTTTCCCCTGGTCTCGGATTCTGCCAGTCATTTCGGCCAGTCCCATATAGTCTATCACCTTCGTCTGCCATTCTTCCTTGGTGGGTAGGTCTTGTGTCTTCCAATACTTTGCGATGAGCAATCTTGCAGCTGTTATCGCATACATAAAAAAAGTTCTGTCTTTCTTTGACACCAATTGGCCGACAATGCCCAGGAGAAAAGCCTCTGGTTTCTTAGGGAAGGTACATTTAAGTACCTTTTTCATTTCATTATATATCATCTCCCAGAAGGCCTTAATCTTTGGGCATGTCCACCAAAGGTGAAAAAAGTACCTTCAGTTTCTAAGAGTATTGAGTATTCTCAATAAGACTGAATATCAATATATGTATCAAGACTTTGAGATTAGACCACTGAAGAAGCCCGGAAAACTATCTTGGGAGGGTGCTACCTGCAAGCCCCAGTTAAAGGGCCCCATCGGGGACGAACAGCGGTCTCTTGATTACTTGGACTGCCAGGGTGAAACAGGTGCAAAACGCCGGCACCCTGTCGTCTACAACTTCATTGTCTACAACTTATTAACATCTATCTACAATTCTACTAGCATCTCTCGGCATTGTGAATAACACCAAACTTAGCTTTTGTTGGTATCTTCATGAACTTATCTAAAAGACTGAGCTAAGCATTTAAAAAATCTATTGAAACCAGACATTGTAATTTCATTTTAGGCTGGGTAGTTCACAACTCTTTGTGGCTTTGTTTAATGTTTTGTATTTTTCTCAGAAGGTTGATAAAGTATGTATAATTATTGTTCTGTATATTAATCGCCAGCGTGTTGCATGAGTCGCACTGCTTCTAACAGCAGCACAGGTTTCATGTTTCTAGCAATGTTTCTTATCAGGCTTTGCTCCTGCGTCTCAGACAGCATCTCCAGCTGCAGACATTACCAGATATTGTTTCTGTGCCTTGAAAACATCCACCTGATTTTTGTATTTCAAGCTGCTATTAAAAAGGCATATGGACAAGACATGATGGGATAATTTTTCTAGACATTTGGTTCTTCTATGGGTGAGCAGACCTCTGACTTATGGGATCTACTTGCAGGTAGGTAGCCGTGTTGGTCTGACGCAGTCGAAATAAAAAAAGAAATAAAAAATTGTCCAGTAGCACCTTAGAGACCTTAACAAACTTAGTTGGTCTCTAGGGATCTGCTTGGTTTTTTAATAGAAGGCTGAGTTCTACCATGTACAAAATACACACACTTAGAACTTACGAATCCTGATCCCAGGAATTTCTCTCGAGTGCCACACGGAATCCACTTTCATTTACGTGAGCTTTTGTTGTTTTAGCAGTATAATTTAGGCCAGGGGTCAGCAAACTTTTTCAGCAGGGGTCCGGTCCACTGTCCCTCAGACCTTGTGTGGGGCTGGACTATATTAGGGGGGGCGGGAATGAACGAATTCCTATGCCCCACAAATAACCCAGAGATGCATTTTAAATAAAAGCACACATTCTACTTATGTAAAAACATACTGATTCCCGGACCACCCACGGGCCGGACTGAGAAGGCAATTGGGCCGGATTCGGCCCCCCTTAGTTTGCCTACCCATGATTTAGGAGAATGGAATAATTTCATTTTTGCTCTTATTGGGGGTCAATAAAACCTTGCCAATCTAGTGCAAATCACTCAGAGATGTAGATGCAATTTGACCTTCTGCTCAAAATACCGATTGATACGGAAGGGAGGGGCATGTCTTCTTCACCTTCTTCTTCGCTACAATATATCCATTTATTTCCAATTGTCAATGTCAAAAGGGACTAAAATCTATAAAATTCATAGAAAATCAACGTGCCAATTTGCTCAATTTCTCTAGGACCCCATGACATCTCCCCTGTCCTCCATAATCCCTCAAGCAAGGTGTCAAGACCCTAATCCGGTCAAATCGCTCTGCCAAGCCCTTCCTCCCGGCGATGCCAGGTGACAGACTATGCATACATGGACCATTGTCTTCTCAGGATGTGCTTATCTGTGCATATCTCCAGCTCTGCATACTCCCCCCTCCCTCCTCCATATCTCCAGCTCTGCATATTCCCCCCTCCCTCCTCCATATCTCCAGCTCTGCATATTCCCCCCCTCCCTCCTCCATATCTCCAGCTCTGCATATTCCCCCCTCCCTCCTCCATATGTTAATCCGGTGTAACCCAACCTCTTCCTAATGTATTCGTGATGTAATCTGTGTAACCCAACCTCTTCTAAATGTATTCATGATGTAACTGGGATGTATTTTGCACTGTATTCTGGGATATGGAGGGAAATTTCAAAAGTTCATGTCACCCCTTTCTCGCGGTTCAATCTCGCCTTGAACCTGTTGCGCAATAAACTTGGATCTTCTGCAGTTTGCTCCTGTCCGGCTGAGCTCATTTTCTTCCGCAGGGACCCGCGGACCTAGTCCGACGAGCTGGGTGGCAGAGTAGCCCTGCTGCCCAGGCTGAGCTTTCTCATATTTATCTTTATTAGATATTTATTTATAAGCCACTTTTTCCCCTGGCAGGAACTCAAGGCATCTTCCAGATAAAAAATAAGAACATCTAAAAACACAGGGGAAACAAGTAAACATCCATAGCATTAAAACTCTCTCTCTCTCTCTCTCTCTCTCTCTTTTCTCTCTCTCTATACACGCAATCTATTAAAACCGTACAAATAATTACTATATAAAACAGCATAGCTGACTTCTCGGAAATGAAACTTTGTCATCCTCACAGAAAGGATCTGGAAATGGATTGAAACTAAAATAGCAGGCAGTGAATCACAACGCGGTTGCCTGCGTTGAAAATATGACTAGGTGTGAGAAAATACTAAGTACAGTCCTGTATACCTGAAGGAGCGTCTCCACCCCCATCGTTCTACCCGGACACTGAGGTCCAGCACCGAGGGCCTTCTGACAGTTCCCTCACTGCGAGAAGCCAAGTTACAGGGAACCAGGCGGAGGGCCTTCTCGGTGGTGGCACCCGCCCTGTGAAACGCCCTCCCACCAGATGTCAAAGAGAACAACTACCAGACTAATAATAATAATAATAATAATAATAATAATAATAATAATAATATCTTTATTGTCATTGCCCCCTTTGGGGACAAAGAAATTACTTGACTGCTCCATAAAAACACTAATTAAACAATACAGTATAATACAGCAAGGGAGATTAGATGACTTTCAAAGTCCGGGCTTCCCATTCAGGGCCAAGATCGCTCTGGAGAAGAAGCTGTTCTTAAGACGGCTCGTTCTTGTCTTCTGTATCTCCGTCCCGACGGCAAGAGCTCGTAGAGACAGTGACCAGGATGCGATGGATCTTTTACTATGTCCAGTGCCTTCCTATGGCACCTTGTGGCATAAATCTGCTCTAAGGTGGAGAGTGGGCAGCCAACAATGCTCTCTGCTGCCTTAACAACCCTGCACAACCCCATCCTGTCCTGGGTAGTACAGCTTCCATACCACACACATCTGAAGACATCTGAAGGTAGTCCTGTTTAGGGAAGCTTTTAATGTTTAATAGACTATTTTATTTTAAAATTCTGTTGGAAGCCTCCCAGAGTGGCTGGGGAAGCCCAGCCAGATGGGCAGGGTATAAATGATAAATTATTATTATATTATTATTATAGAGTCACAGAATTGTGGAGTTGAAAGCCATCCGGTCCAAGTCCCTGCGATGCCAGAATCTCAGCTAAAGCATCCCTGACAGATTGCCATCCAACCTCTGCTTAAAAACCTCAAAGGAAGGTCCATTCTACTGGCAAACAGCTCTTACTGTCAGAAAGTTCTCCCTAATATGCAGTTGGAATCACCTTTCCTGTAATTTGAATCAATTGGTGAAGTTGCCTCGTCTCAAAAAGGATATTGGGGAGCTGGAAAAGGTGAACAAAAGGTTAGCAAGGAGTACATTTACACCATCCATTCAGGGTGTGCATCAAAAAGCACAGCTCTTCTCCCAAAGCATCCTGGAAACTGTTGCTCCCCCCCCCCTCACAGTGCTATAATTCCCAGCGCCATTAACAAACTGTAGTTCCCGTGGTTCTTTGGGTTGTGTTTTAAATGAATGGTGTGGGTGTTTGGCTAAGAGAATTCCAGGTCTTGTCAGGCAGGGACCAAGAAGAGGGTGACAATTGTAGTCACATAAGAAAATATTAGACTACAAAGTCCCCGCTCCCTGTCTGCGGACTGAGTTTTGTGGGATGTGAAACACAAGAGGATCAGCCAAGAGAGGACAAAGGGACTGTCTTCTTATAAGATAGATTCCAAGTGTATATTACTTCACTAAGCTTAAGTCTGCCTTCTGGGATCTGATTGTGAACAGAATGTGAGTAAACTCTTTTTATACTTTTGTAAAAGACTGTGTTGTCTCTTCTATTTTATGAGGGAATAAGGGGACATTACCAGTATAGTTATTATAAAGGCTTTAGCGAGCCTGAGCAAACGCTGCCGTTGCAAACTTAAAATAAAGGGGAATGTATTACTCTGCTGAAATTGGGGAACTTGTTAACACAAGTTGGATAAGGATATAATCAGACAATATATCCTCTCCTGCATCCCTGAACATTCCCACAAGTTTCCCAGTTACCGTATTTTTCGCTCTATAACACGCACCTGACCATAACACGCACATCGTTTTTAGAGGAGGAAAACAAGGGAAAAAATATTCTGAATGAAACAGTGGACGTATCATTTTTGTGATTCATGCTGTGGCCACAGACATGTGATCTGATGGTGAATTTGGGGTGACCCAATGCAAAAATCCTGAGAATCCCTGTGGATCCATGCTTTGTAACCACGTTTTTGCACCATTGCAGCCCCAGGCAACAGTGGGTGCGTGATTTTTTTTGGGGGGGACAGGCTGTAGCCATGGACATGCTGTAGCCATGGACATGCTATGTGCTCTGATGGTGAATTTTGGCTGACCCAATGCAAAGATCCTGAGGATCCCTGTGGATCCATGCTTTGTAACCACGTTTTTGCACCATTGCAGCCCCAGGCAACAATGGGTGTGTGATTTTTTTGGGGGGGGACAGGCTGTAGCCATGGACATGCTGTGTGCTCTGATGGTGAATTTGGGGTGACCCAATGCAAAGATCCTGAGGATCCATGTGGATCCATGCTTTGTAACCACATTTTAAGTGGGGAGGGAAGGAAAAACACAGAAGGCTAAGAATGCAGGAGAGGGCTATAACGTGAGGAAAGGAAGGCAAAAGTTTCCCCCCACCCACCCACACAAGCCAGCCACTGTTTAAGGATTTCATCCTTTTAAATGGAAGAAAGCATATTTGAATGCTGTGTGTCTCCAAAAACAAAAAGCAGGAAGTCAAATCAGAATTTTAAGCCGAACCTGTAATCTCTCTTCCCTTCACAAACATTGTTCCCTCCGGAGAAGGACAGGATAGAGCGAGGGACGCTCTGCTTTCCCCTCTACTTGCCTGGAGGGGAGGGGCTTTCCCTGCTCTTTGTTCGGACGCTCTGCTCTCCTCTCTACTTGCCTGGAGGGGAGGGGCTTTCCCTGCTCTTTGTTCCGTTTGAGCAAACCCAGCAACGAAACAGAGCAGGGTGGGCAGAGAGACCCTGAGGCAAAATGCAGGAAAGCAACAGCTTTCTCACGGAGCTCCCTTCTCCCTGAAGCGCGGTTTGATTTTTGCCTTATTTTTCGGCTACAGGGACCACACATTCGCTGCATAACACGCACAGACATTTCCCCTTCCTTTTTAGGAGAAAAAATCTGCGTGTTATAGAGCGAAAAATACGGTATCTCTGAAGCTATGACTCTCTCTTGTTCCAGTAAAAACAACAGAGGGTCTTGTGGGACCCTAAAGACTAATAAATGTATCATGACCTAAGCTTTTATGGACTTCATCAGAGGCATGAAATGGAATTTTAGACAGCAGGTGCGTAGAGAAGAATTTTACAAGATGAGAGATGAACTGCCGTGAGATGGAAAAATTAAAGCATTGATAAGCAAAGCTTAAAATGTAGCAGATTGGAATTTACCCAGCATTGGTCAGATGACTGATGAGATAGCAAATATAGCATTGGAAAGCTAATGAACATGTGCCGTGCGATAAACATCATTTATATCTGTTTAACTGATGGCACTGAACTTCTAGTTCCAGGTACATCAACAGCAGCTGCTCTCAGGAGACATCAAGCAGCTAAATTGCATGCACACCATACATTTAAAACTCACATTCACCGCCCTGCCCCGCGTACTGGGAGCCAATGTAGGTCTTTCAAGACTGATGTTATATGGTCTCGGCGGCTGCCCCCAGTCACCAGTCTAGCTGCCGCATTCTGGATTAGTTGTAGTTTCCGAGTCACCTTCAAAGGTAGCCCCACGTAGAGTGCATTGCAGTAGTCCAAGCGGGAGATAACCAGAGCATGCACCACTCTGGCGAGATAGTCCGCAGGCAGATAGGGTCTCAGCCTACGTACCAGATGGAGCTGGTAAACAGCTGCCCTGGACACAGATTTGACCTGTGCCTCCATGGACAGCTGTGAGTCCAAAATGACTCCCAGGCTGCGCACCTGATCCTTCAGGGGCACAGTTACCCCATTCAGGACCAGGGAATCCTCCACACCCGCCCGCCTCCTGTCCCCCCAAAACAGTACTTCTGTCTTGTCAGGATTCAACCTCAATCTGTTAGCCGCCATCCATCCTCCAACCGTCTCCAGACACTCATGGTTTTTCAGCTTGTCTACACAGCATGTTGACAGCATATGTTATATCGGGCCGAGTCCACTGTGCAATGTGGAGTAGACTGCCTATCGCTGACTGGTAAACCCCGGGATTACAGAACTCTGCCTGTTGCTCAGTTTGAGCATCCTTTGTGTAACTTAACTCCATTGGGGTTTTAACACCAGCACAGTTGTCCATTTTAAACCTTTCCAGCAACTGCTGGATCTTAGCTTCTTGGCTGAGCCAATAGTTCCCATCTTCATCTTGCTGAATTTTAACTCCTAGATAAACAGATACATTGCCTAGTGATTTTATCTGAAACCTTTCTCCAAGCTTTGTGGCAAATTGTTGTGCAAGTTTATCGTCCTTTCCACTGTATAATAAATCATCAACAAATATCAAGACTGCTTCTTGTTCACATCCCGAGCCTTTTAGATAAAGACACGCATCTGCTGCGCTCTTTCTGAACCCCATGCTCTCTAGAGCATCGTTTAAGCAGGAATTCCAATTACGGGCGGACTGTTTCAACCCATAAAAGGATTTGTGTAGGCGCCAGACCTGGTTTGGCTTGTCTCCTTCAAAACCTGGTGGTGGCGTCATATAGACTTCCTCCTGTAAGTCTGCATTTAAATAAGCCACATTGACATCAAAATGAAACAGCTTATTTCCCTTCTTAGCTGAAGAGGCTAAAAGCATTCTTAATGACTCCGATCTTGAAGTAGGGGCATAAATTTGAGAATAGTGAACTCCTTTGCGCTGCGAAAACCCTTTTGCAACTAGTCGGGCTTTATATTGCAACTCCTCAGTAGTTGTGGGCTTTAAACGATATACCCATCGACAACCTACAGCTTGTTGCCCTTTTGGAAGCTCTGTACTTGTAAACACACCGAGAGACTTCATTGAAGCCATCTCTTTTTCCATTGCTTCCTGCCACTTTGCGGCTTCTGAGCTTGGAAGCTGTTGTACTTCCATATAGCTATCTGGCTCACACTGTGCCATATTTACATATACACTTGTCACCTTAAACCGCTCTGGCGGCTTGCCCTTTGTGGCACGTTTTGACCTGCGCAATTGCTCCTCTTGTGCCCCCTCTGACCGTTGGCTGTCAGAATCTGTCTCAGACTTTATGTCTGGGCGTGCCTCTAGGGATAAAGACCTCCGTTTAGATACCTCCCTTGGGCTTGGTGTTGCAGGCGACCTGCTTCGCTTTTGCTGTCTGCTAGGCCTAATGACTGGCGATGTTGGAACACTCTTAGATTCTGGCTTTTCTACCTTAGGAGAAGAACCTTGTGCCTGGTCAGAATCTGCATCTGGACCATGTGCACCGTCCCCTTCTGGCTCATCACCCTCTGGACTTTCTTTCTCAGCATAAATGCCTAAATCATCTCTCAAAATGTCAGGGTTAGCATGTAAGTGAGTCCATCCGGATTGCTCACAAAATTCAGCGCTCCTACTGAGGACCACTCTTGTAGTATCCCCATCTGGGTTCACGAACCTCCAAGATTTGGCGTGTGGTTCGTACCCACAAAAGATGAGTTTCCTAGTCCTTGGACCTCCCTTTTTCCTTAACGCTTTTGGGATAAGTACATAGGCTTGAGATCCAAACACCCGAAAGTAATTAACTTTGGGCTTCTTCCCATATAAAGCAAAATATGGCGTAGTACCAATTACCGAATTATATACTCGGTTCAGAACATGAGTAGCCGTCTTCCAGGCTTCCGCCCAGTAACTTTGAGGAAGTTTAGCATCAAACAACATAGAGTTTGCCAACTCTTGCAGAACCCTGTTTTTACGTTCGGCCACACCTCCTTCTTGGGGGGAATAAGGTGTAGACAGACGATGCTTAATTCCCTTTTTCTTAAAGAAATTCTGCAACACAGACCCGGTAAATTCTGACCCTCTGTCTGTCTGAAAAGCAAGTACTCTAGTACCGAATTCAAGTTCTACTGCATGAACCCAATTTTTAACTGTTTCTGCAGTATCTGCTTTTGTTTTGAGAGGAAAAAACCATGTAACCTTTGTTTTGTCATCTGAAAGACACAGTGCATACCTCGAACCTCCCATGCTAGCAACAGGCATTGGGCCACATAGGTCCATATGCACAAGTTGGAATACTTTGTCAGATTTCCTATTTGAACTGGGATAGCTGCATCTATGAACCTTCGCCCTTTTGCATGCAGTACAATCCAAATACTTAGTACATTTGTTCAATTTGCACCCTTCTGATAATTCAGGTTGTCTTTTAACATACTGAAAATTAATATGTCCCAAACGGCGATGCCATAAATGAACACAAGAATTATGGGTAGGCGAGTTCACACAACCAGCATGAACCTGTTCAACTTCATCTGGACTTGTCTCAAAATAATATAACCCATCTCTGCATTCCACCTGCAAAAGAGATACATTATTCTTTGAAATAGTGCAAACCCCATTTTCAAACACAGTTTTAAACCCATTTCTATCAAGTTCTGACACAGACAAAATACACCCCTTCATTCCCTTTAGCACGTAGGCATCAATTTCTGTTTGCAAACACTTCAAAAACACTGTGCCTACGGTCTCTAAGGAACGTTTAGTTGAATCTGCCATTGTCACAACTTTAAGGGTTTGCAAATGTCTGCAATTCTGCAAACGGACACTAGATGGCGCCACCAGGTGGTGAGATGCACCACTGTCGATCAACCAGCGTAGATTGCTGCCTTGGCCACGCCCTTGCATCAACACCATTGCTGAAGCCATGTGCTGTGTGCTGTGGGAGTAGCCACGACCTCCTCCTCTTCTTCGACGTCCCCTGGAACTCCTTGTCTGGTAACTAGGGGTAACGGCCTTGGTGCTGTCTTGACCAGGTTCACGTGTACAATTCCTGATTAAATGGGAAGAGGAACCACAGCGAAAACAGTGTCTAGCTGCAAAAGCATTTACTGTGTTCTCAAACTCAGCATCCCCACTCTTAGGTACAGCATAACTCCCCTTTGAAGACAAACCTCTTTCTCTTTGCCTTTTATCCTGTTCATCAGCAAGTCGAGAAGAAATGTATTCAAGGGTTAATTCAGTTGAAGGCATAGCTTCCAAAGTTAAAGCTAGAGTCTCATAGCTTTTATCAAGAGAAGACAACAATATGTATGACTGCTGCTCCATAGAGAAAGGAATGCCCAGCTGTCTTAGTTGATTAAAGGCAGACACCATTTTGGCAATATGTTCTTTCACACACGCTCCCGGTTGGAGACGTAAATCAAACAAACATCTTGTAGCATGGATCTTGGCCCCCGCAGTGTTTCTGGAATTTAACCGCTGCAGAACCGTCCAGACCTCATGCGTGTTCTTTAACTCAGAAACATAAGGCATTTGCTCTGGTCCCACTGCCAAAACTAGTAGACCTTGGGCTTTCCTGTCGCGTTTCTGTGAAGCTGCCGCTGCTGCTTTGTCTTCTGCAGTCGCGTCTGCAGCTGCCTGTAAAGGCGGTGCTTCAGTACAACTCCACAACTCTTTTGCTTGCAACCAAACCCTTACTCTAGCCTTCCAATCTTGCCAATTTTTCCCATTGAGTCGTGTAAATGGGACAGTAAAACTTTCCTGGGACTCTGCCATCCTCCCTGGGGCTTAGGAACGATACTCACAGACCTGTAGACCGTCTCCCAGCTGCTGAGGTGGCTCCTTGAGGAATAAGGCGTCTTCCAGCGAGTACAAACTGCGCAGTGCCTCTTTAAAACTTTTCCTAGGCACGTTGCAGGACTCAAGCTGCTTTGAAGGCTTTTGTTGTCGGCAACTGCTTCTGTCTTCGCTCCAGTCCTTTCATAAATCACTCTGAACTGCACTCCTTATCTCCTTCTTGACGTACAAACAGCCATAACCTGTCCCATTAAACTTTAATTAGTTTAATGCTAATCAAATGTCCAGTGCGCTTCCGATACGACAATGTCCCATTACAGCAGAGCATTTCGCACAGCGGCTCAAGAAGGGCTGGAGAGGCAGCATCTTTTCATTAAAGGAATCTTGGAGCAAGCGGTTTGGAACTCAAATAAAAGGTTTATTTACACAAAACAAAAAACCCTGGTGAAGAATCACACATTACAGCAAACACGCCCCAAAAGAAAAAGAAGGGGGAAGGGAAGGAAACACACTAGTGAGTTGACTATTTATACAAACTCACATTCCTGGAAGCTTAACGACCTCCAGCTGCTCAGTGATTAGAGCGTCTTGACTAGAGCTTCTTAACCCTTTAATACCAACACGCAGGACCTTCACCGCCTTCACTGGTTCTGATTTAAAAGAGAGGTAGAGCTGGGTATCATCGGCATACTGATGAACACCCAGCCCAAACCTCCTGATGATCTCTCCCAGCGGCTGCATGTAAATGTTGAAAAGCATGGGGGAGAGGACAGAACCCTGAGGCACCCCACAAGTGAGAGCCCAGGGGTCTGAACACTCATCCCCCACCACCACTTTCTGAACATGGCCCAGGAGGAAGGAGCGGAACCACTGTATGACAGTGCCCCCAGCTCCCAGCCCCTCAAGACGGTCCAGAAGGATGCTATGGTCGATGGTATCAAACGCCGCTGAGAGATCCAGCAGAACTAGGAAACAGCTCTCACCTTTGTCCCTAGCCCGCCGGAGATCATCAACCAGTGCGACCAAGGCAGTTTCAGTCCCATGATGAGGCCTGAATCCCGACTGGAAGGGATCCAAATGGTCCGCTTCTTCCAGGCGTGCCTGGAGTTGTTCGGCAACCGCTCGCTCAATCACCTGTACATTATATACATTATATACACCTGTACAAATATACATTATTTACACAATGGGCTGCACATGATTGGCTAATTCTGGAATTCTCCTGTAGGCCAATCAGGTTGTGGATTCACTTCCACCTGGAGCTGGATTGGGTGGCTCCTGCAGACCAATCATACTGCTGCACTGTTCTAGGGCCAATCAGACTGCTGCATTCTGGATCCTATTGTTCTAGGACCAATCAGACTGCTGCCTTTTGGATCCTATTCAACTCAGTAGATAACAGCTTTTGATGTATGCTGCAGATGTATTGCAGAGTGATCCAGGAGATAAAATTCCTACATGTTTAATTTTTTTCCTCCGGCGCTGGAGCAACAAGTTATGGGCGCAGACTGTTTTTTGCTGCGCCGGTGGGTTCCAGAGGCTGAGCAGAGTGCTGGAGATCAGCTGTGAGATGCTGGAGTGTTTGCTATGAATGAGGAGTAGCTGTGCCGAAATGCCGGAGGACGACGAGGAGGACCTGGAGATTCTCTGTGTCTGGGTAGTGGTGTTACATCAGCCAGCCGTGGTGATTTACGAGCCAGGAGGCTGTGATGGAGCAGCCTTGCAATGGCAAGAGAAGTTGGAAGAGAGTTTTGGGGACTCTGCTACATGTTTAAGTCTTTTCCTCCTCCAGCGCTGGCGCGACAAAAATATGCTTTTATCCAAGGAAAGGGTGGTAGAGTATTTGATACAGTGTTATGTACTGAGTTGAATAGGATCCAAAAGGCAGCAGTCTGATTGGTCCTAGAACAATAGGATCCAGAATGCAGCAGTCTGATTGGTCCACAGGAGCCACCCAATCCAGCTCCAGGTAGAAGTGAATCCGCAACCTGATTGGCCTACAGGTGAATCCCGGAATTAGCCAATCACGTCGGGCCCATTGTGTAAATAATGTATATAAGGCAGACATTCTGGGGGAACTTCCATTACTCCTCACCACTATGAGCTGAATAAAGAGCATGAAATCCGCTCTCGACTCCATTTCATACAGGTTTACAAATCAACCTTACTAGATGGTTGAAATGGGAATCAAAGACCATCGCAGGGGAGAAAGGCGTCCACTCCGAATCACACACAGGAGACACCAGAGGGCAGCCCCTGCCATTTCCTCCCTAGGGGAGAGAAGAGGCCAGCCGCCCCTCCTATTCACCAAAGAGGTAGCAGATACAGCTTCCGGACAGCAACAGGCGATGTATTCATTGGAAGCCAGATTAAATGCCCCTGTGGATCTTGCTGCCTGAGGCAGTCGCCTCACCTTGCCTCATGGGTGGGCCAGTCCCAACACAGGGCTGAACAGATTGATCCATCAATATTTCTCCTTGAACAACGGACCAATCGCCACCTTCCCCTTTACCCACGCACCCCCTAAATCTGTTCTAGGGAGGAATTCTCCAAACCCTCCAGAGCAGATTTGGGGGGGGGGGAGCGCAGAGGGGTCAGAGGTGAGGGGGATATCCTTCTGTGAGCTAGCACAAAACTGCAGCTGAATACAGTGGTACCTCGGGTTAAGTACTTAATTCGTTCCGGAGGTCCGTTCTCAACCTGAAACTGTTCTTAACCTGAAGCACCACTTTAGCTAATGGGGCCCCCCGCTGCCGCCGCACCGCCAGAGCATGATTTCTGTTCTCAACCTGAAGCAAAGTTCTTAACCTGAAGCACTATTTCTGAGTTAGTGGAGTCTGTAACCTGAAGCATATGTAACCTGAAGCATATGTAACCCGAGGTACCACTGTACTAAGTTTTTGTGACTGGCTGGGATGTGTCCTTGCGCTCTGATCATGCCTAACTGAAAGGAAGCAGGTTGGGCACCCCGAAATTTTTGCAGGTGCAAAATATACTGAAAGCGAGACCACATTACTGTGAGCCTAAATAATCAAGAAGGCAATATAAAAAGTGTTAGGGTGTGAAACCTAAGACGCTGGCAAGTTAGCAATGTCATGTGACTTTAAGTAGTCAAGCTCGTTAAGTTGTTAAGTTGCTCAGTATATAAAGAGTGTTTGTTTTCTCTGCCTGTGGGGCGTGAAGCAAAAATGTCTGAAAGCTCCGGAGGTGTTTCTGTTATCTCTCTGCAATAAACCTGTCTTTGGAAAGACAGGCTTCCCTGTGTCGTTATTTCTTTGCTGCTGAGACTTTGAAGCTTGTACTGCAACAAGAATCTCTGCACTGGACTTAATTGATCCTCTGCAAAGAGAGCTGTTGCTGGTGGCGCAGCGGAAGCGTTTACTGGACCAGTACACAAACTCTCTTAAAAAGGGTGTCTGGAGGAGCCCCAAGTTTATATGTAAAGAAGTACAGTGATCATTCTTTACAGAGGATTGTGTGATGGCACAAGCTTTCAAGCTTTTAATATTTTGACTAACACCTATTGTGGGAAGATGAGTCCATTGTCTTGATTCAGCTCGAAACAGACAGTATCAGAGACGTCCTGAGAAGTTCCCATTCAGAAGCTTCACATTTATTTCCTTTGCTGAATGGCAGCTTTCAGATCAGCAACAGAATTTCCCAGGAGACGGAAACAGTTGAATGTTGCACTTTCGAATGACAGATTTATGACATTGCATAGGCTGACCCATGTGTCCTCTTGAGGCAGCTTTCCTTGGAGAAAGAGTAAAGGGAGATGGGAAAGGTTTCTCTCAATATTTTATTGTGTTGCTCTCAAATATTATCTACACATAGTAAATTCCTGCACTCTGCTAGGATGGTCGAAACAGCCCAAAATTGCAGTTGCTTGCAAAAGTCTAAAACAGACAGGTCAGGAGGTCGTTTTCTGCCTAACCAGCTATTTGAAACTGCTGATATTAGCTACAGGTCAGAAGGTCGCTTCCTGCCCAGCCAGAAACTGCTGTTAACCGAAAAACCACTAGCAAGATGTTTCCTGCTTTACTTCTGCTTAGTAATGCAAGAATAGGAAGAGATACGAAGAGAATGCTTAGCTAGAAAAAGAAGACACGTGTACAAGGAGGTGGGAGGGAGTGCTTGGCTTAGCAGAAAGACAGGAATGTTTAGCAAGCAATAAAATGTGTTTAGCAAGCAATATTTGCTAGCCGATTGGGGAAGTCTGGGGGTATAAGAAAGTCTGTTGAAGTGTCTTGCTTTACAGCCAGTGTATTTTTAGGAACTATCCAGCTGGTTGTCTCTGAGTACAGACCTTGTCTCTGTGCACAGATTTTCAATAAACTCTTTTTCTCCAAAGAAGATTTTGCTTTCCTGGTACTTTTGTTCCCTCCGAGGTCCAGGGAATGGCGTGGCTAATGGATCCCTAGGTAAATAAGGCTTCATCTCTCTGGGGGCTCGTCCGGGATCAGCCCCCTCCCCAAATACGGACCAGAGGGCCAGGCTCAACCAAGGTGAACAGCTCCGATCGGCGTTCGCATTTCCGGTGCACACCCTGCCAGTTTGTAGGGGGAGATTGCCACACCGTCCTGGAGCGGAGACATCTAGTTGAGGGAGAACAAGAGGACAGAACGGCGCCGAGGGGACAGGTCCGCAGCGGAGAAGGTAAGCCCGAAGGAAAGGGCTAGGGGCCCGAGGGAAAGGGCTAGGGGCCCGAGGGAAAGGGCCAGAGGCCTGATCAGCCTCACCTGGTAGTTGGCAGTAGAGTGCCCGTGCAGTAAGAGTGCCACCAGGAAAGGAATTGGTAAGGTTTGGGAAAGGGAATGGGGCAGAGGGAATTGAGTGTTTTGTTGGCATGTTGTGTGTCAGATACTCTAGTGGATGAATTGTTGAATGAGGGCCAAGGCTTAGTGTCCCCTTGGCCGAGCGATTGTAGGGTTGTGCATTTTCTGACAAACTGTAGCATGTGGAGTGTGAGAGAATTTTGAAAACCCAGTTAGGAGGGGAGTATCTGAAAAATAGGGTCTGGAGCAAGCCAATGTATTCCTCTGGAATGCTTTTTAAATAACTGGAAAACAGCCACGAAGAGTGATGATTCAAATTGAAAAACAGAGACTCAAAACTTTATGTGAGGTGGACTTGCCAACCCAGGGAACTGCGTGGCTTTGATTTGCAATTAATCAACCCCCTGTGGCAAATCAACCCCCTGTGGCAAAATATATTAAATGTCCACCCAGACCAGATCCCCTATATCTCTACATGGAAGACCAATGTAAAAAAAAGAATCTACCATGGCTAAAGTCTTGCTGTGACAGCAACACACAGAACAGGATTTGTACAGTGAAGCCTCTGGTGTTAGAAGACCCAGAAGATGAGGAGGGGGAGTGATTAAGCCACCACCTTACACTCCACCAACAGCCCCTCCAACCCCCCCCCCCAGGCCAAGATCAAGAAGCACAGGGAGGTGCTGGTGTAGGGGGAGGAGGACCTGCGAAGGAGGATAGTGAGACGGAAGAAGAGGAAGATGAGGAAGATAACGAGGGGTTTAGGAAGACACTAGATGATATGAATCAAGGAAAGAAAATGTGGACAGAAAGACAGAAAAAGAGACTAAAGGAGTTTGTAAAGCCATCTGAGGAAGAAGTTGGATGTAAGCCCCTTGTTAGTTGAGGCAGCAGAATGCTGCACCCCTGAAAAGAGGAAGAGATGGCAACGTAAGTGGGGACAGGCGGCGAAGAGAGTTATGTCTCACAGACAGTATGAGAAAACCAGGAAGGATCAGGCAGCTGGAGAAATGCCCCTTCAGAGGGTTTATGATCCACCAGCCCCTGTCCCAGCTGGACAAACGAAGGCACCACAGACAGCATATACCCTTTTCAAGTGCAGATGTTTGTAATTGAAGAAATCAGAACCCCTCTTTTGAGGAGAATCCAGCAAAGATTGTAAAATTGTTTGAAGGGATTTTTTTTAAACCTATAATCCCACTTATGATGATGAACAATATCCCCTGGACTCACTACTAACTACAGAAGCATTGCTTGGCCCCTGCATGAGTCAACTAGGGAATAGAGAAGGATCCTTTTATATGGGGCAGGGAACAGCAGCAGGCTTTTCAGGATCTCAGAGTGACATTACAACAAGCCCCAGTGCTTGGCATCCAAACCCCAAGAAGCCTTTTACCCTGTTCACAGATGAAGACCAGGGGGGTAGCCAAGGGAGTCTCATGCCAGAAACTGGAAAATTGGCAGCAACCTGTCGAATACTTGTCAGAGAAGCTAACCCCAACAGAACATGGCGTGGCTAATGGATCCCTAGGTAAATAAGGCTTCAAGAGTGGTATACAAATATAAAAATAAATTGTGTGACAAGTTCCCGCCCATTGGAAATCATGACACATGACACAATTATTAAGGTTAATGGGCTAAATAAGGCCACAACTTTATTGGTTACAGGTGATGAGTGGTATTGGCTTAGGCATTGGTCCTAACCGACTATATCTGACTTCAGCCCGTCCGCTTGAAGTCCAGGAAGGGTTAACTACCAGTAGGGGGAGTCCTGCTGATGCACATCGACTAGGAACTCCCCTGGGGTCACGAATAGGGGGCGTGCCTCAGGCCCTCACCTCCCCAGGCTTCGGACAGGGCCACACCCCCCGGAATCCTTTATCAGACTGTAGCCTTATGAGGCTTTGCCCTCGGGTGGGAAAAATATTGCGCCTGGGAAAGGGAAGTGGGAGTCAACAGACACTCAAGGAATAGTTTCGGAGAAAAGGCTTTTATTTCTACCATCCATGAACTGGTAGAAGGAGCAAGTGTGATAAATCACAAAAAGCATGCACGAAGTTCACAGTCATGTGCACAAACATATATACCCCTTTCTAGTTCCCTCCCCCTTTCTCCTCCCTCAGGAGTCCTGCCCCATGTTGAGGTTCCTGAGCATGTACAGAAAGCTGTCTTGGGACTATTGTGGACTCCTGGCAGGAAAGGGGGTGAGGGGGTTTCAGTGTGTTCCAGTTGTTTCATTCTTGTGCTTTGGCATGGTTCCTGGAGAGAAAGCAAGTTGCAATGTGGTTCTGAGAAAGGCCTGAGAAGACAATGGGCTCTGTTCTCTACCTTGTTGCAATCTTTTTAGTTACAGCAAGCGGAATGTTTCTGATGCTTAGCTGCTGAGAAAATGATTTTGAAAAGCTTTGAGAAGCTTTGAGCCTGCTTTGGGGGGGGGTGACTTCGGGCCTAGGTGAGGTCACCTGTCCTCACCTTCCTTCAAGACTACACTTCAATATGCGGGGCAGGTGACGCGCTTCCTTCCCTCTGTCCCACCATCTCGTCCTCTGTCGTCCCCTTCTCCTTTTGCCCTCCATCTTTCCCAACATCAGGGTCTTTTCCAGGGAGTCTTCTCTTCTCATGAGGTGGCCAAAGTATTGGAGCCTCAGCTTCAGGATCTGTCCTTCCAGTGAGCACGCAGGGCTGATTTCCTTCAGAATAGAGAGGTTTGATCTTCTTGCAGTCCATGGGACTCTCAAGAGTCTCCTCCAGCACCAGAATTCAAAAGCATCCATTCTTCGGCGATCAGCCTTCTTAATGGTCCAGCTCTCACGGCTAAAAGTCCCTCGCCCACCCTTTCGCCATGGGTTTTTTAAAGCAGTCCCCCTCCATGGGCTTCTCTATATGTGTCTAGCTCTGTGGTGCCGGAAGCGAAAGTGGCGTGGCGTCAAGGTTTACCGTAGAGCTGACCGTATCTCTGCGGCGCCAGGAGCGGAAATAGGCCGTTGTCGAGACCCCTCTAGGACTTTCTTTGGAGTTCTGCTGCTTTGAAAACGGAAATGTGCCCAGACCCCTCTAGGAATTTCTTTGGAGCTCTGCGGCACCAGAACTGGAAATAGACCGTCGTTGAGACCTCTCTAGGAATTCCTTTGGCTCTCTGAGGCGCCGGAAGCGGAAATGGGCCGTTGTCAAGGCGACGGTCGCCGGCTTCTCCCCAGCGGGCGGCGGGAGTTGCCATGGAGGAGTCTCCGGCGCAGACCCCGGCGTCTCCCCGGGAGGCGACTCCGCGGCGCAGTCCCAGGCCCCACAGCGGCTCGGGTCCGGCCCGCACCTACAGCCTGCGGCCCGCCTTCCAGCACAAGTCAGTGGCCGGGAGGGGGAGGGGCCGGCAAAAACGAAGCACACAAGCCCCTCCCCCCCATAGGGGGAAATGGGCTCCTTCGCTCCCTTATTCACTCCGGGCCTGCAGGGAGATCAAGGCGGCAAGGCGGGGCTTGCTGGGTCCAAGGACATCTGGATCCCACCAGGTTGTGCCTCCCGCTTTGGAGGCCGACACGCATCACTCTGGGATACAAATCCCCCTCGATCCCTTTACAGTGGTACCTGGGGTTACAGACGCTTCAGGTTACAGACTCCACTAACCCAGAAATAGTACCTCGGGTTAAGAACTTTGCTTCTGGATGAGAACAGAAATCGTGGTCCGGCAGCGCAGCAGCAGCAGCAGGAGGCCCCATTTGCTAAAGTGGTGCTTCAGGTTAAGAACAGTTTCAGGTTAAGAACGGACCTCCGGAACGAATTGAGTACTTAAACCGAGGGACCACCGTACAGTGGTCCCTTGTTTCTCAAACGCCTTGGTACTTAAACAACTTGGAACCCAAACACTGCAAACATGGAAGGAAGTGTGCGAACTTTTTTCAGAAGCCAAACGTGCTCCGATTTGAGTGTTAAGCTGAGGTCTTTCTGGTTTTGCTATGTATTTTGCATTTTGCAGGCACGCAGGTGGCGCTGTGGGTTAAACCACAGAGCCTAGGACTTGCCGATCAGAAGGTCGGCGGTTCGAATCCCCGCGACAGGGTGAGCTCCCATTGCTCGGTCCCTGCTCCTGCCAACCTAGCAGTTCGAAAGCACGTCAAAGTGCAAGTAGATAAATAGATACCGCTCCGGCAGGAAGGTAAATGGCGTTTCTGTGCGCTGCTCTGGTGCGCTTGCCAGAAGCGGCTTAGTCATGCTGGCCACATGACCCGGAAGCTGTATGCCAACTCCCTCAGCCAATAAAGCGAGATGAGCGCCACAAACCCAGAGTCAGCCACGACTGGACCTAATGGTCAGGGGTCCCTTTACCTTTACCTTTACCTTTACCTTTACCATGCATTTTTGTTTTTGCGGCTTTTTTGTTTTGTTTTTGTTACTGTGTAGAACCCAGCTCAGCTACTGATTGATTGTGCAACTGCAGTACATTGTTTATTGCTTTCATTTTATGGATCAGTGATCTCGTTTGATAGTAAAATTCATGTTAAATTGCTGTTTTGGGGGTTGTTTTTAAAAGTCTGGAACGGATTAATCCATTTTGCATTACTTTCTATGGGAAAATGCACCTTGCTCTTGGAATTGACTTCTGGAACGGATTAAGTTTGAAACCAAGGTACCACTGTATTCTCAAGAACTTTCAGATCCTTTCTTATGTTGACTTGAAGCTGGCATACATTTAGTTCCCAGTCCCTGAACTACTGAGCATCAGCACATATCCTGCATCCTAAGCCTTCCAGCCATGACCTGATACTTAATTGTTTGCCCATGTGCTGGGTGTCTGTTCATTTGTTGTATAGGAATGCCATCAGTCAAGGCCCTTCTTCACACCTGTATTCTCAAGTGGTACAGCCCCTGAAGGCTTAAATCATGTGAAGATGTAAACTGAGTGTGAATCCTCTCAAAGATGTACGCCTGAAGTTTGGCAGTTGTCACAAATCAGACATCCCAGACTCCAGTTATTTGTTATACTGATGGAGGGGAGATGTAACTGTACGCCATTCTTTCCTATTAGATTCCGCCCTTCTACGGTGAAAGATTGTATCCATGAGGTGTTAAAAGAGGAGCTGACCAGTGTACAGTACAACCCTGAAGAGATCCCACAGCTCACCAAATCCTTATCAGAGACGATCCTGGAAAAGTTAAAAGGTAAGAGCATGTGCCAGGAGTAATTGCCTTTTTCTTCCTATATCTTCCTGCCCAACTCACCCACCCTTTCTCTCTCTTGGGCACACACACACACACCCTTGCTGATGTTCTTCCATCTGGCCAAACATATGATGCGACAATATACAGGTGTGAAATCTTTCAATTTCCCCCAATCCTTTTTCTTCCCCATCTTTCTTTCTAGAGAAAGGTTTTCACCGGTATAAAATGGTGGTGCAAGTGGTGATCGGAGAACAGAGAGGCGAAGGAGTTAAGTAAGTTAGGCTTCCCTCCCTTCCTACCAAATCATTCACATTTCTTAATATTTTGCACTGTGGGTTGTTGTTGTTGTTGTTGTTGTTTGTGTGTGTGTGTGTGTGTGCCTTTGTAAATTGTGAAATCTGAGGGTTCATATTTATCCCAAGCATTCTACAATTGACAAATTTACACAATTCCTCTGGGGACTTAATGTATTCTGACTTGCACAGCACACCCCCAACATTCAGAGCAAATTAAACACCTTTGTAGTGATAGCATGTTTGGTGTGGGTAACTCTCCCTTCCTTCACTTCACCTGGAGGGCTTCCATGCCATGTCTCCAGGTGGTTCTTCTGGGTTTTACCACCACAGAGCTGGAGGCATTGGGTTGCCTGCAGAACAGCTTCCACTCACACAACTGAACTTTCCCTCTCCACCCCCTGCATGCCCCCCAAATCTATTCTGAGGGATCCCGCAGCCCTCCAGAGTAAATTTTGTAGGCATGCAAGGGGGAGGAGAGGGAAGAGAAGTTCCATTGCAGAAGCAAATTTGTTCCGCAAGCCCAATGACTTCATTATGTTCAATCAAATTGTCCTCTTCTTGTTTGGGATCAACCTTTCTATCCCTGTTGGTCCCCACCCCAGGGGGGATTTTGGGGAAGCATTTTCAGCGTATCAAGGGAATGAACAGTCTCGAAATGCGGCTGATTATCACCAACTGATGTTTTTCTTTGTCAATGGACGGTTCCTCATTTGTTTCTTCAGCATGGCTGCACGGTGCTTCTGGGATTCAGACACAGATAACTACGCTCAGGATATTTTCATGAATGTAAGTGACTTGCTGCTTTTGCCATGCATCACCCATTGAAGGCTGCTTAAAAACCATGTGTCCTGATGTTCTCATGTGTAAAACCTACAAAAATTGCAGAAGAAAATTTCCATCATGCTTGTGACTGCACCAGATTCCCAAAGTCATGAATTCGTTTGCCTCTGCGGTCGTTTTCGCTCACGGAGGTGTTCTCCTTGTCATTTCTGCAGGACACCCTCTTCTGTGTGGTGGTTGCCTTTGGCTGTTTCTTCTACTGACGCTGGTGAAAAGTTCAGAGAAGATCACTGTTTCCAATATATTTTTGAGGATGGACACTCCCGTTTACAAAATGCATTTTCTACTTGATGCTTTTATGACGGATTTCTGCTGCTGCTTTGTATATAGCTAGAGTTTTCTGCACAAGCCCCACTGAAAATATGAGATACTTCTCTTACACAGCTTCTGTTCCTTTCAACAAGGTTTGTACAGGAGAACTTCCTGCCAACTTCAACCCTATATCTACTTGCAACATTTTTTCTGCGATTGGTGCCTAATGAGATCCATCTGGTTACAACCATTACAAACAATTGAAATTTCTGGTTGCAGATTCATTAAGTCTGCTGCAAATGCTAAACTTGTGCTGCATCCCAGTCTATTTGAATGAATATGTTAAAATCTCAGTGATATCTCTATAATATTAACGTGGAATTCTGCTCCTAAATTTGTCCTGAAAAGCCTTCTCTTTTTTACAACTTATATTTACATTCTCATTCCACACCTTCGCTTCTTCTGCAAGGACAAATTTTAAGAAACACCATGTTCTCTAGGTCAGGCTTCCTCAGATTTTGTTGGTAGTTTTCCTAACTGTTTGGCTCAGCACACTTGTAGGAGAAGGCTACGGCAGACCAACACTGCTACCCTACCTGTAAGGAGAAGGCTACTTATGACATTTGTCATGCTGTGTCTCTGCAAAGTACACGTAATAATATTTAGAATTGGGGCTGTCACTTGAATTATGAAATCTTTATCTATTAATTTACTGAATCTGCAGATAGGTGTAATATGTATTAGTACACACACACACAGTTGTGAAGCAAGCTGTGCTGCAGACACCGTTCTGGTTAGAGAAAAGGCCTCATTAGCTTTGGTTTTAGATTGAAAACAATGCTACTTCTCCTTAATCTGCTGCCTGGTTGAGGCCCGTTTTGTCGTTAAATCAGAAGGTTATATAATTAAGACCGAAATCCTATGAGAACCACGGAAGTTTCCTCGGAGTAAGCCGTGTTGAACTCTGTGAGACTTACATCTGAGTAGACACTCGTAGGAGTGCATTGTAAATTCTGCAGCCCAGCTTAGAAACTACATGATACTTTTTATGCACCCAAAGAGCTTTGTATGCATGCTTAGCAGGCCTTACGACACCACTGTAAGGTAGGCTTGTCTACTTTTTTGACACCTTTCTAACAGCAGCACAGTCTCCAGACATCTGTTTGTAAGTGCTGATCTCTATGCAGGACAAAAAAGGCATAGCAGCAGGGCAGACCACTTATCCCTGGTCAGGTGGCAACTCTTCTGTAACATAGTCCAGGATCAAGGGAACTGAGAGGTAACACAGGTGAACTAGCATACCTGGGTGTGTGGTTAATGTCAGCTTTGAACCAGGGAACGCCCAGCGTCCAAACTTAGCCTTCGTACCACACCAACTTCTGTACCGGCCAAGTACGGCAGCCTTCCCCAGTCAGGCTTCCTCCAGGAGTTTTGGACTACAATTCCCAGCATGCAGAGGTTGACTGAGGCTGATGGGAGCTGTAGTAGGAAACCACCTTCAGGGCACCAGGTTGGGGAAGGATGCCAGAGGGTCACACGTCTCTTTACAGGCATTGATCTGTCAGGAGCTCATGGTGGCGTACGTGGTCCTTCCTGCTGCCCCACCTTATCCTCACAAAAACCTTAAGAGGTCAGTTAGATCGAAAGTTGGTGATTGCTCCAAGGGGACCAGCTCAGTGCTTCATAGCAGAAGGTGTTTAAACCCGGGTGTCTCTGTTCCCAAGTCCCACACACGACTGCATTGTCTGCCTCCTTTTGCATATTTTTACCCTGCCTTTCGCACAACAGCTCCTCCCCAGCTTGCAGAAACACATACAACTAAGAATAAAATAAGGCAATAAAAGCAGCAGGGGGCAGCATAAAGCTAGCCGGAAAAGCATGACCAGGAACACATCTCTTCTATTCATTGGAAAGAGAGGTTTCTTGCGATGAGAATGTCTCCATGTGACAGCTAGCAGGAATCCTGCACCCTTAAGAGCAGGCCAGCATAAGAGGCCATCCATTTCAGCTCCCTGCAGCATGATACATGGCACAAATGGAAGTGAGATGCACTTAAAAATCCCTAATATATCAAAAGATCTGCCCAGGGTGGGGCTGAAACTACTCAATTTGCAGGGTTCATTTGGTCCTCAGTAACTGACAAGGGACGCGGGTGGCGCTGTGGGTAAAACCTCAGCGCCTAGGGCTTGCCGATCGCATGGTCGGCGGTTCGAATCCCCGCGGCGGGGTGAGCTCCCGTCTTCGGTCCCAGCTCCTGCCCACCTAGCAGTTCGAAAGCACCCCTAAGTGCAAGTAGATAAATAGGTATACCGCTTTCTAGCGGGAAGATAAACGGCGTTTCCGTGTGCTGCGCTGGTGCCGGCTCACCAGAGCAGCTTTGTCACGCTGGCCACGTGACCCGGAAGTGTCTCCGGACAGCGCTGGCCCCCGGCCTCTTAAGTGAGATGGGCGCACAACCCTAGAGTCAGACACGACTGGCCCGTACGGGCAGGGGTACCTTTACCTTAACTGACAGGGCAAGAGGTGTGTTAAGTCATCTTTGGATAGGGGCATTCTAGAGAAACGACGACTTCACGGTATCAACAGTTCAGAATTTATCTTGGCTGCTGCTGTGTATGAAGTGGTGGTTTGCGCATGTGCATTTAATACCCATGAGATCACAAGATGCAGCTGCCCTTTCTGAGATTTAACTCCTAGAGACCGTGCAGAGGGAGGTGCAGCCCGAAGAACGACCATTTTCTGCCAACAGAATTTGCCTTTTCAAACCACAAAAAAAACCTTTTGAAAATCCCATGTTCAAACAGAAAGAACAATTTAACAGCCCAGGTATTAAACACGGGGCAATCCCCGATAAATAGGAGCAGTTGGCATGTATCCCAGGGCCATACTTTCGAGTCGAGCTTCCACCTGGTTCGTTAATGCCTGGATTGTACTTGAGAATATTAAAAGAGCTGCTTATTCGGTGTCAGACCTCAGGACCAAGGCTACAAGTCTGCAGAATCGTTCGCAGCCTTGCAAGCTTCCATTATTTTAATCGAAAGACACCAAGGACGCAGCCTAAAAAAACAAAGAAAAGGCTATTTCTCAGGGTTTTGCTTCGTATAAGCAGAGCTGCTCCCTAGGACCTGTGTAATGGGCCTCCACCCCAGTAGGGGGGAGGCAGCCAAGGGCCCTGAAGCAGCTACCTATGCAGCTCACTTCTACGTAGCAGGAAATGTCTTCCTCCGCAAGTGAGCAATGTCACCCCCTTGTGGTCTGCAAAGGGGCTGCAGCGCCAGGAAGTGGGAAGCCGCAGCATGCTTGGCCCCTCCTCCTCCTTCTTCCTCTGCCCTGCTCCCCTCCGCTCGCTCTTCCGCAGCGTGGCCCCCCCTCCACCCTCCGGCCATGGCAGACAAGCCCCTCAAGCACAGCAAGAAGTCCAAGCGGTGCCTGCTGTGTGAGGCTCCCTTCTCTGGGGCGGCCGAGGGGGACCTGTGCCCCATGTGCTCCCTGACCCCCCTGGCCCCCGTGCACACGGCAGAGCCCGGCACAGAGAGCCGGTGGCGAGAGACCAGGGCCCCTTCCCCTGCGGGGAGCTGCGGCTCTGGGGACGAAACGCAGGGCCAGGAGCAGGAGGAGGACAAGGAGGAGACAGGACAACAGCTCTTGCCTGAGTGGGTAAGTCCCAAGTCTCTCTTATTTTACCTCGCTTCTGTTTTAATTTAATTTCTACTTTTGTTTTTTGAGACCTCCAATCTCAGCCGTCTTGGAGCGGCTTATTAAGAAGGGGGTTGCCTCTGAGCACGTACAGAGCGCCGTTACCTCTGCCCAGAAATGTGGCTAGTAATGGGGAGAGTCGTGGATTTCATTAAGAGCCCACCCCCTGATTGAATCAGACCCTCCAAGTGCCCCCATTTCCCAAGGGCAGTTCCGGATTTACAGCAGCTATCCCGGTTTCTGATCTGATCCCGGAACGTCCCGCTTTTCCTTAGGACTGCCCTATTTTCTTCTGAGAAATGTTGGAAGGGTATGGAGTTATGCAACCCCCAAGCCAAGGAGATAAGTAACTACAGCTTTAGAAGGCACCGGAAGGCAGCAGGAATTTTTTAATGTTTTGTTTTTATATACTGTATTTTTTGCTCCATAAGACTCACTTTTTCCCTCCTAAAAAGTAAGGGGAAATGTGTGTGCGTCTTATGGAGCGAATGCAGGCTGCGCAGCTATCCCAGAAGCCAGAACAGCAAGAGGGATTGCTGCTTTCGCTGCGCAGTGATCCCTCTTGCTGTTCTGGCTTCTGAGATTCAGAATATATATTTTTTTGTTTTCCTCCTCCAAAAACTAGGTGCCTCTTGTGGTCTGGTGCGTCTTATAGAGTGAAAAATATGGTATGTTGGAAGCTGCCCAGAGTGACTGGGGCAAGATGGGCATGGGTCAGATGGGCAGGGGAATAATGATGGTGGATTTGGATGCCCCTATTTTCATCAGAGAAATGTTGTCGGGTATGTTAGATCATTGGCGATTCACCCATTGCAAGCATGTCCTAAGTGTTAGGCCTGGATTCTATTGAAAAAGCATTCGGGCTCTGCAGGATCCAAATCTCCCTTTTTCCAGGACGGTTGTGAACCGCCTGAGATCTACAAACAAAGGGCAGAATGCAGTAATAGTTTTCATACATTAGCTGGAGCTGTTTGGTGGAGCTGTTTTGCTGAATCAATTGAGTCCCGTTTGCCAAAGGGCCATGGCTCTCCGGTGGAGCCTATGGCGCATGTGAAACGTCCCGGGCTCAGGTCCTTTCCCCCACCGATTAAAAATGATCCCTGTAAGCAGGTAGTGGAGGACCTCTCTCTCTACCTGAAGCCCTGAAGATCTGCTAGCAGTCAGAGAAGACACCAGCACAGGGTAAGATGTACAAAACAGACTGACCTGCTATGAAGCATAGACATTTAAGTAGATCTGTATCTCTGTCACGCATTAACCAAGGGTATGTGATAGAGCCATTTAGCCAGATTTTTATTATTACCTTAACTTGGGTAGTATGTTCTGTTCCTCTGGAGTGCAGCTGCCGATCCACTTTAAGGCTAACTCTTTTTTATATTAATAAGTGCGTAAGAATTGCCTTAGGGACACGGGTGGCGCTGTGGGTTAAACCACAGAGCCTAGGACTTGCCGATTGGAAGGTCGGCGGTTCGAATCCCCGCGGCGGGGTGAGCTCCCGTTGCTCGGTCCCTGCTCCTGCCAACCTAGCAGTTCGAAAGCATGTCAAAGTGCAAGTAGATAAATACGTACCGCTCCAGCGGGAAGGCAAATGGCGTTTCCATGCGCTGCTCTGGTTCGCCAGAAGCGGCTTAGTCATTCTGCCCACATGACCCGGAAGCTGTACGCCGGCTCCCTCAGCTCATAAAGCGAGATGAGAGCCGCAATTCCAGAGTCGTCCGCGACTGGACCTAATGGTCAGGGGTCCCTTTACCTTTAAGAATTGCCTTAGCGTGCAGAAGCTGTGGTTTTTTTAGCAAGCTCGAGCTCTTGGAAGGGTTGCCACAGTTGCTAAGGCTGTTATTTAATCTCTATGTACCTAAACCAGAGCATAAAGTTCCATTGAACTTGGTGGGATTTGCTTCTGAGCAGAGTTGAATAGATAGGGGCTGTGGTGTAAACAGATTCAGGGGCACATTTACTATGAAACTAAGTAAGCTTCAGCTTTAGAGTCCCTAATTCCAGAATCGACTTCACTCCACATTGCTTAAGTTTTTTTGGGTCTACTAGACGAACGACTCAAACCGATTTATTTTTTGTTGTATATATTTCAACAACTCCAAAGTTTGCGAGTTAGCAGCACAGTTGTGGTAAAGGTGTGGTGATCTTGCCGTGGAACAACTCCAGAAGATAGCAGTGGTTACCAAACATTGTTGCTGGTTGCAAAGGGGCCCCCATAACAGCTTCAGGGCCCCCAAAATGTAGGTCCACCACAGAACGGACCACAACCAAAGTAGAGTTGAAGATGGTGCATTTCAAAGTAAGAGGAATAGGGAAGATCCTGTAAATCAGCAGGAGGGTTGGTGAGCCTAGGTAGCAACGCAGGGGGACTGTTAATGGAATCCTACATTTTAGTACCTCTATGCTTCTCTTTGCCTTTTGTCTCATACCTTTTTGGGAGATAAAGGTAAAGGGACCCCTGACCATTAAGTCCAGTTGTGACCGACTCTGGGGTTGTGGTGCTCATCTCGCTTTATTGGCCAAGGGAGCCGGCGCACAGCTTCCGGGTCATGTGGCCAGCATGACTAAGCCGCTTCTGGCAAACCAGAGCAGTGCATGGAAATGCCGTTTACCTTCCCGCTGGAGCGGTACCTATTTATCTACTTGCACTTTGACATGCTTTCGAACTGCTAGGTTGGCAGGGGCAGGGACTGAGCAACGGGAGCTCACCCTGTCGTGTGGATTTGAACCGCCGACCTTCTGATCAGCAAGTCCTAGGCCCTGTGGTTTAGACCACAGCGCCACCCACGTCCCTTTCAGACCATTACTGTCTCCCAAAGTGGCTCACATCAGGGGGACATAGGCTGCATACACATGATACTTTGAAAGCACATTTTGCTCCTCAAAGAATTCTGGGCACTGTAATTTCTGGAAGGCTACTGGGCATGGTAACTTTCTTAGGGGTAAACTACAGAGCCCAGTTTTCTCTGAGGGGGAATGTGTCCTTCGAATGTGCTTTAAGCGTAGAGTGTGTACACAGCCAAAGAGACCTTGCCTTCAGGCTTGAAAACTTAAACGACAAGAGTGATATAAGGGAAGCAGAGGACAGGAAAAGAGTAGAGAAGGGAAATCAAGGCTAAAACCCATTCTGAGAACATGTGTATAGCATTGCACTGTACTGTAAGTTACAAATTAAGAAGACACTTCCTCAATTTTTCCTTCCGTCAGAAATTAACCACTTGTCCCTAGGCAAATTTACTTAAAATGTATAGCCCGCCACGCCTCTGGTATTCAGAGGAGGTAGCATTAGATTTAAAAACTGCATCCACATGACTGCAAAGTGGAAACTGAACAATGCTATGCATTGTTAGCATTGCACAATGAAAGATCACTACAGTACTGTATTGTAACAACCACGGACTGATATCTTAATATTATGCAGTTAGTCTCAAGCGCACGGCTTTTAACCACAGTGGCACAATGCAATGTTTGTTTTAGGAGAATGTTTAATTATGCACTGCTGTGCTGCTACGGTTTCGAAAAGCTAGGCAAACAGCAGCATATTACTGCAGGACTCTGTAATGCAAAATATGGCCAGCATCCCCAAAATCCTCCAATGAAGGGCGGTATAGAAATTTAATAAATTAATAAATAAATAAATGAAAAGGGTGCCCAGAAGGGTCTCACCACACAACCACAGAGGTAAAACTACAGGCCCAGAATTCTTTGAGGTGGGGGAGGGGAGAATGTGCTTTAAAGGCATGTGTGTACTCAGCCCTAAAATATGAGAGAATGGGATGGGGGCTGAATTCTAAGACTAAGCTTTGGGCCTGGTGGCAAGGTTTATTTGCGGTACCTACAACATCCCTTTATTAATAATAATATAATTACTAAGGTAGCCCAAAGTGGCTTACGAGCACATGTGTATGCCTACGGATCATAGAGTTGGAAGGGACCCAAGGGTCATCCAGCCCAACCCGCTAGGGGCATGGGAGGAATCTTTTTGCCTAATGCTGGGCTCGAACCCACGACCCTCGAATTAAGAGTCTCGTGCTCTGCCGACTGGGCTATCAAGGCAAAACATGGCGGGGAGGGAGGGAGAACAGGCCCAAGCCCCCGCCAAGCACAAGGCTGCGAAAAGTCTGTCGCTTTCCTAGTGGGACTGGGCGTGGATTGCTGTCCGTAGGGCGTAGGAGGCTCTTCATCTCAAGAGTCGTGGGTTCGAGACCCGCATTGGACAAAATATGGTGGGGGTGGGGCTGGACTAGATCAGGCACCCCCAAACATAGCTGTCAACTTTTCCCTTTTCTTGCGAGGAATCCTATTCGGAATAAGGGAATCTCCCTTTTAAAAAGGGAAACGTTGACAGCTATGCCCTCAAACTGAGCCCTCCAGATGTTTTGGGACTACAACTCCCATCATCCCTGGCTAACAGGACCAGTGGTCAGGGATGATGGGAATTCTAGCCCCAAAACATCTGGAGGGCCGAGTTTGGGGGTGCCTTGACCCCCGGGGGTCCCTTCCGACTCTATCATGCTATATTATGGTTCTATTTCTCCCATCCCCGGAACCTTCCGCGCCTGGGTGGCGGTTTCCGGGAGAGCAGCAGAGAGAGGCGGACCGTTTCGGCCGGTCCGTCGCCGGGAGGGTCCGGCCGGAAACACTTCCGGCCTGGCCCCGTTGGCGCTGCGCGAAGGGGAGCCGGAGAGCGGAGACCGAGGGAGGCAGGCGGGTAGGTCGGAGCCGCGCCGGTCGGGGCCGGGGGTCATGGCATTGGGGAGGGGGCTTGCGTGAGTGCTTGGCCCGGGCGAGGCCCCCCTGACTCCCTCCTGGAGGGGAAAAGGGGGGTCCTAAATCCCTCCCCCCCCCATAGAGAGGGTGGCCTCCCCTGCCTGGTGATGCCTCTCGCCTGAAAGGGAAGGCGGTGGGGCTGGTTGTGGGCGGGGGAAATATAGGAGGGGAGGGGGGCGTTGCTGGGTTTTCTTGGGGGGTGCGATCCCCCCAAAAATCTGGTGCTGGAGTGACTTCAGAGGAACCCATCGCAATCTCTCGCAGCCCTAAATAGGGTTGCCAAATTTAGGAGAGAGAGAGAGGACGCTATGACGGCCATTCAAAGGATATATAAAGGTAGTTCGCCTCAAATTTTGCCCCTGAAGAAGAGGACGTGTCTTGGATAAAGAGGACACACGGCAGCCCCCAGCAGGAGGACCCCTCGGGGGCTCGTCGCACAGGCGGATTTGTAAATCTGCCTGCGCTTAGCTGTCCAGAGCTTTAGCGCATGGTATTTTACCATGTATTCTGTTTTTAACTGTACAGTGGTACCTCGGGTCACATACGCTTCAGGTTACAGACTCCGCTAACCCAGAAATAGTGCTTCAGGTTAAGAACTTTGCTTCAGGATGAGAACAGAAATCGGGCTCTGGCGGCGCGGCAGCAGCAGGAGGCCCCATTAGGTAAAGTGGTGCTTCAGGTTAAGAACAGTTTCAGGTTAAGAACGGACCTCCGGAAAGAATTAAGTACGTAACCCGAGGTACCACTGTATTGTGTTTTTAATATTCGGTTGGGAGCCGCCCAGAGTGGCTGGGGAAACCCAGCCAGATGGGCGGGGTATAAATAGTAAATTATTATTATTATTATTATTATTATTATTATTATTATTATTATTATTTGACACACCCTTTTAAGCACAAGCATTTGGAGAGGATCCCTAAGCTGGCACACAGAGAGAGAGGACCCAAGAGACAGGTCAAAGCTGTATCGACGTGGCGTTTTGCATTGAAACACGGGGCAGTCCTGTATGTACAGGACAGACGGTTGTAAGCGTCTGGTTGTGAGCATTGGCGTTGACAGGGCTTGGGACAGGGTTGCGATACACCTTGGGGGGGTCGAGGAGGTGCTGCTCTGCACCTTGGTGGGGACCACAACCATTATGGGAAAGTGACCCCAGGGGTCTGTGTGGGAAGGGGAGGAGGGCTAGGCAATTAGCCCTGCTTTAAGAGAATCTTGTACAAATATTGGGGGGGGGTGTAGCTAGGAGTGTGTTTTTTAAAAAAAGAAATACAGACGGAATGGGAATTTTGTATGTATTTCTTTATTAAACCTATTAGGCTTTTGGCACTAGGCCTCCCAGCGACTTACATTAAATAAAAATATATGCACATAGATAATACCATAGAAAAAGGTGGGGTGTTATATAATATATAATATTTCCGGATTCCCTCCCTTCATTGGAGGTTTTTAAATTGGATGGACATCAAGTGAGGATTCTTCAGCTGAGATTCCTGCATTTCAGGGGGTTGGACTAGATGACCCTCAGAGTCCCTTCCAGCTCTACAATTCTATGATTCTATGGTAACATGCAACATATGTAAAAACAAAAGCCCAATGAACAGTAATAAGCAACGCTAGCCATTAGAAATGGGCATTGTGTTTGCTCAGCTTGAAGGAATGCCTTGGGGTTGAGGGGAGAGACTTATTGGAAATGCAAAAAGCTGATGGTGTTGTTTGGTGGTTAGCGGGATTCCCCTTCTCCCCAAGGAACAGCGTTTTCAGCTCTGCCATGTAAATACTTACAGATTTGGTATGTATCAGTGTCACGGTATGACATTGAAGGTTTGACAGGCATTTGGGATGAGCTGTGTGAAGTGCTTTTTGAAGGAAGGTAGTTACTGTTCAACAGGTGGCGCTGTGGGTAAAACCTCAGCACCTAGGACTTGCCGATCGTATGGTCGGCGGTTTGAATCCCCGCGGCGGGGTGAGCTCCCGTCGTTCGGTCCCAGCTCCTGCCCACCAAGCAGTTTGAAAGCACCCCCAAGTGCAAGTAGATAAATAGGAACCGCTTTATAGCGGGAAGGTAACGGCGTTTCCGTGCGCTGCGCTGGTGCTGGCTCGCCAGAGCAGCTTTGTCACGCTGGCCACGTGACCCGGAAGTGTCTTCGGACAGTGCTGGCTCCCGGCCTCTTAAGCGAGATGGGCGCGCAGCCCCAGAGTCGGTCATGACTGGCCCGTACGGGCAGGGGTACCTTTACCTTTACCTTTAGCCACTGTTCAGACTGTGAACTGCATGAGATGTTTCTTAGGTGCAGTGACTGTAGGGAGGAGGCAGCAGGATTGCAGCAGTCCCAAATAAGTTCATATCTACATCTCTATCGTGCTGCCACAATAGTAGCCCTTGTCCAAGATCTATTTTGCTGTTCTAAGTGTGGGGTTTTTTCTGCCTTGGGCTTTCTTTGCAATGGTCTCAAATTAGTTTTGTGGGGAGACCGTGGTATTGTTTAGATCTTGCAGCACTTATATTGACATCTTTGTGCTTTTATATCCATTGCCTTTATGAGAGCCGAACCTCTGAGGTAGCAAGAAATGATGACAAAAGGTTCTGTGGCAATAAATTTTAATGATATATTATGGCATTAGCTTTTGGGGATAAGAGTCGCCTTTATCAGATGTGTGAAGTGATAACTTCAATGGGCAGGTGAATATACTCTCCGGTTGAGAGAGAGTGCATTACAGGCCAAGGCCAAAAGGCAAAGAAAATGCAAGGTGGAATGGTCTGTGTGTCACATGGAAAGCCTGTGGGAGAGCGGGTTAGATATCATATGCCAGGCATGTCCAACTGGTTGATCGCAATCTTCTGGTTGATCGCGGGGTGTTCCTGGTCCACCCTCTTCCTACTGCCCACACTGTCTCCTTCCAGTGCTTATTTCTTGCAAAACAGCTGCAGAATAGTTCATTGGGTGCTCGCCTGCTAAGTTGCTTTGCATGTTTTCCTTTCCTCACCACCTCCCACTATGCAGTGGTGCCTCGCAAGACGAAATTAATTTGTTCTGCGAGTTTTTCCGTCTTGCGAGTTTTTCTGTCTTGCGAAGCACGGTTTCAATTTTTTCAAAAAAATCTTCAAAAACCTCAAAAAAGGCTATCACACCGCGTGCTATGAGTTGCTCCCCGAAGTCAAGTCACAACTGCACCTCTTCAAGCAATGCACCCTGTATTACTGTAACGGTTTTAAGAAAAAGGAAACAAACTTGCAAGACGTTTCCGTCTTGCGAAGCAAGCCCATAGGGAAATTCGTCTCGCGAAGCAACTCAAAAAACCAAAAACTCTTTCGTCTTGCGAGGCATTCGTCTTGCGAGGTACCACTGTAATGCATAAAACATTAGCCTACACTTTTTCATTTCACCACCGCACAATCATAGAGGTAAATCTCTATGGACACAATTTTCTCTTTAGTCCCTGAAACAGCTTGTGGGAGGAAGGCATGCAGAGACGGAAGCAGTTCAGCAAGTGAAGGACAAAGGCTGCTGCTGTCTCTCGTCTCCCCACCCCTCTGAGTTGTTCTGGAAACTACAGAGAGAAGTGTCACCAGAGAAGCAGTGGCTCGATGACAACCACTTTGTGACTAAGAGGCTTGAACCCTTCTATCCTTAGTTGCAAAATCCATTCCTGAGCCCAGGCTCTCAGAAGTGAAGTGTCTGTCCCTCATGACTCACTGTGCTGGGTCAAAGCAGAGACCTTGCAAGGCAAAGCCAGTCAGTGCCTCAGAAAAAGAAAGCAACACATTCCTCTAAACTAAGGAATGAGTATTCACATTGGTCTGCAACAGCAAAAAGTGGACATCTTGAGAAGAGAGAGTAACCCAGACCCAAGTCTCCTTTGTTTTTATTTTTCTTTGTTGGACTGTGCTGGCCATTGGACTGCCATTGGAGCATTCCAGCCCTATAATTATATTACCCTTGCAAATAATTTTATAGGGGGTGATGACACACACACACATCCCTATTTCCACCCCAACAGTTATGTAGTTCACCTTTCTGATTTTCTTCCATCTTTAAAGGGCTGCACCATATGTGGTGCTGCTGAAATTTGCAACTTGGGCAATTACATGATGGCAGTTGCAACCTGTTCCAGATGAGTAGTGCATTTAGTATCTTAAGTCTCATCAGGTTCTCCTCTGGATGAAAAAAAACCCCAGAAATGTGGTGACATGAGTTTCAAATGCAAATATATCCCCAAACTTCAAAAGATGTGATCACAGCATGAGGTTTACATTATCAAGTACAAATCACAGCTGCAAGGAGATTATTTTTGGAGACGAGTGACCTAAATGAATGAGCATTCCCTTTAGACCTCAAAACCTGATCGTCCTATAATTGCATGGCTGCAGTTGCTGAACGTTCCAATTGTTTTAATTGTGACGTGGATATTGTGCTGCTTGCCACAGTATATAGCCACGCTTGGACAACTGCCAAGGAAGTATAAGGGCGTGGAGCTCGTGGTGGTCAGAACGACCTGAATTAAAAGCCTGGTTACTTCTTTGTCTTGACTGTTCTGAAATACTTCCTGGTGTTGCAGAGGGAAGGTTTAGTTTGCTTTTGCTGTGGTTTTTGTGTTAAATAAAACACAAAGGATGGCAGAGACCTGCAGGATGGCAGAGACGTGCAGAAACCAGTTTGGAGAATCTTGCCCATTAACCATAAGAAGAATGTAAATGAATAGGTTCTTCGCCTACGTCAGCAAAGGGGAACCTGTAGCCCTGCAGATGCTGTTGAACTCTTGTTATCACCCATCCCTGCCAGCATGACTACCAGTCAGGGAAAATGAGAGGTGATCATAGCCATTGATAGCCTTACTCCCCATGAATTTGTCTAATCTTCTTTTAAAGCCAGGGCGGATGTCATCACTGCATCTTCATATCCATATCTATAAGACCGTTCTAGATGGGAGTCTCGTGTTTATTTATTTCATGTTTGAATCGTTCCACATAAAATATCCCAGAGGGGTTTAACAATAAAAACAAGTTCAAGTCCAGCATAGATAGGCTGGGATGAAAATCTCCACTTAAAAGACTTAGTGGAAAAGGAAGGTCTTCAGTATGTGCCCAAAATATAATAGAGACAGGGCTTCTCTGATATGTGAGACATGGGAAGGGCTAGAGCAGGGGTCTGCAACCTTTAAGACAAAAAGAGCCACTTGGACCCATTTCCGAAGGAAAAAAATCTGGGAACCGCAAAACTCGTCATTATAAACATAACTTTTTTGTCACTTTTTATTATTTCTTTGTTTGACCCTTCAGAATTACTCCTCCTCATAGAAATAAACGTTAAATTAACAAGTTACCTTTTTGTGTGTGTGTGTGTTCTTCACTCCCCTTCAAAACAGTGACCAGCGTACATGCCCCCTTTCAATGCAGTGACCAGCGTACATGCCCCTTACAATGTAGCGGGCAGGCGGGAAGGTGACGTTGGGACGGTGCATGACTAACGCACGCACCACCCCCATGCGACGTCACAGCCAGTACAGCGCCCGCCACAGTGGGGAGTGTCGGGGCGCACAATGCACCTCCTCCCCTCGCTAGTATCTGCCCCGGAGCCGCGGCAAAGGTGTAAAAGAGCCACATGCGGCTCCGGAGCCGCGGGTTGCTGACACCTGGGCTAGAGACTTTAAGGCATTCTAAACATTTGTTTATTGGGAGAGGTGCTGACATTGAGTAAGGACTTTCTTCGGTGTGAGGATGTATAAAAATGTTGCTATATTATTTGTCTTTACTTGCCTTAAGTATATCCAGTTTTAGGCATTTATGGGGGGGGGGATAATCTTTCTTGCCTTGGGAATTTCTCCAGCGAACAGCTGGCGGAATGGAAGATTTGGGTGTGGATTTGCTCAGCAGGCGTGTGAGTCAGCGAAAGAGGCATTACAGTATTGGCAGCAAATCCTCGTGCCTGGCACTGCTCGGGTGAGCTGATAACTTAGAAATGCAGAACTACCCTGTCTCAGTCTCAGCACTGGAACTGGAAGCTCTGCAGGGTACGCAGATTTTGGGATTTGACTCTCCTACCTCTGCAATTAGGTCTTTGGCTAAAGTTCACTTCTTCCCCCATGAAGCCTCCTTCCAGGCAGCTGCTTGTAGGCATTTCCCAGAGGGTCTACTTCATCCTTCACCTCCTACTGATAAGTAGCAAGATTTTTCCAGCAGGCTCCCTCTGCTTCCTTTATCTGAACCAGATCCTTTCCAACCTACTTTGCGTGAAAAGGCGAGTTATTTCCTCATTCCATTGCTTTGTTGATACTTTGCCCAGAATGCTGGATTATCAGGCATTGTTAACAGCGTGCAATTTTTTTCTGGGTGTCAAAACCCACTCTCAGTGCAAAGACCAGCAAACTTTCACTCACTTTGAAAGTTTTGAAACCCGTGGCAAGCATTCTTTAGCAATACAAGAAAACATTCCTTTGATTCCGGACCCGTGAAAGGTCTGCACGGGTTCTGCTTTTCAGCCTGGAACCAGTTTCTGCCTCTTGTCTTTCAAACCTCCTGTTTCCCTCTGTTCCAAGGTGTGCAAAGCTCTGCTCTTTTCCAGATATGTTGGGCTTCACTCCAGAAGCATGGACAAGGCCCATGGGTTCCATCTTGTCTATGTACTCTTGCGTCCCACTTGGTATGAAATGTTGGGGCTCTGTGGTGTACATTGGCTGCCAGCAGCTCTCCAGGGTTTCAGGTAGGAGTTTTCCCCACCCCCCAAGGCAGTGTTATAAACAAGTACCGTATTTTTCGCCCTATAGGACGCACTGGCCCATAGGACGCACCTCGTTTTTGGGGGGGGAAATGAATTAAAAAAAATTGTTTCCCCCCCCCCCAAGCCGCAGGGCTGGGGCGGGGGAAGCCCGAGCTTCCCCCGACCCCAGCCCCCAGAACAGGCTGCCACCTGCAAGCCTTGCGAGCCCGCAGGAACTCCCCCCGGGCACGCAAGGCTTGCGGACACCTGCGCGAAGCACGGGGTGCCCTCTGGAGAGCGCCCCGGGCTGCAGGCTGCCGCCCGCAAGCCTTGCGAGCCCGGGGGAACTCCCCCCAGGCGCGCAAGGCTTGCGGAGACCTGCGCAAAGCACGGGGCGTCCTCTGGAGGGTGCTCCGGGCTGCAGGCTGCCACCCGCAACCTTTGTGCGCCCGGGTGAACTCCCCCCCGGCGCGCAAGGCTTGCGGAGACCTGCGCAAAGCACGGGGCATCCTCTGGAGGGT
The DNA here is from genome assembly GCF_965112155.1 of Podarcis liolepis. Classification (NCBI taxonomy): domain Eukaryota; kingdom Metazoa; phylum Chordata; class Lepidosauria; order Squamata; family Lacertidae; genus Podarcis; species Podarcis liolepis. The sequence continues at coordinate 100,586,869 of NC_139556.1, read as the reverse complement.
GCTCCGGGCTGCAGGCTGCCACCCGCAAGCTTTGTGCGCCCGGGTGAACTCCCCGCGGGCGCGCAAGGCTTGCGGACACCTGCGCAAAGCATGGGGCGTCCTCCAGAGGGCGCCCCGTGCTTTGGGCTGCAGGCTGCTGCCCGCAAGACTTGCGAGCCCGCGAGAACTCCCGCCGGGCTTGCAAGGCTTTCGGATAGCTTCCTGAAGCCTGGAGAGCGAGAGGGGTCAGTGCACACCGACGCCTCTTGCTCTCCAGGCTTCAGTGAAAACCTGCATTCGCCCCATAAGATGCACCCAGATTTCCCCTTCATTTTTGGAGGGGAAAAAGTGCGTCCTATAGGGCGAAAAATATGGTATATATAAGCTATCTAGGTGCCAAATGGCTCCTCAAACCAAGGTTACAGTCACCAAAATGGAATTTCTAGTTGGCATTTTTGGGCAAGACGGCTCTAAAGTTTTGTTTTTCAAATGATGAACCTACTGTGAATCATTCTCAGTTAAACATCTGGCTAGCTCAGATGACAACCTTGAGGTAAGTTAAGAGCTCTGAGAACCTAAAGAAGAAAAGTCACTTTATCTCGGGACAGTCCATATCATGGGTAGGCAAACTAAGGCCGGGGGCCAGATCCGGCCCAATCGCCTTCTCAATCCGGCCCGCGGACGGTCCGGGAAGCAGCATGTTTTTACATGAGTAGAATGTGTCCTTTTATTGAAAATGCATCTCTGGGTTATTTGTGGGGCCTGCCTGGTGTTTTTACATGAATAGAATGTGTGCTTTTATTTAAAATGCATCTCTGGGTTATTTGTAGGGCATAGGAATTTGTTCATTTCCCCCCCAAAAAATATACCCCAGCCCCCCCCCCCAAGGTCTGAGGGACAGTGGACCGGCCCCCTGCTGAAAAAGTTTGCTCCCCGCTGGTCCATGTATATATATATAGGCCCATTCCGACCTCTTTTACTTAGTGGTGACTGCTCCTGCTCAGGCTGCACAGAAAAAGCATTTTGGTTCCAGAAATTCATTCTGATTGCGCAGATAAAATACAACTGATAGAATTCTACAGGGTGGGGCATTAGTGTGTGAAAACAGTCAAGATCCAGTGATCCCCAGGCATGCACCTCCAAAAGGTGGCGATGTCGGGCGCTATCCTGGTGCCCAGGGATCTTCACTTGGTTGCAAGTAGCCAAGTAGCAGATGCTCTATCACCAAGCTATGGTCCAGGGAGGAATGTGGCCACTTCTGGTGACCAGACAAAGAGGCCTGAGGTTCCCTGATCCCTGTCTCATAAAGTGAGGAATGCAGGGGGTGGTTGTGTCACAGTCCCATACACAGCACCGTAAACATGAGATCCAGCAAAAAGAAGTTGGCGTGGGTGTGAACCGGTTCCCAAGTGGTTAATGTACTGGTTAATGTACTGGCAAAACAAGTTACGGTAAGTGGTGTAGATTAAACACCTTAAAGAGAGCTGGGATGGGCCAAGGCAGAGCGAGACGAACCAGGCTTGTCGTTCCTGTGTTCTTGTATTTAGCCTCACAAAAAGTCGTGTGTGCTGGTTTTACGTGAGACCCATTTTGTGAATATTCTAAAGACATTTCCTCTGTAAGTTAAAGAGAAAACGTGCAAAATTTAGCAGTACTTCAAAGGTCAGGGCGAAACCTTCTATACAAATATTCTGCTGTTGAATTGGCGTGGTTTAGTGTTCAGATTTGCACCACTGTTTCAGAAATAAATATTTGAAGACATATAAATGGAAAACTGGATTAAAATCAGTTAATTGGCCTTTTTTCCACTGATGACTTAAATAGTCTACATGACTGTTGATATTATGTTGCTTGGAGTTAAATCAGTCTTGGGCTACTGTTGAAAACAGGATGCTGGACTTAGAGGGGCGATCTGGTTCCGCAACCATCTGCATAAGATTCTTGGGCCCATTCTCCTTATGACTGAGGTTGGGAGGGTGGCACTGCCAATTTTTGCAGTCGGGGGGTTAACACCTCTTCTGGGTTTTTAACTGAAGCTGAACTCTGATTATCAGGATGCAGCGTGTCTTGACTGACACTGGTCTGGTTCAGACATAACACTAAGCCACTGTTTTTTAAGTTATAGTTTATTAAAGCTTGATTTAGCTTTATGTGTGAAATCCTCCCAGCAGCTCAACTATGGTTTGTTTATTGCCAACAAACCATGATCTGAAGCTATGATTTATTGTTGGCTTGTTTTCTTTTAACCTGCAGATCCTTGAGCTTGGTTTGTTCATCCACCCCACGCAAGCCATTGTTTGTTTGATCCTGGCGTAACCCATTGTTAATTCATGGTTTGTTGCATTATTTGATGTTAACCAGGCTATTGTAAGTTATGCATAGTAAGGAATGCAGGATTCAAATGCCCTCAGGCAATAGGGTCACAGGGCTATTAGCCTTTCCTATCTAAAACAATGGTGTGCCTTCATCTGTTTTTGGTTTTGCCTCTTCCCAACAGCTCACTGCAGTACTTTTGCACAAAATGAGACATGTATTGAGCAGCTCATGGTTATACGGGGCAGGGAAATTTCTCCCAACAGAATCCAGAAGGAGGAAATGGTTGCATCTCCTCATTTTGGAAGTGCTGTTAGGAGACTGAGCTAATAGCCTCCAATAACCCTCTCCTCTATGTGTCTGTCTAATCCTTTTTTAAAGCCATCCAAGTTGGTGGCCGTCACAGCCCCCTCTGGAAGCAAGTTCCCTAGTCTGACTCTGCACTGCATAATGAAGTACAGTGGTACCTTGGTTTTCGAACTTAATCCGTTCTGGGAGTCCTTTCGACTCCTGAAACCTTTCAAAAACCAAGGCGCAGCTTCTGATTGGCTGCAGGAGCTTCCTGCACTCAAACAGAAGCCATGGAAGCTGCAGTGGACATTCGGCTTCTGAAAAAGGTTCGCAAACCGGAACACTTATTTCCAAGTTTGCGACGTTCGGGAGCCAGTTTGTTCGGCAACTAAGCCATTCGGGAACCAAGGTAGCACTGTACTTTCTTTTACCTCTCCTAAATCTTTCAACAACTAATCTTCCAACTTCTGTTCTTTATTTCTTTATTTTTTAAAAAACAATTTTCATTGGTTTTTAAACAAATACAATAACCATTAAACACTTATCCAGCAGTATAGCTAACGATGTTTGTTTGATCCATTGTCTCTGGGCATACGGTCAACATTCAAGAAGAAGAAGAAGAAGAGTTTGGATTTGATATCCCGCCTTTCACTCCCTTTAAGGAGTCTCAAAGCGGCTAACATTCTCCTTTCCCTTCCTCCCCCACAACAAACACTCTGTGAGGTGAGTGGGGCTGAGAGACTTCAAGGAAGTGTGACTGGCCCAAGGTCACCCAGCAGCTGCATGTGGAGGAGCGGAGACGCGAACCCGGTCCCCCAGATTAGGAGTCTACCGCTCTTAACCACTACACCACACTGGCTCCTCAAAGCAGGTTATCTCCACTGAGATTACTGAGCGGTTGGTGTAAGAAGGTCTTGATTTTAGCTATTCACATAGTTCAAGAAAGGGGTCCACGTTTCTTGGAAGCTGCCTCTATCTGTTATGCCTTTAATTGTCCTCCTGTGTCTGGTGAGACGCTCAGACATTGCTGCATCCCAGATACTATTTCCCCATAACTTGAGGGGCATTTCAGTCTGGTTCTTCCATTGCTGAGCTACCACTAATCGTGCTGCGGTCAGCAAGAAACCTGCTAATTCACTGTGGTCCCTATGTAGAATAGAGTCTATGGAAGCCCCCAGGGAATCCTGCAACTGCAGAGGAAGCCGAAAAGGTTGTGCCATGTCGCTGGGACCTTTGGAAGAGACAGGTCCTTGGCTCATTTTGGTTAAGGTCTCTGCTTTGTATCCGTCCCATCCCCCAACAGCTCAATCTTTTGCCCACTACTTTTAACCGAGTGCTAAAATAAGCCCTGCCACTGAGTTCTCTCTCTCCACACTTCTCTCTCTGTTCTTGCATTCCTGCTGGGTCATGGGAGAAAGACCTTCCTGGCTGCCAGCTGGTTTTTACTGCCCTCTTGTCACTATGGCAGATAAGAGGCGGCTCAGAGGAGGACTCAAAACATTCCCACCTTGACCCTCTTCCGCTAGAAAGACTGCTGGCTGTTGGCAGCTCAGACGATCTGCTCCTCTGATCAACCCGCTACACACAGAGTCCTTTTCTGGCTGCTGGTCCCCCCCTTCTTTTTTATTATTTTATTTTAAAAAACAACCACGCCTCATTCGCTTCCACAGGTCTTTCCAGCTGAGCTGCCAGACGCAATTCACGGGATGGAACCCCAGGGCTCAGCCAGGCTGAATTCCAGGAAAAGGAGAAAAGAAGGGGTGGGCCCCAACGGGGCGGCCGAAGCAGATGGCATCCCCTCCAAAATGCCACGGAACTGCTTGGTAAGTAAGAGAAAAATGGACAATTCTGGCAGGAAGTTTCTGCTTAATGTTTAACTTAATGACGCATGCTGAGCTCCAGCCCTTTCGGAGCCAAAAGCAACCCTCCTTGGCTAACTTAACACTTACCAAGGATAGATTTTAAAGAAGGGTTTTTAAAAAATAATAATAATAAAGCAATATCAGAGTTGTGGGCATTGCTGTTTTGCTTCCTGCTACAGCCAGGGCTCTGGATTGCACATTGTGCCAAAGCGATTCAAGGTAAAGGGACCCCTAGCCGTTAGGTCCAGTTGCAGACAACTCTGGGGTTGCAGTGTTCATCTCACTTTATTGGCGGAGAGAGATGGCGTACAGCTTCTGGGTCATGTGGCCAGCATGACTAAGCTGCTTCTGGCAAACCAGAGCAGCGCATGGAAACGCCGCTTACCTTCCCACCGGAGCGGTACATATTTATCTACTTGCACTTTGACGTGCCTTCGAAGTGCTAGGTGGGCAGGAGCAGGGACCAAGCAACGGGAGCTCACCCCGTCGCAGGGATTCGAACCGCCGACCTTCTGATCAGCAAGCCCTAGGCTCTGTGGTTTAGACCACAGCGCCACCCGCATCCACTAGCAAGGTCTAATGATTCTTGTTCTTGTTGTTGTTGTTTAGCCGTTTCCGACTCTTTGTGACCCCCTGGACTAGAGCACGCCACTGCCTCTTGCAGTTTGGTCAAACTCATGTTCGTACCTTCGAGAACACTATCCAACCATCTCGTCCTCTGTCATCCCCTTCTCCTTGTGCCCTCCATCTTGCTTAATGTTCATAATATTGCGTTTGCCAATCCATTGCCCTCCAGATGCTTTGAACCGCAACTCCCGTCAGCCCCACCTTTCACGGCCACACTCACGCCAGCCTAGGCATGATATGTCCCTGCTGGCAAGGGCTGATAGGACTTGTAGTCCAAAACATCAGGATGGCACCAGGTTGGCAAAGACTGCTGTAACGTGATGGCTCCCTACTGTCCCTTCTCAAGAGAAGACTCCCTTATTCTAGCAATCATTCTCTCTAGCTGTCATCTCAGATTAGGACTTCTCAGCTGATGCCCCCGGTCACCTTCCTTCCTCATATCGGATTGCAGCGCTTTGCCCTTCTCGGCTGTCTCTCCCCTGCTCACTGGCTGTGCTTCTGACCCAAACGGGAAAGCAGGGCTGCGAAGCGGTTGTGGAGCTGGAATCTCTCCAAGTGGACTGGTCCAGTCCCGGAGGCAGCATCGTTCTCCCCCCCCCCCCCAAAAAAAAGTTAATTGGTTTTCACAACATTATAAACAAACAAACGCATAAGACAAACAAACATAAATCATAGCCTTATTGAAAATTACATTTATTAACATTGTTAAGTGACTTCCTCGCTTCCCCTTGGTTGAATTTCACTGCGTATCCTTTTAACGGTTTTCGAAATCACAGTTCTTATAAAATTTAACTTAAACATTAACATCCTTAAATCTTCGCATTATGAAATTAAACATATTAATTCATCACTTAACATAAATAAAATCCTAAGCCAGTTAAGTATCTGCAAGCTGTTTTCAGTTAATTTAACTTAACATATTTAACTAATCCACTCTTCCTGATACTCCTCCTCCTTCTGGTCGCGGACTCTTCTGGTTAGGTCGGCTAGCTCCGAAAAATCCATCATCTTCATCTGCCATTCTTCCATCATTGGTAATTCTTGGGTTTTCCACTTTTTAGCTAACAAAATACGAGCAGCAGTTGTGGCATACAAAAATAATTTAACATCTATCTTGGGCAATTACAAACCTGTTATTCCAAGAAGAAAGGCCTTTGGTTTCTTTATAAATGTATATTTCAGCATTTTTTTTCAATTCATTATACATCTTTCCCCAGAAGTCTTTCACCTTGAGGAAGGTCCACCACATACGATAAAAGGTTCCTTCCTTTTTTTACATTTCCAACATAAATTGTCACAGTTATGATATATCTTTGCTAATTTTACAGGAGTCAAATACAATCTGTACATCATTTTCATTCTATTTTCCTTTAACACAGTACATGCGGTGAACTTGACCCCTTTCTTCCACAATCTTTCCCAGGCAGCATCGTTCTTAACAACTAAGTACTGCAACGAAAGGTTGCACAGGGTGTGTTGCTGTTCCTGAATGCCAGCCTGCTAGCCATGGCTTTAGAGAAGGGGTGGAGGTGACCAAAACAGGGCAGCAGCAGCGGTGGCAGCAGCAACTGCCAGAGTGTGAAGCCCAACTACAGGGCTGTTGTGTTGCAATTGGGCAAGGAAGGGGGTGTGAGAAGCTCTCTTGAGCATCTTCCCCACATGCTTTCTCCACAGACATCTCCTCCCTTGGGATGCAATAAGCTGTGAGGGGTTTGAGTGAGTCACTTCACTCTCGGCCTCTCAGATTCCCTGTTTTCTTTTCCAGCTTAACAATCAAGATTCCATGGCTCCTGGGACCAGTGAGCCTGATCAGCCCCATTTTAGAGATCTAATAATAATAATAATAATAATAATAATAATAATAATAATAATAATAATTTATTTGTACCCCGCCCATCTGGCTGGGTTTCCCCAGCCACTCTGGGCGGCTTCCATAGAAACCAAAAAACACTAAAATATCATACATTAAAAACTTCCCTGAACAGGGCTGCCTTAAGATGTCTTCTGAATGTCAGGTAGTTGTTTATCGTTTTGACATCTGATGGGAGGGCGTTCCACAGGGCGGGCACCACTACCGAAAAGGCCCTCTGCCTGGTTCCCTGTAGCTTCGCTTCTCGCAATGAGGGAACTGCCAGAAGGCCCTCGGCGCTGGACCTCAGCGTCCGGGCAGAACGATGGGGGTGGAGACGCTCCTTCAGGTATACTGGGCCGAGGCCGTTTAGGGCTTTAAAGGTCAGCACCAGCAGTTTGAATTGTGCTCGGAAACGTACTGGGAGCCAGTGTAGGTCTTTCAAGACCGGTGTTATGTGGTCTCGGCGGCCGCCCCCAGTCACCAGTCTAGCTGCCGCATTCTGGATTAGCTGTAGTTTCTGAGTCACCTTCAAAGGTAGCCCCACGTAGAGCGCATTGCAGTAGTCCAAGCGGGAGATAACTAGAGCATGCACCACTCTGGCGAGACAGTCCGCGGGCAGGTAGGGTCTCAGCCTGTGAACCAGGTGGAGTTGGTAGACAGCTGCCCTGGATACAGAATTGACCTGCGCCTCCATGGACAGCTGTGAGTCCAAAATGACTCCCAGGCTACGCACCTGGTCCTTCAGGGGCACAGTTACCCCATTCAGGACCAGGGAGTCCTCCACACCAGCCCTCCCCCTGTCCCCCAAAAACAGTACTTCTGTCTTGTCAGGATTCAACTTCAATCCATTAGCCGCCATCCATCCAAATTATTAATAATAATTTTTATTTATACCCCGCCCTCCCCAGCCAAGGCCGAGCTCAGGGCGGCTAACATGCAATAATAAAAACAAGTTGAATGAATACAACTTAAAAACAAGATTAAAATACAACAATTAAAATATTGAAACATTAAAATATTAAAATGCAGCCTCATCGCAGGAGGAGAAAGGAAAAAGAAAGGGGGAGGGAATCAAATTAGCTCCAAGCCAAAGGCCAGGCGGAACAACTCTGTCTTACAGGCCCTGCGGAAAGAAATCAGATCCTGCAGAGCCCTGGTCTCATGAGGCAGAGCGTGCCACCAGGCTGGGGCCAGTGTTGAAAAGGCCGTGGCTCTGGTTGATGCCAATCTAACTTTCTTAGGGCCCGGGACCACTAGGGTGTTGTTATTTATGGACCTTGAGGCTCTCCGTGGGGCATACCAGGAGAGGCGGTCCCGTAGGTACAAGGGTCCTAGGCCGTGACTTCTGTACACTTGGACGTCCCCACCCCCAACACACACACACACAGAAAAATACGTGATTCCTCCCATCTTCTCTCTCATTGACTCCATTTTTTTACAGCATGGGGACATTGAAGGTTGATAAACACAGCGCCAGAGAGAGGCCCTTGTGGTGGGTTTTGAGGAGGAATTTGTAGAGAAAATGCATATTAAGCTTCTATGCCTACAGCTCCTTAGTTTTTTTATCTTGATTCCAACTCTGAATGCCGGGACAAGAAAGGGGTGGCCGCGGAGAATGGAGAGAGAGAGAGAGAAAAGAGACGAAAGAAGTTCCTTTGTTTGTTCCAGAAAAAGGAGTAATAAGAGAACAGTGGTATATGAAACCTTCGGAATCTCTGGATTTTATGTGGAATTAGTTCCCACGTTCCACAGCAAGTGAAGCTGAATTGCAAATACAGTGGTGCCTCTGTTTTCGAGTGTCTCGGAAGCCGAACGTTTTTGTTTTCGAACGTCGAAAACCCGGAGGTACAGTGGTACCTCGGGTTACATACGCTTCAGGTTACAGACTCCACTAACCCGGAAATAGTACCTCGTGTTAAGAACTTTGCTTCAGGGTGAGAACAGAAATCGTTCTCCGGCAGCGCAGCAGCAGCAGGAGGCCCCATTAGCTAAAGTGGTGCTTCAGGTTAAGAACAGTTTCAGGTTAAGAACGGACCTCCGGAACGAATTAAGTACTTAACCCGAGGTACCACTGTAATTGCTTCCGTTTTCGAACGTGCCTCGGAAGTCAAAAAGCTTCCGTTGCGTGTTTTTCAGTTTTTCCCATTGAACTTGCAGCCAGCCCTTTGTGCCTCAGTTTTCGAATGTTTCGGAAGTCTAACGGTCTTCTGGAATGGATTACGTTCAAGAACCGAGATACCACTGTATACATATATAACCCTGCACTTCAGCAAGTTGGGTCACTGGGCCATCTCATCCTTGGTCCAGTATACCTGAAGGAGCGTCTCCACCCCCATCGTTCTGCCTGGACACTGAGGTCCAGCACCGAGGGCCTTCTGGCGGTTCCCTCACTGCGAGAAGTGAGGTTACAGGGAACCAGGCAGAGGGCCTTCTCGGTGGTGGCGCCCGCCCTGTGGAACGCCCTCCCACCAGATGTCAAAGAGAACAACAACTACCAGACTTTTAGAAGACATCTGAAGGCAGCCCTGTTTAGGGAAGCTTTTAATGTTTGATGTATCACAGTATTTTAATATTCTTTTGGAAGCCACCCAGAGTGACCGGGGAAGCCCAGCCAGATGGGCGGGGTATAAATAAATTATTATTATTATTATTATTATTATTATTATTATTATTATTATTATTATTATTATTATATCCTGTTCTCAGACTGACAGTGGCTCTTTAAAACATCAGTCAAATGACTTTCCTGCTACCCAGGAACGGAAGAGCCCTGTAGTGGATCAGGCCCCTCTAGTCCAGCCTCCTGTTCTCGCGGGGCCAGCGAGGTGCTTCTGGAAATCCCCCAAGCAGGATCTGCGTGCAGCAGCTCCTCCACTCTTGTGACTTCCAGCAACTGGCGTTCAGAGACACGCTGCCTCCTCACGGTGGAGAGAGAAGGCGTCCGTCTTTGACAGCCATATCTCCCACCAATTTGTCTCATCTTTTAAAGCCATCCACTTTGTTGGCTGTCATCGCATCCTGGTGGGAGTGAGTTCCGCAGGTTAACTATGCGCTGCATGAAGAAGGGCTCTCTGTTGTCTGTCCTGAATCTCCCACAGTCACCGTCATCGGATGAAGTTCTCTGAAAGCGGGAGCTCTGTGACCCCTTCAGACACTCACTTGCTGCAGTCTTTCCATAGCCTTGGGCCTGGTGCCCGTTTGGTCTGTTTTCAGGTCTGATTCGGTGCTGAATCAAGATGCCCTTTTGCCCCTCTGTGTGTTTTTTTTAATATATAATTTTTTATTAAAGATTTTCTTGTTTTACAGAAGTGTAATGTCTCTCATATTTTTTCCATGTAACATTTTTACAAATCCATTTCATTTGTTGAGACATTAGGGGGAGCAAAGAAAAAAGAAGAAGAAGGGGTGGAGGGAGGGAAGATGGGTGGGGTCAGGTGGCGATGTTTCTGTTATGCTTAATGTATGTAGGGTTTGGTGTCAGCGTTGCTTGTGCTGTTCACTTGTGTTCCTTTGGTGGTGAGAGAGGTTGGCCTAGGGTGTGATTGTTCGTTTGTGGTTGGCTGTGGTGGTCTTTGTTTTGGTGTGTGAGTGGGGTGGGTGGGTGTTTTGGGTCAGGTTAGCCAGATTGATTTGTATGCTGTTGGTGGATTATTATCGTTGTCTTGTTGGGCTGTGTACGTGATAAAGGGGAGCCATACCGGGGTGAAAGCGTCTTCTTCTGTTTGTCCCCATGTCAGTTTCAGTTTCAGTACCATTGGTCCATGCTTACTCCTGACAGGTCTCTCCAGTGTCTGGTTATGGTGTTTCTGGAGGCTGAAAGTAGGTGGGTTATGAGTTCTTTGTGGTGTAAATTGCCTCTGTGTGTTAAAGCTCACCTACTTTCTTGATATCCTTTCATAATTTAGGGTCTCAGGGAGCCAGCTCCGTTTTCCGATGAGCTTGAAGTGGACTACAGCAAGCCATACGTCCGAGTAACGTTTGATGAAGCGTTAAGGGGGACGCCATGTAAGTAATTCTCAAAGCGCCCAGTTTTGAGTAAGCGGGGAGAGGGATTTATTTTGCTCCAGCCCCTCTCAGCAGTGACTTGAAGGGATCTGTGGTTTATGGAAATGATGATTTACTGATTTTATGCCCCACCTCCTCCAAGAAGCTCAGGGTGGGGTTACATAGTTCCCTCCCTCCTCAATTAATACTCACAACAACCCTGTGAGGTAGTTTAGCCTTGGAGGCAGTGACTGGCACCCAAGGTCACCCAGCAAGCTTGATGGCAGAGTGGGGTTTTGAACCCTAGTCTCCAAGGTCCTATTCCAGGGGTCAGCAACCTTTTTCAGCCATGGGCCGGTCCACTGTCCCTCAGACCTTGTGGTTCCTATGCCCCACAATTACCGTATTTTTCGTTCTATAGGACGCACATTTTCCCCTCCAAAAATTAAGGGGAAATGTGTGTGCGTCCTATAGAGCGAATGCAGGCTGCACCGCTAAGCCCAAAGCCAGAACAGGAAGACGGAGCACTGCGGAGCGCTCCGTCTCGCGGTTCTAGCTTGGGGATGGCTGCGCCTTCACCCCGCTGTCCTATAGAGGCTAGCAAGGCTGTTCCCAAGCCAGAACAGCGAGACGGAGGGCTCCGTCTCGCGGTTCTAGCTTGGGGACAGCTGCGCGCACAGCCTCTCCAGGGCAGCGGGGTGCCTTCACCCCGCTGTCCTGCAGAAGCTAGCAAGGCTGTTCGCAAGCCAGAACAGCGAGACGGAGGGCTCCGTCTCGCTGTTCTAGCTTGGGGATGGCTGCGCGCAAACCTCTGCAGGGCAGCGGGGCACTGCAGGGCAGCAGGGATCTTTGAGGCTGGCGGTGGGGGAAAGCAGCGCTTCCCCCCACCACCAGCCCCACAAGCTCTGGTGAATGTACCTTGTTTTAGAGGGGGAGAACAAGAAAAAATGTTTTTCCCTGTTCTCCCCCTCCTATGGTCCGGTGCGTCGAATGGAGCGAAAAATACGGTAATCCAGAGATGCATTTTAAATAAAAGCACACAGTCTACTTACATAAAAACACCAGGGAGGCCCCACAAATAACCCAGAGAAGCATTTTAAATAAAAGGGGACATTCCACTAATGTAAAAACACGCCGATTCCTGGACCGTCCGCAGGCCAGATCTAGAAGGCGATTGGATTTAGAAGGCGATCCAGCCCCTGGGCCTTAGGTTGCCTACCCCTGTCCTACTCCAACCCAAACCACTACATTTATTATAATCCCCTCATCTTTCTCCCCTATCTCCTCCTCCACCCCATCTGGGTGGGTGCCAGCGGAGAGGTCCATATATATATATAGCAAAACACAATAGCTGCTCCCACACTCGCTCATTGTCCCTCTCAAGGATGCTGTGATCTCAAAGGGCTTTATTTAATTCTTATCGAAACGCCCTTCTGGATCTATCAAAACTGGAGCAGACTTTAGCAAGATGGGTTTCCCCCCCCCCCTTTACTCTGCCCTCCCAGCTTCCTTCTCAGCAGAGATTTGCCCTCCTAATCCCCAGTCAAGAGTTGAGGAAGGCAAAGGGAGGGTTTGGGCTTCCTTCTGCTGACGTGAGTGCAAAGTGCAGGGCCCCACCTCACAGTGCAGCTGCAATCCCCTTAATCTCTCTGCTAATACCTGCGAAGTCATGGGAGGTGAGGCTGAGCTTGCCCTTTCAGTCTATCAGATCAGAGAGCGGCTTTGTGGCCTCAGCAGGTGGGCAGTGCCCGGCTCCTGTGTACCCGAGAGCAAGGAAAAGGGAGAGGAGGCATAAAGGCAGAAGAGGATCCCCAGTCGCTCAGAGCAGCAAGCAAACCTTCCAAAAGGTCATGGCTTGACCTGGCCTAGCCTGTTGGTGAAAGGAATTCTAGTTGGATGGGTCCCCCAAGGGTCATCTAGTCCAACCCCCTGCAATGCAGGAGGCTTCCTTGGCCAGTTTCCCTCCTGCTCCTTTCTTTGGCTGGTTATCTCCCGCTTGGACTACTGCAATGCGCTCTACGTGGGGCTACCTTTGAAGGTGACCCAGAAACTACAATTAATCCAGAATGCAGCAGTTAGACTGGCGACTGGGAGTGGCCACCGAGACCATATAACACCAGTCCTGAGAGATCTGCATTGGCTCCCAGTACGTTTCCGAGCACAATTCAAAGTGTTGGTGCTGACATTTAAAGCCCTAAACAGCCTCCGTCCTGAATATCTGAAGGAGAATCTCCACTCCCATCGTTCAACCTGGACACTGAGGTCCATCTCCAAGGGCCTTCTGGCGGTTCCCTCCCTGCGAGAAGTGAGGTTACAGGGAACCAGGCAGAGGGCCTTCTCGGTAGTGGCACCTGTCCTGTGGAACGCCCTCCCACCAAATGTCAAGGAAATAAGCAGCTATCTTATCTTTAAAAGACATCTGAAGGCAGCCCTGTTTAGGGAAGTTTTTAATATTTAATGCTGTATTGTTTTTAACACTCGATTGGGAGCTGCCCAGAGTGGCTGGGGAAACTCAGCCAGATGGGCGGGGTATAAATAAATTATTATTATTATTATTATTATTATTATTATTATTAGGCCACAGCTGGGCAGTGGCGCACAGGGTGAATCCCTGCCCATCACCCCCAAGGTCCCCTGTTCAAGACCATTTGTAGAGCACAGAGTTAATCTTTGGAACTCACTCCCCCAGGAGGCAGGGATGGCCTCGGGTGGCTTTAAAGGGGGACTCAGCCAGTTCATAGAGGGTCAGGCTCTCAATGGCTGCTAATCACAATGGCTCCAGTCCGCCTGCACTGTTGGAGGTGTCATGGCTCAAAATGACAGTTGCCCCTGCTCTCGAATCCTTCTTGTGGGCATCACACAGGAATCTGACTGGCCACTGCCAGAACAAGCTGCTGGACCAGAGAGGCCGCTGGCCTGATCCAGCAGGCTTCCCTTACGTCCTTATCTGCAGGTTCCAGGCTTGATAAACTGCCCAGATTTAGCCTTGAACTGGGGGTCACGGGCAGTTTGCCGCTTTGGGCGATGTTCATTTGTACAAAGATAAGGAGAGCCTGCCAGGTCAGGCCAAAAGCTCACCTAGTCCGGCACTCTTCGGACAGTGCCCAGTCAGATTCCTGCGGGAAGCCCACAAACGGCGCCTGGGAGCAGGAGCAACTCTTCCATCCCGGGGTTCCCAGCAGCCGGCACACAACCAACGGCCGAGGAAGAACATGGGCATTGTGGCTACTAGCTCTTGGTAGACTTAACTGGCATGCATTCACTCACCGTATTTTTCGCTCTATAAGACGCACCAGACCATAAGACGCACCTAGTTTTTGGAAGAGGAAAACAAGAAAAAATATATATTCTGAATCCCAGAAGCCAGGACAGCAAGTGGGATCGCTGTGCTGCAATCCAGCTGTCCTGGTTTATGGGATAGCCGCGCACAGCCTCTCCCGGGCAAGGGGAGCCTTCATCCCCCTGCCCGGGAGAGGCTGCATGCGGCTAAGGCTCCCCCAAGAGCTGTGCTCTCTTTAAAGAGCGCACGGAGTGGGGGGGCAGCCCTTCTCCCTCGGGGAAAAGCCCCGAAGAGCCGCAAACACGCTCCACGTGGCTCTTTAAAGGGAGCTTTTACTTTTTAGGTGGGGGGGAGTGCGTCTTATAGAGCGAAAATACGGTAATCCTCATTTATAGCCGGGTGGCCATCACTGGGTGGCTGTCACTGACTCTATAGGAATTTGGTCAGTCTCCCCCATTTCCTCAAGGCATGGATCCCTCTTGCACATGGATATGCTTCCTGCGCATGTTGGAGCTGTGAGAAGGGGGTGGGGGGTTGAGTTTACAGCAGGGCGGAGTTGCTCGCAATTATGCTGGTTCCAGAAATCCCTGCGCCATGTTGAACCTGCTTTTCCAGGTGTTATTTCATATGCTGAGATTTCCCTGGAAAATTCCTATTTGAGCAGATCTCTCGTGACCAGTGAAAATCTAATGGGTGCCAGAAAGACCTTACAGCCAAGGGGGTCCTTATTGCTGATGCACCAAGGAGCTGAAGCTGGAGGAGGAGGACTTTGGATTTGATAGCCCGCTTTTTCACTACCCTAAGTAGTCTCAAAGCGGCTCACAATCTCCTTTCCCTTCCTCCCCCACAACAAACACTCTGTGAGGTGAGTGAGGCTGAGAGACTTCAGAGAAATGTGACTAGCCCAAGGTCACCCAGCAGCTGCAGGTGGAGGAGCGGGGAAGCGAACCCGGTTCACCAGATTACGAGTCTACCGCTCTTAACCACTACACCACACTGTGATTAGAGATTAGGGAAGTCTCCTTGCTCGTCTGCCCTGATTGATTGCTGCTACTTTTGCAAATGCTCTGGGTCTGATCGTGTCATAGAGTTGGAAGGGGCCCCTGCGGGTCATCTAGTCCAACCCCCTGCAACTGCAGGAATCTCAGCTAAAGCATCCAAGACAGATGGCCTTCCAACCTCTGCTTAAAAACCTCCAAGGAAGAAGAGTCCCAAGGGAGACTATTCCACTCTCGAACAGCTCTTGCTCTCCTTGGGAACCTCCTTTCTTGTAACTTGAAGCCATTGTCTCTGTGGATTTGCCTGCAACCAGGAACTCTGAGGCCTTGAACAAAGGAAGCTATAATAATAATAATAATAATAATAATAATAATAATAATAATAATAATAATAATATCTTTATTGTCATTGCCCCCTTTGGGGACAACGAAATTACTTGACTGCTCCATAAAAACACTAATTAAACAATACAGTATAATACAGCAAGGGAGATTAGATGACTTTCAAAGTCCGGGCTTCCCATTCAGGGCCAAGATCACTCTGGAGAAGAAGCTGTTCTTAAGACGGCTCGTTCTTGTCTTCATCGTCCTGTATCTCCGTCCCGACGGCAAGAGCTCGAAGAGACAGTGACCAGGATGCGATGGATCTTTTACTATGTCCAGTGCCTTCCTATGGCACCTTGTGGCATAAATCTGCTCTAAGGTGAAGAGTGGGCAGCCAACAATGCTCTCTGCTGCCTTAACAACCCTGCACAACCCCATCCTGTCCTGGGTAGTACAGCTTCCGTACCACACACATAAGCCATAAGTGAGCACGCTCTCAATGGCACAGTGATAGAAGGCAAGCAGCAGTTTCAAGTATGCTTCAAGTCGCTGCAAAGAGAAGCACTCTAGTGTAGCAGACAGAATCTTTTATTTGGGGTTGGAACAGGCTCTTGTGGAAGCCTTAAAGCACCTCACTAACAAGCTTTTCCTTTCTCCTCTTCTTAGTGGACAGACCAGTCAGGGTTTACGCCGACGGAATATTTGACCTTTTCCACTCTGGGCACGCACGGGCCTTGATGCAGGCGAAAAACCTCTTCCCAAACACGTACCTGATTGTAGGGGGTAAGGCAGAGCTCCTTTGACTCCATAAACATTTTGGAGGAAAGCTACCTGGCTGGGGGAACCACACGGAAGCAGGTAGAGGGAATTTTTTTCCTTCCTCTCTCATAATGCTAGGACTTGGTTAGATTCACCCAGGGATCTTGATTCAGGAGAAGATTCGGAGCAGACAAGAGAAAGTACTTTTTCCCCTGGAGGAAATACATGGCCCAGAAGACAGCCAAGGAGGCTTGTCTAAAACGTAGGACCCCAGAGAGTGTTAAGTTGAAACTGATTGAACCCACAGCTCATCTGTATCACCTGTGCAGAAAAAATGAACAAGCCAGTATGTGTTCCATTGACATTTCAGAGCAATTCAGGTTTCCATCATGGCAGTCGTGTGTTGGCTATATTGGCCTGTTTTCATACCCTGCTGACTTTTGTCTGTTCCATCTGGCCAGATGTCACAAGGGAGGCTGTTCCCTCCCTGGGGTCCAGATGCCAAGCAAAGCTTCCTTCTTCCTTTTCCTGGGATACTGTCTTGACTTTGTAGCGTTTTAGCAAAGTTTTATTGTGCAGTTAGCTCTCTGTACAGTTTATTTCTGAGTATTTATACAGTTCTTAAAGTAATGCCATACTGCTATTCCAAAAAGTGCCATTCCTTGTATACAGTGGCTTGCGGAGATTTCTGAAAAAGCAAAACTCAGCCCTTTGTCCCAAGACGTGTTGCGGGGAGGGAAGGTGTTGATGTGAGCATGAGCACTTTGTTTCAGCCGGAGATGTAGTTTAAGGGGTTAAGCCAAAACGGTAGAATCGTGGAGTTGGAAGGGACCCTGAGGGTCATCTAGTCCAACCCCCTGCAATGAAGGAATCTCAGCTGAAGCATCCAAGACAGATGGCCATCCAAACTCT
Organism: Podarcis liolepis; assembly: GCF_965112155.1. Lineage (NCBI taxonomy): Eukaryota > Metazoa > Chordata > Lepidosauria > Squamata > Lacertidae > Podarcis > Podarcis liolepis. The sequence continues at coordinate 100,569,688 of NC_139556.1, read as the reverse complement.
GCTTGAAAACCTGCAAGGAAGGAGAGACCACAACCTCCAGATTACCGTATTTTTTGCTCTATAAGACTCACTTTTCCCCTCCTAAAAAGTAAGGGGGAATGTGTGTGCGTCTTATGGAGCGAATGCAGGCTGCGCGGCTATCCCAGAAGCCAGAACAGCAAGAGGTATCGCTGCTTTCACTGCGCAGCAATCCCTCTTGCTGTTCTGGCTTCTGGGATTCAGAATATTATTTTTTCTTGTTTTCCTCCTCCAAAAACTAGATGCGTCTTGTGGTCTGGTGCGTCTTATAGAGCGAAAAATACGGTAAATCCATTCCACTGCCAAACAGCCCTCACTGTCAGAATGTTCTTCTTCTTACAAGAATCTACTTTTTTGTAACTTGAATCCATTGGGTCAGGTCCCATCCTCCAGAGGAGAGAACAAGCTTGCTCCATCTTCCGTGTGACAGCCCTTTAGATATTTGAAGACGGCTATCATATCTCCTCTCTGTCTCCTCTTATCCAGGCTAAACATACCCAACTCCCTGGGAAGGTGCCATATCCTGAATCAGACCTAGTTTTGGCAGAATTTGTATCTTACCTATTCTCCCAAGTAACTTTAGATATCCAAATGGCATCAATTTTACTGGTGGATTTATTTGGTTCTGAAAAATAAGTATAGTCCCTTTCTGTTAAATGTTTAAATCTCCATGCATCTTTTATATCCCTATTTTCTACCAGTTCGAAAAAACTACGTGGCAGCTTTCCTTCTTTTTCCCCTCTCTGTCCTATTGTTCTGTCCATCTCAGGGTTTGTTACCCCATTTAAATCTCCCATGAAGATCATTTTTTTCTTCTGTGTATTCCAGCAACCTTTTTCCTGGTTCTTTGAAGAATTCTACTTTTTTTTTTCATTGGGTGCATATATTCCAACTGGGATAATTACTTCTCCTTGATTTTTAATTCTAATTATTATTATTCTCCCACTGGAGTCTTTATGTACATATCCTGAATCAGACCTGTGGTCCATCTAACTCAGTACAGCCTACACTGACCAGCAGCAGCTCTGTGGGGTTTTCAGGCAGGGGGTCTCTCCCAGCCCCCTGATGTCAGGGCTTGACCCCGGAGCCCTCTGCATGCAGCACAGATGCTCTGTCCCTGAGCTGCAGCCCTTTTCTAGATGGCGCTGTGACGCCACGGGGTGTTCTAGGCGGGAGCTCCGGGGAGGAGGCGCCCCAGCGAGGACAGGCAGGGTTGCTTAAGAGGCTCAGAGCTCACGTTCTCACCCCGTTGCCCTTTCCACGATTGCAGTCTGCAGCGACGAGCTGACGCACAACTTCAAGGGCTTCACGGTGATGAACGAGGCCGAGCGCTACGACGCCGTGCAGCACTGCCGCTACGTGGACGAGGTGGTGAGGAACGCCCCCTGGACGCTGACGCCCGAGTTCTTGGCTGAGCACAGGGTAAAAGAGCCTCTCTGAAAGGTGGTTTGGAGGGAAGGGGGCTGGGTCCCTTGTAGCTCTTCCAGTCCTTAGCCTTACGGCCAAGTGGGATTCTCTGAGCCGTGGCAAAAAGAAGAAGAGTTTGGATTTGATATCCCGCTTTATCACTACCCCAAGTAGTCTCAAAGCGGCTAACAATCTCCTTTCCCTTCCTCCCCCACAACAAACACTCTGTGAAGTGAGGGGGGCTGAGAGACTTCAGAGAAGTGTGACTAGCCCAAGGTCACCCAGCAGCTGCATGTGGAGGAGCGGGGAAGCGAACCCGGTTCACCAGATTACGAGTCTACCACTCTTAACCACTACACCACACTGGAGCCAGACTCCATTCCTCCTGCCCTCTGATGGGGGGCACCCTAGAGACCTGGCCAGCGGCAGCACTGTGTCTCTGTGCCAGTCCCTGCCTGGTGCCCTCACCCACCAGGTCACGGCTTGTGCCGCAACCTCTTCTCTGCTGCCCAGGCTCCGCTGTTTTGCTAATGGCTCTTGCTGTCCGATCCCACAGATCGACTTTGTAGCCCACGACGACATCCCCTATTCCTCCGCCGGCAGCGACGATGTCTATAAGCACATAAAAGAAGCAGGTGAGCTTGTGTCTCTGCAGCAGAACCACCCAGCCCTCCCGCGATGCCCTCTGGGGAGGCTTGGGGCTGGCTCCCCTCCGGGCCAGCGTTGTGCAGAGCCTCTTCATTTCCCTACATGCTTGTAGAGCAGACTTTCCCAATCGTGAGTCTCCAGCTGTTGGACTACAACTCCCACCATCCCTAGCAAGCAGGGATAATTATTATTATTATTATTTAGATCCTGCTCTCCCCAGCCAAGGCCGGGCTCAGGGCAGCTAACAAGCAATAATAAAAACAAGTTGAATGAATACAACTTAAAAACAAGATTAAAATACAACAATTAAAATATTGAAACATTAAAATATTAAAATGTAGCCTCATCACAGGAGGAGAAAGGAAAAAGAAAGAGGGGGAGGGAATCAAATTGGCTCCAAGCCAAAGGCCAGGTGGAACAACTCTGTCTTACAGGCCCTGCGGAAAGAAATCAGATCCTGCAGGGCCCTGGTCTCATGAGGCAGAGCGTGCCACCAGGCCGGAGCCAGTGTTGAAAAGGCCCTGCCTCTGGTTGATCTGACTTCCTTAGGGCCCGGGACCTCGAGGGTGTTGCTGTTTATGGACCTTGAGGCTCTGCGTGGGGCATACCGGGAGAGGCGGTCCCGTAGGTACGAGGGTCCTAGGCTGATTTAGATTTAGATTTAGATTTAGATAAATTTATTGTCATTGTCCGTATATACACAGTATACACAACAACGAAAATCAAACACCCACCCAAAGACCGGGTTCACATATACATTTGCACGTATCTCCGAACTCTCATCCTATTTAGACATAATCTATAAAACATAACATAATCCAGAATATAGCATGACCTATTAAAAACATAACATAACCTAAAACCTATCTCATTCCTTCCACTCCCTACTTACTAAACCTTGCAACTGGCCCTGAGATCATTATTTAGTGCAATCAGAGCTCTTGGATAGAAACTATTCAGAAGGCGTGTGGTTCGTGTTTTCATTGTCCTATATCTTCTGCCCGAAGGCAATAGTTCAAAGAAGTTGTGAGCAGGGTGGGTGGGATCTCTCAGAATATTATGTGACTTCTTCAAGATGCGAGACGTGAAGATCTCATCCAGGGTTGGAACTGTAGTCCAAAAAGAGCTGGAGACCCAAGTTTTGGAAACCGCTCTAGAGGATCGGACTGTCAGGGGCTGCTAGCCATGAGGTCAGAGGCAGCAATTCTTCTGAAGACCAGTTGCTGGAAACCACAGGAGGGGAGAGTTGCTCTTGTCCTTGAATCCTGCTCGCAGGTTTCCATGGAGGCGCAGGTTACAGCCACAGCAAAGGTGGCATTTTTCCATCTCCTCTGTATTAAGCAGTTGGTCCCTTACCTTTCTCGCCCTGATCTGGCCACAGTGATCCATGCGACGGTCACCTCCAGACTTGATTATTGTAACTCGCTCTGCGTGGGGCTGCCCTTGAAGCTGACCCAGAAACTCCAGCGGGTGTAGAATGCCATGGCGAGACACCTTACGGGGTCCTTGTCGCGGGATCACGTTCATCCAGTGCTTTACCAACTGCACTGGTTCCTGGTGGAGTACAGGGTCAGGTTTAAGGTTCTGGTTTTGACCTTTAAAGCCCTATGTGGCCTAGGACCCACATACCTACGGGACCTCCTCTCCTGGTATGCTCCATGGAGAACCTTAAGGTCCACAAATGACAACACTTTGGAGGTCCCAGGTCTCAAGGTGGTTAGATTGGTCTCAACTAAGGCCAGGGCCTTTTCAGTACTGGCCCCGACGTGGAATGCTCTGTCACAAGAGACAAGGGCCCTGCAGGACTTGACATCTTTCCGCAGGGCCTGCAAGACGGAGCTGTTCCACCTGGCCTTTGGTTTGGACTCAGTCTGACCCTTATGTTTCCCTCCCCTTATGGTTTTGATTTATGGGCTACTTTTAAAATGAGGCTGCATTTTAAATTCCATGTATTTTAAATTGGGGTTTTTTTCCTATTATGTTTTTATTGTAATTTTACTGGTGTTAGCCGCCCTGAGCCTGGCTCTGGCCAGGGAGGGCGGGGTATAAATAAATTATTATTATTATTATTATTATTATTATTATTGGCATCTGTTTGGCCAGTGTTGGACTAGATGGGCCATTGGAGATCAGTGAATTCAGGTGGGAGGGGAACACAGGGGCTGGGAAGCCCAAACCTGCTTCCTCCTCCTTTGTCCCCCCCCCCCCTTTCCCTTCCTCCCCACCTCACACCCCCAGTCTTTCTCATCATGCTAATGGGAAGCCTCCAAGAAGTGTACAGGGCCTTTCCAGATTGCATCATGGCACCATGTTTATGGAGCCCTCTTGGGTCGACTGACTGCCCGCCCAACCCTCTCTCCATCTGCTCGCAGGAATGTTCGCACCGACTCAGAGAACCGAAGGGATTTCCACGTCAGACATCATCACTCGCATCGTCCGCGACTACGACGTCTACGCCCGGAGGAACCTGCAGAGAGGCTACACGGCAAAGGAGCTCAACGTCAGCTTCATCAACGTGAGTCCAGGGACCTTGTTTTCTGTGCACAGACTCTTTCGGGTTGCCTGGCTGCAAACGAAGGGGGGGGTCCCATTTTCATGCAGGAGGCCCCAGGTTCAACGCCCCACCCCCATCTCATTAAACAGATCAGGTGGGAAGAGAATGAACATGGCCTTTCCGGAAGACCCCAAATCCCATGAAATCCAGATCTTGCCACCCAGAGAAACACATTTCTACATCTGCTTTGAGTCTCTGACAGAGCGAGGTGTTTTCTATATACAGAATTCGGCCCTTCTGCCTGGTGCTGTCCCCAAGGCTGCTGTTTTTCAGCGGATGCCACCAACTTAGCCCTAACCCGTGATGCCTGTTGATATTTTCATCTCCTCCCATTGCGAGAATCTCCTGATATGATGTTTTCAGAAAGGAGGGGTCGGAAACTGCTCTTTGCTTCTTCCGCTCCTGCCTGACTCTGTGGGAGTCTGTGTGTTATCCATGTAGAGATGAGATGGCTGAGTGAGAGCTGTAACACTCATGCAAGCCAGTAGCTTTTTCAGTTTTAGTTTGCATTAGCTATTAGAAATAAAAGAAGTTACTCTTCACAGCTTTCTTCCATGTTGTTCATACTCTGCTGAGGTTGGTGCTCACAGTGGACAGCTGTGGGTCCAGTGCACTTAGACCTGCTTTCCAGGAGTGGAAGGTCTCTGGAAGTGCTCTAGTCGCCTAGCCCAGTCGGGGCAGAACCAGTTGTTGAGCCCAGTCGCTGGCACCGGCTCAAAGGCATACTGACAACGACAGCCTCTCTCTTTTATTGCAGGAGAAGAAGTACCACTTGCAAGAGCGCGTGGACAAAGTGAAGAAGAGGGTGAAGGACGTCGAGGAGAAGTCCAAGGAGTTTGTGCAGAAAGTGGAGGAGAAAAGCATCGACCTCATCCAGAAATGGGAAGAGAAGTCCCGCGAGTTCATTGGCAACTTCCTGGAGATGTTTGGCCCCGAAGGAGCTCTGGTAAGGAGGCAGCAGGGTCAGACGCCTTCCACTCCTCTGCCTAGTCACAGGGCTTGCATGCCCATGGGGTTGCCTCTGGCTATAAGCCCAGCTGCACTCTGCACGTGTGCCTGCGTCCTCTGCGCTGAACAAAGGCTGCACGTCCTACGTAGGCCTTTAGACCCCAAGGCCGCAGCTGGAGCCCCTCCTCTGCATCCACAGCAGCCCAGGTCTGGTCTTTGACATCTGAGGATTGAGCAGCATGGAGGAGCCTTGAGCAGCCCCTGGTGGGCGGGGCCAGGGGCAAAAGTGGGCAGGGCAACAGGTGTCACTCAAAGCCAGGATGCGTTCCACCCAGGCACAAAGGAGAACCATTAAGGGGGTGTGGTCTGAGGACCGGGGGTGTGCTGGTCCCGTGGGTTACCTGAGAGGCAAGGTCCAAGTCCGGTCCGTGGTCAAAGGTGCAACGAGGAGGCAGCCCGTAGTAGCTGAAGCTGGGTGCAGGGCAGGGAGCCAGGTGAAGTCAGGAACAGGCTTGCAAGCAGGGAGCCAGGGCGGGTCAGGAGCTCTGGCGGAAAAGCAGGACAGGGTTCAGGCAGGAACTAGCAACCAACAATGTTGCTCCCGCAACTTGGGACTGGGGCTGGCCGGCTTTTATCTGCCCCGAGGCATAGGGTAGCCCCGATCCTCTGCTGACTCGCCTCTCCTGGCCTGGAGGCGAGCACTCCTCCTGCGGGAACTTAGTTCCCTCCGCCTTTCTGCCCTGAGCCTCTGCAGCTCAGGAGAGGCTGGAGGGTTACCGGACCCAGAGGCAACCCCAGCTTCCTCTGACGGGGCTGAGAGTGGAGCACCTGCAGGCAATGGGTCCTCCATCACCACAGGAGCCAGAGCAGACTCAGCTGGTGCCTGCACCTGAGGATCCAGCCCAGTTGAGGACCCTTCAGGCTCAGGCCCCAGCCCCAGCTCAGCTGGTTCTGGAAGCGGGGAATCCTGTGCAGGCTGGGATTCCTCAGGTTCAGCCTCCGAGTCCGAATCCCAGGCCATCACAGGGGGTGTGGCTTGGCTGTCTTCAGCCTCTGGGACTGAGGCTCCCCACATCCACCTGAGTTAGAAGGATCTCAGAGGGGAGGGTGGAAGAGGCCCCGGTCAGCAGCTGCTAAGTCAGAGCAGACAATACTGAACTGGGTGGGCCCCAGGTGATTCAGCTCGATAAAGGAAGCCTTGTTGCACATGCTAACAGCAAACTCAGCTGGCGAGTTCAGACAGGACATTCCTGCATTGCAGGGGATTGGACTAGATGACCCTTGGGGTCTTGCACACTGAAAGTCCCAGGTTCAGTCCCCAACATCATCTCCAGCCAAAGGACTCCTGCCTGAACCTCTGGAGAGCTGCAGCCAGTACAGAGCCAGGTGAACTAATGGTTTGATGACTGAATAAGTGGCAGGGGGCAGGCCTGAAACTTGGAGCCGGTGCAAATCCTCTGCATGGGAAGGACCCAGACCCAGCAGCAGAACAGCTGCCTTGCATGCAGAAGGCCCCAGGTGCAGCCCCCGCTAGCATCACCAGGCAGACTTGGCAGAGACCCCTTCTCTGAAACCCTGGAGAGCCACCACGGCTGCTCAGTGTGCCAGCGTTTCTCAGACCGGGTCCTCAGCTGTTGTTGGACTGCAACTCCCATCATCCCTGACCGCTGTTCCTGCTAGCTAGGGATGCTGGGAGTTGTAGTCCAAGAGCGGCAGGGCCCACTGCTGAGCTAGGCGGACGGCTGGGTCGGATTCATAAGGCAGTTTCCTCTTCTTAATTCAAGTATTCTTAATGCGGGTTTTGCGGCAGGTTCCTGACCAGCGCTCTGCCTTTCCTCCCCAGAAGCACATGCTGAAGGAGGGCAAGGGGCGGATGCTGCAGGCCATCAGCCCCAAGCAGAGCCCCAGCAGCAGCCCCACCCACGACCGCTCCCCCTCCCCTTCCTTCCGCTGGCCCTTCACTGCCCGGACGCCCCCCTCGTCTCCGGCCAACGTCCCCAGGAACAAGTCGGCGGTGGCCTATGACATCAGCGAGGACGAGGAGGACTAGAGAGACCCTGGACCCCGCGGGGATTTCTGCAAATGCTGCTTCCTTGATGAGTCCCGCCTCCAGGCATGAAGAGAACCGCTGACGATGAGCTCCAGAGAGCGAGCGCCTCCCCTCAACCCGCCGCCCGAGGGCTGGGTCTGCCGTGGCAGCCCACCCGGGCAGTGTCCTCCTCCTCCTCTCTCGCTGAGGACTAGTGCCTTGGGGAGTGGGGCGCATTGTTGCGTTTGAACGCCTTCCCCACTTCCCCTTTCATTGGTTATTTGCTGTCTTGTTTCTTGGGGGAAACGGGGGGAAGGTGGCTCCAATTTTAAAGCAGGTGTATTCCTTTTAAACTTTTAACCGGCCCCAGCCACTCGTGGAAATGAGCGCTCTGGTTGGCGGGGGAATTAGGGGGCTGGCAGAGCCGGGAGGCTGCCCTGCAGGCAAGCATCGTTGCCTGCCTGTCCCCAAGTCCCAGGGTGCCCCCTGCCTCCTACAGGCTGCCTCCAGTTCAAGGCCCTTGAGCCGGTGTGAAGTCGAGGCAGTGCAGGAAGCGGTTACAGTAGAAAATCTGTAAAGAGAGAGAGAGGTGGCGGCTGGCTATGGAGTCACAAGATGCTTTTTGGGATGCCGGAGCGGAAGTTGGCCACCTTGCAAGCCCTTCTGTTCCCCCAGTTTGCTGGTCCTCAGGAAGATAAGTGGGAGGGGAGGCTGTGCAAAAAAGGGGGTGGAAGCATGTCTGCAGATTCCCACTGTAACCGCAGTGAGGTTGTTGGGTCGTCTGCTCAGCCGCCTTTTCCTGCTTCTGGCGCACACAATAATAAAAGAAAAACTTCAGTTCGCTTCCCAAACGGGCAAAGTTGGCTTAAAGTTCCTGTGGATGTGCAGCAGGAGTAGCAACACCCCCCCCCCAGGCTTCAAAGGCAAGTTGCTTGCTGCCGAATTGGAGGAGAACATCAGGCTAGCATTGCACGGCCCTCAGGTGGAATGTACGTTGCGTTGCAAAGCCAGAGCAGGGCTGAATGGGTGGCACTCGTTCCGTAGCGTCCGGAAAAGCGACCCGGATTCTCCCCATTCTGAGTCTTCTTGTTGGGCAGCGAAAACAAGGAAACTTGGGAACCTGTTAAAAGCTTAAAATTTTGTCCCTTTTGCGTGTTGTGCTTTATGCAAAGGTTTGTGACCCCTTTCCTGGCGCCGGGTGTTTGGTCTTTGTTGACCTACCCATCTCGCCTTTGTTGACTTACCCATCTCTTCTCAGAACGTCCCCACCTGACCCTAACGCCCTCCTGCCTCCCAGCGTCCAAAGTGCACCACGCAGCTCTGTCTGATCCTGCAACTCTGCTCTCCTGCCGGCCTGTGTCTGTCATAAATGCCCGGTGGTCAGGGCTTTGCTGCCCACCCCCCACCCCTTCATGGGGAAGAGGGGAACTGCCCCATTGTGCAAGTATGGCTGAGTGTCTGTTCTGTGCTCCCAGGAAAGGCCAGCAGCAGCACAGATCCAGCTCAGAGGGAGCGGCACACTCGTTGCGTCACCTCCAAACCTCCTGGGTGTTCGAGTGCAAACCCTGCCAGCTCTCATCTCTGCCTTGAGTAAGGTGCAAATGAATATCACGCAAAACAGCTGCTCTTTCAGTGAACTGCCCGGTGTCTGGGGGTGCTCCTCCTGTTGGCTTTTGTTGTTAACTGTGTAATAAATGTTCAGAGTTAACTGTCAGCTCCGCATGGATTTTCCCTGGATTCAGTCCCTGCTTCTGATGTTTCCCTGTCAAGAACAATGCCAGCTGTCCCTTGACCATGGACAACTGCCCGTCTGGGTTATTTCATGAGTTAATGTTTTTCTTAAGAGGTTGTCTCTTTGTAGGAAAATCAGCTTGTGAAATGTCTCGGGGGGGGGGGAATTATTCGTGCTCTGAGAATACGGAGCAGGCAGACAGCCTCTCCCACACTCTGTGAGCTCAGCGGGACAGCTTCAAGGCATCCTGGCACCCACACATTTTCTGACATGAAGATTGTCCCTGGACAGGAACGGAGGTGTTGGCCAGATTGCCACTGTGGTGGTCAGTCTGGGCCATACACCGTCAGGATTTTTGGTGGGAGCTCACAAAGCAGACAGCGCCATGCTCTCTCTTCCCTGTGAGTTTCCCCTGGTGTCTTAAAAATCTGAGGGCGAACGCATTTCTGTTCCTCAGCCTGCCTTCCCATTCCACAGGGAGAGTCCTGGAAATGCTTGATTGCCCCGTTTTAACTCTTCAGTTGGATTGTTTTGAGACGCACTTCTGATCATTTGCACACTGCATAAAGTTGATTCACAGACGCAGGAACTGAGTTGGCGCAAGGCAGATTTCCCTTCCATGTTATTCATGCGGTAAAATGTGCTTCTGAAAGTTTTCCCCAGTGCCGTGAAATTGCCGTGGTACACATGACCTCAGGATAACTTGTGTCTTTTCCTTTGAGGGAGCTCTTCCAAAAGATCATTTTGCCATGAAAACAGCGAATTGGAGGGGAACAGCACCTCAGGGTGGTTCTTCTGCCCCAGAAATTGTCTCCCAAACCGGCTCATCTGGAGACTGCTTTGGGAACAGGAGTGTCAGCGGCCTTGAAGGAATGACACTTATGGAGCCAGCCATTCCGAAATATTACTTGCAAAGGTCAATATAGAAGCGGATAAATTTGTTGGGTGACTTTAAAAAAAAACAAAAAATGGGATTTGGGGTGCTGAAATAGTGACTGCTACGTATTGCATTATACCAGTGGTCCCTCTCTCTAAGATGTGGATTTGTAGAGCAACGGTAGCATTGAAAGATCGCCTTCTGTGTGCTTGACTCTGTTTTGTGCCCTTTTCAAAAGAAGCCCAAAGGCCAGTACTCTTAACAGTACTTCGGCCCTGCGAAATTACTGTACAAAAGTGGGTTTTGGTTACGGACGTGCACAAATCTTGCACACCTGTAGTTCTAAGTGATGGCCCTTACACGGGTGTTGCTACACAAGGTAGGCTCTTCATAGAACAACCTGCTTGCAGCATTTGTGCAGATTTATGTAGTCATGTGTGAGGCACAGCCCTGTTGCCTCTGAATGAACTCACCTGGGCACTGTGTGATGCACCCCTTTTAGCAATATTTGGAGATTTCCATACTTCCCGAAGTCAGAGGGAGAAAATAGGCAAGGGTTATTAACTTCTTTGCATCCAGAAGCAAATAGTTTTCCACCACATGCATTTAGCCAGAAATTGCATTTCCTTCCTTCGCAGCTGAACAAGTGGTGGGAATGTCAATGAACTCTTCCACCCATACAGCTACACGCATTATTCATATAACTATTGAGTCCTCAACACAGGTGTGTGTTTTTTTAAAAAAAGGTCATAATTGGGGAGGAACCACTTCACAGGGCAATCTCTGACTGTCCCAAGTTTCCACCCAGAGTAGAGTCCTTGTGCTCTGGCCGATGTCAATATTGTTATGAGTCCCACATGAAAAGCCACATGGTGGTATTTCACATATGCTAGCGGAACATCGTGGGACCCAAGCCATGTTTGGGCAGCTTTCATGCCACTCCAGTAACATCCAAACTAACCTTTCGTTGGCCATGTGAGAGTTGCAGAATTGAGGCACCTTCTGACAGCCGTCCATCCTGAAAATACCAGCATTGACGCATCTTGTACATTGGACCACGTGAAAAGTGGGCCTTTGTGAAACTCCCTTCTTGCATTGTGGGGCCTCAGTGGCACATAATTTCCGTTCCCTATTACAGCTGCTGTGTTTTCCTAAAAGCCATATGAGATCTGGTCCTATCACTGCATTGTCGCAGGGTTTCTAGCCAAGTCTTAAGGCTGCCCAGTTCAGACCTTTGAGACCAGCTCAATTCCTCAGTGACCGCCCTGCATCGTAAAGTTTCATCCAGGCTAGATCTCCTGCCTCGGAGAGGAGCAAACATGTCTGCAGTAGAAACAGTTACCAGTTTTTTAGCACTAATAAACAGGAAGAATTGAGGTTTTTTTTAGTTTCCCCAACTTTCCTTGCTCGTTGGCTTAGCGAAGACCTGGAAGATCTCTTTCTAAGGAGCCAGGTTTTGACACTAGATGGTTTGAGCTGCGTGATGTCAAGATTTCCTACGCTGGGCAAGGGCCATTGATGGTGTCCTTTGCAGGGAAGCCAACGTAGAAACGCCCAAACAGAAATCTTTAACTGGTTGCCTCAACAGAGCTCTCTGTAGCCACAGAGACTGGTGGTGATGGACTTTTCTCTCCTAGCCATGCCTCTTTCAATCAGTGTTAAGTGTCCCAGTTTCCTGTCCCTGTGAATTGCAAGCTCCTGGTTCTGCTGCAAGCTGGATGGGGGTTGTTTTGTGCGTTCTTCCTTTTTTCTTCCACTTATGCGTTTTAGCCAAATAAATGTCATTTTACCCAAAATACTTCCGGGTTGTCCTTAATGTTTCAAAAATCAGCTTTAACCTCCCTGCTTCCTTGTTGACTGTGGTGCCAAGCTTTCATCTCACAAGCCATGCCAGATTTGCACAGCTCCCGCCACAGGTCCCCATAGCGTTGGGTCACGAGGGCTGGGAGGACCACAAAACGCTCAAATGGGAGATTCCTGCATTGCAGGGTTTGGACTAGATGACCCTCAGGGTACCTTCCAACTCTATGATTCTGTGACTCCAAAAGACACACTGTGGCAGGATCACCTGTCCAAAAAAACAGCAGTGCAGAGAATGCAAAAAGGGGTTCTAATCACACAGGTGTCTCCGGAAAAAATTACACATCACTTGGGAAGACAGGTGAACTAATGCCAGTGTACCGGAAGAAGCAAAGATCGCCAGTGTCGAAGCGATGATTCTTCAACATCAACTTCGTTGGACTGGTCATGTTGTGCAGATGTCTTCCAAAGCGACTACTCTTATTTCCAACACAAGAATGGAAAGTGAAATACCAGTGGACAACCGAAGAGGTTTGAAGATGCTCTCGAGGCAAATCTTAAAAAATGTAACATAAGCACTGATAAGTGGAAAACACTGGCCTGTGAGCGCTCCAACTAGACTTCAAAGGTGTCATAGACTTTGAAGAGACTCGAACTCAGGACAAAAGGGAGAAATGTGCTAAGAGGAAGGCATGCTTGGCAAACCCTCGCTGTGATCAACTCCCGCCCAGAAGCCCACCGTGGAAGGACCTGTGGATCCAGAATTGGCCTCCACAGTCACGGACTCACTTTTAAAGCCGTGTTCATGGAAAACCATCTTACTCGGCTACGAGGGATCGCCAAAGAAGAAGAAGAAGATGACACTCTGGGATTGCTTTTCGTAGTAGGAGCGGGCTAGGGATTAATAACCAATACAGTATAAAATAGATTTATTCCATGGGCCCCGGGCATTTTTGACTATAGCTGCACAAATTACAGTTGTCCTGAAGTCATTCTTGTACAAAGGGTCATACGTCCATGTGCCTGTCCCAAGGCAGAATCAGTCCCTTGTCCCTTCCCCCTGCAAGGAAGGCCACGTGTTCTTGAGATCCCGGAGCAAATGTTGGCAAGAGGGTTGGGGGCCTCCGATAGCCCTGCTGGGCACTCCTGTTCCTAGGTGGCCGAGAGACTGATTTCTGCTTTGCTCTCTGGCAAACCTCCGGCCGGGCAACAGCCTGGCTTGTCGTCCGGCTTCCTGTAGTACATCCTGGTCAGCACAGCCATGACGAAGGTTTCCAGGACCAGGAGCTGTGCGTGCATCACTGCAAACAAAGATGGAGAAGAATGAGTCCGGCCCTTTTCCCGGGGGAAGGTCACTGGCTTCTCCGCTTCCCACAAATGCAACCTTTGCCCACCTGGTGCCATCCAGATGTTTTCGACTACAGCCCCAGTCATCCCAGCTACAGGATGCCAGGGCAGATGCCTGGCATTAAAAGAGAAGGCAAGTGTTGACTCTCTAGTCTAGTGGCAGAGAGTTCCGCAGGACCGTACCGCTAATACTAAAGGCTCGGTTTCTTTGTCCCGCAGCAGCAAGGCCCTTAAAATAATTATTATAATTATTATAATTATAATTTATTTATTTATACCCCACCCATCTGGCTGGGTCCCCCCAGCCACTCTGGGAAGCTTCCAACAAAACACTAAAATACAATAACCTATTAAACATTAAAAGCCTCCCTAAACAGGGCTGCCTTTAGATGTCTTCTAAAAGTTTGGTAGTTATTTTTCTCTTTGACATCTGGTGGGAGGGCGTTCCACAGGGCGGGTGCCACTACCGAGAAGGCCCTCTGCCTGGTTCCCTGTAACTTGGCTTCTCGCAGCGAGGGAACCGCCAGAAGGCCCTTGGCACTGGACCTCAGTGTCCGGGCTGAACAATGGGGGTGGAGACGCTCCTTCAGGTATACTGGACCGAGGCCATTTAGGGCTTTCAAGGTCAGCACCAACACTTTGAATTGTGCTCGGAAACATACTGGGAGCCAGTGTTGGTCTTTCAGGACCGGTGTTATGTGGTCTCAGCGGCCGCTCCCAGTCCCCAGTCTAGCTGCTGCTTTCTGGGTTAATTGTAGTTTCCGGGTCACCTTCAAAGGTAGCCCCACATATAGCACGTTGCAGTAGTCCAAGCGGGAGATAACCGGAGCATGCACCACTAGAACTGTAGAGTTGGAAGGGACTCCCTGGGTCATCCAGTCCAACCCCCTGCAATGCAGGAATCTCAAATGACCTCTTGCCATCTGACCTCTGCTTAAAAAACCTCCAATGAAAGAGAGTCCACTGCCTTCTGAGGGATTCCTTTCCTCTGCAGAATGGCTCTAAGCATAATTAAGTTCTTCCTGATGCTTAGTCGGAATCGCCTTTCTCGTGACTTGAGGCCATGGGTTCGAGTCCTACCCTCCGGAGCAGGTGAAACCAAGCTCGCTCCCTCTTCCGTGGGGCAGCCCTCGAGATACCTTTAGAGAGCTATCCTTAACCGCTTCCCAATTTTCTTCCTCAAGGGCCACTGCTACCACCCCACAACACACCCTCAGGATGCTTCCTTTCTTTTTGACACCTCCCCCCCCAAAAGACATCGGGTTTCCACTCACTCTGGGACCGCACTCTGGAGGAGAACGGTGGGGAGCAGGCAATCTGGCCGCCATTGCCCAGGGTGCTGAAGATGGAGGGCTGCAGCGCCGTCAGGATGAGGAGGACCTGAAAGCACAAGCACAGAATAATAAGCCACTCTGGGCGGCTCCCAATCAAGTGTTTAAAACAGTACAGCGTTACATATTAAAAACTTCCCTGAACAGGGCTGCTTTGAGATGTCTTCTGAATGTCAGGTAGTTGTTTATCTCTTTGACATCTGGTGGGAGGGAGTTCCACAGGGTGGGTGCCACCACCGAGACGGCCCTCTGTCTGGTTCCCTGTAACTTAGCTTCTCGCAGTGAGGGAACTGCCAGAAGGCCCTCAGCGCTGGACCTCAGTGTCCGGGCAGAACGATGGGGGTGGAAACGCTCCTTCAGATATACTGGACCGAGGCCATTTAGGGCTTTAAAGGTCAACACCAACACTTGGAATTGTGCTCGGAAATGTACTGGGGGCCAATGCAGATCTCTCAGGACCGGTGTTATGCGGTCCCGGCGGCCACTCCCAGTCACCAGTCTAGCTGCCGCATTCTGGATTAATTACAGAAGGAAGTGTTCTGAAGCAGCGCTGACAATGAGGACCGGAAGCATGAAGGGGCTGGAGAAGCCTCTGGGACGCAATGGATCCAAACTACAAGAAAGAAGATTCCACCTAAACATTAGGAAGAACTTCCTGACAGTAAGAGCTGTTCAACAGTGGAATTTGCTGCCAAGGAGTGTGGTGGAGTCTCCTTCTTTGGAGGTCTTTAAGCAGAGGCTTGACAACCATATGTCAGGAGTGCTCTGATGGTGTTTCCTGCTTGGCAGGGGGTTGGACTCGATGGCCCTTGTGGTCTCTTCCAACTCTATGATTCTATGATTCGATTCTATGATTCTATGTCAGCACCCGGGCTGAGTTGGGCATCTCATTTGGAAAGTCGGCTTGTTTACTTATAATGTATTTTTAAATAAATAAATATATATATCACTATTCATATTTTTTTAAAAAATAAAATAAATCAGAGTGGTTTCATTCTGTGAACCGCACTGAGATCTTCAGACGAAGAGTGATATACAAATTTCAATAACGACAACAATCGATATTGGTGTTATATTTATTAATACCCTGCTTTTTTTATTACTCAAGGTGGCTTACACAAATTAAAACGACGCAGACACAATGCAGAAGGCTAAAAGCACATGAAAAATGATGGTTAATTGCACTATAATAGAACTTAAAAGTATTTTAAAAGTATAAACGGTACACAAACAACAAAAGTTAAAAACAGAAATCAGGTAACTGTTGTGGAGATACATCTTAATTGCCTACATAAGCCTGGCGAAATAAAAAAAAAGTTTGCAGCAGGCATTTAAAAGGTGAAACCGGAGGCGCCTGCTGAATTTCTAGTGGCAGTGAGTTCCACAGGACTGGCCTGGTGACACTAAAGGCTGGGTTTCTCCTTGTTATCAAAGGAGCCTCACCAACTCAACCAGATACTGCAGATTATCTGAGTGACTGAGCTGGGATAAAAGAGTTCATATATACTGACATATATACCAGACCTAAGTTGATCATGACTTTGTAAATTAATGCAAGGACCGTGAACCTGAGAGGAGAGAGAGAGAGAGAGAGACGAGGTTACCTGGAAGCAGGCGAACTTGCAGCCCATGTTCTGCTCCGACAAGTGGGCTCTGGCTTGCCGAAAGAGGACCGCGTTTGCCCACAGAGCAAATAAGGTCGACACTCCCAGGGAGGTGTTGATCCACAGAGCCACGCTTGTGGCTGATATCTAGAAGGCAAGAAGGCGAGAACGTAAGAGGAGCCGACTGCATCAGGCCAGGGGCCCAACTCCTCCAGCACCAGGTTTTCAAAGTGGCCAACCAGGTGCTTGTTGGAAATCCTCAAGCAGGATTCGAACCCAGGGCAACACTCTCCCCTCCTGTGGTTTCCAGGAAGTGGCATTCAGAAGCATCGCTGCCTCCGGCTGTGGAGACAGCTCTGCCCTGGTTAGTAGTAGCCCCTGATCGCTTTATCCTCCATGAATTGATCTTTTCCTCTTCTGAAGCCATCCAAGTTGTTGGATATCACGGCCTCATGTGGCAGGGAGTTGAAATAGTGACTGCTACATATTGCATTATACCAGTGGTCCCTCTCTCTAAGATGTGGATTTGTAGAGCAACGGTAGCATTGAAAGATCGCCTTCTGTGTGCTTGACTCTGTTTTGTGCCCTTTTCAAAAGAAGCCCAAAGGCCAGTACTCTTAACAGTACTTTGGCCCTGCGAAATTACTGTACAAAAGTGGGTTTTGTTTACGGACGTGCACACATCTTGCACACCTGTAGTTCTAAGTGATGGCCCCTACACGGGTGTTGCTACACAAGGTAGGCTCTTCATAGAACAACCTGCTTGCAGCATTTGTGCAGATTTATGTAGTCATGTGTGAAGCACATCCCTGTTGCCTCTGAATGAACTCACCTGGGCACTGTGTGATGCACCCCTTTCAGCAATATTTGGAGATTTCCATACTTCCCAAAGTCAGAGGGAGAAAATAGGCAAGGGTTATTAACTTCTTTGCGTCCAGAAGCCAATAGTTTTCCACCACATGCATTTAGCCAGAAATTGCATTTCCTTCCTTCGCAGCTGAACAGGTGGTGGGAATGTCAATGAACTCTTCCACCCATACAGCTACACGCATTATTCATATAACTATTGAGTCCTCAACACAGGTTTTGTTTTTTTTAAAAAAAGGTCATAATTGGGGAGGAACCACTACACAGGGCAATCTCTGACTGTCCCAAGTTTCCACCCAGAGTAGAGTCCTTGTGCTCTGGCCGATGTCAATATTGTTATGAGTCCCACATGAAAAGCCACATGGTGGTATTTCACATATGCTAGCGGAACATCGTGGGACCCAAGCCATGTTTGGGCAGCTTTCATGCCACTCCAGTAACATCCAAACTAACCTTTCGTTGGCCATGTGAGAGTTGCAGAATTGAGGCACCTTCTGACAGCCGTCCATCCTGAAAATACCAGCATTGACGCATCTTGTACATTGGACCACGTGAAAAGTGGGCCTTTGTGAAACTCCCTTCTTGCATTGTGGGGCCTCAGTGGCACATAATTTCCGTTCCCTATTACAGCTGCTGTGTTTTCCTAAAAGCCATATGAGATCTGGTCCTTGTCGCAGGGTTTCTAGCCAAGTCTTAAGGCTGCCCAGTTCAGACCTTGGAGACCAGCTCAATTCCTCAGTGACCGCCCTGCATTGTAAAGTTTCATCCAGGCTAGATCTCCTGCCTCAGAGAGGAGCAAACATGTCTGTAGTACAAACAGTTATCAGTTTTTTAGCACTAATAAACAGGAAGAATTAAGGGTTTTTTTAGTTTCCCCAACTTTCCTTGCTCGTTGGCTTAGCGAAGACCTGGAAGATCTCTTTCTAAGGAGCCAGGTTTTGACACTAGATGATTTGAGCTGCGTGATGTCAAGATTTCCTACGCTGGGCAAAGGCCATTGATGGTGTCCTTTGCAGGGAAGCCAACGTAGAAACGCCCAAACAGAAATCTTTAACTGGTTGCCTCAACAGAGCTCTCTGTAGCCACAGAGACTGGTGGTGATGGACTTTTCTCTCCTAGCCATGCCTCTTTCAATCAGTGTTAAGTGTCCCAGTTTCCTGTCCCTGTGAATTGCAAGCTCCTGGTTCTGCTGCAAGCTGAATGGGGGTTGTTTTGTGCGTTCTTCCTTTTTTCTTCCACTTATGCGTTTAGCCAAATAAATGTCATTTTACCCAAAATACTTTCGGGTTGTCCTTAATGTTTCAAAAATCAGCTTTAACCTCCCTGCTTCCTTGTTGACTGTGGTGCCAAGCTTTCATCTCACAAGCCATGCCAGATTTGCACAGCTCCCGCCACAGGTCCCCATAGCGTTGGGTCACGAGGGCTGGGAGGACCACAAAACGCTCAAATGGGAGATTCCTGTATTGCAGGGGGTTGGACTACATGACCCCAGGGTCCTATCCAACTCTATGATTCTGTGACTCCAAAAGACACACTGTGACAGGATCACCTGTCCAAAAAAAACAGCAGTGCAGAGAATGCAAAAAGGGTTCTAATCACACAGGTGTCTCCGAAAAATTTTACACATCACTCGGGAAGACAGGCGAACTAATGCCAGTGTACCGGAAGAAGCAAAGATCGCCAGTGTTGAAGCAATGATTCTTCAACATCAACTTCGTTGGACTGGTCATATAAAAGGATGTCACATAGAGGAGGGAGAAAGGTTGTTTTCTGCTGCTCCAGAGAAGCGGACACGGAGCAATGGATCCAAGCTACAAGAAAGAAGATTCCACCTAAACATTAGGAAGAACTTCCTGACAGTAAGAGCTGTTGGACAGTGGAATTTGCTGCCAAGGAGTGTGGTGGAGTCTCCTCCTTTGGAGGTCTTTAAGCAGAGGCTTGACAACCATATGTCAGGAGTGCTCTGATGGTGTTTCCTGCTTGGCAGGGGGTTGGACTCGATGGCCCCTGTGGTCTCTTCCAACTCTATGATTCTGTGATTCTAAGGCAAATCTTAACAAATGTAACATAAGCACTGATAAGTGGAAAACACTGGCCTGTGAGCGCTCCAACTAGACTTCAAAGGTGTCATAGACTTTGAAGAGACTCGAACTCAGGACAAAAGAGAGAAATGTGCTAAGAGGAAGGCATGCTTGGCAAACCCTCGCTGTGATCAACTCCCGCCCAGAAACCCACCGTGGAAGGACCTGTGGATCCTGAATTGGCCTCCACAGTCACTTACGGACTCACTTTTAAAGCCGTGTTCATGGAAAACCATCTTACTCGGCTACGAGGAATCGCCAAAGAAGAAGAAGAAGACGACACTCTGGGATTGCTTTTCATAGTAGGAGTGGGCTAGGGATTAATAACCAATACAGTATAAAATAGATTTATTCCATGGGCCCCGGGCATTTTTGACTATAGCTGCACAAATTACAGTTGTCCTGAAGTCATTCTTGTACAAAGGGTCATACGTCCATGTGCCTGTCCCAAGGCAGAATCAGTCCCTTGTCCCTTCCCCCTGCAAGGAAGGCCACGTGTTCTTGAGATCCCGGAACAAATGTTGGCAAGAGGGTTGGGGGCCTCCGATAGCCCTGCTGGGCACTCCTGTTCTAGGCAGCCGAGAGACCGATTTCTGCTTTGCTCTCTGGCAAACCTCCGGCCGGGCAACAGCCTGGCTTGTCGTCCGGCTTCCTGTAGTACATCCTGGTCAGCACAGCCATGACGAAGGTTTCCAGGACCAGGAGCTGGGCGTGCATCACTGCAAACAAAGATGGAGAAGAATGAGTCCGGCCCTTTTCCCGGGGGAAGGTCACTGGCTTCTCCGCTTCCCACAAATGCAACCTTTGCCCACCTGGTGCCATCCAGATGTTTTCGACTACAGCCCCAGTCATCCCAGCTACAGGATGCCCAGGAAGATGTCTGGCATTAAAAGAGAAGGCAACTGCTGACTCTCTAGTCTAGTGGCAGAGAGTTCCGCAGGACAGTGCTGCTAATACTAAAGGCTCGGTTTCCTTGTCCAGCAGCAGCAAGGCCCTTAAAATAATAAAAATAATTATAATTATTATAATTATAATTTATTTATTTATACCCCGCCCATCTGGCTGGGTCCCCCCAGCCACTCTGGGCGGCTTCCAACAAAACACTAAAATACAATAACCTAGTAAACATTAAAAGCTTCCCTAAACAGGGCTGCCTTTAGATGTCTTCTAAAAGTTTGGTAGTTATTTTTCTCTTTGACATCTGGTGGGAGGGCGTTCCACAGGGCGGGTGCCACTACCGAGAAGGCCCTCTGCCTGGTTCCCTGTAACTTGGCTTCTCGCAGCGAGGGAACCGCCAGAAGGCCCTTGGCACTGGACCTCAGCGTCCGGGCTGAACAATGGGGGTGGAGACGCTCCTTCAGGTATACTGGACCGAGGCCGTTTAGGGCTTTCAAGGTCAGCACCAACACTTTGAATTGTGCTCGAAAACATACTGGGAGCCAGTGTAGGTCTTTCAGGACCAGTGTTATGTGGTCTCAGCGGCCGCTCCCAATCACCAGTCTGTCTGCCGCATTCTGGATTAGCTGTAGTTTCCGAGTCACCTTCAAAGGTAGCCCCATGTAGAGCGCATTGCAGTAGTCCAAGCGGGAGATAACCAGAGCATGCACCACCAGAATTGTAGAGTTGGAAGGGACTCCCTGGGTCATCCAGTCCAACCCCCTGCAATGCAGGAATCTCAAATGACCTCTTGCCATCTGACCTCTGCTTAAAAAACCTCCAATGAAAGAGAGTCCACTGCCTTCTGAGGGATTCCTTTCCACTGCAGAATGGCTCTAAGCATAAGTTCTTCCTGACGCTTAGTCAGAATCACCTTTCTCGTGACTTGAGGCCATGGGTTCGAGTCCTACCCTCCGGAGCAGGTGAAACCAAGCTTGGTCCCTCTTCCGTGGGTCAGCCCTCGAGATACCTTTAGAGAGCTATCCTTAACCGCTTCCCAATTTTCTTCCTCAAGGGCCACTGCTACCACCCCACAACATAGCCTCAGGATGCTTCCTTTCTTTTTGACACCCCCCCCCCCAAGAAAACCATTGGGTTTCCACTCACTCTGGGACCGCACTCTGGAGGAGAACGGTGGGGAGCAGGCAATCTGGCCGCCATTGCCCAGGGTGCTGAAGATGGAGGGCTGCAGCGCCGTCAGGATGAGGAGGACCTGAAAGCACAAGCACAGAATAATAAGCCACTCTGGGCGGCTCCCAATCAAGTGTTAAAAACAGTACAGCATTACATATTAAAAACTTCCCTGAACAGGGCTGCCTTCAGATGTCTTCTGAATGTCAGGTAGTTGTTTATCTCTTTGACATCTGGTGGGAGGGAGTTCCACAGGGTGGGTGCCACCACCGAGAAGCCCTCTGTCTGGTTCCCTGTAACTTAGCTTCTCGCAGTGAGGGAACTGCCAGAAGGCCCTCGGAGCTGGACCTCAGTGTCCGGGCTGAACGATGGGGGTGGAGACGCTCCTTCAGGTCTACTGGGCCGAGGCCATTTAGGGCTTTAAAGATCAACACCAACACTTGGAATTGTGCTCGGAAATGTCCTGGGAGCCAATGCAGATCTCTCAGGACCGGTGTTATGTGGTCCCGGTGGCCACTCCCAGTCGCCAGTCTAGCTGCCACATTCTGGATTAATTACAGAAGGAAGTGTTCTGAAGCAGCGCTGACAATGAGGACCGGAAGCATGAAGGGGCTGGAGAAGCCTCTGGGACGTCAGCACCCGGGCTGAGTTGGGCATCTCATTTGGAAAGTCGGCTTGTTTACTTATAATGTATTTTTTAAAATATATATATATATATATATCACTATTCATATTTTTTTAAAAAAATAAAATAAATCAGAGTGGTTTCATTCTGTGAACCGCACTGAGATCTTCAGACGAAGAGTGATATACAAATTTCAATAACAACAACAATCAATATTGGTGTTATATTTATTAATACTCTGGTTGTTTTTTTACTCAAGGTGGCTTGCACAAATTAAAACGACGCAGACACAATGCAGAAGGCTAAAAGCACATTAAAAATAATGGTTTATTGCACTATCATAGAACTTAAAAGTATTTTAAAAGTATAAACGGTACACAAAGCCAGACAACAAAAGTTAAAAACAGAAATCAGGTAACTATTGTGGAGATATGTCTTCTTAATTGCCTACATAAGCCTGGCGAAATAAAAAAAAAGTTTGCAGCAGGCATTTAAAAGGTGAAACCGGAGGCGCCTACTGAATTTCTAGTGGCAGTGAGTTCCACAGGACTGGCCTGGTGACACTAAAGGCTGGGTTTCTCCTTGTTTTCAAAGGAGCCTCACCAACTCGACCAGATACTGCAGATTATCTGAGTGACTGAGCTGGCATAAAAGAGTTCATATATACTGACATATATACTGGACCTAAGTTGATCATGACTTTGTAAATTAATGCAGTGTTTCCCAACCTTTTTTGGGCAAAGGCACACTTGTTTCATGAAAAAAATCTCGAGGCACACCACCATTAGAAAATGTTTAAAAAATTAACTCTGTGCCTATATTGACTATATATAAAGTATATATAAAGTATATATATATATATATATATATAAAGTATATATAAAGACTATATATAAAGTATATATAAAGACTACGGATTTGTGTCACTGCCCATTTCCATGAAAGATTTATTCATGCATTTTGCACAATGCCACAATCCCACATGCAACTTTTAAAAAGGATGATAAAGGATGATCTGCATGACTGCCTTGGCAAGCGCAATACCTACCAGGCTCAACGGCCGGTCTCGCGCTGCCGCTTCCCGCGCTCTCAAGGCCCCGGGAGGAGGAAGGCGTGAAGGGAATCCCGAAGGCGCGGAAACCTCGCGCATGCGCAGGCCTTCCGCCTGCGACAGCCCAGTAGGCCGGCCGAAGCGAGCTAGCGTGCGGCAGAGCGGCGATGGGATGTGGGAGGGAGCTCGCTCGCCGCCCCGCGTGTGCCTATGTGGGGCACGTTACAGCCCCGTGACGTCAGCGCCACGCAGGCAGGCAGACGGCGAGAGCCCCGCGCTGGGCGGCCTCTCCTCGCCGCCGCCGCCCCGCCTCTCGCCGCCCGACTCGCCCGCCTCCCTCCCACGGCACACCAGGCAACATCTCGTGGCACACTAGTGTGCCGCGGAACAGCGGCTGAAAAACACTGAATTAATGCAAGGACCGTGAACCTGAGAGGAGAGAGAGAGAGACGAGGTTACCTGGAAGCAGGCGAACTTGCAGCCCATGTTCTGCTCCGACAAGTGGGCTCTGGCTTGCCGAAAGAGGACCGCGTTTGCCCACAGAGCAAATAAGGTCGACACTCCCAGGGAGGTGTTGATCCACAGAGCCACGCTTGTGGCTGATATCTAGAAGGCAAGAAGGCGAGAACGTAAGAGGAGCCGACTGCATCAGGCCAGGGGCCCATCTCCTCCAGCACCTGGTTTTCAAAGTGGCCAACCAGGTGCTTGTTGTGAATCCTCAAGCAGGATTCAAACCCAGGGGCAACACTCTCCCCTCCTGTGGTTTCCAGGAAGTAGCATTCAGAAGCATCGCTGCCTCCGGCTGTGGAGACAGCTCTGTCCTGGTTAATAGCCCCTGATCGCTTTATCCTCCATGAACTGATCTTTTCCTCTTCTGAAGCCATCCAAGTTGTTGGATATCACTGCCTCATGTGGCAGGGAGTTCCATAGTTTAACTACATGCTGCCTGAAGAAGTCCTTCCTTTAATCTGTCCTTGTAGCATTCCCAAAGCAAGGAAGGATTGGACTCTGATTAATAAAATACACACGAGGCTTGGCCAGGAAGACTCAGGGAGGAGTGCCAATAATAATTTCCTCTCCACCCCTGTAAGCAGCTTAAAACATGATCAGGATTTTAACCACACTTGTAAATTAACGGAAAGTATGGATAATTCGGAAGGATAAAATCTGGATAGTGTTGATATGCAGTTGTAAATATTATCACTAGGACCCATGGAAGGGAGGGGGGAGGGAAGTCAGGAGATTCAGAGTAATCTCAAAATTTGGATCTTGAATTGTTTTGTTGTTGTTGTTGCTGCATGTTTATATATATTTTTAATCAAATGGAAAATGATATAAAATAAATAAATAAAAGGAGTTTAATAGATCCAAAGAAATGGCTGTAGAATCATAGAGTTGTAAGGGACCCAATGCAGGAATCTTGCACATCCACGAAAGATGGTCATTTAACTGTCATGGCTGAGTGGAGCCTCCATGTGCAGGGAGAGTAATTATTATTATTAATTATTATTAATTATTTATTATTATTATTATTATTATTATTATATTTATACCCTGCCCTCCCCAGCCAAGACCGGGCTCAGGGCGGCTAACACCCGATATAAAACAATTGATCGAAATACAACTTAAAAAACAAGATTAAACAAGATTAAAATACAACATTAAAACATTAAAATGCAGCCTCCTTTCAGTGGAAACTCAAATCAAAAACTTTCTGGGGGGATAAAAACGTCAATTCTTCTCCAAGGCCAACTATCCAGACTGGTCCTACGTGGGCCAGAAAAAGCCAGGGAAGTCCCCAAATAGGAGTTCCATCACAGAGGGAAAAAGGAAAGAGTGGGAGGGGATCAAATTGACTCCAAGCCAAAGGCCAGGCGGAACAACTCTGTCTTACAGGCCCTGAGGAAAGAAATCAGATCCTCATGAGACAGAGCGTTCCACCAGGCCGGAGCCACCACTGAGAAGGCCCTGGCTCTGGTTGAGGCTAATATGGAGCTTAAGGTCCTCTGTGGGGCATACCGGGAGAGGCAGTCCCGTAGATACGAGGGTCATAATAATAATAATAATAATAATAATAATAATAATAATAATAATAATAATAATAATAATAATTATTATTATTATTATTATTATTATTATTATTATTTATGTATATCCCGCCCATCTGGCTGAACCTCCCCATGTGACGTCTGCTGAGCAGCAACAGTGGGAGGGGCTGTTTTGCCTTTCTCTTGGGCTTCCCGGAGTCGTCTAGCCAGCCAGCTGGGAAGCAGGATGGTGCAGTCAGCGGAAATTTGTGGCCTGGTCCAGGCGGAACCGCAGCTGGGTGAACGGGGAGATCTGCTACTGGGTGTGAGCATGTGCCTGGCTGTGTCTTAGGAGAAGTTTCATAGGCGCACGAGGGAGAAGGGGCGGGTGTATCAACCCGGGTTGGGCTGGAGGACCTCCCGAGGTCCCTTTCCGACTCCAGCTAAATTTTGGAGGGCAAGGCGGCTGCAGGTGGTGGGACTTACCTCGGAGGTGTCGTACAGGCCCTCCGTGGTCAGAACGAGCCCCAGGAAGATGCAGGCTCCCTTGAGGAAGGCGTACTGGAAACTCCCCAACATGATCAGCTTCAGTTTTCGCCTGCGGTTAAGAGAGAGGAGGAAGGAGGAGGAGAAGACGGGTGTTTGTGCCCAGGAAAGGCCCACGTCCTGGTCAAAGCTCAAGCAACCTTTCGCTGTGTTGGAAGAAGAGGCAAGGGGGATTCCTCCCTCTCCCAAAACCACCCACCCCGAAACAACACTGGGGAGAGGGCCGTGTGGCTCAGTGGGTAGAGCATATTTTGTGCTTTTTATATTGTCATTGTATGTTGCGGCGGGAGGACCAACAGCAGGTGGCGCCAGAGCCCAAGGGCACCCAGACTGGTTGCAAAGAAGGAGGCAGGCAGGGGTGGGGATCATGGCTGCTGGATCAAGGCAAAAGTCCCCATAGGTGGGACCTGGGAGCCTTCCACTCACTTGGTCATAGTGATGCGAGGGCAGCAGGGGCAGCAGCAGCAGCAGGGCCCCGTGCTGATCACCATCGGGGTGTCCTTCAAGGCCTTTAACACAGCCTCCGTGCCCCCAAAACCTTCCACCATGATCAGCATCAGCAGGTAGAAGCAGACGGCAAAGTACCTGGAAGAGGAACAGCGAAAGCCATGTTCATAATTGCATTTATTGCTCTGCTTATATTATTAGTCGCTTAAGAACAGAAAACAATTTTTTTAAATGGCAAAAGGTAAAGTAAAGGTAAAGGGACCCCTGACCATTAGGTCCAGTCGTGACCGACTCTGGGGTTGCGGTGCTCATCTCGCTTTACTGGCCGAGGGAGCCGGCGTACAGCTTCTGGGTCATGTGGCCAGAATGACTAAGCTGCTTCTGGCGAACCAGAGCAGGAAACGCCGTTTACCGTCCCGCTGGAGTGGTACCTATTTATGTACTTGCACTTTGACAAGCTTTCAAACTGCTAGGTTGGCAGGAGCAGGGACCGAGCAATGGGAGCTCACCCCGTCATGGGGATTCAAACTGCCGACCTTCTGAGCAGCAAGTCCTAGGCTCTGTGGTTTAACCCACAGCGCCACCCATGTCCCTAAAGGCAAAAGGTGGGGAACGGAAAAAGTTTGCGGGGTCAGTCTGGATGATACCCAGGGGTCCCCTTCCAAACCTGGGAACCTGTATTGGTGAGGTTAGAATGTACAAGGGGAAGCTTGCCAAACTAGTTCCTTTGTCAAGGTAACGGTTTTGGCAGCTAGTTAAATGCCACAAGCTGGCACAGCCAAAGAAGAGGCCCTGTGCCATAGAAGCGAATGGGTGGGCCTTGAAGGACACCTGCCTCACTTAGCTGCTACGCAGGAAGGAGAACAGCAGCCAGTGTTGTGTGTGATTGAGATGGAGGCCGGCTGGAAGCAGGAGACACAGAGAAACGCATGCTGTGTGCTAGACTTTGGGGCTTCTCCAGAAACCGAACAGAGAAGCAAGATCCGTTGGGGTGTTGATGCTGTGAGCCCCTGCATCGTACATATGTTGTTGTTGTTGTTGTTGCTTAGTCGTTTAGTCATGTCCGACCCTTCGTGACCCCCTGGACCAGAGCATGCCAGGCACTCCTGTCTTCCACTGCCTCCCGTAGTTTGGTCAAACTGGTAGCTTCAAGAACACTGTCCAACCATCTCGTCCTCTGTCGTCCCCTTCTCCTTGCGCCCTCCATCTTTCCCAGCATCAGGGTCTTTTCCAGGGAGTCTTCTCTTCTCATGAGGTGGCCAAAGTCTTGGCACCTCAGCTTCACGATCTGTCCTTCCGGTGAGCACTCAGGGCTGATTTCCTTCAGAATGGAGAGGTTTGATCTTCTTGCAGTCCATGGGACTCTCAAGAGTCTCCTCCAGCACCAGAATTCAAAAGCATCCATTCTTTGGCAATCAGCCTTCTTGATGGTCCAGCTCTCACTTCCATACATCACTACTGGGAAAACCAGAGCTTTAACTATACGGACCTTTGTTGGCAAGGTGATGTCTCTGCTTTTTAAGATGCTGTCTAGGTTTGTCATCACTTTTCTCCCGAGAAGCAGGCGTCTTTTAATTTCGTGGCTGCTGTCACCATCTGCAGTGATCATGGAGGTATATGTGGCAATAAAGGCATATATCCTAAGAGCAGCACAGTCTTCCTTCATTGCAAGGAAACGGAGACGCAGGTAAGTGCTGGGAACCCCTAGAGTCTCCCTCCCCTTGGAAATTGGGGCGTTACAAAACATTGCAATAAAACTCAATCCCAAAACGCATAGAACAGACACAGTGAAACAGCAAAAAAACACTTTCGGTGCAAACCGTGTCATCCAGCCAGTCATCGCAATCTGTCAGATGCCTGGGAGATGATGTAAAGTTTCAGCAAAGGATGTTAAGAACAGGGCTATTGTTCTGGCCTGTCACTATCTGGTGGAATTCAAATTTTGTCAAATTAAAATTTGGGTGGAATGGGAGGGTCTCGCCGGGGAGGTACTCACGCGCCAATGGCCATCTCCACCACATTCAGGGAGCGGGGAACCCAAAGCCCAAAGCAGCAGAACACCGAGATCACCTGGCAAAGAAAGGGAGGCAAGGCTGAGAATGCAAAAGGAGCAGCAGCAATTGGATCCAGACCCAAGGCGTCCAGTGGGGGCAGAATCCTGCTCTCACTGCCACCAAAGGGAAGCCCGGAAGCAGGACCTGAACACAACAGCAGCTGTTCCCTACTCATCGAATCATAAAAGTTGGCAGGGACCCCCAGGGGTCATCTAGTCCAACTCCCCCGCAATGCAGGAATCACAGCTGAAGGAATCCCTCACAGGTGGTCACCCAACCCCTGCTTAAAAAACCCCCAACCCAGGAGAGTCTGCCATCTTCCTTTTTAAAAAAAATAATCTTTATTATTTTAAATTACACACATATACAAAGGATTTACAATCTCATACTATAAAAAGAAAATTAAATAAAAAAGAATTAAGAAAAAAGAAAGGAAGAAAATACAGAAAAAAGAAAGAAGAAAAAGCAGATTTACGTGCATAAAAAAACCTTAATCTTCCTAATTAATACTTAAATAAACACTTAAATAAAAAAGACTTCTGACAAAACGAGTCTTCCAATCATTCTCATTGTACTGTTTATACTGCCGTTTTTTTCGCAAAGTTTTATATTCTTTAATATTGTTCCCGTCTACTCCACAAACGGTATTTGATGTGTTTACAAGTATCACTCAAGTTCTGCTAATACGGTGTGGTTGGTACAATACGATCTTATATAATCCTATATAAGATATAAGAGTCTGCCATCTTCCAAGGCGCTACTAATTTTGGTCCATGATCTCCCCAGCCCAGGATCGTCCTGGCCGCAGTTACTGCTCTGTGTACTAAATGCATTTGCCTGGCTGACACCAAGGGAAGCCCCAGGGATCGTCATTGCAGTAGTCTAGAGAGGGGGTTCCCAGAGACAGGGAACCGAGGGACGGGCACTTACGGTGGGCGCAGAGCTGCTCCAGATGAGGGTTTTCATCTTGACGAAGCAGCGGACCTTTCTAGAGAGATAGAGGGCGTCTTCCACGAAGATGATGACTGACAGAAGCGTGAGGAAAGTCGCCATGCCAGTGATGGCAAGGTCCACGAGGTTCAGCTCTGCAAGGAACAGTGAGCCAATGTTTGTGGGAGCTCTTCAGAAACGTCTCTAGGTAGAGCACGAGACTCACGAGTCACGGGTTCGAACATCACGTTGAGCAAAAGCGTCCTACATTGCAGGGGGTTGGAGTAGATCAGCCTTTCTCCACCTGTGGGTCGCCAGATGTTGTTGAACTACAACTCCCATCACCCCTAGCTAGCAATGCCAGTGAGAGCTGGACCATCCAGAAGGCTGATCGCTGAAGAATTGATGCTTTTGAGTTATGGTGCTGGAGGAGACTCTTGAGAGTCCCATGGACTGCAAGAAGATCCAACCTCTCCATTCTGAAGGAAATCAGCCCTGAGTGCTCACTGGAAGGACAGATCCTGAAGCTGAGGCTCCAAGACTTTGGCCACCTCATGAGAAGAGAAGGCTCCCTGGAAAAGACCCTGATGTTGGGAAAGATGGAGGGCACAAGGAGAAGGGGACGACAGAGGACGAGATGGTTGGACAGTGTTCTCGAAGCTACCAGCATGAGTCTGACCAAACTGAGGGAGGCAGTGGAAGACAGGAGTGCCTGGCGTGCTCTGGTCCAGGGGGTCACGAAGAGTCGGACATGACTAAATGACTAAACAACAACAGCAAGGCCAGAGCTCAGGGATGATGGAAGTTGTAGTCCAACAACATCTGGGGACCCACAGGTTGAGAACGGCTGGATTAGATGACACCCGTGGTCCCTTCCAGTTCTGTAGTTTTAACTGGGGGCTGCTGCTCAAATGCATTCCCCTTGCCAACCCCTCCTCCCACTTTGCCCTTCCCTGCACCGGACCACCCCCTTTCCATTCTAGCCACCCTCTCACCCATCTCCACAAGCCCCTCCCTTCTGACCCCCAAGCCCCACCCATCAGCTCCACCCATTAGCTTGTTAAACCGGCTCTGTGAAGCCCCTCTCTGCTCTGTTAAAATTCTGGGCAAGGGGAGGCACCGTGCAAAGAGCCCCCTCCTTCTGATGGAGATGTGTTTTACAGAGGGAAGGGCTTGCTAAAACTCCCCCAAACTCTGTCCCACAGACCATCTGGGCCAGCTGCAAGTTCCTCACATTGCACAAACTGCACAGCGTGACGACATCGTACATTTTTATTTATATAGGAGGAAATCAGCCCCCAGCTGTCCTGGTCCTTGTGAATAGGCATACACCTGCAATGCAGTCCTTCCAGGATATTTAGCTGAGATTCCTGCCTTGCAGGGGGTTGGACTAGATGACCCCTGGGGTCATAGAATCATAGAATCCTAGAATCATAGAGTTGGAAGAGACCACAAGGGCCATCGAGTCCAACCCCCTGCCAAGCAGGAAACACCATCAGAGCACTCCTGACATATGGTTGTCAAGCCTCTGCTTAAAGACCTCCAAAGTAGGAGACTCCACCACACTCCTTGGCAGCAAATTCCACTGTCAAACAGCTCTTACTGTCAGGAAGTTCTTCCTTTCTTGTAGAATCTTCTTTCTTGTAGTTTGGATCCATTGCTCCGTGTCCGCTTCTCTGGAGCAGCAGAAAACAACCTTTCTCCCTCCTCTATGTGACATCCTTTTATATATTTGAACATGGCTATCATATCACCCCTTAACCTCCTCTTCTCCAGGCTAAGAGGGTCCCTTCCATCTCTACAATTCTATGATTGTCACCTCCGCCGTAGTAAAATCCCCCCCCCTCAATTGCAGTCACTTGCCATTTACAGGTTTCTTTCTGCAAATATCCCCCGCCTCTGGCCTATTAGGTAGTAGACCATGGGTAGGCAAACTAAGGCCCGGGGGCCGGATCCGGCCCAATCAACTTCTCAATCCGGCCCTATGACGGTCCGGGAATCGGTGTGTTTTTACATGAGTAGAATGTGTGCTTTTATTTAAAATGCATCTCTGGGCTATTTGTGGGGCATGGGAATTCATTCATCCCCCCCCCCCCCCAAAAAAAAATATAGTCTGGCCCCGCATAAGGTCTGAGGGACAATGGACCGGCCCCCTGCTGAAAACGTTTGCTGAACCCTGTAATAGATCCTTCCTGACACCATAATTCTTTCCAGAGTTGGGTCCTGGGAGGATCAGGACTGAACCATGGAGAAGTCTGGGGAGCCCACCTCGCCCTGGCCCTGTGGCCTGATCCTCTGACGGGAAAGGGGGGCATTGGTGGGGCAACTGGGGGTGGCACGGACTGCGGGTTAAGTTCCGGTCATGTCCAGTTAAGACAGAGTTCAGTGACCTCAGGCCGTGTGCCAAATGCAACCCTGCAAGCTTCTCTGTCTGTCTGTCCACATGCTTCCCAGTCTCCACCCCCTCCCAGGCCAGATCAAAGAGGTGCGAGCATCTCTAGGAGCCTCTGACCTTAGGGAAGTGTGAGTGACACCTGTCGCTCTTCTTTGTCTCTGGCTCCACCCACTTCATGCGGTCCCCAGAAAATCGTCCAAGGGTCCAAGTGGCAAAAGGGCCCCCTCTGACCATCTGAGCTTCTAGGGATGCTCTCTGGCTTTGCGGGTAAAGAAGTTGACTCTTTGACAGACCTGAACCACACCATTGCTCCATCTACCTCAATATTGTCTGCACTGGCTGGCAGTGTCTTTCCCAGGTGTCAGCCAAGGGAGTCTTTCCCAGCCTATCTGGAGATGACAAAAATTGAAACTGGGAGATGCTTCTCCACTAAGCTACAACCTTAGCCTTAAAAACAGAACAAGATTGCAGTCCTCATTGTTCTGACCTCCCTTATACCAAGTCAGACCATTGGGTCCAACTAACTCAGTACTGTCTACACTGACTGCCAGCAGCTCTCCAATATTTCAGCCCTGGGACCTTCTGCATGCAACTCAGGTGGTCTGCCACTCGCCTCCTCTGCAACCCTGCAATTTCAGGTCCTCTGACGCCACAAGGAGGCAGGTGGCTCTCCTCCGCAGGATTCTGCAAGACACTTTGCCGCAAAGCAAAGGGAGCCAACGTTTCCTTCTCTCCTTCATAGCTTCAAACCCCTCCAGCTTTGCCAACTTACGCTGCAGCAGCTGCAGGGCGGTCGGTGGGTGGGAGAAGCAGGCGACCGGGATGCTGAAATTGTGGATCAGGAGGTGGATCAGTTCAGGGGCAAACCTGTGATGGAGATGAAAGAACCCCCCTCTTGCTGTGAGATAATAATAATAATAATAATAATAATAATAATAATAATAATAATAATAATAATTTATACCCCGCCCATCTGGCTGAGTTTCCCCAGCCACTCTGGGCGGCTCCCAATCAAGTATTAAAAACAATACAGCGTTAAATATTAAAAACTTCCCTGAACAGGGCTGCCTTCAGATGTCTTTTAAAGATAGGATAGCTACTTATTTCCTTCACATGTGAAGGCATTCCACAGGGCGGGTGCCACTACCGAGAAGGCCCTCTGCCTGGTTCCCTGTAACCTCACTTCTCGCAATGAGGGAACCGCATTAAGGGACTTTGAAAACTCTGCTCCTCTCCAACAAGTCCCAGAGCAGCACTGAGATGCTTTCGCCAAGTAACGTTCAGAGGCTGGTTCATTAACAATAATAATTTATTATTTATACCCCGCCCATCTGGCTGGGCTTCCCCAGCCACTCTGGGCGGCTTCCAACAAAATGTTAAAATACAGTAATCCATCAAACTTTAAAAGCTTCCCACCCGCTAGATTGTGTCCAAAAAGCAAAAACAAAAAAGTGATATTATCATTTTATGCACTCTGTGCATGCACGCCATTGCTCTTGCTTTATTATTCAAGTAGCGTGAATGAGTGGAGAAGGAAAGTTGCATGCTGGGTGTCATTGGGAAAGGAAATGAAAGCAAAACTGCCAATAACATAGCACTGATATACAAACTATGGTGGGATACAGATCATTTGGAATACTGTGCACAGTTCTGGTTGCCTCACCCCAAAAAGGATATTATAGGGTTGGAAAAGGTTCAGAAAAGGGCCACCAAAATAATCAGAGGAATGAGGGAATTCCCCACGCACCATTTTGGACTTTTCAGTTTTGAGAAATGTCAGGAACAGGTGAATAATTGGGTGCCCTCTTCCCACCTTGGATCAAATCTATGCTTCCAGGTGCCATAAGAAAGCTGCAGAGATAGTGCAGGATAGTTCCCCCCCCCCCCCCCTGGAAATGATCTCTTTCAGCTTCTTCCTTCTGGAAGAAGGTACAGAGTTATAAAGACTAGGACTAGTCGCCTGAGAAACAGTTTCTACGCAAATGCAATTCTGGTTCTAAACGCAGCATAAGGGGTCTCTATATAGTATAGTGTATTTTAAAATGGGGTTTCAGAGTTTTTAGGGTTTTTTGAATGTTTTATGTAGTTTTGTAGTAGTTTTATGTAGTTTTTCAATTTCATTGTTCTGCATGGGACAATGACAATAAAGATATCGTACATCGTATATCGTATATACATGATAGAAGTTTATGAAATGATGCCTGACATACAGAAAATGGGTAGAGAATTTTTTTTTTCTCCCTCTCTCATAATACTAGATGTTGTGGACATCCAAGGACACTGAATGTTGGAAGATTCAGGACAGATAAAATGAAGTCCTTCTTCATGCAGCATAGAGTTAAACTATGGAACTCACTGCCACAGGAGGCAGTGAGGGCCACCAACCTTGACATGAGCCACAAACTTGGCATGAGCCAACAAACTTGACATGAGCCAACAGTGTGACGCGACAGCTAAAAAAGCCAATGCAATTCTGGGCTGCATCAATAGGAGTATAGCATCTAGATCAAGGGAAGTAATAGTGCCACTGTATTCTGCTCTGGTCAGACCTCACTTGGAGTACTGTGTCCAGTTCTGGGCACCACAGTTCAAGAAGGACACTGACAAACTGGAACGTGTCCAGAGGAGGGCAACCAAAATGGTCAAAGGCCTGGAAACGATGCCTTATGAGGAACGGCTAAGGGAGCTGGGCATGTTTAGCCTGGAGAAGAGGAGGTTAAGGGGTGATATGATAGCCATGTTCAAATATATAAAAGGATGTCACATAGAGGAGGGAGAAAGGTTGTTTTCTGCTGCTCCAGAGAAGCGGACACGGAGCAATGGATCCAAACTACAAGAAAGAAGATTCCACCTAAACATTAGGAAGAACTTCCTGACAGTAAGAGCTGTTGGACAGTGGAATTTGCTGCCAAGGAGTGTGGTGGAGTCTCCTCTTTTAGAGGTCTTTAAGCAGAGGCTTGACAACCATATGTCAGGAGTGCTCTGGTGGTGTTTCCTGCTTGGCAGGGGGTTGGACTCGATGGCCCTTGTGGTCTCTTCCAACTCTAGGATTCTAGGATTCTATGATTCTATGGCTTTAAGGGAGGATTAGATGAATTTATGGAGGGGGGGTTATTGGGGGCTACTAGGCAGGACAGCCCTGCTCTGCCTCTGCAGTTGGGACCGCTTTAAACAGAGGGACAAAAATTACAGGCACACTGGTGTACTTTTCATTCTGAGATCAGTAACCTTCCCTGATTCAATTTGTCATGATTTATCTCGTACTTCTTTCAGCATCTCGGAGAGATCACAAGGTTTCAGACACAGAGGAAACTATCCTTGAAAATATTTAACTGATGAGCTGACCAACATTTTGTCAGAGACAGATGATTCATGGGCTACAAATCAGGTTGCTGGTTGACAGACCTAGCAGATGCTGTCTGCGTCCAAGGAACAGGTTCTGGGGCCAAGCCTGTGTAGAGACCCCTCTCAAATGAGACCTCCCTTGCCCCCATTCTTGAGCAATGCACCTCAAAACTCCAGGCATCATCATGGATGGAATACCCATACCCTCCAATATTTTTCTGATAAAATAGGGACGTCCTGTGTAATAATAATAATAATAATAGTACTCCACTCATCTGACTGGATTACCCCAGCTTTTCTGGGCAGCTTCCAGCAAATTTAAAAACATAATAAAACACTGAACATTAAAAAAATTCTTCCCTATACAGGGTTGCCTGCAAGTGTCTTTTAAAGGTTGTATAGTTCCTTATCTCCTTAGCTTGGGGGGTCGCATAACTCCATACCCTCCAACATTTCTCTGATGAAAACAGAGATGTCCTAAGGAAAAGCGGGACTTTCCTGGATCAAATCGGCTTCTGTAAATGCAGGACTGGCACTGGAAAAAAGGGACACATGGAGGGTCTGGAACCCAAAAGCGGCTCCACCAAGAACAAGGTCCCTGATTGCTTACCGTGGGTCTTCCACGAGGTCCAACGACTCCATGGTTCCTTCCATATGGGCAGCTTCCTCCGGGGGTCCTGTCAATCCTGGATCAGGCAAGCAGCCGACTCCTTCTGATCCCAAGCCCCAGCATAGCCTCTCCTGCGGCTGTGTTTGCAAAGCGAGGTCAGAGTCCCGCTGCTCAAGGCTGCTTTTGGACTGACTCACATCCCTCTCTTCTCCGGTTCTTCCCTGGCATTTGTACGCCAGCAAGTTCATTGACAGAGAGGCCGCGGCACCAGCAAACATGCCACTCCGGGGTTAATGACCCAGGAAGGGGCAGCGGCAAGCGAAAGGCTTGTCCAACGTCACACAGGCAATGTGCCAAGGAAACCACATTTCCATAGGACATCTCTCTCTCTCTCTCTCTTTTTCTCTGCCAGCCTTTGATTCCCAGTCT
Source organism: Podarcis liolepis (assembly GCF_965112155.1). Taxonomy (NCBI): domain Eukaryota; kingdom Metazoa; phylum Chordata; class Lepidosauria; order Squamata; family Lacertidae; genus Podarcis; species Podarcis liolepis. The sequence goes on along the minus strand of NC_139556.1, from coordinate 100,533,919 downwards.
CGTGTCCTTATTAAAAACCAGGTGCTGAGTCAAACCTTGGGCAGGACAAGGAATAAAGGGCTTCTTCATGCAGCGAATAGTTAGACTACAATAGTAATAATAATGTTGTTGTTGTTGTTTAGTCGTTTAGTCGTGTCCGACTCTTCATGACCCCATGGACCAGAGCACGCCAGGCACTCCTGTCTTCCACTGCCTCCCGCAGTTTGCTCAAACTCATGCTGGTAGCTTTGAGAACACTGTCCCACCATCTCGTCCTCTGTTGTTCCCTTCTCCTTGTGCCCTCCATCTTTCCCAACATCAGGGTCTTTTCCAGGGAGTCTTCTCTTCTCATGAGGTGGCCAAATTATTGGAGCCTCAGCTTCACAATCTGTCCTTCCAGTGAGCACTCAGGGCTGATTTCCTTAAGAATGGAGAGGTTTGATCTTCTTGCAGTCCATGGGACTCTCAAGAGTCTCCTCCAGCACCAGAATTCAAAAGCATCAATTCTTCGGCAATCAGCCTTCTTTGTGATCCAGCTCTCACTTCCATACATCACCACTGGGAAAACCATAGCTTTAACTATACAGGCCTTTGTTGGCAAGGTGATGTCTCTGCTTTTTAAGATGCTGTAATAATAAATTTTATTTATACCCCGCCCTCCCCAGCCGAGCAGGCTAACAACAGTAAAAATTACAGTAAAAACATAATGGGGGGGGGGGCAATTTAAAATACAGGTTTAAAATGCAATTTAAAATGCAAGCTCATTTTTAAAGTAGCCCATAAATCAAGGCCATAAGGAGAGGGAAAACATAAGGGTCAGACTGCGTCCAAGCCGAAGGCCAGACGGAACAGCTCCATCTTGCAGGCCCTGCGGAAAGATGTCAAGTCCCACAAGGCCCTAGTCTCTTGTGACAGAGCATTCCACCAAGTCGGGGCCACTACTGAAAAGGCCCTGGCCCTAGTTGAGACCAATCTAACTACTTTGCGACTTGGGACCTCCAAAGTGTTGTCATTTGTGGACCTTAAGGTCCTCCGCGGGGCATACCAGGAGAGGCGGTCCCGTAGGTACGAGGGTCCTAGGCCGCACAGGGCTTTAAAGGTCAAAACCAGCACCTTAAACCTGACCCTGTACTCCACCAGGAGCCAGTGCAGCTGGTATAGCACTGGATGAATGTGATCCTGAGGCAAGCATAGACAGTTTACTTGGATGGCTTTAAAAGAGGATTAGCCAAATTCATGGAGGGGAGGGCTATCAATGGTGACTAGCCAGGACGGCTGTGCTGTGCCTACAGCCAGAGGCAGTGATGCTTCTGAATGCCTGTTGCTAGAAACCACAGGAGCTGAGATTGCTCAGCTCCAGCTTCCCAGTTCCCCAGTATTCAGCCCCTGAGAGAACAGGATGCTGGACTAGATGGGCCATTGGCCTGATCCTGCAGGCTCTTTGTACGTTCTTATTTCAATCTTGCCAAAATATTCTGTTCTGTTCTCCTTGCCATATCTCAGCTAGCCAATAACGTCTACCTCTCTTTAAAATCGGAACCAGTGAAGGCGGTGAAGGTCCTGTGTGAGTGCCTGGAGGCGGTTGGAGGTTGGATGGCGGCTAATGGATTGAAGTTGAATTCTGACAAGACAGAAGTACTGTTTTGGGGGGACAGGAGATGGGCGGGTGTGGGGGACTCCCCGGTCCTGAATAGGGTAACTGTGCCCCTGAAGGACCAGGTGCGCAGCCTTGGAGTCATTTTGGACTCACAGCTGTCCATAGAGGCGCAGGTCAATTCTGTGTCCAGGGCGGCTGTCCACCAGCTGCATCTGGTACGCAGGATGAGACCCTCCCTGCCCGCTGTCTGTCTCGCCAGAGTGGTGCATGCTCTGGTTATCTCCCGCTTGGACTACTGCAATGCGCTGTATGTGGGGCTACCTTTGAAGGTGACCCAGAAACTACAACTAATCCAGAATGCAGCAGCTAGACTGGTGACTGGGAGCAGCCGCCAAGACCATATAACACTGGTCCTGAAAGACCTACACTGGCTCCCAGTATGTTTCCAAGCACAATTCAAAGTGCTGGTGTTGATCTTTAAAGCCCTAAACGGCGTCGGTCCAGTATATCTGAAGGAGCATCTCCACCCCCATCATTCTACCCGAACACTGAGGTCCAGCGCTGAGGGCCTTCTGCCAGTTCACTAGCTGCGAGAAGCTAAGTTACAGGGAACCAGACAGAGGGCCTTCTCGGTAGTGGCACCCGCCCCGTGGAACGCCCTCCCACCAGATGTCAAAGAGATAAACAACTACCAGACTTTTAGAAGACATCTGAAGGCAGCCCTGTTTAGGGAAGCTTTTAATGTTTGAGGCATTACTGTATTTTAACATTGTGTTGGAAGCCGCCCAGAGTAGCTGGGGAAACCCAGCCAGGTGGGCGGGGTATAAATAATAAATTATTATTATTATTATTATTATTATTATTATTATTATTATTGCCAAGGTGCTGAATTTGAGGGCTTCCTATTGCACTCTGCCACTGAGCTATGGAAGCTCCTTTGTCAATTGCCATAACTCATTCTGGCTTCGAAGACCTGATCCTCCTCTACTGCCTTCCTTTCCCTTCTCCTCCCCTTCTCCCTGTGTGTCTTAGTAATTTGTAAGCTTGGTGGCAGAACCGCCCCCGTCCCACTCACCCACCCGGTTTTTATTGATGTGTGCTGCTTCAAGAGCCAATAATTGTATTTTATGGTTTGCATTGAAATTGTTTGATTGCTATAAGGAAACGACTCCAAGGTCACTTGTAGCAGAAAGCTATTTGGAAATCCGGGACTCTGCAAGACAAAGTGAGAAGCAGTGATGCCTTTCGTGAAGGTCCCGGCATTTTGGTGGCAATTGGAGGCTCTGCCTTTATGGGGAACCCGCAAGCAGGATCTGGGCACAAGAGCAAGCGAGTCCCACAGTTGATGAGCTAGCCATTGGGGGCCGAGCGGGCCTGGCAGGTTCAATGGCAAACTGACAAAGCACCCCCCACCCAAAGTCAACCCCTAAGGGAAATGCTTTTGGAGAAGCAATGACTGATATGTGTCAGGCTTCCGGGAATGCAGTCCCTCCCATGGTGTCCCTCCGCCTCTCCTATTACACGTCTTCTCTATGTTGGCTGATCTGTGCCTTCTGCCTCTGAGCTTTCTGTTCTCCTCCTTTCCATGCCCACCGGGTTCTGGGAGAAGAGGGGTCTAGGATGCTTTCTAAAGACACAGAGTCTGTCAGCTGTCTCTCCCCTGGCGCTTCTTCCTCCTGCTCCTCTCCCAATATTTCCCAGCCTCTGATCTATGACCTTCTGCAAACCACTGTTGTAAATCTTTACTGTCTCCCTCTTCTCTAGGTAAAGGGACCCCTGGCCATTAAGTCCAGTTGTGACTGTCAGTATCTCAGCTCACAGTCAGAGGTAAACTGGCCTTCCCCGGGCAATTGAGTGAGATACTTGTTTACCTTCCGTCTGCTACTCCCGGCAGGCTAGGTCATAAACCGGCGATTCTCCTCCCTTAGACGTGAGGAGAACACACCCTCTGCTTCTCTCTCCTTGCTTTCCCCCCAGGGAGGGGAAATGAGACAGACAGGAGTCCTATTTACATGTTTTATTCCTGTCATTCAGCAGTACATAGAAACGTGACTGCACCCTTCAGACTCCATCAGAAGAGTCACAACTCCTCCCCTGTACTTCCAGCATAGTTCAGATGACACACTGAGCTAACATCCGGTGCTCAGTACAGAGAATAGACTCCTCCTTTTTGCCAACAGTACAGTTGCAAACCACAACATCCTGTTTTGCATTCCAGCCATCTGGAGCTGGCTTTTGCATTGCTGCTTTTATCCAACAGTGACTGACTCTAGGGTTGCGGCGCTCATCTGACTTTACTGGCTGAGGGAGCCGGCGTACAGCTTCCAGGTCATGTGGCCAGCATGACTAAGCCGCTTCTGGCAAACCTGAGCAAGTGCACGGAAGCACCATTTACCTTTCCGCCGGAGCGGTACCTATTTATCTACTTGCACTTTGACGTGCTTTCAAACTGTTAGGTTGGCAGGAGCAGGGACCGAGCAATGGGAGCTCACCCCATCGCGGAGATTCGAACCGCCGACCTTCTGATCGGCAAGTCCTAGGCTCTGTGGTTTAACCCACAGCGCCACTCGCGTCCCTTTTTCCCTCTTCTCTAGGAACTGCTTTATTTGTAATGAATAAATGTAACCCCACCCCCTAAAGGTGGTCTTAGGGTGAGTCTTGTATGGAGCGCTCCCATAAGCCACCTGAGTGGCAGGTGTCAGCTCCCAGCATCCTTTGCACCATGGGCCCATTAATGGACTTCTTCCGCCACCATGGCGACGTTCCACAACAGAGGAGACCCCCCGCTTATGTCCTCGATCCCTTTGCCGCATCACAACATCGCCCTGGCAACAGACCAAAGGGGGTTCCATCCAGCTTGGGCCCAGCGACTGCTCCAACAGCTTTCCCTGGCTCTTCCCCTCGAGACATGGGGTTTGCCCAAGATGGATGCCAATCTCTCACTTCCAGCATCTTTGCTTCCTTCCACTTCAGCACCCTGATGGGTCTCAGCTGCCTCTTCTTTACTTTCCCGTAAGTATGAAGGCGGATCCAGGATGTCCGAGTCAAGGAGCAGCCGTTGGCAATTCCGCTCAGCTGGCCATTTTGAACTGAATGATCCCGTCTTAGGGTAGGGCAGCAGAGGTAAGAGGTTTGCTGGATCAGACCCAAAGGGTCAGCGGGTCTCACTAGATCCCAACAAATGGTCTAGATCCCAACAAATGGAGCAGCAGAATACAAGCTTCCTCCATCTTCCATGGGGCAGCCCTTTAGGGGTCGGCAAAAGTTTTTAGCCACGGGCCGGTCCACTGTCCCTCAGACCATGTGGCAGGCCAGAGAAGCAGCACCGGGGGTGGGGAGCTGGAAGAAGAGGCGAGGGAGGCAAGTAGTCCCCCCCCCCAGCCGCTGTACTTACCTTCACAGGGGCTGCCACCACCACCGCTACTTCTCGTGGGTTGGCAGAGCAAGGTTGTCCGCTCCACTCTCTGGCCCACAGGAGCACCAAGGCGACGGCGGCAGAGGGAAGATGAGCAACGCGAAAGGGCTGACTCCGGAGGAGAGGGGCTGCTTAAAATGGCGCTCAGCCAGCTCAGCCCAGCCCCCTTCCTCCTCTAGGCAGGGCGGGGAGAAGCCAGGAGGAGGGAGGGAAGGAGGAGGCAACGCCACAGGGTGTGCGAGGGAGGGGGGAATGGAATGGTGCAGGGGGGGAAATGGCGCAGCCCAAATGAACCGAATCCCCACGCCAATCCACGGACAGTTCGTGGGCCAGATCCTGAAGGCAACTGGGCCTGATCTGGCCCGCGGCCCTTAGTTTGCTGACCCCTGCTTTAGATATTTGAAGATGGCTATCCTATCATCTCTCAGTCTCCTCCAGGCTAAACATGCCAAACTCCCTCAACCGTTCCTCATAAGGCTTGGCTTCCAAATCCTTGATCATCTTGGTTGTCCTCCTCTGCATGCATTCCAGCTTGCCAATACAGTGGTACCTCGGGTTAAGAACTTAATTCATTCTGGAGGTCCATTCTTAACCTGAAACTGTTCTTAGCCTGAAACTGTTCTTTAGCTAATGGGGCCTCCCGCTGCCGCATTGCCACTGCCGTGCAATTTCTGTTCTCATCCTGAAGCAAAGTTCTTAACCCGAGGTACTATTTCTGGGTTAGCGGAGTCTGTAACCTGAAGTGTCTGTAACCTGAAGTGTATGTAACCCGAGGTACCACTGTATCTAAAAGGCTGTCACATGGAAGATGGAATGAGTTTCCTTTCTCCTGGAGGGTAGAACCCGAACCAATGGTTTTGAGTTATGAGAAAGAAGATTATGACTTGACATCAGGAGGAACGTTCGGACAGTGAGAGCTGTTTGACAGTGGAACGGTCTCCCTCGGACGGTGGTGGACTCTCCTTCCTTGGAGGTTTCTAAGCAGAGGTTGGATGGCCGTCTGTCATGGATGCTTGAGCCGAGATTCTTGCATTCCAGGAAGTTGGAGGAGATAAGCCGCAGAGTCCCTTCCCATTCTATGATTCTTAAACTGTGGTGGGCACAGGACCTTTTTCTTCCAAGGTTAGTTTCTTCTGTGGGCCAAAGCCAAGGTCTCACCCCAGCCTCCACCTGCTTCCTCCACAGGTGCAGCTGGCTGGCCCTCCATGTGTCCTGGGCCTTCCCCGCCATCTCCGGCCTCCTCTTCATCCCAACCATTATCTACTTCCTCCTCACCAGTTTCACAGACACTGGAATCCTCCACAAAGGTTAGTGTGAAGGGGCTGCCTTTCCACCCTGTCGCCCTACAACCAAGCTGTAAGATCTGGACTCTCTCCATGCAGACTGAAGGTGTAAACAGGTGAATAAACCATATTTCTTAAGGCTACGACAGTCTCCGCTGTGCCTCAACCCTCCAAAGGAACACAGGCCTGGCATGAGCGCCCTAGAACCCCTTGGAATCTTGCAGAGAGTGAGGGTGGCACCCAACCTTTGTAACACTGTTTCTAAAAATGGAGGACTTTGGATCAAAGATTGTCAAGTGAATCGGAGAATTATACATCGGTACCTTGGTTCTCAAACTTAATCTGTTCCGGGAGTCCGTTCCAAAACCAAAGCGTTCCAAAACCAAGGTGCGCTTTCCCATAGAAAGTAATGCAAAATGGATTAATCTGTTCCAGACTTTTAAAAACCACCCCCTAAAACAGCAATTTAACATGGATTTTACTATCTAACGAGACCACTGATCCAAAAAATGAAAGCAACAAACAATGTACTGCAGTCACTCATTCAATCCATCAGTAGCTCAACTGGGTTCCACACAGCCACAAAAACAAAACAAAAAGATCCACGAAAACAAAAACGCAAGATAAATAGCAAAAACAGACAGACCTCAGCGTAACACTCAAAACGGAACACTCAAATCGGCACACGTTCGACTTCTGAAAAAAGGTCGCAAACCGGAACACTTACTTCTGGGTTTGCAGCGTTTGGGTTCCAATTTGTTTGAGTACCAAGGCGTTTGAGAACCAAGGTACCACTGTAGCTCCATTAGGAAAATGGGGGAGTCTCCTAACAGCTCCCAGAATCCTCTGGGGGAAGCCATGACTGTTTAAAGTGGCATCACGGCGCTTTAAGTGTGTCTTCTTCTTCTTCTTCTTCTTCTTCTTCTTCTTCTTCTTCTTCTTCTTCCTCCTCCTCCTCTTCTTCAGCGATCCCTTGTAGCCGAGTAAGGTTGTCTTCCATAAACACGGTTTTAACAATGAGTCTGTAAGTGACTGTGGAGGCCAATTCTGGATCCACACGTCCTTCCACAGTGGGGACATAGGTTTCCAGACGGGAGTTGATCACAGTGAGGGTTTGCCAAGCATGTCTTCCTCTTAGCACGTTTCTCCCTTGCGTCCTGAGTTCGAGTGTCTTCAAAGCCCACGACACCTTTGGTCAAGGCTGTTCTCCAACTGAAGGCCAGTGTTTCCCAGCTGTCAGTGTTTATTCTACATTTCTAAAAAATTGCCTTGAGACAGTCTTTAAACCTCTTTTGTTGACCACCAGCATTACACTTTCCATTTTAAAGTTCGGAATAGAGTAGTCTTTAAATGTGTGATGTCCACATGGCCTGACTCTGAAGCCGCCTTCTCCCTTCTCTGCTTCCTTCCACGGCCAGGCATTGAAGAAGAGCTGGTGAACCAGGCCTTCACCATGAAAGACCTCAACCAGCACTGGTGCAACAAATGCCAGCTCTACTGCCTGCAGCACACCTTCCACTGCTCCTGGTGCAACACCTGTGTGGAGGTAAAGAACGACAGCGGCCCCTAGGGGCAGAGGAGAGGAGGAGGAGCTTGACTCGGTTCGCATTTAAAGTAAAACCTGTCACCTAGTTTGCACTTTCTGGAGCACGGTGCAAATGCAGCCACGATTCAAAATTTGGCATGTCTCAGAATTTTGCAGTGCAGTTCTCTGGTCAAGCTCTGTGTGCAACAATGCATATATTGCTGCAAGGTGTGCAGATAACATGCAAAAAGGCAATATATTGGGGGATATTACTTGCAAAAATACAGTGGTGCCTCACAAGACGAAAAGAATCCGTTCTGTGATTCTCTTCGTCTAGCGGTTTTTTCGTCTTGCGAAGCAAGCCCATTCACGGATTAGCGGATTAGCGCTATTAGCGGCTTATCGGATCAGCTGATAAGCGGCTTAGCGGCTTAGAAAAAGGGGGGGAAGGGGGGGAAACCCGCAGGAACTCGCATTACATTTTCGTCTTGCGAAGCAAGCCCATAGGAGATTTGTTTTGCGACGCACCTCCAAAACGGAAAGCTCTTTCGTCTAGCAAGTTTTCCGTCTTGCGAGGCATTCGTCTTGCGGGGCACCACTGTATGTATGTTAGTGAAAAATGCATACAGGAAAAGTGTTTTGCACCTGGGGTGCAAAATGCGGCTGTGCTGGACAGAAGGCTCCTGAGCTGGACAGAAGCTCCGCGTCCTAACTCTCCAGCCCCACCTGCAGGAATTCTTTTATTTTATTTTATTCATTTTTCTTTTTCATTCATTACACACATCTCATATTCCTAATATTTGCTATGCATTCCTTCCTCCCTCCCCTCCTAGGCTTCCCCCAACTTCCGCTTCTGGATTGTTTCTCCTTTCACCCATTTTGCTGCCTCCTAAAAGGAAAAAAAATACAAATAACGTATTTATACAATAACATCAAACCTAAAAACATAAAAACAACAGTGAATACACCATATTATTTCTCTATCTACACATTTTCTAATACTAATAATGTGGATGTTCATTTAAATCCTACCATCAAGTCTATAGACTTTCTTTGTTTCTGCAAGTTTAATATAAATGGTTCCCATTCTTTTTCAAAGTCTCTGTTGTCTTTTTCTCTTAATCTGTCTGTCATTTTTGCCAGTTCTGCATAGTTCATCAGCTTCTCTTGCCATTGTTCTTTAGTTGGTATTTCTCCAGTCTTCCAGTTTTGTGCAATCAACATTCTCGCTGCTGTAGTGGCATACATGAATATAGTCCTTGTTATGTACTGAAGTTCTCACCCTGGGCCAGCAGGGGGATACTGTAGATAGTTTTCACTCAGGTCCACATATGCAAATAAGGGATTGAAAGTGACATTCAGTGATTGGATAGTTACAGAAAGTGGTTACAGTTGCGTTGTAGTGGAGCTCTATATAAGCAGGCTGGCTGAACCCTTCAGTTCAGTTCTGTTCTGGCCTGTGAATAAACAAGAGCTGTTTGAAGACTCACTGTGTTGTCTGATATATTCACCCACAACTCAACAGTCCTCTTTTCTTTCGGTATAAAGTAAAGGTAAAGGTACCTTTAAAGGTGTTACTCAGAAGGGTGGTGGGAATGGGAGATAGGCAGATAGCTGGGAGAGCCTGTTGACGACTCTTAACGACTGTAATAGGTCTTACAGGAAAAGGCAAGGGGTGAGAAGGTGAAAAACCTGGGCTGAACAGAGACATTGGATTCTTATCTCACTATACATGACTATACCATTTCTCACCTTCTCACCCCTTGCCTTTTCCTGTAAGACCTATTACAGTCGTTAAGAGTCGTCAACAGGCTCTCCCAGCTATCTGCCTATCTCCCATTCCCACCACCCTTCTGAGTAACACCCCTCCCCACCTTCTCACTATATAGAAGGATCTGGCAACTTCTGTTTCAGTGTATCTGAAGAAGTGTGCATGCACACGAAAGCTCATACCAAGAACTAACTTAGTTGGTCTTTAAGGTGCTACTGGAAGGAATTTTTTTATTTTGACTAATAAAAAGGTTTCTGGTTTTTTTTTACAAAAGTTATTTTCAACATTTTCTTCAATTCATTATACTGTATATCACCTGCAGGAATTCGACCACCACTGCATGTGGGTCAACAACTGCATTGGCTACCACAACCTTCGCTTCTTCATCTTCTTCGTGGCCTTCCTGAGCGGCTACGACCTGGCGGTGCTGGCTTCCTGCCTGGTCTACCTGGCATTCAACTCCCAGCAGGCTTTCAGCGTGGAAAAGATCTGCACGTATCCTTCAGAGAGAAGTTCCCCTCCCTCTCCTGTAACGCTGGGATTCAAAGAATCCTGGGAGCTGTAGTTTGCTAAGGGTGCTGAGAACTGTTAGGAGAACCAGATTCCCCTCCCAAAACTACAATTCTTTGCTTCTTCTTTCTTTCTTCTTTGGTGATCACTCGTAGCCGAGTAAGATTGTCTTCCATAAACACGGTTTAAACAGTGAGTCCGTAAGTGACCGAGGAGGCCAATTCTGGATCCACACGTCCTTCCATGGTGGGAACATTGGTTTCCGGGCGGGAGTTGATCACGGTGTGGATTTGCCAAGTGTGCCTTCCTCTTAGCACATTTCTCCCTTGTGTCCTTGACAGCCCTAAACGGCCTCAGTCCAGTAGACCTCCACCCCCATCGTCTCCACCCCCATCCTTCTGCCGGACACTGAGGTCCAGCTCCGAGAGCCTTCTGGTAGTTCCCTTGCTGCGAGAAGCTAAGTTACAGGGAACCAGGCAGAGGGCCTTCTCGGTGGTGGCGCCCGCCCTGTGGAATGCCCTCCCACCAGAGGTCAAAGAGAAAAACAACTACCAGACTTTTAGAAGACATCTGAAGGTTTAGGGAAGTTTTTAATGTGTGATATTTTAATGTATTTTTAATCTTTGTTGGAAGCCGCCCAGAGTGGCTGGGGAAACCCAGCCAGATGGGTGGGGTACAAATAAATTATTATTATTATTATTATTATTATTATTATTATTATTATTATTATTATTATCTGTCCGTCTTCCTTGACTCCAGTGCCTCCAGAGTGCTGGTGACCATCCCCACCGCATTCTACTTGGTGCCTCTGCTCCTCCTGGTTTGCACCCAGATCAGATACATCTTAACTGCTCATCACAGCTGCAAATTCCAGGTACCGCAAGCAGATAAAGGGGCAAACATGGCTGAAGAGAGAAACTGCTCCTTGTGAGAGGAGCCGCCTGGTCTGAGTTCCTGGGGATGCAGAGCACCAAAGGATGGCAGCCAGAGCTGTGTGTGCCACTGTTCACCATCGCATGCAGCCAAAACAGGGTCCCCCCAACCTTGGAGAGCTCCCCGAGCCCTTGACCCCGAGCCCAGCAGAGGCTGCCTGTTGCTGCTGCTTCCCTTTCCATCTCTGACCTCCTTCATCTCTCTCCACAGGCTCTGTCCTTCAAGCAACCTTTGGCCTCGAACTGGCAGGACTCGGGGTGTTGCCAGAGGCACAGAACCAAGTGCGTGACTCGGGGCTCAGGGCTTCGCCATCCTTCCTTGGGGGTGACCTCCGGGTGTGGAGGGTTAGGGGCTGCCATCCAGATAGGGGAAATCTGTAGCTGGCAGGTGACGGAATCGCATTCCTTGCTTGCTTTTATTACAGTGGTACCCAGGGCCATCTTAAGCATACCCAGTGCTGTGGTGCAAAGCTCCCTCCTCCGCCCACCCATTTCCCGTAGTTTTTTAGGGAGGGAAGAAGTCCAACACCATCTCCTTTGTCTTGGTGATATTAAGATGCAAGTTGTTCCCTAGGCACCATGTAGATATTTTTGGACCTCCCCTCTATACGCTCACGAGGAGTGGGCAGTGTTAAGTTGTGGGTGAACATATCAGACGACACAGCGATTCTTCAAACAGCTCTTGTTTATTCACAGGCCAGGACAGAACTGAACTGAAGCGTTCAGCCAGCCTGCTTATATAGAGCAACAGTACAATGTAACTGTAACAATTTTCTAAAACTATCCAATCACTGAACGTCACTTTCGACCCCTTATTTGCATAACTATCTACAGTATCCCCCTGCTGGCCCAGGGTGAGAACTTCAGTACATAACAGGCAGGCATGGAGGAGGCAGCGCCCATGTGGCGCACTCTGCAGAGGCTCAATTTCAGAAGAAGCGCTCAGTAAATACCGGGTGCAATCTAACTGCCTTCACACAAGCTTTGCGCAAGCAGGTAGGGAGAATGCTCAATGAGCAGGTTGCCTGGAGGAGCTCTTAAGTCAGAAGATAGTCCCTCCCACCGCAATGACACGCCCACCCCAGTTTCATCTGCACCTCCCTCCTTTCCATGCTCTTCTTGCAGGTACAGAGTGAAGTCCTCTGGAGCGATGGCCCTGGGGGCCGCCGAGGCCGCTGAGCTCTGCCACGTCCCCTGGGTCTCCAGCATGGGCTCGGCCATCCCCGGCTCCTGCCCTCACAGCTGCTCCCAAGACCTGTCCCGCCAGCAGAAGGTGCTCAAGGCTTGGCGCCACTTCCTGTCCGCCATGGGGAGCCTTCTGCACCGAGAGGGTCCCAGGCTGGGAGGAGCGTCGGCGGAAAAGGCAGAGAAGCAGGTGAGCAGGGGGTGGAAAGATATCCCTGTGGGATTGCCGTTTGCCTGACGCATGGGCCCGTCCGCACCTCAGTTTGATGTGGAATAGGTACCCATTGCGTGCCCTTTGATTCCCAGGTTCAAGGTGCCCTTAACAACTCGGGACCAGTTCACCTAAGAGATCGCCTTGCCCCATATATTTCAGTGGAACTTTCAGGTGCCACCCAGCACCTGTTTCACATCCGAAAAACTCAAACTTGTAGTGTGGCAGCGCCTAGCCTTTGGAACTCCCCGCCTATTGATATCAGGCAGGTGCCTTCGCTAGGCTCTTTTTGGTGCCTGCTAAAAACATTCTTGTTTAGACAAGCTGGTTCGAATCCCCGCAACAGGGTGAGCTCCTGTTGCTCGGCCCCTGCTCCTGCCAACCTAGCAGTTCAAAAGCACGTCAAAGTGCAAATAGATAAATAGGTACCGCTCCGGCGGGATGGGCAATGACAAACCTAGACAGCATCTTAAAAAGCAGAGACATCACCTTGCCAACAAAGGTCTGTATAGTTAAAGCTATGATTTTCCCAGTAGTGATGTATGGAAGTGACAATTGGACCATAAAGAAGGCTGATTGCCAAAGAATTGGTGCTTTTGAATTATGGTGCTGGAGGAGACTCTGGAGAGTCCCATGGACTGCAAGAAGATCAAACCTCTCCATTCTGAAGGAAATTAGCCCTGAGTGCTCACTGGAAGGACAGATCCTGACGTTGAGGCTCCAGTACTTTGGCCACCTCATGAGAAGAGAAGACTGCCTGGAAAAGACCCTGATGTTGGGAAAGATGGAGGGCACAAGGAGAAGGGGACGACAGGGGACGAGATGGTTGGACAGTGTTCTCAAAGCTACAAACATGAGTTTGACCAAACTGCGGGAGGCAGTGGAAGACAGGAGGGCCTGACGTGCTCTGGTCCAGGGGGTCACGAAGAGGCGGACACAACTAAACGACTAAACAACAACAACATGGCGGGATGGAAAACGGTGTTTGCATGCCCTGCTCTGGTTCGCCAGAAGCGGCTTAGTAATGCTGGCCACATGACCCGGAAGCTGTACACCAGCTCCCTCGTCCAATAAAGCGAGATGAGCGCCGCAACCCCAGAGTTGTCCGCGACTGGACCTAATGGTCAGGGGTCCCTTTACCTTTACCCAGATGTTTAGGAAGCTGGTGTGACTTTTAATCTGTTTTTAGTCTATTGTTATTTTGGAAAGTTTGAGATGGTTGTTGTTAATTTTCCTTAGGTGATTGAGCCGGGGTAGAAGGTTCAGGCGATCCCTTGAGGTACCCTGCTCCTAAGTTGTTCAGAGCTTTGTAAATTACCATATTTTTCACTCTATAAGACGCACCAGACCACAAGACGCACCTAGTTTTTGGAGGAGGTAAACAAGAAAAAAAATATCCTGAATCTCAGAAGCCAGAACAGCAAGAGGGATCGCTGCGCAGTGAAAGCAGCAATCCCTCTTGCTGTTCTGGCTTCTGGGATAGCTGCGCAGCCTGCATTCGCTCCATAAGACGCACACACATTTCCCCTTACTTTTTAGGAGGGAAAAAGTGAGTCTTATAGAGCAAAAAATACGGTAATACAAGGACCTTCAACCTGGCTTGGTAGCAGACGAGCAACCAGTGCAGCTGTTTTAACAATGGTGCCAAATGTTTTTGGCCAGATGTCCTCCTCCGCAATTTGGCCGCTGCCCTGAGATCTACACATGAAGAGCAGTATACTACTACTACTAATAATAATAATAATAATACAAAACACGCCAGCTGGAGTTTCCAAACCACGCCCAAGGGCAGCCTCACAAATAAGGCATTCCAGCAACCTAGCCTCAATTTTGCTAATGCATAGGCCACAGGGGTCAGAATGATCAGGATGAATGCTGAACACACTGCCTGGAGGAGCCCTGTCTATGGCCTTTGAGAGTTGCAATGTGGCGAGTGGACCTGCCTAACCCCAACCTGGTGCCCTCTGGCTATTTTGAATTGGTATCTCCCTCTCATCAGCCTCTGCTAGTGCAGCCTTTGGGAAAGGTTGCGGTAGACCAGATGGGAGCAGGCCTGAGGTCTTGAACATGAGGAGAAGCTCCTGCAAACCTGCAAACATTGCAGGGATTGACTACACTAGGTGGTCCTTTGGGTCACTTCCAACTTTGCAGTTCTGTGATTCTATGACCCAAGCGCAGGGCAAGCAAGGTAGCAGCCCCTTTGTTGGGGCCAGGGACAAATCGAGGAGGCCCAGCAGAAAACAAAGATTGCTGTGCATTGCGGTGCCTTCCCATTCAGCAATGCTCCTCCTTCTAGGTTTTTAGCATCAGTCTTTAACATCAGCAGTCAGGAGTGTTTCAGCCCTGTTCTTGAGTTTGTTTAAAATCTAAAACGGCTTTTCTCGTATTCCTTTGTAAGTTTTTTTGTTAGTATTGTATTGTAAAGGCAATACCAGTGTTATGTACTGAGTTGAATAGGATCCAAACTGCAGCAGTCTGATTGGTCCTAGAACAATAGGATCCAAATTGCAGCAGTCTGATTGGTCCTAGAACAAGGCAGCAGTATGATTGGTTGGCAGGAACCACCCAATCATGCTCCAGATAGAAGTGAATCCACAACCTGATTGGCTTACAGTAGAATTCCAGAATTAGCCAATCATGTGCAGCCCATTGTGTAAATAATGTATATAAAGCAGATACTTTGAGGGGACTTTCATTCATTCCTCCTCACCACTATGAGCTGAATAAAGAGCATGAAATCACTTTGCGACTCTGAGTATATTCCAACCAGAGTTTTTACAGCCGAGTCCTCAATTTCTTAGGGACGCGGGTGGCGCTGTGGGTTAAACCACAGAGCCTAGGACTTGCCGATCAGAAGGTCGGCGGTTCGAATCCCTGTGACGGGGTGAGCTCCCATTGCTCGGTCCCTGCTCCTGCCAAGCTAGTAGTTCGAAAGCGTGTCAAAGTGCAAGTAGATAAATAGGTACCACTCTAGTGGGAAGGTAAACGGTGTTTCTGTGCGCTGCTCTGGTTCGCCAGAATCGGCTTAGTCATTCTGGCCACATGACCCGGAAGCTGTACGCCGGCTCCCTTGGCCAATAAAGCGGGATGAGCGCCGCAACCCCAGAGTCGGCCACGACTGGACCTGATGGTCAGGGGTCCCTTTACCTTTACCTTACTGCTTGGCTCTCTTAAACAGGGCTATGTCTAAAACTTGTCATTGAGGTTTTCATACCTTTTTTGTAAACTCAGTGAAGCGTTTCAGTCCTGCTCTTGAGTTTGTTTAAAATCATTGAAGGTTTAAAATTTCTTTATTTCCTTCGGAGGAAACGGATGAGTTCAGTGAAACGAGTTTTGTAGCCGGCATCTCCTTAAGTCTTTGTTTAATTCTAGGTTATTTTTTCCCCTTAAACTTCTTGATTTTTGTTATTTACGGTAGTTTAACTCTATATTCGATTACTTCTCGTTTCAGGGATTTTCGCGGCATTTCATTTGTTTTTGTGTAATTTCTTGGTAAGGGACGTGGGTGGCGCTGTGGGTTAAACCACAGAGCCTAGGACTTGCCAATCAGAAGGTCAGCGGTTCGCCCTGCGACGGGGTGAGCTCCCGTTTTTCGGTCCCTGCTCCTGCCAACCTAGCAGTTTGAAAGCACGTCAAAGTGCAAGTAGATAAATAGGGAAGGTAAACAGCGTTTCCGTGCGCTGCTCTGGTTCACCAGAAGCGGCTTAGTCATGCTGGCCACATGACCTGGAACCTGCACGTCGGCTCCCTCGGCCAATAAAGCGAGATGAGCGCCACAACCCCAGAGTCGGTCACAGCTCGACCTAATGGTCAGGGGTCCCTTTACCTTTACCTTTAATTTCTTGGTTCCATGACTGTCTTTTTCCCACTGCCTCCTTCCAGGTTGGCAAGAAGAAATCTAGCTGGCAAATGAACAGCCAAGAGAGGATGGTGGAGATCCCAAGTGAGTAGATCTCCTGCTGCGGCTGACATATCCCAGTGGTCCAGCCAGCCTCTGCAGTGGTCCACTGAGGGGCAGAGAAGGCTGCTGGGGTAGATGGGTGGATGCTGAACAGGTAAGGCGTCAACGGGTGCTTACCTGAGACGGGTGCTGCGTCATGTGACCGCTTTTATAGGTGAGTCTTAGATCAATCTCTCCCTGTATTCCCTCAGCAGATGTCTGCAACAGCTGTTTCTGGCAGCATTTATGTTCCAACAGCGGCCAGGTATTCACAATTGCATGAAGGGAAACCTGGGACCGCTTCATCCTCACTCAGAAAAAAAACAAGGACAAATAACTATTCCAAAATCTTATATGTACCAACACTTTGGACTTCCTGTCTATCCCGTTGTATATTCCTTTTTTTACAAATGAATGTACTCTTATAAATAACCTTTTTTGACACCTGGGAATTTCAGTCTGAATTATCCCCAACAGAAAGGACTCTGGTTTTTTGTGGAAAGTACTTTTAAACATTTTTTTCCAATTCATTATGGATCATTTCCCAGTACTCTTTTTACCCTTTTACAAGTCCACCACATATGAAGGAACGTTCCTCCACTTCTTTGCACTTATCTGATTGGGACTTAAACATCTCAGCAAGTCTACTCAGAGTTAAATACCATCTGTTATTTTCTTTCCCTGCCAGTTCCCGACATGCTGGATTCTGTGGAGCTTCTGGATCCGGATCAAGACCGGCACTGGAAATGCCAGATCCACGGGAGCCGGCGACCTGCTTCCTCTCCCACAGCCACCCTCCTCTCTGTGTCCGATATCTGAAGGGGGGTCTCACAGGCTTCTCCTTTTCTTTCCAGTGAACCTAGTTTTGTGAAGTGAAAACTGGATAAAAGCGTTTGTAAAGTCGCCATCCTGCGTGCGAGTTCATTTCTTATTCGTTCAGGTTGGGGTTGCGGGGGGAGCTAAGATGAGTCCTTGCAGGAGGGTGTTACGTACTGAAGTTCTCACCCTGGAGCCAGTGTGGTGTAGTGGTTAAGAACAGTAGTCTCGTAATCTGGGGAACCGGGTTCGCGTCTCCGCTCCTCCACATGCAGCTGCTGGGTGACCTTGGGCCAGTCTCACTTCTCTGAAGTCTCTCAGCCCCACTCACCTCACAGAGTGTTTGTTGTGGGGGAGGAAGGGAAGGCAGAATGTTAGCCGCTTTGAGACTCCTGAAGGGGAGTGAAAGGCGGGATATCAAATCCAAACTCTTTCTCTTTCAAGGAGATACTGTAGATAGTTTTCACTCAGGTCCACATACGCAAATAGGGGATTGAAAGTGACGTTCAGTGATTGGCTAGTTACAGAAAGTGGTTACTGTTGCGTTCTAGTGGAGCTCTATATATTACTGTGCTTTGCTTTCTTTAAGTTGGGTTTTGTTTAAAACTTGCCATTGAGGCTGGCTGAACCCTTCAGTTCAGTTCTGTTCTGGCCTGTGAATAAAGAAGAGCTGTTTGAAGAATCACTGTGTCGTCTGATATGTTCACCCACGACTTAACAGAGACCAGTAGAGAAAAGACAGTCATGGAACCGAGAAATTGCACAAAACAAATGAAATACCGTGAAAATCCCTGAAACGAGAAGTAATTGACTAGAAATATTATCTTATGGAAATAAATCAAAAAGTTTTTTTAAAAATTAGAAAAACCTAAAATTGAATAAACAGAATGCCGGCTACAAACCTCGTTTCACTGAACTATTCAGTTTCTTCAGAAGGAAATAGAAAAATCATGAAGCTTAAATGACCAAAATTCAAAAAAAAGGGGGGGTAGAACTCCCAAAAATTCTGAAGTATTATAATCCTGGCTTGACTGAGGTGAAGCAAAGCGCAGTAATAAAGGATTGAGGACTCAATGGTACAGTTTCTAATACTGAATTTACAAAAAAGGGTTTGAAAACCTCAATGGCAAGTTTTAAACAAAACCCAACTTAAAGAAAGCAAAACACAGTAATAAAGAGTTGAGGACTCAGCTGTGAAAATTCTAGTGTTGCCTTTACAAAAAGGTTTAAAAAACCTAAATGGCATAAATTCAAAGAAAGGAATACAAGATAAGCTGTTTTAGATTTTAAACAAACTCAAGAACAGGGCTGGAACACTCCCATGGTCTAGATGTTACTGCTAATGTTAAAGACTGATGTTCTCCTTTTCTTTCCAGTGAACCTAGTTTTCTGAAGCGAAAACTGGATAAAAGTGTAAAGTTGCCATGAATTCTCCTCCCCCTTCCCCCCCGCCCTCTGGGTGGCTCCCAACAAAATATTAAAAACATTAAAAGCATTAAAAACTTCCCTAAACAGGGCTGCCTTCAGATGTCTTCTAAAAGTCAGATAGTTGTTTATTTCCTTGACATCTGATGGGAGGGTGTTCCACAGGGCAGGAGCCACCACCGAAAAGGTCCTCTGCCTGGTTCCCTGTAACTTCGCTTCTGGTCTGACTCTGTATGGCTTCCCCTGCACAGCGAACAACCTCATACTTGTTTGCCGCTCCAGGTAGATGAAACAGGGGCCGAGTAAACCATCAGGCCAGGGGAGCAAGTCATTTTCTCCTGCTGACAGGTAAGACTTACCTGGCCTTGTTCCCAGAGCACTTTTATTGTCATTTCTAGGTGTGCCTCTAGGTGGCAGCAATACTCCTCTGTTCCTGTTCTGCTACCAGCTCCCTTTCCTGGGTCCACACTCTGCGTCTAACTAGGCACAGTTGCTAAATCATTACTAAGAATCCCTTCACACCCAGGTTTGTTGGTTTGCTTTTGTACATTCAGTGTTGTGGCCTCAACGCTGTGGAAATCTGCAGCCAGGCACGCAAATTCATGACGAACTGAAAAAAATCTTGAAGTATAACATCCCCAAAATCCCCGAGTTGTTTCTTTTAGGGCTGATTGGTAAAGAAATAAAGAAAACAGACCAAACTTTTTTTCAATATGCTATGGCTGCGGCGAGGATTCAAATAGCACAAAAATGGAAAACCTCTGATTTACCTGTTATAGGAGAGTGGCAACTGAGGCTATACCAATACATTGAGTTAGCGAGATTAACACAAAAAATAAGACAACACGACTCGAGCAAACTTAAAAACGATTGGAATAAATTTTTAATTTATTTTGAAAACACCCAGGGATTAAATAATTTATCAGTAGACGATAGCTGAAACCATCGGTGTGTATTTGTATTATCAAAACTGTAGTAACAATATAAGAATTGGTAACTCCAAGACCGAGCTGGACGGAAGCTCTGTCAACAGCACTTGTATTCTTGGTATTTTTGTTTTTCTTTTTTTTCTTCTGTTTTTTTTTCTATTTTTACTTTTTTACTTTCCTTCTTCATTTCCCGCTTTTAACTGATGATACTTTTTTCTTGCATGTTGGTATTTGTAATATTTGTAATATATTGTAATCTGCGTATCTTTTTCATAATAAAATTATTAAAAAAAATTAAAAAAAAAAAAAGAAATCTGCAGCCAGGCACTGGCCCTGCTACATATCAGGCGCCGGGTTAAAAGGGTTCCATTTCAGGAAGTCTTTGCACCATGAATTGCGGTTCTCATGTTTCTATTTCTGATGTTTCCATCTCTGTTTCAGGTTTTATGTATATTGGATGTTTAAAGGTAAAGGAACCCCTGACCATTAGGTCCAGTCGTGACCGACTCTGGGGTTGCGGCGCTCATCTCGCTTTATTGGCCGAGGGGGCCGGCATACAGCTTCCGGGTCATGTGGCCAGCATGACTAAGCCGCTTCTGGTGAACCAGAGCAGCGCACAGAAACGTCGTTTACCTTCCCGCTGGAGCGGTACCTATTTATCTACTTGTGCTTTGACGTGCTTTCGAACTGCTAGGTTGGCAGGAGCAGGGACCGAGCAACGGGAGCTCACCCCGTCGCGGGGATTCGAACCGCCGACCTTCTGATCAGCAAGCCCTAGGCTCTGTGGTTTAACCCACAGCGCCACCTGTGTCCCTATATTGGATGTTTGGGAGGTTACAAATCCTAAGCCTGTTTAGGTCAGTCACGAGGCTTCTTAACCTGACGCGAGTTAAGAAAGCAAAAAGGGTGGTTTAGGACAAACTCGGTTTTCAAGGTTTGTGTCATGCTCTTGAGTTTGGATCAGGTGCATGCCGGCTTAAAGGTGTCACTTCCTCTGGCTTTCCATGCCTTTAGGACTGCCCCCCTGACCAGCGCCATAGCTCAGTCCATAGAGCACGAGACTCTTAATCTCAGGGTTGTGGGTTCAAATCTCACGTCGGGCAAAAAGATTCCTGCATTACAGGGGGTTGGACTGGATGACCCTCGTGGTCCCTTCCAGTTCTGCGCTGGGTATTGCAGGAGGGGAGAACGCTGTTGCATTCTTGTCCAACATGCCTCTGGTGAGAGCAGGTTGAGTGGCGAATTCCCGCCCCGCCCCCCAAGTGGAAATAATGACTCATGACACAATTATTAAGGTTAATGGGCTAAAAAAGGCCACAACTTTATTGGTTACAGGTGATGAGCTTAAGCATTGGTCCTAACTGACTATATCTGACTCCAGCCCGTCTACTGGAAGTCCGAGAAGGGTTAACCACCAGTAGGGGGAGTCCTGCTGCTGCACATCAACTATGAACTCCCCCTGGAGTCACCGATAGGGGGCATGCCTTAGGCCCTCACCTCCCCAGGCTTCGGACAGGGCCACGCCCCCCGGGATCCTTTATCGGACTACCCTTCAATATGCGGGGCAGGTGATGGCGATACCTCCCCTCTTCCGTCTACAGAGCAATACCAATGCCTAACTGCCAATACCCAGAAAGTTGTGGCGATTTGCTACGAGATAGGCAAAAGCCATGCTGGAGGAGACTCTTGAGAGTCCCATGGACTGCAAGAAGATCAAACCTATCCATTCTGAAGGAAATCAGCCCTGAGTGCTCACTGGAAGGAAAGATCCTGAAGCTGAGGCTCCAAGACTTTGACCACCTCATGAGAAGAGAAGACTCCCTGGGAAAGACCCTGATGTTGGGAAAGATGGAGGGCACAAGGAGAAGGGGACGGCAGAGGACGAGATGGTGGTACAGTGTTCTCGAAGCTACCAGCAGGAGTCTGACCAAACTGCGGGAGGCAGTGGAAGACAGGAGTGCCTGGCGTGCTCTGGTCCAGGGGGTCACGAAAAGGCGGACACGACTAAACAACAACAACAAAGGCGAAAACCGAGTGCCTGGTGCCAATCTGCCAAGTGGAAAAATTCCTACCAGGCCCCTCAACGGCGACCAACCAAGGTCCATAGCAAGGTCAAGGAACGAAAACCTTAAAGGGCGGGAGGGTGGGAAAACCTGAACAACTGGTGAGCAGCAAAGAGGGAATAGGGAGATCCCCGGCTGCGTCCTGCCTTTATAGGGCAGGCCATGCCCCCTGAGCCAGCCAATTGGCTGGCCGGGAGGTGACGCGGCCGGGATTCCCCCTAACCGCGTGGGGGCTGGCCTCCACCCACTGCCATGAAGCCCGCAACCCCACCTCCTTGGAAGGGCGGAAGTCGCTGTGCTGGACTAGATGTGCTATTGACCTGATCCATCTGTCTCTTCTTACGTTCTTTTGCAAGCCCTGACATCAAAACCAAGCTGGGTCTGTGCCCTGGAGATGGATTCTGTTTGTTTCTAAGGCGCCAGGCTAGGATAGGTCTGTGGGCAGGGAGCAACACACCCACAAAGTCCTAAACAAATCTGGTTATCTGTCCTGTCTGGCGCCATCCTCCAAAAGATATGAACGTAACCCTTGCCAGAGGCTAGTTCGTTAATGGAGCAGGGCCAGGCAGGTGCATCTTTGAGATTGCAACACCTACATGCACACTAGAATAATAATAGAATTGTAGAGTTGGAAGGGACCCCAGGGGTCATCTAGTCCAACCCCCTGCAATGCAGGGCTCTCAGCTAAAACATCCATGACAGATGGCCACCCAACCTCTGCTTCAAAGGGTCCACCACCTCCCGAGAGAGTTTGTTAAACTGTCAAACAGCTTTTACTTCCTGGAAGTTCATCACTTGAATCCATTGGTTTGGGTCCTACCCTCTGGGAGCAGGAGAAAAGAAGCTTGCTCCCTCTTCCTGTGACAGCTGCTTAGATATTTGGAGGTGACTAGTTCTGCCTTTCTCAACATGTGAAAAAAGGATCAAGGGGCCTTAGTAGACCACAAGCATTAACAGGAGTCGACAGTGATGCATCAACGAAACTGTATAGTGTCTCGTTCAAGGGAAGTAATACAGTCCCACTCTATTCTGCCTTGGTCAGACCACACCTGGAATACTGTGTCCAGTTCTTGGTGCCACAGTTTAAGAAGGATATTGACAAGGTGGAAGGTGAGAGATCTAGGTATGTTTCGCCTCAAAGAGTAAAGACTGAGAGGAGATATCAGAGCCGTCTTAAAATATCCAAAGCGCTGTCACACGGAAGATGGAGCAAGGTTGTTGTTTTTTCTGTTCCAGCTGGTCAGTGTGATGGCCTGGGACTCGGGTTCGGACTCGGAACCAGAGGAGACTCAGTCTGCACTGGATCCTTTGCCTCAGGCATCACCTGAACCAAGTCTGGGGCCTGATCCTGAAGAGTCCCAGTCTGCACAGGTTCCCCTGCAACAAACCCCAGGTGGGCCGAGTCAGGGGCCTGAGCCTGCCCTGGCTCCAGATGCAGGGATTCCCTCGTCGCCTCCAGCTGGGCCATCACTTACAGCTGCTCCACTACGGGAGGCTGAGGTGGCCCCTGGGTCTAGTAACCCACCGACGTCTCCCGAGCTGCAGAGACTGAGATCTGAGAGAAGGAGAGACCTAGGTACTCGCAGGAGGAGTGCTCGCCTTTGGGCGAAACAAGGAGGTGAGTTGCTGCAGGTTCAGGACCAGCCGCTACCCCGACAAAGATAAAAGGCTGTTGGACCCTGCCCCAGGTTGCAGGAGCAACATTGCTGTATGCTAGATCCTGCCTGAGATCCTATACCTGTCCTTGCCTGGTTTCCTGCCTCTTGTCCTGCCTTGGCCCTGTTGGACTGACTCCTAGCGGAGCCTTCAGATTCTGGACTGGTCCTGGACTGCGTTTCTCGGGTTACCCCCGGGCCCAGCCCAGTGGACCGGAACTAATGGATTCAATTGGCAAGGGAGGAGATTCAAACTAAACATCAGGAAGAACTTTCTGGTGGTAAGAGCTGTTTGACAATGGAATGGACTCGGTTGGAAGGTGGTTTTTAAGCAGATGTTGGATGGTTACCCCTCACGTATGATCTAGTTGAGATTCCTGTATTGAAGGGAGATGGACTGATGACGCTCAGGGTCTTGTCCAACTCTATGATTCTATGACCATTTGGAGAGCATAATGTTGGCTACCTCTGCATCAAACCATCTTCTTGCTGAAAGACGCAGTCATAATGGGTAGGAAGAAGGAGGCCTTGCTGGCTCCTGCCTTCCAGCTCCTGCTGCATCTTTCCCTCTGTTTCCTTGTGCTGAGCTCAGTACATGCTCAGAGAGCAGGTCTTCTCTGTGAGTCCAGCCAGTGCTGCTGCAGCAACAAGCCCTGGTACACTAAAACCAAGCTGGGTCTGTCAGTTGGTGATATATACTCAGAGTCGCAAAGTGATTTCATGCTCTTTATTCAGCTCATAGTGGTGAGGAGGAATGAATGAAAGTCCCCTCAAAGTATCTGCTTTATATACATTATTTACACAATGGGCTGCACATGATTGGCTAATTCTGGAATTCTACTGTAAGCCAATCAGGTTGTGGATTCACTTATATCTGGAGCATGATTGGGTGGTTCCTGCCAACCAATCATACTGCTGCCTTGTTCTAGGACCAATCAGACTGCTGCATTCTGAATCCTATTGTTCTAGGACCAATCAGACTGCTGCAATTTGGAGCCTATTGTTCTAGGACCAATCAGACTGCTGCAGTTTGGATCCTATTCAACTCAGTACATAACAGTTGGAAAGTGATTTTGTTTGTTTCCAAGGCACCTGGCAGTGATAGCTCAGTGGGCAGCGAATGACCACTGGATCGCAGACAGATTTGCTAACTGTCCCGCAACTGGTTCCATCCTTGAACACTGTTTACTCCAGAAGATATGAGCTGAGCCCTTGCCAGAGTGGTTTTACAATCAATCCCTCTTTTCGTGCAATTGTGAGAATCCATTTATTCTCGCCAATATATATAATTTAATAACGAACCATCAGGTCCCTCACATGGCCCTTAAAAACATGCAGAGACTTGACCCTTTCATTGTAGGAAATATTCATTTCTTCATTTGCTGTTTCTTTTAGCTTACTCTTCAGCTGAAAAAATAAATGCTTCCTAAGCCTTGTGCTACAAAGGTTAATAAGACGGTCCCAACTGTCAGGCTTACAATGTAAAAGACACGACACAAAAGGAAAGGGGCTTGGGAGGGAGGAGGAAAAAAGCAAACTGGTTCTTCCTCGCAAAAGGGCTCCATCCTCTCATCATTCCAGTTGCCCTTTTCTGCACCATTGCAAGGCCTATAGTTTAGTGCCATGGACTGGCTGGAAGCAGAGGAGGGGTGGGAGCCAGCAACTGGGGAACCCCCAGGGGAAGATGGCTGGGGAAGAGAGCAGTCAAGAAGCAGAAGCAGAGGCTGGAGAGGAAGGGAGTCCAAAAGGCAGAGATGAGTCACGTTGGTGAAGAAGCCAGGGGGTCTCTCCCTCCTGCTGCAACCAGCTCTCCACCACGCACAGTCACACAAGACCAGGAGAGGTATGAAGAGGGCAGGGCAGAGACAGACAAGTCTACGGAGTCTCAGATTGCTTGGGAAAGACTCGGGGGAATCACAACAGACAAAGCTGGGGAGTACCAAAGGTCTAACTCTGCATAAGGCAGCTCTACATTCCAAGGCACAATAAGGAATAATTAGAAATCAGTCCTCTGCTGGTCTTTCTAAACGTTGAGGGGGCAGAGGGGAGAGGAGGCCTGCGGACCAGTGGTCTGCGAGCTGCACTCAGGTGAGCTATGGCTTGCCTGTAAAAATACTGTTCAAAACACGACAGTGTCTAGCACAGCGCAGTTACTACAGGAGGCAGAAAAAACATTAGGTGGTCTGCCAAGGCCACAAGCTTAAGCCTGAGTCAATAGTGTGATGCAGCAGCAACAACAAAAAAGCTAGTGCAATTCTAGGCTGCATCAGCAGAACTATAGTGTCTAGAGTTCAAGGGAAATAATTGTCCAACTCTATTCTGCCTTGAGGACGTGGATGGCGCTGTGGGTTAAACCACAGAGCCTAGGACTTGCCGGTCAGAAGGTCGGCGGTTCGAATCCCCGCGACGGGGTGAGCTCCCGCTGCTCAGTCCCTGCTCCTGCCCACCTAGCAGTTTGAAAGGACATCAAAGTGCAAGTAGATAAATAGGTACCGCTCCAGTGGGAAGGTAAACAGTGTTTCTATGCGCTGCTCTGGTTCTCCAGAAGCGGCTTAGTCACGCTGGCCACATGACCCGGAAGCTGTACGCCGGCTCCCTCGGCCAATAAAGCGAGACGAGCGCCGCAACCCCAGAGTCAGTCACGACTGGACCTAATGGTCAGGGGTCCCTTTACCTTTACTATATTCTGCCATGGTCAGACCACACCTGGAGTCCTGTGTCCAGTTCTGGGCACCACAATTTAGGAAGGATGTTGATAAGCTGGAAGGTGTACAAAAGAGGGCAACCAAGATGATCAATGGTCTGGAAACCAAGCCTGATGAGGAACAGTTGAGGGAATTGGGTATGTTTAGCGCAGTAGCCATCTTCAAACATCTGAAGAGCTGTCATATGAAAGCAAGCTTGTTTTCTGATTCTATGTCTGCCTGCAATTGTCAAGCGTTCCATGGGGGAAACTGACCAGAAACCCCTGGACTTGGGCTTGTTAGGCCCTTTAAATATATATAGGCCTCTACAGTTTAAAGGATCAAAGTAGCAGAGCCCAATCATTGACCGGGTGCTAGAGACCATGTCAGGGATATTACAAGCTGAGGCGTGACCACTGAATCAGGGAGAATCAGAGAGGAAATATCTGGCAGGTTCTAAACCGCTTCCTTTTTTTCTTTTTCTTTTTGCATGAGGTGGCCGAGACTAAACCACTTCATGGAAACTTTTCAGACAGCTGTATTTTAGGAACACAGCAGGCTCATCTGGGTGGTTAGAGCGTTGGAGACAGAGACCGCGCTGTTGAGCAGTGCTGACACACACACACCCCACCTACAGTCCAGATGTGCTGGATTCTTTCTTAAGCCTGCACCTGAACCTTAGTTATATAGAGAAACCAGCCCCCAGTCCAAGGTATTCTTGCCATTGCCCTTGGCTGCACCCCATTCACTTGTCAAGAAGACCCCGTTTCATAGAATCTTAGAACTGTAGATTTGGTAGGGCAGTCTAGTCCAGCCCCCTGCAATGCAGGAATCTCAACTAGATAATAAATAATAATAATAATAATAATAATAATAATAATAATAATAATAATTCAGAATTCAAAAATCAATTTAGGGGGGAAATCCATCCAATATGCATTAGATGATCCCCAGGGCTAGCTGGCTAAATTAGTCCTATTTGGGCCAGTGAGGAGACCAGGGGAGAATTAGCTGTGGGATCCCAGAGCGGGTGATCTTCATAAAAAGGGGAGGGGGAGGGAAGAAAGGGGAATAAAAGATCAGGCTAAGTTCAAATTGAAAGCCAGGCGGAATAGCTCTGTTTTACAGGCCCTGAGGAAGGAAGTTAAATCCTGCAGGGCCCTGGTCTCCTGGGACAGAGCATTCCACCAGGTCAGAGCCACCACTGAGAAGACCCTGGCCCTGGTGGAGGATAATCTGACTTCCTTAGGGCCCGGGACCTCTAAACTATGATTATTCATGGACCTTAAGGTCCTCTGCGGGGCAGACCAGGAGAGGCGGTCCAACCTCTGCTCAAAAGCATCCAATGAAGAAGAGTCCACCAACTTCCAAGAGAGTCCGTTCCACAGTTGAATGGCTCTTGCTGTCAGAATGTTCATCCTACTTTTTAGTCGGAATCTCCTTTCTTCTCATTTGAACTCATTGGTTTGGGTCCTACCTTCTGGAGCATCAAAGAACATCTTCCATGAGACAGCCCTTCTGATATCTGAAGATGGTTCTCATCAGTGTTGGGTTTTTTTTTAAAAAAAATGAAATAATACAGTATTAAAAACACGATAAAACAGCAAGCATTAAAAACTTCCCTAAACAGGGCTGCCTTCAGATGTCTTCTAAAAGTCAGGTAGTTGTTTATTTTCTTGACATCTGATGGGAAGGCGTTCCACAGGGCGGGCGCCACCACCGAGAAGGCCCTCTGCTTGGTCCCCTGTAACCTCGCTTCTTGCAGTGAGGGAACCACCAGAAGACCCTCGGCACTGGACCTCAGTGTCCGGGCAGAACGATGGGGGTGGAGACGCTCCTTCAGGTCTACTGGGCTGAGGCCGTTTGGGGCTTTCAAGATCAGCACCAACACTTTGAATTGTGCTCGGAAACGTACTGGGAGCCAATGTAGGTCTTTCAAGACCGGTGTTACATGTTCTCGGCGGTCGCTCCCAGTCACCAGTCTAACTGCCGCATTCTGGATTAGTTGTGGTTTCTGGGTCACCTTCAAAGGTAGCCCCACGTAGAGTGCATTGCAATAGTCCAAGCAGGAGATAACCAGAGCATGCACCACTCTGGCGAGACAGACAGCGGGCAGGGAGGGTCTCATCCTACGTACCAGGTGGAGCTGGTAAACAGCTGCCCTGGACACAGAATTGACCTGCGCCTCCATGGACAGCTGTGAGTCCTGGGCCCGGTCTTATTCAACATCTTTATCAACGACTTGGATGATGGACTCAAGGGCATCCTGATCAAATCTGCAGATGACACCAGACTGGGAGGGGTGGCTAACACCCCAGAGGACAGGATCACACTTCAAAACGACCTTGACAGATTAGAGAACTGGGCAAAAACAAACAAGATGAATTTTAACAGGGAGAAATGTAAAGTATAAAATGCTTTTTTAAAAAAAGTTTTGAAAAATACATTGAATTTTGCGTAGCTCACTGTCGCCATCTAGTGTCACCTTTGTATACTGCACTTTACAACACACTTAAAACGTTTTATTTGTAGCTGCGCAGCTGAGTCCTAAGACCAGAACCAACGCTTCTAATTACAAGAAAGGAGATTCCAATTCAACATCAGGAAGAACTTTCTGAGAGCAAGGGCTGTTTGGCAGACAAACGGTCTCCTACGAGAGGTGGTGGACTCTCCTTCCTTGGAGGTTTTTCAGCAGAGGTTGGACGGCCATCTGTCATGGGTGATTTAGCTGAGCTTCCTGCATTGCAGGGGGTTGGACTAGATGACCCTCAAGGTCCTTTCCAGCTCTACAATTCTATGATTCTGTGAAACCTTGCAGCACTTAAGGGTGGAGTCTTAAGTTGCACATGTCACTTCACATGTGAACAGAGCAAATCTATGCAGACCTGGGTGTGCTGCCCTCATGTGTAACTTCAGGCTTGCTTTCTGCTTATGGAGGTTTTGTTCCAGGCATTTCATACAAGATGAATTTTAACAGGGAGAAATGTAAAGTATTGCACTTGGGCAAAAAAAATGAGAGGCACAAATACAAGATGGGGAACACCTGGCTTGAGAGCAGTACATGTGAAAAGGATCTAGGAGTCTTGGTTGACCACAAACTTGACATGAGCCAACCGTGTGACGCGGCAGCTAAAAAAGCCAATGCAATTCTGGGCTGCATCAATAGGAGTAGAGCATCTAGATCAAGGGAAGTAATAGTGCCACTGTATTCTGCTCTGGTCAGACCTCACCTGGAGTACTGTGTCCAGTTCTGGGCACCACAGTTCAAGAAGGACACTGACAAACTGGAACGTGTCCAGAGGAGGGCAACCAAAATGGTCAAAGGCCTGGAAACGATGCCTTATGAGGAACGGCTAAGGGAGCTGGGCATGTTTAGCCTGGAGAAGAGGAGGTAAAGGGGTGATATGATAGCCATGTTCAAATATATAAAAGGATGTCACATAGAGGAGGGAGAAAGGTTGTTTTCTGCTGCTCCAGAGAAGCGGACACGGAGCAATGGATCCAAACCACAAGAAAGAAGATTCCACCTAAACATTAGGAAGAACTTCCTGACAGTAAGAGCTGTTCGACAGTGGAATTTGCTGCCAAGGAGTGTGGTGGAGTCTCCTACTTTGGAGGTCTTTAAGCAGAGGCTTGACAACCATATGTCAGGAGTGCTCTGATGGTGTTTCCTGCTTGGCAGGGGGTTGGACTCGATGGCCCTTGTGGTCTCTTCCAACTCTATGATTCTATGATTCTATGATTCTATTCTGTTTGTGCGTCCTATGGAGCGAATGCAGGCTCCTCGGCTTCACCGATAGCAATGCGAAGCCTCCGAAGCGCAGAGGGAGACCTCCCCCCCGCACTCCGGAGGTTTTGCATTGCTTTCGCTGAAGCCACCTGAAGCCCCCGGAGCGCAGGGAACTCCCGCTGCACTCCGGGGGCTTCAGGCAGCTATCCGAAGCCTTCGGAGCACAGTAGGAGTTCCCGCTGCGCTCCGAAGGCTTGCGGATAGCCGGCTGAAGCCTGGAGAGCGAGAGGGGTCAGTGCACTCCAATCCCTCTTGCTCTCCAGGCTTCACTTCGCTGGAGAGGCGCTGCACAGTTTTCCCTCTTTGCGCAGCGCCCCTTCAGCAAAGCAGGAGGAGAAATGGAAGGGGCTCCATTCCTCCTGCCGCTTCGCTGAAGGGGCGCTGAGCAGAGAGGGGGAGAATTATTTTTTTCCCTGTTCTCCCCCTCCTATGGTCCGGTGCGTCCTATAAAGCGAAAAATACAGTAAATCCATGCAAAGTGGAGGCAAGAGGGGGTGAGGTTTGTGAAGAGTCCCAAAGGTCTGTCAGAAGAGGCTCAGGGGCTGTATTTGGCAGCTCCACCCTGTGCTCTATGATAAGTCTAAGGCCAGGGGAAAGGGTCTGTCTGAAGGAGGAGGAATTAGGGGCACAGTTGGGTGTGCCCTGCTGCATCTGATGCCACCCAGCTGGCTAGGGCCAAGCATACCTTGAATGCTTTGGTCTCTAACTTGCAGGGACAAGAGGATCCACTAGCAAGCCGTAACCTGGTCTAAGCTGAGGAGCCGCAGCAGCACCTACCATCGTACAAATATGTGGTTTAAAAAAATAAAATTAAGAAACGGGTCCCCAAATGTCTCCTTGCATTTATAGGTGGGTTCTGGGTCTGGAAAAGGCTGAAGACTACTGCTTTAATGGAAATATTTCACTAACGGGCGGTCTTTGTTTTCATAAACTTTAAACACCTGGGATTCTGCTGAGCGAATGCTGAGCCTCTAACCAAAGGGGCCTTATATTTTAAAACACAAGGGAGCCTTTCTCCTCTTGCCACTTCAAATATTATGTCCCGAGGAAGGCTGTTATTGCTGGCTTTCTGACTGGTGGAATTTTTAAAAAAACCAAAAAACCAAATGGTCTTCTGCTTTGGTTACCAAAAAAAAAATTGTGCATACGCTTCGCTACATTGGGAGACCAAATACGAAAAATGCGGGGAGGCTACACTTTAGGCACAAACGTGGGCGATGAAGTTCTAGGAGGTCTGTTTTAAAATGAAAAGCAGCATTTATGGTGCACTGGGATTTCGAACGGAGGAGCAGGCTGGGTGTGGAGAAAGGGGGTACTTAATTAAGAAGATATGAGGAGCCCACTGGATCAGGCCCATAGCCCGTCTGGTGCAGCATCCTGTTCTCACAGGGGCCAAGCAGATGGGAAACTCACAAGCAGGATTGGAGCACAAGCACAACTCTCCCTTCCTGTGGTTTTCAACAGCTGGTCCTTGGAAGCGTTGTTATCTACAAGCGTGGAGGCAGGGCAGAGCTATTATGGTCTCGATAGCTCTCTTCTCCATGAATTTGTTTACCGTATTTTTCGCACTATAGGACGCACTTTTTCCTCTCCAAAAATGAAGGGGAAATGTGTGTGCGTCCTATGGGGCGAATGCAGGCTTTCGCTGAAGCCTGGAGAGCGAGAGGGGTTGGTGCGCACCGACCCCTCTCGCTCTCCAGGCTTCAGGAAGCTCTGCGCAACCCTCGGGAGAACTTCCCGCTGTTCCCCGACCTGGTTCTTCCAGCCCCACACCTGGGGGGGAAATAAATAAAAAATTCTTTATTTCCCCCCCCCCCAAAAAAAACTAGGTGCGTCCTATGGGCCGGAGCGTCCTATGGGGCGCAAAATACAGTAATTCTTCTTCCCCCATTTTCAGTTTCCTTCCACAACATTATTTCCAAGTGTCATTCCCCACGACGTGGTTCCGAAAGCGTAAATCCCCTTGCAAACAGGCACCTGGACTGCTGGGAAATTTTGACCATAATAAATGAAATCAGCATCAGTTACCGGTACCTACTGTGATGGCCTGGGATTCAGACTCGGAGGCTGAACCTGAGGAATCCCAGCCTGCACAGGATTCCCCGCCTCCAGAACCAGCTGAGCCGGGGCTGGGGCTTGAGCCTGAAGGGTCCTCACCTGTGCTGGGTCCTCAGGTGCAGGCACCAGCTGAGCCTGCTCTGGCTCCTGAGGTGATGGAGGACCCATTGCCTACAGGTGCTCCACTCTCAGCCCCGTCAGAGGAAGGTGAGGTTGCCTCTGGGTCCGGTAACCCTCCAGCCTCTCCTGAGCTGCAGAGGCTCAGGGCAGAAAGGCGGAGGGAACTAAGTTCCTGCCGGAGGAGGGCTCGCCTCCAGGCCAGGAGAGGCGAGTCACCAGAGGATTGGGGCTGCCCTATGCCTCAGGGCAGATAAAAGCCGACCAGCCCCAGTCCCAAGTTGCGGGAACAACGTTGTTGGGAGCCAGTTCCTGCCTGCACCCTGTCCTGCCAGATCTCCTGACCTCCCTCACCCGACTCCCTGTCTTGGACCCAGCTTCAACTTTGATGGACGGCCTCAATACTGCACCCTCGACCTTGGACTGGACTCGGACCTCGCTTCACGGAAACCCACGGGACCAGCACACCTATCCTTCCTCTCCATTTCCCTCTTAGGCCCTCAGTTGCCCATCCCATCAAATGATTTGGGGGAGGGAACAATAATTGTGGGCAAACTCTTAAAGTAGTCCCCCTGGGTTGAACACTCAATTCAAGCCCACTTTGAGCAGCTCTCGCTGCCAGAGTGTGCGTCAGAACATAATTAATGGACATTCAGAACCTTGTGAAGGCATTCTGTCCATCTTCGCAGATCTAAGACCGCTTTTAACTAAACCGGGTCACTCATCCAGCAAGATTTTTGGAAAATTGGGCTGGTATGATAATGAGTGCAGGCGAGCAAAGAAGAATTTGGCTCAACTAACCAGGATGGGTAAGACAGACACAGACAACAGTTAACCTAAAAACTTTGGCTTCTTATTGTTCAGAATATAAGGGACTGCTTAAGGGGGGCCAGTAGTGATGTATGGAAGTGAGTGCTGGACCATAAAGAAGGCTGATCGCCGAAGAATTAATGCTTTTGAATTATGGTGCTGGAGGAGACTCTTGAGAGTCCCATGGACTGCAAGAAGATCAAACCTCTCCATTCTGAAGGAAATCAGCCCTGAGTGCTCACTGGAAGGACAGATCCTGAAGCTGAGGCTCCAATACTTTGGCCACCTCATGAGAAGAGAGGACTCCCTGGAAAAGACCCTGATGTTGGGAAAGATGGAGGGCACAAGGAGAAGGGGACGACAGAGGACAAGAGGACAGTGTTGTCAAAGCTACCAGCATGAGTTTGACCAAACTGCGGGAGGCAGTGGAAGACAGGAGTGCCTGGCGTGCTCTGGTCCAGGGGGTCACGAAGAGTCAGACATGACTAAACGACTAAATAACAACACTTAGGGGGGGGGGAGGTCATTCATGATCACTCAATGTAAAAAGTTGGGAATGGCAGCCTTAGATAGAAATGATGAATGGCAGCATCGTGGCGCAAGACTGGTAGGTGAGAGTGGTCTCATGGGTTGCCAGAGAAAGAGGGCAGGGCTGTGCAAGAGCCAAGCTATTGTTTGTTTGTTTGTTTGTTTGTTACATTTGTACACCAACTCTTCCTCCAATGGATTTCCTCTTCCCCATTTCACCCTCGCAACAATCCTGCAAAGTAGGTAAGGTTGAAAGAGAGTGGTTGGCCCTCAAGGTCACTCAGTGAACATCATCATCATCATCATCATCATCAAATCTGTATACAGCCCCCTTCATCCAAGAAGAAGAAGAGTTTGGATTTGATATCCCGCTTTATCACTTCCCGAAGGAGTCTCAAAGCGGCTAACATTCTCCTTTCCCTTCCTCCCCCACAACAAACACTCTGTGAGGTGAGTGGGGCTGAGAGACTTCAGAGAAGTGTGACTGGCCCAAGGTCACCCAGCAGCTGCATGTGGAGGAGCGGGGAAGCGAACCCGGTTCACCAGATTACGAGTCTATTGCTCTTAACCACTACACCACACTGGCTCTCACTTTTAACAAGGACACTTTTAACAGCAGGCTCAACGTTCTGCCCCTCTAACCACAAACGTGGACTCCTGAGTCCATCTCACATGTTTCTAAATTTCAGCCTGGAATCAGAAAAAAGCCAAGCTGCACAGCTGAAGAAACTGCAAAGGTTGGGGGGGGTGAGGGTGATTTATCTTCTTCCAGCCTGCTTAATTTGGACTCCCATATGGAAATACAGTGTGTGTGAGGGTTTGTTTCAGAGGCCTGAGTGGGCATAATGCTTTCCATCACTCTTCACCGCAGAAAAAGCTTTGCTTCAGCACTTGGGGAAATTGTGAACACCGAGGCAGAAGGAAGAATCGGGTGGAGAGAACCCTAATAAGACATCTGATGACTTGGGAGAGTTGTCTGTTTT
This sequence comes from Podarcis liolepis, assembly GCF_965112155.1. Lineage (NCBI taxonomy): Eukaryota > Metazoa > Chordata > Lepidosauria > Squamata > Lacertidae > Podarcis > Podarcis liolepis. Next base: position 100,499,713 of record NC_139556.1, on the reverse strand, counting down.
TAATCTGGCCCTACGGACTCTGTGATCCTCGCTCACAGCATCATGCACAGGTTGCAAAAGTCACTTTTAGGCAATAAAGGAGGCACTGTTAATCTACCAGTCTCTGGCATTCATTAAACAGGGTAAACAGGGGAAGTGTAGCTCTTGAAGCGGACGACAACCTTGGAGTCGTAGGAGATAGCTCCATAAAGATGTTGACCCAGTGTGCGCCTGCTGTAAAAAAAAAAAAGGCAGATTCCTTGCAAGGAATTGGCAATAAAGTCGCTGCTGCTGTAATGCCATTATTCAAGCCTATGCTGTGACCATGCTGCATACGTTCTGGTGGCCTCACTTCAGAAAGGATATTGTAGTGTCGGAAAAGGTTCAGAAATGGGCCACCAAAATGATCGAGGGGATGACAGAAGTTTGTAAAATTCTGCATGGCACAGAGAATGTGGATAGAGAAAAGGTTTCCTTCCTCTCTCCTAACACTCGTAACTTGTGGACATCCAGTGTGGCTGAACGTTGGAAGATTCAGGATGGATAAAAGCCTTGTTCATGCAGCACATAGCATAGGGTGGATCTACACACAGGGGGGGGGGGAACGCTATAAATAAGTCAGAAACTAAATTGTTATAACGAAAGGGGGGGAAGCCCTATGTAAAAATCACATAGAAATTTTGTTTGCTCTCTGGCACCACCTGGTGTTGCATGCTTGTAACACATCCAAAGCGTTGTGTTTTTTGACTACTGTAGCTGAGTCCATAGATAAGCTATGGAAATCTCTCCCACGAGAGGCTGTGATGGCCTTCAACCTAGATGCCTTTAAAAGAGGATGAGACAATTTCATGGAGAAGGAGAGTTGCTCTCGTGCTTGAATCCGGCTTGCAGGTTCCCCAAAGGCATTGGGCTGGCCGTTGGACTAGACAGGACACTGGCCTGATCCAGCAGGCTCTTCTCATGTTCTTACATTAAGGTTACAAAGTTTAGGCTGCTGTTAGAATCATAGAATCATAGAATCATAGAGTTGGAAGAGACCACAAGGGCCATCGAGTCCAACCCCCTGCCAAGCAGGAAACACCATCAGAGCACTCCTGACATATGGTTGTCAAGCCTCTGCTTAAAGACCTCCAAAGGAGGAGACTCCACCACACTCCTTGGCAGCAAATTCCACTGTTGAACAGCTCTTACTGTCAGGAAGTTCTTCCTAATGTTTAGGTGGAATCTTCTTTCTTGTAGTTTGGATCCATTGCTCCGTGTCTGCTTCTCTGGAGCAGCAGAAAACAACCTTTCTCCCTCCTCTATGTGACATCCTTTTATATATTTGAACATGGCTATCATATCACCCCTTAACCTCCTCTTCTCCAGGCTAAACATGCCCAGCTCCCTTAGCCGTTCCTCATAAGGCATCGTTTCCAGGCCTTTGACCATTTTGGTTGCCCTCCTCTGGACACGTTCCAGTTTGTCAGTGTCCTTCTTGAACTGTGGTGCCCAGAACTGGACACAGTACTCCAGGTGAGGTCTGACCAGAGCAGAATACAGTGGCACTATTACTTCCCTTGATCTAGATGCTATACTCCTATTGATGAGGCCCAGAATTGCATTGGCTTTTTTAGCTGCCGCGTCACACTGTTGGCTCATGTCAAGTTTGTGGTCAACCAAGACTCCTAGATCCTTTTCACATGTACTGCTCTCAAGCCAGGTGTCACCCATCTTGTATTTGTGCCTCTCATTTTTTTTGCCCAAGTGCAATACTTTACATTTCTCCCTGTTAAAATTCATCTTGTTTGTTTTGGCCCAGTTTTCTAATCTGTCAAGGTCGTTTTGAAGTGTGATCCTGTCCTCTGGGGTGTTAGCCACCCCTCCCAGTTTGGTGTCATCTGCAAATTTGATCAGGATGCCCTTGAGTCCATCATCCAAGTCGTTGATAAAGATGTTGAATAAGACCGGGCCCAAGACAGAACCCTGTGGCACCCCACTAGTCACTCTTCTCCAGGATGAAGAGGAACCATTGATGAGCACCCTTTGGGTTCGGTCAGTCAGCCAGTTACAAATCCACTGAGTGGTAGCATAGTCAAGACTGCATTTTACCAGCTTCTTTACAAGAATATCATGGGGCACCTTGTCAAATGCCTTACTGAAATCAAGGTAAGCTATATCCACTGAGTTCCCTTCATCTACCAGGCTTGTAATTCTGTCAAAAAATGAGATCAGGTTAGTCTGACATGACTTATTTTTCAGAAATCCATGCTGACTATTGGTGATCACAGCATTCCTTTCTAGGTGCTCACAGACTGTTTTCTTAATGATCTGCTCCAGAATCTTCCCTGGTATTGATGTCAGACTGACTGGGCGGTAATTATTTGGGTCCTCTCTTTTCCCCTTTTTGAAAATAGGGACAACATTTGCCCTCCTCCAGTCTGCCGGGACTTCGCCTGTTCTCCAGGAATTCTCAAAGATGACTGCCAGTGGTTCTGAGATCACATCTGCCAGTTCTTTTAATACTCTTGGATGCAGTTCATCTGGCCCTGGAGACTTGAATACATCTAAACTAGCCAAGTTTTCTTGTACTATCTCCTTAGTTATTCTGGGCTGTGTTTCCTTTGCTGAATCATTTGCTCCAAATTCTTCAGGTCGGGCATTGTTTTCTTTATCGGAGAAGACTGAGGCAAAGAAGGCATTGAGGAGTTCAGCCCTTTCTGTGTCCCCTGTTTGCATTTCACCATCTTCTCCTCTGAGTGACCCCACTGTTTCTTTGTTCTTCCTTTTGTAAATGCAAAAGGTCTCGCCTGAAAGCTGCAGCCGACAGTGCAGATTAAAACCACCTAATGTCTAGATTACAGAACTTGGACTGCAAGGTTGTTGCCAGTCAAGAAAAGCGAAATAAAGTAAAAACTAGCTAGCTTTCTTTTAGTAGCATTACTAAGAGTGTGCCTGGCGCGCTCTGGTCCATGGGGTTACGAAGAGTCAGACACAACTAAACAACAGCAACAAGAGTGTGCAAACAGGCCTTCCTCTAAGGCAGGCAAGCATCTTCCTTTTCAAGTGCTTTTGAGTTTCCTGGCTAGCAGTTATGCTCTAAGGTGTCCTGGTAGTGGTCATTTGGAGTTTGGGGGGCCAGCGGTGTTATGTACTGAAGTTCTCACCCTGGGCCAGCAGGGGGATACTGTAGATAGTTTTCACTCAGGTCCACATATGCAAATAAGGGATTGAAAGTGACGTTCAGTGATTGGATAGTTACAGAAAGTAGTTACTGTTGCGTTCTAGTGAAGCTCTATATAAGCAGGCTGGCTGAACCCTTCAGTTCAGTTCTGTTCTGGCCTGTGAATAAACAAGAGCTGTTTGAAGAATCACTGTGTCGTCTGATATGTTCACCCACAACTTAACAATGTGCACCTATAGCCATCTATCTGGGCGGAGGGGTGTGTTGTTCGTCCCTCCCCTCAGCCACTCCTCCCCCACCCACCAGTATTTTTCTTTTCTTTTTTTGGCACGCATGCTATTGTTTCTACACCTGTGCAAATAGGCACACCTTTTTCTAAGAGGAAACAAAATCCCAGGAATTATGCAAGAGCACAATAGCAAAGGTTGCAGTCCTCATCTCACCTACCTGAGAGTAAGCCCCCAATAAAGTCAATAGGCACGCATGGTTTGAAATGTGCTGTTGGTGCTGACCAAAATAGAGGCTTTTGCTTTTTGGTTTTTGGAAGAGAAGGAGAAATATCTGTTTTGGTTCCATTTGGGTTTTTGAATACTGGGGTGGGTCTAGTGCACACTGGATAAAGAGATCCTGCCCAACCCCCCCTGTGTATTAAACAGCTTTTTCCTTTTTTTAAGCCCGATGTGCAGCGGAGGTTTGCCCAGTTGAGTGAATGGGAGAACTTCCCCACTGACCTCAGTCCGTCCTCACCTAGTTTATTTGAGCGCCAGAGCAATCTGAAGCGCCAGTCACAATCCATTATATAATATCGTGTAGTTCGAAGCTCAACATCAAAAAAACGAAGATCATGGCCACTGGTCCCATCACCTCCTGGCAAATAGAAGGGGAAGAAATGGAGGCAGTGAGAGATTCTATTTCTTGGGCTCCATGATCACTGCAGATGGTGACAACAGTCGCGAAATTAAAAGACCCCTGCTTCTTGGGAGAAAAGCAATGACAAACCTAGACAGCATCTTAAAAAGCAGAGACATCACCTTGCCAACAAAGGTCCGTATAGTTCAAGCTATGGTTTTCCCAGTAGTGATGTATGGAAGTGAGAGCTGGACCATAAAGAAGGCTGATCGACGAAGAATGGATGCTTTTGAATTCTGGTGCTGGAGGAGACTATTGAGAGTCCCACGGACTGCAAGAAGATCAAACCTATCCATTCTGAAGGAAATCAGCCCTGAGTGCTCACTGGAAGGACAGATCCTGAAACTGAGGCTCCAGTACTTTGGCCACCTCATGAGAAGAGAAGACACCTTGGAAAAGACCCTGATGTTGGGAAAGATGGAGGGCACAAGGAGAAGGGGACGACAGAGGACGAGATGGTTGGACAGTGTTCTCGAAGCTACGAACATGAGTTTGACCAAACTGCGGGAGGCAGTGGAAGACAGGAGTGCCTGGTGTGCTCTGGTCCAGGGGGTCACGAAGAGTTGGACACGACTAAACAACTAAACAACAACAACAACAAAGTTTCTTCTGCTCAATGCACCTCCCTTCAAGCCAGATTCCATCCAATCTGAAAATGTAAGCCATGTTCACTTTACAAAAAAGGTAGTAACAGAATAGAATTCAAAACAGTAACAACTGATTGCACATTTATTCAAAATCCATGATACCAGCTTTTCAGAGCCTGACAGTCACTGACACTTCTGCCCTCCCCCCTTGCCACCTGATTGCCTCCTAGCGCCCCCTTGGGGAATCCCACCACAGAGGACGGAACCACCAACTTTGGGAACCACTGGGTTAGTGTAGCACGAGGACCTGGGAGAGCAAGGTTCATTTTTTTATTTTGAATATTTATTGAATTTTATAACAAATAATGATACAAATCTCATTCATCGTGTTATTTACAATTATTCTCCCTCCCCTCCTCTGGACTTCCCTCAACTCCCCCTCTGCTGAGTTATTTCGTTTTATTTATCGTATCTTGCTTTTCCTACACAAAAATAAAATCCCTTATCATTTCTCTGAAATATCGGTTACTCAAATGAAATTGTGAAAGTTTCTTCAAATCCTGCCAGTGAATCCAGTCCATTAGTTTATTTATTTCTGCAAATAAACTGTAAATGGTTCCCAGACTCTTTTGAAGTCCCTTTTGTCCTTCTCTCATAGTTTATCTGTTAGCTTAGCCAATTCTGCATACTTCAACAACTTTTCTTGCCACTGTTCCTTTGATGGTATTTCTTCCATGTTCCATCAAGATTCTTCCATTCTTCCATCAAGATTCTTGCCGCTGTTGTAGCATACATAAATAATGTCCATTTTTCTTTTGGTAGTTCTTGATTTGAGATACCTAACAAAAAGGCTTCAGGGTGTTTAACAAAATTCATTTTAAACATTTTTTTAAAATTTGTTGTATATTATTTCCCAATATTTTTAATGCATTTGCATTCCCACCACATATGATAAAATGTTCCTTCCTTTTCCTTACATCTCCAACATCTGTTATTTTCTGTCCTAAACATCTTTGCCATTTTCACTGGTGTGATATACCATCTATACATCATTTTCATGTAATTCTCTCTTAATAGTATGCAATCTGTGAATTTTATATGGAAGACCAGGGTTCAAATCCCCTCTGGGTCATGAAGTTTGCTGGGTGACTTGGATCACTGCATTTCAGCCTAACCTACCTCTCAGGGTGGTTCTGGGGATTAAATGAGGAGGGGGGAACCATGTACACCACTTTGAGCTTCTTGGAGGAAAAGGTGGGAGAAAACTCAAGCGCTAAATAAATGCTAATAAGTTTATCTGACCTCCACCCCACCCTTTCATGGCTACCAGATAGCTACATAAAGGTAAAGGGACCCCTGACAGTTAGGTCCAGTTGTGGCCGACTCTGGGGTTGAGGCGCTTATCTTGCTTTATTGGCCGAGGGAGCCAGCGTACAGCTTCCGGGTCATGTGGCCAGCAGAACTAAGCCGCTTCTGGCGAACCAGAGCAGCGCACGGAAACGCCGTTTACCTTCCCGCCGGAGCGGTACCTATTTATCTACTTGCACTTTGATGTGCTTTCAAACTGCTAGGTTGGCAGGAGCTGGGACCGAGGAACGGGAGCTCACTCCGTCACGGGGATTCAAACCGCCAACCTTCTGATCGGCAAGTCCTAAGCTCTGTGGTTTAGCCCACAGCGCCACCTGCGACCCAGATAGCTGCATACTGGCCTGCATTTTCTAGACCAGCTCTTGGTAGAGGTGCAAATTTAGGAGGTTAAACTAGATCAACGAGCCAACTGGAACATCTTGTAATCCCTGAGATCAGCTCTAAAATTCAGAGAGGATAGGACTGCTGCCTAGCAGGTGAAAAGCCTGGCTTCCCCGCTCCTCTTGGGTGTGTTTGCTAAGTCCCATTTCTAACCGTGCTGCAGCCATGGCCTCTTCGCTTTGCAAGCCTTGCTGCCTGCCGCCAGCTGGGAAATGAAGCAAGCTTCCTCTCTCCCACATGTAGACGTGCTGTGGGGAGCGTCAGAAATGGTGCCTGCATAACTACAGTACAGTACTTAGCTTCAAGGCAGGAGGAGGAGCTGTGTGACTTCTCAATTGCAAGCGTTTTTGTTTTTTTTTGCAATCTGGGCTATAACGTGTTGGCTGGGGACCCACCTTCTTGTAAAAGGCAGGAAATCACTGCATCTCTCACCACCCTGTGCAAATTTTACAAGGCTGCAAAACTGAACAGGTTGCAAGGCCTTCTCGAGATGCAAAATTAACATGGGGAATTGAGTGCCTCTTGATGGCTGTTGGCAAGAGGTTTTCTTAAAAGGAAGCAGGAGGCAAACGAGAAAGGCATTTGCTGTTTCAATGTGATTTTAAATAGAGCTTAGAGGCTTTTGCTGGATATAAGCTGAACTGCAAATTGTTTAGCTTTCTCAGCTAGAAGGAAAGTTTGGGGTTGGAAAGCCTGGAGAGCAGCTGCCAGTCCGTGTAGACAGTATTGAGTTAAATGGACCAATGGTCTCAGTAAAAACTGTCTCAGGAAGGTCTACAGCGCAGGGTAGAACATCTGCATTGCGTGCAGAAGGCTCCAGGGTCATAGAATCATAAAGTCAGAAGGGACCCCAAGGGTCATCTAGTCCAACCCCCTGCAGTGCAGGAATCCTTTGCCCAATGTGGGGCTTGAACCCACAGCCCTTGGATTAACAGTCTCATGCTCTAGCAAACAAATCAATCCCTGGCATCTCCCCATAGGGCTGGAGAAAATCCTGGTCTGAAACCTTTGAGAGCCAAGGCCAGTCAGTCAGTGCAGACAAGACTGAAACAACAGTCTGACATGGTGTTTGAGAACTTAAGAATGGAGTTGAATATTTATTAGCTGTTTTTTTATAATAAAAAGACAGCAAGGCAATGTACATCACGCAAAATTACAATAAGATTTCGCATTACATGGGGGTTGGCCCTTGTGGTCCCTTCTAACTCTACAATTCTCTGTGAAAGGCTAAAGCAGGAGTAGGCAAACTAAGGCCCGGGGGCCGAATGTGGCCCAATCGCCTTCTCAATCGGGTCCGCGGACGGTCAGGGAATCAGCGTGTTTTTACATGAGTAGAATGTGTCCTTTTATTTAAAATGCATTTCTGGGGTTATTAAGAATCTGCCTGTTGAAGGGAGGGGTTAGAGCGTTGAGAAAAGAAGTGGGCATACGACTGTAGAATTTTGCTGTATTTATTTTGTTTTGTTTATGTTAAAGAAAATTGAATAAAAAGCATTTTTAAAAATTAAATGCATCTCTGGGTTATTTGTGGGGCCTGCCTGGTGTTTTTGCATGAGTAGAATGTGTGCTTTTATTTAAAATGCCTCTCTGGGTTATTTGTGGGGCATAGGAATTTGTTCATTTCCCCCCAAAAAATATAGTCTGGCCCACCACATGGCATAGCTGTCAAGCGTCCCTTATTTGGAGGGACAGTCCCTTATCCCAGCGCCGTGTCCCGCTGCTGTCCCTTATTGATGGATGTCCCTTAAATTTCCTGGGTTTCAAAGGAAGCAGCTCCTCTCCCTCCCTCCCTGCCGGCCAGGGAGGAGGGAGGCTCCAACTGTGTTGCTTGGCTGCCCGGCCCACCCCGCCTCCGGCCTCCTCTCACCAGCCTCGGCCCCCAGGAGCCAGACTGGCGGGAGCCTCGGGCCCTTCCGCCGCCATCCTCCTCTCGGCCGCCAAACTGAGCGTCTCTGCCTGGGGCCTCCCCTCTGCCCGCCGCTCCCGCTAGGCCGTACTGTGGCTGTGCCGCCAAAGGACCCGGATGAGATGGGCAGCCTGGCATGGTCTATGAATTGCTGGGGAGCCTTGAGAGGAGAGCGAGGGCAACCATAGAGAAAGCAGTTCAGAGAGAGGAGGAAGAGGAGAAGGCGGAGGCGCGGGCAGGTGTTCCAAGAGCTACAAGGGAAGGACCGCAAGCGCTTCTCCCATAGATTTGTAGTGGTAGACTAGCATAGATGGTCTGATCTGCGGGTTTACTTCGGGCGCTATTCCCCCCCCCCTTCCTCCCACCCCGCCTGATGGAACTGAGAGCTGCAGATGAAGCACGAGAGAAAAGATACAGAACTGTAGCAGCATCTTCGTAGCTTGGACTTCGTTTTGCGCGAAAAGTGGTTGCTGCTTGTAGTTATTTAATTGCAGTGTTTCATCGGCTGGTGTCTTGAGAAGCAACCTCTGGAAACGAAGGGCTAAAAACCGGCGCTGCTCTCCAAAATTATCTGGTCCCTTTTAACTTCGTATTTCAGCTGGTTGGCTAAAATCCCTTATTTCGGCTGCTGATCCCTTATTTTCAAGGCTGCTGGTCCCTTGTTTTCAAATCTGTAAGTTGACAGCTATGCCACATGGTCTGAGGGACGGTGGACCGGCCCACAGCTGAAAAAGGTTGCTGACCCCTGGGCTAGAGTGCTCTTGGGGCAGCGTGTTTACCTGCATTCTGGCCCCAGACTGGCGGGGAAGCCAGATTGCAAAATGCAAAAACAGCAAAATAAAGGGCTGGAACGAAAACATATCCATGTATTTGTCAGGTCCGAAGGCTGCGTTTCCTCTTGCACCATTGCGTAACTCCAGTTGGATGGACTCTGAAGTGCAGCCCCGGTGTGAGCCTGCGGTGGGGGGGGGGCAGGGGGGCGGACAGTGCTGGCAAAGGGAGGGCAAGGATTCTGCAGTGTGTGGAAAGAGGAGATAAGCACCCCCTTCTCCTCCCCCTCCATATAGGGCAGCAGTGCAGAGAAAACTTTCTCTGCACTTCCCCCCCCCCACACCCTTCTTTGGGGCAAACTGGCCAGGTCCCTAAGCGCAAGTTTCCAAAAAGCGCCTAAATTGGCCACGCCCCATTCTTAGTGATGAGCAGCTCCGGGGAGTCCCTAGCTCTGGGGTGTTGATTTAACCCTTTCCCCTCCTAAGCCCATTTTCGGTCTCAAATCTGTCCCTTGATGTTGCTACCTTGCCCCAACGATAAAGAATCGTCATAGGAATTCAAATGAATATTTTAAAATGAGGTACAGTGGTACCTTGGGTTACATACGCTTCAGGTTACATACGCTTCAGGTTACAGACTCCGCTAACCCAGAAATAGTGTTTCAGGTTAAGAACTTTGCTTCAGGATGAGAACAGAAATCGTGCTCCGGCGGTGCAGCGGCAGCAGGAGGCCCCATTAGCTAAAGTGGTGCTTCAGGTTAAGAACAGTTTCAGGTTAAGTACGGATCTCCGGAACGAATTAAGTACTTAACCCGAGGTACCACTGTATAATTTTGAAATAAAAATGGATTTTAATCTGTTTCAACTTTTTAAATGTCTTACAAGTATGGTTTTAATTTTTTCTCGGTTTTCCTGTATTATCTTTTTGTAAACCGCTTTGAGGCATAACACTCTGTGCGTAAGTCCTGAAGAGAGAAAGAGGGAGAGAGAGAGAGACAGAGTAGTACCAACAAGCAGCACGTTTTTAAGGAAGCGCATTAGCAGATCCATGAATGAAATGGAAATGGGTGGGACCTTTTCTTGACAATGGAAAATGCAGACACGGGCATTTTCTAAATGATTGGGGGCAAATGGCTAAAATCCCCTAACCATGATGCTAGGGTTTCCAGTCCAGATTTTGCAAGGCATACTGGCTACATTCAAGCAAACCGTGTTTAGGAAAAGAGGAGACTGAGACATACAACAGCTATCTTCAAATATCTTAAGCGCTGTCCATGGAAGATGGAGAAAGCTTGTTTTCTCCTGCTCCAGAGAGTAGGGTGGAATCGACACACATATTTAAAAAAACTTTGTGAAAATGCTTTTTAAAAAAAAGTTTTGAAAAATACATTGAATTTTGCATAGCTCACTGTCGCCATCTAGTGTCACATTTGTATACTGCACTTTACAACACATTTAAAACGTTTTATTTGTAGCTGCACAGCTGAGTCCTAAGACCAGAACCAACGCTTCTAATTACAAGAAAGGAGATTCCAATTCAACATCAGGAAGAATGTACTGAGAGTAAGGGCTGTTTGGCAGACAAACGGTCTCCCTCGGAGGTGGTGGACTCTCCTTCCTTGGAGGTTTTCCAGCAGAGGTTGGACGGCCATCTGTCTTGGGTGATTTAGCTGAGCTTCCAGCATTGCAGGGGGCTGGACTAGATGACCCTCTGGGTCCCTTCCGCCTTACAATTCTATGATTCTATGAAACCTTGCAGCACTTAAAGGTGGAGTCTTAAGTTGCACATTACTCCCCACTTCACATGTGGACAGAGCAAATCTATGCAGACCTGGGTGCGCTGCCCTCATGTGAAACTTCAGGCTTGTTTTCTGCTTATCGAGGTTTTGTTCCAGGCATTTCATACAAGATGAACTTTAACAGAGAGAAATGTAAAGTATTGCACTTGGGCAAAAAAAATGAGAGGCACAAATACAAGATGGGTGACACCTGGCTTGAGAGCAGTACATGTGAAAAGGATCTAGGAGTCTTGGTTGACCACAAACTTGACATGAGCCAACAGTGTGACGCGGCAGCTAAAAAAGCCAATGCAATTCTGGGCTGCATCAATAGGAGTCTAGCATCTAGATCAAGGGAAGTAATAGTGCCACTGTATTCTGCTCTGGTCAGACCTCACCTGGAGTACTGTGTCCAGTTCTGGGCACCACAGTTCAAGAAGGACACTGACAAACTGGAACGTGTCCAGAGGAGGGCAACCAAAATGGTCAAAGGCCTGGAAATGATGCCTTATGAGGAACGGCTAAGGGAGCTGGGCATGTTTAGCCTGGAGAAGAGGAGGTTAAGGGGTGATATGATAGCCAGGTTCAAATATATAAAAGGAAGTCATATAGAGGAGGGAGAAAGGTTGTTTTCTGCTGCTCCAGAGAAGCGGACACGGAGCAATGGATCCAAACTACAAGAAAGAAGATTCCACCTAAACATTAGGAAGAACTTCCTGACAGTAAGAGCTGTTCGACAGTGGAATTTGCTGCCAAGGAGTGTGGTGGAGTCTCCTACTTTGGAGGTCTTTAAGCAGAGGCTTGACAACCATATGTCAGGAGTGCCCTGATGGTGTTTCCTGCTTGGCAGGGGGTTGGACTCGATGGCCCTTGTGGTCTCTTCCAACTCTATGATTCTATGTTTCATGAGAAACCAAGTGATGTTTCAGTTCCTTGCATCCTCTTTGCGTGTACTTTTGAGAGGTCTTCAAGAACAAGAAGTGAAAATGGTGCTCCCAGCACACTCCAGCAGGGGAACATGCCTGCACCTTTCTTTTTAAAAATAAAAGTAGATGGCTGGTTCCTCTCCCACCCTCCCAGCCTGACTTGTCAGATGATTTTTAGAAATTATTTGGATTGCCTATATTTAGTGCATTTTTGTGTAAAACTGAGAAGTGCATCGTCTGCTGTTGGAAACCGTTAAAACGAAAATCGACTGAGGGGGTGGCTGGAAAACAGAACACTCCCTGGTAGGTTGGTGGGTGGGGTGTAGAGTAACACACAAACGTGATTCAGGTAGGTAGCCGTGTTGGTCTGACGCAGTCGAAATAAATAAAGAAATAAAAAATTGTCCAGTAGGACCTTAGAGACCAATTAAGTTTATTCTAGGTATAAGCTTTTGTGTGCATTCACATTTCTTCAGATACATGAAAGCTTATACCCAGAAGAAACCTAATTGGCCTCTAAGGGGCTACTGGGGGACACGGGTGGCGCTGTGGGTTAAACCACAGAGCCTAGGACTTGCCGATCAGAAGGTCGGTGGTTCGAATCCCCGCGACGGGGTGAGCTCCCGTTGCTTGGTCCTTGCTCCTGCCAACCTAGCATTTCAAAAGCACGCCAGCGCAAGTAGATAAATAGGTACCGCTCCGGTGGGAAGGTAAACGGCATTTCCATGCGCTGCTCTGGTTCGCCAGAAGGAGCTTAGTCCTGCTGGCCACATGACCTGGAAGCTGTACACCAGCTCCCTTGGCCGATAAAGCGAGATGAGCGCCACAACCCCAGAGTCGGCCATGACTGGACCTTTACCTTTACTAAGGGGCTACTAAACATTATTATTATTATTATTATTATTATTTACACAAACTTGAGTGTCAGGTGAGGTTACCAGCCTGGACACCTCACTCTTCTGCCTTTAACAGCAGTGTGACCTGCAGGGCTTACCAGGTGATAACATGCTCATCTCTGTGCCTGCTGTTAAAAGAACATAGGCTGGCCACTTTTCCCAGTCAACTGGCAACCCCTGGCCTCTCAAGACCAGCCAAGAATGTGGGTGCTGCCAGTGGGGAGCCAATGGGGCAGAACTGGGCCTAAAGCTGGAGTGTCAGATGGCATCAAGGCAAGCAATAGTCAATGTCAGAGCTGGAAGATTTGGTCCAAGGCTGAAGAGGAACAGAGTATCTCAGTTTGTTTGATGGGGAAGGTAAAGGTAAAGGGACCCCTGACCATTAGGTCCAGTTGTGGCCGACTCTGGGATTGTGAACTCATCTCGCTTTACTGGCCGAGGGAGCTGGCGTACAGCTTCCGGGTCATGTGGCCAGCATGACTAAGCCGCTTCTGGCGAACCAGAGCAGCGCACGGAAACACCGTTTACCTTCCCGCCGGAGCGGTACCTATTTATCTACTTGCACTTTGACGTGCTTTCGAACTGCTAGGTTGGCAGAAGCAGGGACCGAGCAATGGGAGCTCACCCCGTCGCGGGGATTCGAACTGCCAACCTTCTGATCGGCAAGTCCTAGGCTCTGTGGTTTAACCCACAGCGCCACCCGCGTCCCGTTTGATGGGTACCATCAAATAAATATATGCCTTACAATTGGCCAGCCAGGATTCATCTTGTGGAAGGCCTGTTGGGTTGCTCTGAATTATAGCAGCTCTCCTGACTCTTTAACGTTGCTCCTTTGCTACTGCAGCCAAAAGTAGAGCTTCCGTGTTTATGGGCATTACATCTCTAGCTGCTGGAGACAACAGGGTTCTGGACTAAGATGGACCCTCCACCAGAGGAATTGCTGTGTTCTTTGGACCAGCTCTCCGTGATCCTTGGTGGCAGAGAGACTCTTGTGACCCTGAGCTGCTAGTGGAGGTACATGGGAGATGTTTGGCAGGCTCCAAGCACTGCTAACAAGCCTGCCAACGGCCTACAAATTTGAGCTGCAATATGGATAAGCCCAAAGCAAAGGTGCCTTAAACAGGGCAGGATTTGGACCGCACGGTCAGTTATCACTAGAGGAGCAGATCTCCCCGGATGGAAGGAGGGACTTATCTGCGATGCTGCCAGGGGCTTAATTCCTGGAGGTAGAAAGAGGGTGGGATTTGGGTGCTTCTGTGTGGCAAGATAAGGTTCATGTGCAACACAGCTGCCGCCCCCCTTCACCCTGCCTCCCCCCCCCCATGCATTCTCTGCCTTTCTGCACTAATCCCAGTATAATTAAAACAAATAAATTCTGGTTGTTGCATAAAAAAAAAACTTGGATCAGGAATAAAAGAGGCTAATCCTTTTTCAAAGAAGATACTTATAGGAAAAGGAATAAAGACCTGTAGCTGAAGACTTGGAAGGTTCCCCCCCCCCTCCCCAAGCTTCAATGTGGGGAAGCACAAGAGTAGCAGTTCTGACATGAGGGGGGATTCTCAGAACTTGAACAAATAAAGGCACCTCCCAGGTAGAGCAACTGCAGCCTGAATGTGGACATGGGCATGATCAGACCACACGCAAGGCTCGCTGTTTTTGGCTCGTGTGAGAGGCAGAGAAGACCATGTGCCCAGGTAGAAAGGGAGCAGCGCACTTTTAGCATCTGCTGTGCGCCTGTCTCCACCTGTGGGTCTCTTGCAGAGCTGTTTGGCTCTGCAAGAGAGTTTGGCTTCCCAGACTTGGCTCAGCAGTTTCTGATAGCTGGCACCGGTGTCTGCCTTTGCCCTCAGTCCCACAGCCCTCAGGAATGCTGCTGCCTTGGCTGCAAGGAACCAGCGGTGCGAAGGTGTTTACCCCCTTAGTAAATCTGTTTGGCTTGTCAATTGTGTTGGCTTCTGTGTGAGAGTCAAGAACAATCTGGAGGGCATGCATGCATGCGCCTAACCCAAGCACTTGGTGAGAGGTCAAGCGCTGGGGAATGGTGACCTGGTGAGAGCATGGAAGCCATTCATGGGCACATATGCATGCTGGAGGATACTGCTGTCTGTGTGTTATTTCGGGAGCTTTTTTTATTCAGGGTCCTGGATTATTGTAACTCGCTCTACGTGGGGCTGCCCCTGAGACTGACCCAGAAACTCCAGTGGGTGCAGAATGCCGTGGCGAGACTCCTTACGAGGTCTTCGCTGCGAGATCACATTCACCCGGTGCTATACCAGCTGCACTGGCTCCCGGTGGAGTACAGGATCAGGTTTAAGGTGCTGGTTTTAACCTTTAAAGCCTTATATGGCCTAGGACCCTCGTACGTACAGGACCGCCTCTCCTGGTATGTCCCACAGAGGAACTTAAGGTCTTCAAATAAAAACATCCTGAAGGTTCCAGGCCACAGAGAGGTTAGGCTGGCCTCAAATAGAGCCAGGGCTTTTTCGGCTGTGGCTCCGATCTGGTGGAACACTCTGTCACAAGAGACCAGGGCCCTGCGGGACTTGACATCTTTCCGCAGGGCCTGCAAGACAGAGCTCTTCCACCAGGCCTTTGGTCAGGGCACAGCCTGACTCCCTCCTTTGGTAATCTTCACAGAACTTTAGCTTAATGGTTGCCATCAATTTGATTTTAATGAATTTTTATAATGAAATGTTTTCAGAATGTTGCACTATTTTATTGTTGTTAGCCGCCCTGAGCCCGGCTTCGGCTGGGGAGGGCGGGATATAAATAAAATTTATTATTATTATTCTTTATTATGGGTTTGGGGAGTATGAAAACCTTGATATGAATCAGGATGTGTCTGAGTAGACTTTGGAGGAGAGGAGGCTGGCTGGTGGTGGATTTGACTGGTTTGGTGAATTGAAGAGGGGGTGAGTCTGAATATTGTGAGGGTTAACCCTGCAGTCATGATCAGACCACTATCTGGTGACGTCTGATCTTACAGTGTCAGACCGCCACACAGTGTGCATGCAGGAGAGGACCTTTTTAGGAAGGTCTGCCCCCACCCTTTGTCAGAAGGGATTTTGGCATGCTTTGGGGGATTTTCTACAAGTCAGAGCCAGCAATCTTGTTGAGTCTTTTGTCCTGCTATGGAATGGCGAGATGTGCTGGGCTGCTGGCGCAGTTGCTCCTGAGGGCCCTCTCTAAGCCTCTGGAGCCAAGCTATGAAACAGGTTGGGCGCAAGTGGCGTAAGACTTGATTAAAAGCTGATCAGATACATGCTGGAGTGCATGGTTGCGCCTATTGCATGGCAGTGGTGAAGCATCTCTGAGTGGCCAGCCAAAAGAGCTATTCCATGTGGCGAGAGGACTGCAGATATCTGTCCCTGATAATAGTTTTTAGGCCAGGTGTGAAAAGTTTGCCAGGGAGTTTGAGGATAAAATCATTCATCTCTTTGTTCAATGTCGCCACTATTACAGAACCAGGAGAGATACTATTTCTTGGAAGGCACTGGCAGACAAATGTTACATGAAAGAAAATCCATAATTGTACACTTAGAATGTAAGAACAGCCTGCAGGATCACGCCAAGGGTCCATCTAGTCCAGCACCCTATTTTCACAGTGATCAACTAGATGCGTGTGGGAATTCCACAAGCAGAATTTGACCACAAGAGCAACACTCTCCCCTCCTGTGGTTTCCAGCAACTGGTATTCAGAAGCACAGCTGCTGCCAGCTGTGGAGGCAGAGAATAGCCATTGACAACCCTCTCCTTCATTAATTTGTCTAATGATCTTCTAAAGCCAT
The DNA here is from genome assembly GCF_965112155.1 of Podarcis liolepis. Classification (NCBI taxonomy): domain Eukaryota; kingdom Metazoa; phylum Chordata; class Lepidosauria; order Squamata; family Lacertidae; genus Podarcis; species Podarcis liolepis. Next base: position 100,483,262 of record NC_139556.1, on the reverse strand, counting down.
CCAAGGTGCTGGCCATTACAGTGGCACCTTGGGTTACATACGCTTCAGGTTACAGATGCTTCAGGTTACAGACTCCGCCAACCCAGAAATAGTACCTCGGGTTAAGAACTTTGCTTCAGGATGAGAACAGAAATCGTGCTCCGGTGGTGCAGCGGCAGTGGGAGGCCCCATTAGCTAAAGTGGTGCTTCAGATTAAGAACAGTTTCAGGTTAAGAATGGACCTCCAGAACGAATTGTTCTTAACCCGAGGTACCACTGTACTGCCTCCTGTGGGAGCAAGTTCCATCGTTTAACAATGTACTGTGTGAAGAAGGACTTTCCTGGCACTTCCAACATTCAGCTTTATAGAATGTCCAACTGTTCCAGTCTTACGAGAGGGACAAAAATTATTCCCTCTCCACTGTCCCCATGTCATGCCCGATTTCATAAACTTCTATCATGTTAGCTTCCAACTGTGAGTGAGGTAGAATGTGCCTCTCCCTGCCAACCAGTTCTTAGCACAGTATATTCGGACTCTGGAAACACCGTTGTTCTCTCAACTAGCAAAACCCCAAATCCACTCTGAGCTCAAGGGAGTGAGTGCATGCATCAATTTCTTGAGCCACCAAGTTACCCAGCTGCAGAGGCTGGTGTTCAGCTTGCCACACAGGGTCCCCGGACGTTTGACGGTCTAGTGATCCCTGTGCCACCACTGTGATTACTTCCCTGCTGCCACCAACCCGTTTCTCTCGGGGGGACACACAGAGTCCAGACAGTTGTTAACATTAATCTAAATAAACAAGGTTGGCAGGAGCAGGGACCGAACAACGGGAGCTCACCCCGTCATGGGGATTTGAACCACCGACCTTCTGATTGGCAAGTCCTAGGCTCTGTGGTTTAACCCACAGCGCCACCTGCGTCCCTATACCTTCCAAATAACTTCTAAATAATTATCCCAACTGTCTATCTGACTCCTCTTAACAGATTCTCTCACTCTCTCACATCAAACTATCCCAACCCACAGACCTATCCTCCCTCTCTCTTCTCTAACACCCGGCTGACTCCTTAACAACACTAACTCTACCTCTAACTCCTCCCCTTGGGTTCCCACTTGCCAATCACTTCACACTCATTTAACCCTTTCCTTATGACCCAGCATGATGTCACCTAGGAGGGCAAATGCCACACCAGCCATGGGCAGAAACAACTGGTCTATTGCTCATCTCCCTCCAGTCTAACCCAGGCTGTGCTGTTTTGTGGCTCATTGACAGAGAATCTGCTTTGCATGCAGAAAGGTAAAGGTAAAGGGACCCCTGACCATTAGGTCCAGGCGTGGCCGACTCTGGGGTTGCGGCGCTCATCTCGCTTTACTGGCCAAGGGAGCCGACGTACAGCTTCCGGGTCATGTGGCCAGCAAGACTAAGCCGCTTCTGGCAAACCAGAGCAGCGCACGGAAACGCCGTTTACCTTCCCGCTGGAACAGTACCTATTTATCTACTTGCACTTTGACGTGCTTTCGAACTGCTAGGTTGGCAGGAGCAGGGACCCAGCAACAGGAGCTCATCTCGTCACGGGGATTCAAACCGCCGACCTTCTGATCAGCAAGCCCTAGGCTCTGTGGTTTAACCCACAGCGCCACCCAGGTAGGGGCTAGGAGGGACCCCTGCCTGAAACTCTAGAAAGCAACTGCCAGTCACTGTAAACCAGCAATGACATTTAAATTCTAAATCTGCATGTATACATGCATACATTTTATGTAACTTTGTGTCTTATTAGTTTGGGCCCCAAATTTTCTGCACACCAAGCAAAGCTCCTGGCCTTAAATCTGGCTACCTAGGCTGGTCCTAAAATGTATGCTTCCCCTGACCATAGTCGGTACTCCACCCCTTGAGTCCATGGCTGTGGACCATGGACTGTTAAAGCAGGAAAGCTATGACAGTGCAAGTTATCTGATCGTTTTGATTCCAGTGGGTGAGCAGGTGCAGAAAACCGGTTGGGCAGGACATTGTGACCTGCTTGGATTTAAAAGAATGAAAAGCATTCCATCATATTGGAAGGAACAGACCCTCATGGCCACAAGCCTTCAATGGCTTTCAAATGGTGTTCTAGTCTGGATTTTATCAGAAGAAGACAAGGTATTGTTAGATGGCTTTCCTTACCATTTCCTATAGCAGCCAGCAGGGTATGTTTTTGGGTGTGCTTTAGGGCACACTCTCAGTTCATGTGGGACAATGGGAAAGCCCCAGACGCCCAGCAAGCACCCCTTGTGAGAACCTAGTTCAAGGGTGGGGATCCTTGGGTCCGGAAGTCCCAAAGGGTCCTCCAGTCCTCAGAACTTCCCTCAGCCACATCCTCAAAGCCCATGCTTAACATCATCCTTGAGTGCTTTAGCCTGCCTGCAATGTCTACTTGAACGGCAATGTAATTCTTCTCGTTTGCCTGGTTAAGAAATGGGGAGAGATGCGTGTGTGCGTATAGAGACTAACAACCCGGATTCCATGCACCCATTTTTTATTTTCAGACATTACTTGTCTGGAATGTAGCCTTCTGTACATCTGTATCTGGATTTTTTGCCTCTGGCCATATTCACTTTTCCCTCCCACTAACACAGGTGGCGCTGTGGGTTAAACCACAGAGCCTAGGACTTGCTGATCAGAAGGTCAGTGGTTCGAATCCCTGTGATGGGGTGAGCTCCCATTGCTCGGTCCCTGCTCCTGCCAACCTAGCAGTTCGAAAGCACATCAAAGGGCAAGTAGGTAAATAGATACCGCTCCGGCGGGAAGGTAAATGGCGTTTCCGTGCGCTGCTCTGGTTCGCCAGAAGCGGCTTAATCATGCTGGCCACATGACCCGGAAGCTGTATGCTGGCTCCCTCGGCCAATAAAGCGAGATGAGCGCCACAACCCCAGAGTTGGCCACGACTGGACCTAATGGTCAGGGGTCCCTTTACCTTTACCACCCAGTATGTGGTCCATATCAGGGGTTTTCAACCTTTTTGAGTCCACGGCTCCCTTGACCAACTACCTTCTTTCTGAAGCACCCCTGTTTGGCTCAGGAGCCCAGTGAGGTCACCCCTTGCCTGCAGAGCTGGCAGCCTCTCACCCTTTTTCAAACACCCTCCCTCAGCCTCCTCACCTCTCCTTGGGAGTCCTCTGGGCAGCCGCTGCTGCCGTCCCTGGTCTCTGAGCTGCCCACCCCCACCCCAAAGAGGTGATTCCTCACACTGCCCCACAGGGGCCTGGGACTTGACTGTCCATTCCCAAGAGCAAGGGCTGGTGGACTGCCTGGCTCAACTCCCTTGCCTGCTTGCTTGCCTACCCTGAGGCAGCCTCAGCTCCTGGCAACCAGCACCCCCTGGCCAGCGCTAGAGGCGCCATTCACCTGGGGAGCTTGTAGCCACTGCTCTATATCATAGAATCATGGATGTGGCTCTTGGGCTAAGTCCCCACCTCAGGAAAAACTCCTACAGAACTGTTTTGGGCTGTTTGGCTTTGCTTTCATGAATGAAGCTCCAGAATTTGACCAGCTGCACATCCATTTATCTTTGTTGCCTCGTTATCATTTTCGCTGTCATGATGACTAATGTCCGGATAAGTCAGTATCTCCTCTTAGCCAAGGGTACTTTAGAGAAGGCCAGAGTGTTAAAGGACTCAAGATGTCCTTGGTGAGGCATGATAAGTTCTAGCCTTGGGGCTCATCTCAGGAATGCAGAAGAAAAGCACAGCTTGCAAAAAAGACTGTTAGTGATATGGCACAGAAAAGTGCTCCTTCACTCTTTGCTCATTTCCCTTTTCATTGAATTAAATTTTATGCAGATCACTTCCAGCTGAGATCGGACAAGCCCACACCCTACTGGAGTTTTTCTTTCATTCCAGCAGGCATTTTAATTGAAGCCTGATTTGATAGTTTTAACTGATTTTTATTTTTTTTGTACTGCTTCTTTGTAGGACACTTAGTGACTATCATAGTTAAGCAGTATATGAGTTGTTTAAACAAATCTAGGGCAGCCACAGTAAGGAAAAACCTCACATAACAGCTCCAGAGCCATAGAGCTTTCACCAGAAGCACTGCTTCTGAACTTCTAAGCCCAAAGGTTTCCACATTCTTCTTTCCCTAACAGGGCTTCCTCTAATAGTTGTATGTCAGGCAGAAATTCGTCAGGCACAGCTTCTTTTATCCATGCATGCAACAATTAATGCTTGCCTGCCATTCTAGCACTTAGGCCAGGGGTCAGCAAGGTTTATCTTGCCTGGGCCAGATCAGTCCAGCGGAGAGCCCTCCATGGGCCAGATCACGCACACATGCCTGCGATTTTCAATGTCTACACATGCGCAGATGAGATTTTCAGCACCACAGAAGCAAGTCCCCGGGCCACGCTGCACCGGTTTAGCGCAGCACGCAAGCGGGCAGCTTGGTTCGGGGGCGGCTTGGGGGCCGGTCAAAAGGCCTCCGCAGGCCGCTTGCAGCCCATGGGTCTTTGGTTGCTGACCCCTGCCTTAGGCCATATCTGATTTTCAGGTTAGACGATCTTTGATGTCACATTTGTCTCTGCCATGGCCCACAGGGGGGATGTCTGAACCATGTTGTTGTTGTTGTTTAGTCGTGTCTGCCTCTTCGTGACCCCCTGGACCAGAGCACGCCAGGCCCTCCTGTCTTCCACTGCCTCCCGCAGTTTGGTCAAACTCATGCTGGTAGCTTCGAGAACACTGTCCCACCATCTCGTCCTCTGTCATCCCCTTCTCCTTGAGCCCTCCATCTTTCCCAACATTAGGGTCTTTTCCAGGGAGTCTTCTCTTCTCATGAGGTGGCCAAAGTATTGGAGCCGCAGCTTCACAATCTGTCCTTCCAGTGAGCACTCAGGGCTGATTTCCTTCAGAATGGAGAGGTTTGATCTTCTTGCAGTCCATGGGACTCTCAAGAGTCTCCTCCAGCACCAGAATTCAAAAGCATCCATTCTTCGGTGATCAGCCTTCTTTATGGTCCAGCTCTCACTTCCATACATCACTACTGGGAAAACCATAGCTTTAACTATACGGACCTTTGTTAGCAAGGTGATGTCTGAACCATAGATCCATCCAAATGCATGAGAGCTACCCTGTACTCATTCCAGAGATGGTAGACGCCTTCTTCACCAATACTGTTAATGGCATGGGAGCCAATTCCCTCTGGTGAGATCATATGAACATTCTTTGTGCATCTCAGATGCCGCTGTTTATATTCACCATAGGCCATAGCTGAAAGGGGTCTTGCTTGCCCTTGCTGACTAGGTCTCCTGTGTGACTTCCTTGCAACTCTGCCATTCTGTTAAATTTCACACTAATACACCTTTTAAATGCAATAATATTGTGCCAATGCAGTCACTGGGCAGGCAGAACCTCCAGTGCCACCAACGCAGGCAAAGCCTCAGGAAATTAGACACAAGGCGTGTATGCCAAGACTCAGATCAAATTAATTTCTCCTTTGGTGAAGTAGGAATCTGAACCTCGGGAACATTTATTCTTCTGTTACAAAACTAATCCTCTTTACAATCATGTGTTATGCTAAACTTTCCAGATCCCCCCTTTTGCAAGCCTCTCTAGAACTGGTGCTGGGGAAGCATTTAAGCCGTGCACCAAAGATTCAGATGATTTTTCTTGGAAGTAGGCATTGAACATATACATGATCAAATATTATTTTTTAAAACCCAAACCCTTATAATTTGAACCGCACAGTCTCTGTGTTATGAAAGATTATTTCAGGTCACATTTTATGTAAGAAAATTCACAAAGTAGGTTATTCTAATTTTTCCGGAGCCAATTGTTTTTATAGGACAGCCTCCCTTAACCTGGTGATCTACAGTTATTCTGAACTTCAATTCTTACTCTTATTCTGTGATCTAAAACAGTTGGAGGGTACCAGGTTGGGGTGGGCTGCAAGGTAAAGCACAGTCAGAGAATATCCTAAACAAGGTCCCCTGTAGCCCCATCTTCTATTTATTATTGTTATTGTCATTATTTCATTAAAAGTATATACTGCTTGATTGTAGAAAAAACCTCAAAGCCGTTTACAAAAAAGATAAAACAAAATTATCACTACAAAATTTACACCATAATAAACATACAGAAGGATAGAACTGCAATAAAATAGACTAAAAAAATTTAAATGCCCACAAACTTTCTAAACATCTAGGCAGATTTGTCTACATAAGAATAAGAATGTCTTCAACAGGTGCCAAACCTTAGCCTGGTTTTCAAAGTAGTAAAACAACTTTAGGCAAGTGCTTGGTTAGATGAGTGGATTACTGCTAGTTTCTACTTTTACAATCCACATGTTATGCATAATGAATTGGTAAATGTGATAAGAGTTCTGGGCTGAACTACTACATAACCACCGCAGATTTAAATAACATTTTAAATCCCATTCCTCCCCCGCCCCTGAAGAATTCTGGCAACTGTAGATTATCCTTTACGGAGCTACAATTCCCAGCACGCAGCACCCTTAACAAACTACATCTTGCAGGATTCCTGGGGGCGAGGAGAGAAATGTGCCAGAAATGTATTGTAGGTGTGGAGCAGGTGGGATTCTTTAATGCTTTTTCACACATAGTGAAGCTAGCACAGTCTGCTTCCCACATAGGCCTCTGAGAAACCTATCAGCTCCCCAGCAAATAGTTCCCTGTAATCATGATTGATAGCCATTGATAGTGCATCCTTCATGAGTTTGCCTAATCTCCTTTTAAAGCCTCCTAAACTTGTAGCCACTGGCAAACTGTGTTCATTATCAGAGGGTAAATTCTCCTACCCTGCCCCACTGAGCTGATAAACTAATCCACTGATTTGTCTCTTTTCCTCCTGACCCTACATAGACTGCCAGGTCCTCACTGATCCACTCCAATGCTGTTCACAGAACAGTTAGTTCTAAAACATTTAAAGTTCATGCTTGTGATTTTAAATAAAGGTAAAGGTACCCCTGCCCGTATGGGCCAGTCATGTCCGACTCTAGGGTTGTGCGCCCATCTCACTTAAGAGGCCGGGGGCCAGCGCTGTCCGGAGACACTTCCGGGTCATGTGGCCAGCGTGATGAAGCTGCTCTGACGAGCCAGCACCAGCGCAGCACACGGAAATGCCGTTTACCTACCCGCTATAAAGCGGTACCTACTTATCTACTTGCACTTAGGGGTGCTTTCGAACTGCTAGGTGGGCAGGAGCTGGGACCGAAAGACGGGAGCTCACCCCGCCGCGGGGATTCGAACCACCGACCATGCGATCGGCAAGCCCTAGGCACTGAGGTTTTACCCACAGCGCCACCCACGTCCCTTGATTTTAAATATTTATCTCAAATATTTCACTGTACTGTATCTGAGTGGTTATAATCTGCTAGAGAGAATATTTGAAGCAATTAATTAATTAATTAATTAATTAATTAATTAATTAAAGCACCCATGGGAAACCAATCAAAATCATATCAAAGGGAGGGAGAAGAGCATAAACCACATTCTGCATTAGAAAGCCTTACAGTGGGGCAGGCAACACAGTACCCTTCCCGCCCGGAAACCAATGTCCCCACTGTGGAAGGACGTGTGGATCCATAATTTGCCTCCACAGTAACTTACGGACTCATTGTTAAAACTGTGTTTATGGAAGACAATCTTACTCGGCTACGAGGCATCGCCAAAGAAGAAGAAGAAGACCCTCCTCCAGATGATATTGGAATACAACTCCCAGCTTCCATGACCATAGACCATGTAACGCTGGCTGGGGCAGAGGGAAGTTGCAGGTCCAGAACATCTGGAGGACACCATGCTGCCAACCCCTGCGTGAGGTCAAGCCCTCAAATCTGGTGAATCTCAAGGGGTGATGAATTACCGGTAATCTGGGGAACCTCAGGCTGGCAAAAAAGAATGACAATTTTGAAAGGTAATCTAACCCTGAAGTAGGTGGTACATGCAGCAGAGATTCATTGGGGGTTGGTGAGGTACATATGGGAGTTGGTGGTACTCCCTAAGGCAGAGGTTTTCAACCTCTTTTGAGTCCACAGCTCCCCTAACCAACTACATTATTTCTGTGGCTCTCCTGTGGGGCTCAGGAGCCCAGTTATGTCACCCCTTGCCTGCAGAGCTGGCAGGCTCTCACGCTTTTTTGAACACCTTCCCTTGTGGATAATAATAATATATTTATACCCCACCAATATGGCTGGTGCTTTTGAATTCTGGTGCTGGAGGAGACTCTTGAGAGTCCCATGGACTGCAAGAAGATCAAACCTCTCCATTCTGAAGGAAATCAGCCCTGAGTGCTCACTGGAAGGACAGATCCTGAAGCTGAGGCTCCAAGACTTTGGCCATCTCATGAGAAGAGAAGACTCCCTGGAAAAGACCCTGATGTTGGGAAAGATGGAGGGCACAAGGAGAAGGGGACGACAGAGGATGAGATGGTGGGGCAGTGTTCTCGAAGCTACCAGCATGAGTTTGACCAAACTGCGGGAGGCAGTGGAAGACAGGAGTGCCTGGCATCCTCTGGTCCAGGGGGTCACGAAGAGGCGGACACGACTAAATGACTAAACAATAACAACACAATATGGCTGGGTTTCCCTCAGCCTCCTCTCCTGTCTCTTCTCCTTGGGAGTCCTCCGGGCAGCTCCTGCTGCCATCCCTGGTCTCTGAACTGCCCCCCCCCCCGTGCACCAAGAAGAGGTACCTCCCAGAGGCACCATTTGCCTGTGGAGCTTATAGCCAGGGCTGCTGTAATAAACAGCTGTGCAAGCCTTTGGGAGGCAGAGATGCACAAGGGCATCAGAAAAAGGAAGGGACAAGGGACAGAGGCCAGGGTTGTCCGCGGCACACGGGTTGAAAACCACTGCCCTAAGGTATCCCTGAACCAAAATTTAAAGGCAAGAACCAACCCTTGACATCAGCGCAAAAACATACAGTAATGGTAACCAGCAGAGCTCTTGGAAGTACAGTGGTACCTTGGGTTACATACGCTTCAGGTTACAGACTCCGCTAACCCAGAAATAATACCTCGGGTTAAGAACTTTGCTTCAGGATGAGAACAGAAATTGTGCTCCAGCGGCGCAGGCGCAGCGGGAGGCCCCATTAGCTAAAGTGGTGCTTCAGGTTAAGAACAGTTTCAGGTTCAGAACGGACCTCCGGAACAAATTAAGTACTTAACCCGAGGTACCACTGTACTCGTGGTATTTGATATTTGACTTGATAACCATACTCAAGGTGAAAGCTCCAAATGGGCAGAGAAAATACTTATTGGTTAACTATATATGCATTAATGATAAGCTATCCTTCAGTGTGAATATTTCCAGGGATGCTGACAAGCTAATATAATAAAATAAAAGATGTTGTTAACATACTTAACAGCCCAGACTCTAGGCCCCAGAGTTACGCGGAATTTCAGACACACAAGAAGAGAGAATTTTAAAGAAAAGCTACAAAGAGAAGCAAAGTACCACCGTGAAAATTGGTACAATTAAAGTGGGGATTTCTGCTAGTCTCAGTTTAATGCTATAACTGCTGTTTACTGTTTCTTTGTGGTCACATGCTAGGTGGTTTCCACACAAAAAAAGGTGGGAGGTCTATGCTTTACAGAGCTCACATCTGTACAATTTATGAAGCTGGCAATGATGGATCTTGGAGGCTTAATGCCTTGGAAGGGGGAAGTGGCTTCCATCGCTCCCTCAGCAATAGTCTTTTGTCATTCCAGCATGAAAAACCACACAAAACTTCCTCTCTGTTTCTGCTGACTTGATTGTTGCTATCAGCAGGGAGTTTCATTTCACAAATTCATGCTCGCGTTGCATGAACAGGCCGATTCTGCTATGAGCTGCTGCCCATGGCGAGGGATGGGGGGAGGACTGCACCTCAGTGATATCCATGGGGCTTTGCATGCAGAAGATCCTAGGGTTCAATCCTTGGTCCATCCAGGTAGGACTGAACACGACCCTTTGCCTGAAACCCTCTAGAGCCATTGTCGGTCAAGAAAATACTGAACTTAAGCCTAAGATGTATGGAAGTGAGAGCTGGACCATAAAGAAGGCTGATCGCCAAAGAATGGATGCTTTTGAATTCTGGTGCTGGAGGAGACTCTTGAGAGTCCCATGGACTGCAAGAAGATCAAACCTCTCCATTCTTAGGGAAATCAGCCCTGAGTGCTCACTGGAAGGACAGATCCTGAAGCTGAGGCTCCAAGACTTTGGCCACCTCATGAGAAGAGAAGGCTCCCTGGAAAAGACCTTGAAGTTGGGAAAGATGGAGGGCACAAGGAGAAGGAGACGACAGAGGACGAGTTGGTGGGACAGTGTTCTCGAAGCTACCAGCACGACTTTGACCAAACTGCGGGAGGCAGTGGAAGACAGGAGTGCCTGGCGTGCTCTGGTCCAGGGGATCACAAAGAGTCAGACACAACTAAATGACTAAGCAACAAGCCTAAGAATACCTTCAGTAGGCCCTCCTCCCTCATTGCAACCAGCTGCTGCTATTTTTCCTATTGCTACTGTGCTGTTGTGCACCAGTTGCCATAAACTGCAGGAGGGAGGCCTGCTCTTGTACTCAGCTTCCGCTTATGGGTTTCCCACTGGCATTTGGATCCAGAACAGGATGCTAGACTAGATGGGTCGCTGGCCTGATCTGGCAGGCTCTTCTTGTTTTCTCTTCTTCCCCCTCCCCGTTTGCAAGTTGGCAAGCAAATGAGCAGGCTATGGTGACTCTTCCTCAACACCCCTACTGTTTGCTCTCTGAAATATACTCAGAGTCGAGAGTGGATTTCATGCTCTTTATTCAGCTCATAGTGGTGAGGAGGAATGGAGTTCCCCCCAGAATGTCTGCTTTATATACATTATTTACACAATGGGCCCCACGTGATTGGCTAATTCCGGAATTCACCTGTAGGCCAATCAGGTTGCAGATTCACTTCCACCTGGAGCTGGATTGGGTGGCTCCTGTGGACCAATCAGACTGCTGCATTCTGAATCCTATTGTTCTGGGACCAATCAGACTGCTGCATTTTGGATCCTATTCAACTCAGTACATAACACTCACCCACCCTCCCTGGGCTAGAGGGAAAGTGCAAATGAGAATCAGAAGCTGGGCCACTATCAGCTGTGCCCCGTGTCTGCCAGTGTGTGGGTTTCAGCAGATGCCCAACCATGCACGCTTGTGGCGCTGGCCCCTCCATGGGAGTTAAATCTGTGGGCTTTTAAGATGCCAGTGACATTTGTAGCACTGTCCATGTTTTGACTTGGGAAAGGGGGGAAAAGGAATGGATAACATTCCATCTGACACCTGTTTAATAAAAACTCAGGTTGGGGAAAGGAGTTATGTTGCACGTGTTTCTAGAATACTGTAAACCAGTAGTTAATTTTGTGTTTCAAATCATCCCCCCGCCGATTTCTGCCCGGCTTTGGCCCTTATACTCATGGGTCTGTATTTAAAAAAATAAACAAATGATGTCCAAGTGGGTACAGCAAATATCCAGATGTTTCCATCTAGCTACAGAAAAATGAAAGCTTTCTAGAAAACCAGACAAGCAAAGACATTAAGAATGAGGAATGAGGTGTGAGAGATTGATCTATGGATCCATATTTTTTTATTATCAAAATAGGCTGCTAAGATACACCCCAGTAGTGTACCCCCACATATGGCTCTGGGGCTGCAGCAGCAGAAATAGTAGTCAATGAATTCACCCTTAATGTAGCAATATAGTTTAATAACCTCTTACATGAAATCTACATTGGAAATGTTTTTAGATCTAGGGTCATTTGCTGTTTATTTTTGCTTATTTGTGTTGAATTCTCCAATCATGCGGGGAGAAAGGCTTCTCAACCTTCCATGTTAGAATCCTGGATTGTAGGGAACTTCCAGATGGGCAGCTCTTAAGAGTATATGAAGAACCCCGAAAGGGGCCCATCTAGTCCAGATCCCACAACTTCCCAATGATTGCTCTTCCACTGTATGCCACAAGAGGAATTGCTGTTGACATTACAGGGGGATAGACCATTTTTGGTGTGTACCGTATTTTTCGCCCCATAGGACGCACTTTTTCCCCTCCAAAAATGAAGGGGAAATGTGTGTGCGTCCTATGGGGCGAATGAGGGCTTTCGCTGAAGCCTGGAGAGCGAGAGGCATCGGTGCGCACCGACCCCTCTCGCTCTCCAGGCTTCAGGAAGCTATCCGCAAGCCTTGCAAGCCCGGTGGGAGTTCCCGCGGGCTCACAAGGCTTGCGGGCAGCAGCCTGCGGCCCCCACGAGTGTCCGCAAGCCTTGCGCGCCCGGCAGGAGGTCCCGCCCGGTGCGCGAGGCTTGGGGCGGCAGCCTGTCGCCCGAAGCACGGGGAGCCCTCCGGAGGGTGCCCTGTGCTTCGGGCAGGTGAGCGCAAGGCTTGGGGCAGCAGCCATGGGGGGGGGAATAATTTTTTTTATTCATTTCCCCCCCAAAAAACGAGGTGCGTCCTATGGGCCGGTGCGCCCTATAGGACGAAAAATACGGTACATCCTGTTATGTATTGAAGTTCTCACCCTGGCCACCAGGAGTATCGTCTATATAGTTTTCACTCAGGTCCACGTCAGTTACTTTGGGCGGGAAACCCTGGACTGTTGTTGCTACAATGTTAACAGCCGGCTGTCTATAAAAGCAGGCCGGCTGAGCTGTTTGCTGTTCAGTTCTGTCCTGGCCTGTGAATAAACAAGAGCTGTTTGAAGAATCGCTGTGTCATCAGATATGTTCACCCACAACTTAACACTGGCGATGAAGGTGGGATCGATGGACATCAGAGCACAGCCAGACGCGGCCACCCTCTGAGCTGAGCTGAATCATGGAGCTGAAACACTGAGCAAAATCACGGAGCAGAACCAATTCAGAGCTGACCGTTCTGGCTAGAGCACTGTGTTCCATCCATCGCCCATGGCTTCACTCGTGCCTCTACCGCTGTTTGCCCCAGCCTCTGAATCATGGGACTCCTACCTCGCTCAGTTCGACTGCTACCTCCAAGCAAATGAGCTGACAAGAGGGTCTGTAGAGCAGAAGTGGGGCCTCTTCCTCAGCCTTTGTGGCCCCGAAATGTTCGCGACGGCCAGAGCACTGATTGCGCCTTTAGCAGTCCAGGCAGCGCCGTGGGACACAATTCAAGAGAAGCTCTGCAACCACTACTCTCCAAAGCCGTCCAAGATTGCTGCCCGCCATGCATTCTACCACTGGAACCAGGCATAGGGGGAGTCAATTAACTACACCACCACCCTCCGATAGGCTGCAATGCACTGCAAGTTCCGAGACTTAGACGATGCCCTGATGGATTGAATCGTCTGTGGGGTCCGCGACATCCGTCTGCAACGCCGTCTCCTCGCCAAGCCAGAATCGGAAGGCAACCCGGACTCTGGTACTGGTCCTCGGCGATTCAGCAGGGTTTCCAAGTGCCCAGCATATTTAAATGATTATGTTCACTGTACAAACGGCACATGTAAAGCTGTATGGTGAATAGGGTCAATTAATATGCTTATGTGCCTTACTGAAACCAATAAGGGTATTGCTGTATGTAATGGAACCATTATGATTGTAACTAATGCTTTATCTTGGTGGGAAGGGGTGTTATGTATTGAAGTTCTCACCCTGGCCACCAGGAGTATCGTCTATATAGTTTTTACTCAGGTCCACGTCAGTTACTTTAGGGGGGAAACCCTGGGCTGTTGTTGCTACAATGTTAACAGCTGGCTGCCTATAAAAGTAGGCCGGCTGAGCTGTTTGCTGTTCAGTTCTGTTCTGGCCTGTGAATAAACAAGAGCTGTTTGAAGAATCGCTGTGTCTTCTGATATGTTCACCCACAACTTAACACATCCCATTATGATTTGTCCACACTAGTGGGTGTGGCATGGCCATCCGCAAGCCTTGCAAGCCCGGTGGGAGTTCCCGCGGGCTCACAAGGCTTGCGGGCAGCAGCCTGCAGCCCCCGCGAGTGTCCGCAAGCCTTGCACGCCCGGCAGGAGGTCCCGCCCGGTGCGCGAGGCTTGGGGCGGCAGCCGGTCGCCCGATGCACGGGGAGCCCTCCAGAGGGCTCCCCGTGCTTCGGGCGAGTGTCTGCAAGCCTTGTGCGCCCGGCAGGAGGTCCCCGCCTAGCGCGCGAGGCTTGGGGCAGCAGCCTGTCGCCCGAAGCACAGGGGGCCCTCCGGAGGGTGCCCTGTGCTTCGGGCAGGTGAGCGCAAGGCTTGGGGCAGCAGCCAGGGGGGGTGGAATAATTTTTTTTTATTCATTTCCCCCCCAAAAAACGAGGTGCGTCCCACTAGTGGGTGTGGCATGGCCATGAAGGCAGAGAATGGACAATTCACCAAAGCATCCATTAAAAAAAAATTAATCTTAAAAAGTTTTAATTTTCACTTGTGCAAGTTAAAATGCTACTGCTTAATCAACCCAAACACTTTTTACTTCTTTTTTTTTCAGAAACCTGAAGTGCAAAAGTGGCTCAAACAGCAGCAGCGGAAAAGCCTAGACATGTTTTCTTGCTAATTAAAAGATCAATCAAATATAATAAACATTGGGACAACATGTCATTGAAAAGGTCGTAGTGAAGGTATCCCAAAGTGGCAATAGGTTCACCAACTCAGTGCAGCGCCTGTCAAAACCATGTGTCTTGAAAGACAGAAGATTAACACTAAAGACATTGTGCTACTCTTACATTCTTTTCTTAAGTGAGTTTATGTGGTTTGAGAAAAAGATGGAACAACCACACAGAAGAGAACGAGTTGATCATGACGTAGCTGCTGTAACACTCTGTTAAGATAGTGCAACTTTTTTCCACTCTGCATGAGCAGTGTGCTTTCTCAGACATATATGTATGCAATGTTTATCACTCAGCAACAGTCTTGTGGCAATTGTTTTCTCAATCCAGGTAGGATTTATGGGGTCAGGGTTCTGCAGCTCCTGTGAATTGTGGTATCTGGTTTGGGGAAGAGGGAGAGTTTTCTAGAATTTGTTTTATTTTCTAATTAGCAATCTGCATGGATCAATATTTCCCTCTACAAGAGGAAACCCACTTTACAGTATGTAGCAGCCGTAGTTATGTACATAGCTCACCTCTCAACCTAACAACTAAATGGCTATGGAACTCCTCTCCATTCAATTAATACATGAGGTAAGAAGCCGCTAATAAAAATTATTAATAACCTTGATAGGGAGTCTTGCCTCCTGGGAAGTTTCTCAGCTTGCCTACCCTGTTTTTCCACGGGCTAACTTCCATGCAAATCAATGGCCTACAATATTTTCAAAGTGCATCTCCATTTGCAATTGGAAACGATCAGCTCTTGTTTTCCTGGAAGAGATGGAAAGATTGTAATGATCCAGCTGTTCACGGGAAAGTTCACAGGAAAGTCCCACAGGTAACCCCCCCTGAGGTCTAAAGAAGCTGGTACTCTTGCAGTTGCCCTTTTCCAGTATTAGTATGACTGAAAAACAGATGTACTTATCTTTAGGGGGGGCTGGACAAAATGTGCCTGTTTTTTTTTTTTTTTAAAAAAAGATTGTTACAGATTTCTAAAAGCAGACTTAGCATATAAATTAATTTAATAATTTATATGGGTTTTCCCCACCCACTTCCTGTTTGGGGTTTTTTTTTTTTTTTCAAGCTCAGGGCGAAGCCACATGTGACATAATTTTTTTTTTATTTTTTTTTTGCATTTAACATGAAGGTAGGTGATGTTGTTTTTAATGCAAACAGCACCAGCTGTGTGGGGATGAGGTTGATAATTGCTGTAATCACTGCAGGTGGGAAAGCAGAGTGTAACCCTTTCCTCCCCTACTAAGGAAAATCATTTGTGTGAAAATGGGTAGTTGCTTCCCGTGGAAATATTTAATTTGCAAATACTAGCATCAAGGAAGGACTTCTCCTTAGGACCTCAGCAGGATATTAAATTTAAGGCTCAGTGGTAGAGTTTATGCTTTGGTGTAGAAGCTCCTAGGCTCAATGCTCAACAACATCAAGTAAGGCTGGAAATGTCCCATTTGAGATTCTGGAGTGCTGCTGCCAGTCAGTGTGGACAATATTGAGCTAGCTGGACCAATTGTCTTTCTCTGTATAAGGGAGCTTCTTATATTCTCCACCTCAGGGGTCAGCAAACTTTTTCAGCAGGGGGCCGGTCCACTGTCCCTCAGACCTTGTGGGGGGCCGGATTATATATTGGGGGGGGGATGAACGAATTCCTATGCCCCACAAATAACCCAGAGATGCATTTTAAATAAAAGCACACATTCTACTCATGTAAAAACACACTGATTCCCAGATTTAGAAGGCGACTGGGGCGGATCCGGCCCCCGGCCCTTAGTTTGCCTACCCATGCTCCACCTGCTGCAATTCTGCTAATTATCAGCCCACCCAAAATGCACTACTGTATTTGCATTTTTAAAGAACCTTTATGGTGAATGCAGATACTGTGCTTCACTTCTAGTTTGGCTTTCAGCCCCAGTGTTAAACAACTATATTTCGGATATACCAAATGTGAATTAAAACAGAACTTGTGTGAGCCAACTTTCTTCCTTCGCATCTCTCCTCAAAACCTAGCTTTCATGAAGAAGACATTAGAACCACTTTCTCCCTGAACCCCCCTGTTGCCAAGCATAAGTAAAGTGAAATAAATATAACGTGCTGCATATGCATTCCCATGTTTCCCCTCTGATTCCATCTCTCTCCCTTGTGTTGAATTTTAAAATTGTAAGCTCCTCGGGGCAACGGCCAGTTCTCTTACACTTCGTAAAGTGCCAAACGCCCATGCAGTTATGTTATATAACTAGCTAGCTAACTCATAACAGCTGCAAGCAAACATATCCAAGATTTGGAAGACGGCAACCTTTTTGTGGCAAAGATTGGAGAGTCAGAATCTGTGGACATGCAAAAACCTGCTTTATTCAGTCTAGTGCTTGTTCCAAGCAGTTGCTTACAAGGAGGAAAGAGAGAAATGGCTGGGAAAGAATTAAGTACCTATGCTTTCTGGTAGTCTTTTGAGACTACATATATATATGTCCCTGATTATTTTAAGACTACTTATTTATATTAATAAGTACCGTATATATCCCTGAGTGCCATTTTACACGTTCAAATTAACAGGAACCACTTGCTTCCCCAAGACAGAGAAGTCACTCCTCAAAGATGTAAAAGGGAAGCTTTCGGACTTTATAGCTAATAATAAGGGTGGTCACTTGATGGATAACACAAGGCTGTGGAGTTGGGGTTTTATTTTTTTGCCTTTGAAGGACTTGGCAACCACCTTTCTCCATAACTTCTTCATCTGTGTTCTTTGCCCTTTGGTTACTGGCAAGTAATAAAAGCTGCTGGCTTCCAAATGCCCTTATATAATGTAGGTGGTTGCAGAAACAAGGAGAAACAAGTCTTGCGACACCTTAAAGTCTTAACAAATTTATTTTGTCACAGCAACATATTTTCTGCGCTCTGCAGGAGGAGGGCGGGATATAAATAATTTTAATAATAATAATATTTATGTTTCGGCGAACCTACCCAGATATGTAGAAAGCTGGTGGGTGTTTAACCTTATCTTTGAATGTTTCAAATAGCTGATTTTATTGATGATTTTATTATCTTTCGTAAGCAGCTCTGACATGTTTTCCCCACCCCTGACCATCAAGCAGTATATAAAATTTTATGTAATAAATATTGGGGCCACTTTGTCAGGTGCAGCAAAGCGAAAGAGGAATGGCGCGCCTTGTGCTCAGGTTTCAGGGGAAAGGCTTAGAAAATGACCGTTAAGTGGCGAGAGGATCGGAGCCCCTTCACTGCGCTGCATAAAACCTCTGCCAAGTGCGAAGGAAAGGCACGGCCACTTAGGTCCCTCTAACTTCTGTGACAAACCTAGACAGCATCTTAAAAAGCAGAGACATCACCTTGCCAACAAAGGTCCGTATAGTTAAAGCTCTGGTTTTCCCAGCAGTGATGTATGGAAGTGAGAGCTGGACCATAAAGAAGGCTGATCGCCGAAGAATGGATGCTTTTGAATTCTGGTGCTGGAGGAGACTCTTGAGAGTCCCATGGACTGCAAGAAGATCAAACCTCTCCATTCTGAAGGAAATCAGCCCTGAGTGGTCACTGGAAGGACAGATCCTAAAGCTGAGGCTCCAAGACTTTGGCCACCTCATGAGAAGAGAAGACTCCCTGGAAAAGACCCTGATGTTGGGAAAGATGGAGGGCACAAGGAGAAGGGGACGACAGAGGACGAGATGGTTGGACAGTGTTCTGGAAGCGACCAGCATGAAGATGAAGCTGATTGACTGTATGGAACTGGCAGAAATGACTGGCAGAATCCGTGACCGGGGAGAGGAGTCGGCAGAAGAAGACTGGAAAAAAATTAAGGACTATTTACAAAAATATTGTAAAATTAAGGAATGTTGAATGATGTTGGATTGAAATTAAGTGGTTTCAAGATGTAATTATGATAAAATGACTTTCTTTTTGTAAGCAAGAATTTAAAGTTATAACAATTTAAGATGATGGAGAGAAAATAAGGTTGTTGTTTTTTCTTTCTTTTTTCTTTTTTAAGCTGTAATGCTTTGAGATAAGGATTTGCTGTACAAACAATTCAAATTGGGTATACAAGAAGGGGAGGTAAGAGGAGGTCGGGGAAATAAGTTATGAGAAAATAAGTTGCGAAATTTAAGTGTTTTTAATATTTTTATGTTTGTTTTTTCTTTTTGTTTGTAAAAAATTGGAAACTCTAATAAATATCTTTCTTTTTTTTTTTTTAAAAAAAGGAGGCTCCCAGCATGAGTCTGACCAAACTGCGGGAGGCAGTGGAAGACAGGAGTGCCTGGCGTGCTCTGGTCCAGGGGGTCACAAAGAGGCGGACACCACTAAACAGCAACAACTTCTATGAGGAGCGAGGCCATTCCTTCCTCTTTCCCGCCCTTCTCAGGCAGCGCATTTTCTTTTTCCCGCCTTTTTCCCGCCCCTCCCCTCCCCCACGGCCGTTGAGCTTCGCTTCCCTCAGAAACTCCCTGCGGGCGATCGGCTCCGCCACCCAGCCTGAAACCTGTCAGGTGACTGAGATAACATTGAAATAAAAATAAAAAACCCTCCTTTGTTTCCGTCGCTTTTAAGAAGGCTGTGATTCTTTCCCGGGCGTGAGGGGAGAGGCCGCGGACGGACCTTGGCACTTGTAGTAGTAATCGATGCTGATTCTCCCCCAACCCCCACCCTGTTCTCGCGCTTCCTTTCGTGCCTTTTCAAATTAAATTAAAATTAAATTAAAGCTCTGAGCGGACGGCGACGTGTCCCAGCCACCCCGGAACCCATTTTTTCCCTCAGCTACGGTGGTTTTTTTGTTTGGGTGGGTGGTATTAACGCCGCCCTCCTGCCTCGGAAGCTGCAGCCACAAGCGACGGTTTCCTGAGGGGGGAAGGAGGGTGGCCTGTTGTTGCTCTGCGCTTGTCACAGAGGGTAAAGCGAGAGCTTCGAGGCGCTTTCAAGGCTGTCATAGAATTGTCGAGTTGGAAGGGACCACAAGGGGTCATCTAGCCCAACCCGCCGTGACAAGAATCTGTCAGACCCGTAGAGCGGGCAGGGAGTGCATAAGCAGATCCATTACACGGGGCGAGGGAGCGGGACGCGATTTCTGTGCGCTGTCAGAGAAGCCCCTCCAAGACCCAGCTTCGGCTGGGGAGAGCGGGATATAAATAAAATTTATTATTATTATTATTGTTATTCCCCGCCTCAGGCCAATTACAGACATGACGAGCGACCCGCGTCTTAGCTAAAGGCGCGCCTGAGGCGGAAGCCCCCGCCTCAGAAAACCACCTTCATCGTCCTATTTGCTTAAAAGGCGGTTTCGCTGCTGCCAGCCCGTTTCAGCTGCCTGAGGCGAAGGCGGCCGGCAGCCTCGCTCTTTGCCCAAAGGAGAGGGCGAAACCCGAGACGGTGCTTTTGGGCCGTTCAGTTTTATTATTTTCTATGTGTTGGGGGGGGGGGAGAGGTTCCCCCGCTTCCCGTGCGCGTGGGACCCGCGTCTCAGCATTCCCACGTGCAGCGGTGTGTTCGGGGCGAGCTCCGCCCAGCCGCTCCTTGAAAAGCGGGTCGCGCGCTCACGCCGCCGGTGGGCGGGGCTCCGGGCTGCCCTTTTACGCGCCTGCGCGCGGCGTTGCTGGACGCCCTTTCCTCGTAAGACCGAGCTGGTTGTGCTTGCGGCAACCGCCGCGCGAGAGGGCCTGCCTGGGAAAGGTGATGCGGCGGGGGAGGCCTCCGGGAGAAGGGCTTTTCTCGGGAGGAGGGGCGGGCGGGCGGGGGTCTGGCGTGCGGCAGCCCCAGTGGGCGCGGGCGCGTGCTCCGTCTGGCTGTGGTCCAGGTCCATGCAAATGCCGCATGGTGCCTGCGCCCTTTGCAAGGCGCGGAGGTGGCGGCGGCTTCGCACAGCCTCGCGCCCCAGGCACGCTCGTTCCCTCTCCTCCCATTCATTTGCCTACAGAGCTCGCTGGCGGGCGGGGAAAAAAAAAAGGTTCTGCGCGAGGCTTTGCATTATGCAATGGGAGGCTGGCTCTGGGAACTTGGGGGGTGGGCGGTATCCCGTTTGCATTGCGGCCCTAAAAGGGCGCTTCGCTTAAAAGGGGCCCTTCGCCCTCCCAAGTCCTCCCCCCCCTTTTTTCCCTTTGTTAAAAGTCTCTGCGCATTTCTTGCGCCGCGGTCGATCTCCTTGTAAGCTTGCCTACGTGACATTGCTCGGCTTTGACCTTTTCTTTAGGCCGACCAGGGCTTGAGGCGTCCCTGCTCCGCATAATGTGGGGTGGGGTGAAGTAAGGGCGGGCGGGCAGGGAAGATCTCCAAGCTAATGGGTTGTTTGAGGCGGGGGGGGGGATGCAATTTGTGGCCTTTGTGCTTTGTAGAGCAGAGCTGAAATCGTGCTTCTCGACAGGAGGAGGACCTATTACTGGGGAATAGGAAAGGCGCTACAGAGGTCTTGGTGGGGGGGATGTTTTACCGTTAACTAGTCGGAAGTATCCGGGGAGAACGTGGGGCATGTATGCGCTGCGTTTTGTGTAGTTGCAGGATCCTGTTGTTAGGGATAGGGGCCCTCAGGTGAACCTCCATGGGTTTTGACTGGGGAGGGGAGCTCTGCATGTGCTTGGAGCGCATGGCTCCATATTTCCTGACCTTGAAGGGATAACTCTGGGGGCCCAGCATGCTGGGAAAGGAAGGGGTGAGGCAACAAGCCTGCCCATTGGCTGTTACTCCTTCTCCCTCGCGGTTTCTGCCCCAGCTTGCTTATATAAAGAATAACGATGGGTTAGTACAGGAGGCTCATTTTTCTTGATATTTCTGGGCCCAGGGCCTTTTACTCATCTTCGTTTAAATTCTTTGTTCTGCCCACTCATGTGCTTGTCTGCTGGTGCAGTATGACTTGCTGCTTTTCCATTAATTTTCCTCTTCCTCCCCAGTGCAGAGTTGTTGAGGAAGGCTGCCTTGTTAGGCATAGTGCCAAATACAGAGGGAAACCCTTGGTTCATTTAGTTTACATTGACCAGCCATGGCTCTCCAGGATTTCGGACAGGAGATTCCCCCAAATCTGATTGAACCTGGAACCTTCTGCATGCAGAGCAGAAGCTCTGCCAGCAAGCTTTATTTTGAGAACACTTTAAATGTATAGTGTGTAAGCAGCCCAAGTTAAAAGGAGCTTCAGAAACAAATCTTGCTAGAAGAGCTTCTGTAGAGGCTTGTGTCACCACCCTAAAGTACATCCTTAGGACATGGTTTGTGTTGCTGTGCAAATGTGGCGGACCCTTGCATCACAGGTTAATTGTGCAGTCAGACCGGTTAAGAATAGAGGAGATGGAAGGGAAGTAGTTGCAATAGTTGCGTGCCTTTAAATGAATTCTACCGTGAGTTCCCACAGAATCCCACCACACATGTAGGGCAGAGATGTTTGACCGTTCTGATGACTTCGTGGCAAGTGGCTGCTACTGTATGCTAGAACATTATTTAATTCAATGGGACTTCTTTTAAGAAGGCAAGATTAGGATTCTTCTGTTAAACAATTACTTAAATAGTAATGGCAGCGTGATTGAGGTTTTCATGTTTTCCAGGTTTTTTTTTACTGCGTATAAATGTGAAGGTGAAGGGAGGTGACACTAACCTTTGATCAGCAGAGTGCTTAGCAGCAGCAGCAGCAGCAGCCATTGAGCAGGGGTGGCAAATTGTTTTAGTGCTGGTAGGATCAGGGGTAAAAGGAGGCACTGAGGGGGCAGCCTATAAGGGGTTGATCCTTAGTGTGGGTGGCAGAAGGAGCTCTTATTTGTTTTACTAGCTATAAATCCTGGTTGGGGGGGGGAACGACAGCCCAGGAAGGGAGGGGTGTTGGGCGGAGCCTCACTGTGAGAGGTGGGTTGGTTTCATATATGCACTCTTAACCACAATACTCTTACCTCATGGCTTTAATGGGAGTCTGGGGTGAGAGGCTAAACTGAAGGTGATTGAAGCCATCTATTGCCGACAGAGTGCCTTCCTGAGAGGATTACTGAGAGGTGATTTTGAGCACTTTATAGTAAATGATCAAGCAGCTAGGAACTGTCTGCACATTTTAGTCTAGATGAAAAAAAATTGTGCACTTCACTAATTTTTATAGCATATGGCATAGTACTGCCATGTGCTGCCTTCTGATTATATTATTGTAAAATAACTGCATTGGAAGTGTTTTGCATATCTGTCTCTGGTTTATTTGCTTTAGCTAACGGCTATCAATTGATATGCTTTAAGTATTTTATAATGAAATGTTATGACCCTGTTATCAAAATGAATTATTTGGATTTTATATCACGTTTTGAAATGAATTAGCATTTAGATAGTTATAGTTACAATATATTGATTTGCATTTTTTTGTACTTGAGATATTTTATGCACTGTAAAACGAAGCAGGCTAGAAATTGAAATAATAAATACGTATTTTATAAATAAAAATGGGGTGTATAGTCTGGTTGACAGTACAGTTACGCTAAACAGATCAATGCTTCCCATGTACATGAAGGTTCATGGTGAGTTGACTTGTTTAGGACAGTTTCAACAAGCAGTTTGTGCCACCTAGTCACTGGTATAGCTTTCTGGCACACCTTGGGCTCTGCCATTCACGGTGCCCTGCAGATACTGAAATGAAAACTTAGCCACCAATGGAAAGCCTTGGCAGTGAGCTGGTGACACACCTAGTGCTACTGTAAACATTAGTTTGTGAAGTTATAGGTAAAGTATATCTATTACTTTTCTGCCTTGCCATGAATGAAAATATGTTCTAAGAGTTCTAGAACTCTTGCTTTATTCATTGTGCTGAAGACTCCTTGACTGCTATAGTAGTGCAAGGTATGGTGAGATTAAATCAGGCCAAACTGGCTTGTTTTGACTCCTTCATAAACTGTTAGAACAAACTGGTAATTCTAGCATATTGCAACTGCAGTGTTTCTGGCAATCCTAGAACCTACTCAAACAAGCTAAATAAGGCAGTGTGCTGAACCAGTTTGTGAATGAAATACTGTAGAACTTTATTACTTTACGTTGAGAGTAGTTCCAGATTCTTTCTAGCTCAACTTCCTGTGACAGAATATTAAGACAGTAGAGCACAAGTGCAATTAAAATATTAATTATGTGGTCCTCCACATGTTGGACTCAACAGCCCCAGCCAGCCTGGGCAGTTGTCAGGGATAATGGGAGTCGCTGTCCAACAATATCCAGAGGACTACAGGTTCTTCATCACTACTTTAGGTAGATGCTTGGAATGTGGATGTGTAATAACTTAAAAGTTTAGCCTGAGGTTTGCCACTTCTGTAAGCTGTTTCTGGTTTGGTGTTTTTAATGGAGCTGTGTGCTTGTTGATCCACTTCAGTAGCTGCAAGCATTTAACACCTACCTAACGGGGCCACCTGTGTAAAAGGTGATTCTGTGTACCCTAGTGTTCCTGAAGCCAAAGTTTGAAAGGGACATATCAGTTGCCTCCTTCTGTGGAAGACTCATTGCTTTCTACAGAAAGGTGGAGTTCGTTTGCTTGCTATCTAAGTGCATAGCAGCTTACCCAGTTTTCCTCGAAGCGGTTATCTTCTCTGGCCAGGCTATGGGATCATTTGCTGATGTGTAATAGCCAGAGATAGACTGTGGCTAAGCTTGACTCCTGAGCTTCATGTAACTCCAAACACAGTATATATGTATGCTTGGCACATTTTCACAACTGAGAGACTGGCCATTCTGCCATGTATTGGGACTTCTGGGGGCTGCTTCTTGCTTGATGTGTTGGATACAGCATAAAGACATGCACCTTGCATCAGTTCTGAAGGTGCACGTGAACTCATATTCCTATTAGTTCAAACAAGTAAAATAGCTGCTGCTGAAATCTTACACCTTATATATTTTGCCAAGAAAAGAAGCTGCTTGAAAACACTATTCAGAACTGGTGCTGGCATTTAGAACTTTAGCATCTACCTAAATATAAAATGTCAAGATCTGAGGAAGCTTGGAAAATCTGTGTTCAGGGACTGATTGAAGATCAAATCTTGTTGGGAGGATTGGAGGTAATAAACTAATTTGAGTCACTTGATCCAACTGAATGAAGAGCTTGGCCTGATAAGGATAAATCTGGGTGTAGGTTTGAGTCTTTTTACAGGTAATAGAGCTTCAGTTTAGTTTTATGTGCATGCTGCCTTTCTGCAGTGGACCATCCAGGAAGTATTTCACAATAGGCATAAAAATACAGCATTGAAACATCCCATGTCGCTAACCCAGAAATAGTACCTCGGGTTAAGAACTTTGCTTCGGGATGAGAACAGAAATCACACGGCAGCAGTGGGAGGCCCCATTAGCTAAAGTGGTGTCTCAGGTTAAGAACAGACCCCCAGAACGAATTAAGTTCTTAACCCCGAGGTACCACTGTATTACAATTATTTACACCGTTCCACTCATTATACAGTCCTTTCAAAGCAGATTACAGGAGTCATTCAAATACATTTAGCGGTTTTTAAAAAGGCTTTCCTACAGGATAGTTGGTGGTAGTGGTAAGAAAGGGAAAGTCCAGCTGGATATGTTCTTGAGATTGCTTACTAACCAATTCACACTTCATATGTAGCAATCAACAAGCCAGATCAACAATAATTTATTTGTATGCCGCCCATCTGACTGTGTTGCTCTAGCCACTCTGGGCAGCTCCCAATAAAAAATAGTAAAAACTCAAGACATGACATACTAAAAAGGAAAAACCTCTCACCTCAACCATGGCTACAGCTGCAGTTATTGCCGACCAAGAAAATTGGCATGCAAAAGCATAGCATTTGCATGCGGAATAAAGTAGCTGTGTATTGCTGAACGCCAGCAAAAGATTACTAGTTAGGGCTTCTGTGAAGCTTTTTCATCCTTAAGCTCCCCTTTCCACCCCTAAAATAACTCGGTGAAATATGCACATAGACTTCATGCCAAGCTTACATAGGAACTCTAAACAACAGTTTCTAAATGTAGATGTGTTAAAGGTCATCTACTCTGTATGTGACAGGTGAAGCCTGTCACAAAAAAAGTCCTTGAAAGTAGCGGGCATGGCTGCAGAACTGAGCTACTCAGGACAAAATTTCCATCATGCCATGTGAATTATACTTGTTATAAATATATATGTATACATTATTAATTTTCCAAAAACAATACATATTCAAACATAAAGAAAAGAGTTGACTTCTCCTTAGTCCCATCCCTGGTTCCGTTGTTTATCATACTGCATGTCCATTTTTAAATTAAAAAGTGATTGAAATTAATTAATTGTCCATTCATTAAAAGGGACTCGGGTGGTGCTGTGGTCTAAACCACAGCCTCTTGGACTTGCCGATCAGAAGGTCAGCGGTTTGAATCCCCACAATGGGGTGAGCTCCCATTGCTCGGTCCCAGCTTCTGCCAACCTAGCAATTCGAAAGCACGCCAAAAAGTGCAAGCAGAGAAATAGGCACCAATCTGGCGGGAAGGTAAATGGTGTTTCTGTGTGCTGCTCTGGTTCTGCCAGAAGTGGCTTAGTCATGCTGGCCACATGACCCGGAAAACTGGACAAAACGCCGGCTTCCTCGGCCTGTAAAGTGAGATGAGCACCAAAACCCCAGAGTTGTCCGCGACTGGACTTAACTGTCAGGGGTCCTTTTAATGTCCTTACCAGTACTTGAATTAGAGTAGTAATTAATTCATGAGTTGCATCTTGTTTACAAAAGGTGCAGCTTTTAAGTTCAGATGGCACTGTTGCATGGCTTCAATAGTTGCCTGGTGTCCTGTGGCATCTCTGGTAATGGGTGCTAGCTAGGGCCACTGCTTGTGGCAGCTGCCAGCGTGTCCTCTTTCTGCAGGAAGAGCATCATTGACAATGGGTAACAGGTGGTAAGTGAGCCAGGTAGCCATGTTGGAAAGCTACCTACTAGCTGGTATTTCTAAATTCCATTTCCTAATACTATGTGGCTCAATAAAGATAGAATGGAGTACAGTGCACCTGTATATCAAAGTGTTGCAGATAATCTGTCCATGTGGTTGTAGAGGCCTCTAGTGGTGACTGCAGCTTCTAGTTTTGATGGGAAGAGCCTTATAGATGTGTCTTTTACTGTCCTAATGAAAACCTTGCTTTGCTAAAATGTCTTCAAACATCTGTGTTTCAGTTAAGTACCTGAAGGAGTGACCAGCTATGGATCATGCTAGGAAAGCAATATTTAACATGGTAAGGATGATCAAACTGCATTATCAGGGTTACTCATATAATAAAAATTCCCTGGTCAAAACCTTGATGCACCACTTAGTCCCTGTCTTTACATGTAGCTTGGTCTGCAAAAGCTGTTCCAGCATGCAGAATTGGACCTGAATGGCACTCTTAATTATGGGGATGCTGTTGTGGCCTCCCAGGTGGTGCTAAGCTGTAGTTCCCACCATTCTTGATGATTGGCCATGCAGGCTGGAGATAATGGGGACAGGGGGGCCACTGGCTATCTACCACACTTTGTCACAGAGAACTGTAGGTAGCCAGTTGTTCAACGGAAACAAGTATTTGTGCCTGTACATTCCTGAAGTAGCTCCTCAACTGCTGAGCTTAAATCTAAGCCTTCCCATGTTGATTGGTCCTTAGCCCTAGAGACGCATGGGTTAATTATGTTACGAATGAGCAGGGTCATGTCTATGTAAATGCCTTGGACTGATTATGTCATGTTCGTTAATCTCATAAGCTGTCCTACCCCCCCCCCCCAAATTTTATTTTTAAGCCAAGTATGTGAGACCTTGTCATGTTTTATATATTTCTGCCTCCTTTCCTTGATTCAGTCAAGATATACAATAGGGAAAGAACAGCCAGACTTACTTTTCCTATTCATATGTATCAGATTTTATTCCAATCTCAGATATTCAATTATTACAAATAATTTGCAGCAAGGCTATTATATTAGCCGACTGCAGCAAAAGCAATCTTGAAAGATCAGCAAAATGGCATATTTTTTTGTGAACGAGATTCCTTTTCATCAGATGAAGTCAACCACAGCCTGCAGACTCTTAGGCCATAATAAATGTGTTAGATTTTAAAATGCCATAAAGCTGTTTTACACTCTGAAGTTCTAATCAGGTGAGTGGAATTAAAGGCCTCTATTTGTGTTATCAGTACCAACAAATGAGCTTGGTGTCTTTAATATTAGCACTCTTCATTCATCTCTGATGAATTCTTTTTTCTGTCTAGTTTGGAGGAGAGCCCCTCTCGTACACCCGCTTCAGTCTGTCTCGACAGCCAGATGGAGACAATAGTCATGTGGAAATGAAACTGTCTGCTGAAGATGAGGAAGGTATTGAAAATGGAGGAATTGACCATCTTCACACCCGACCAATAAAACCAAGGAACAACAATCGACACCTCTGCTGTGTACTTACTGGGGCAGCTCTCCTTTTCCTTATAGGTAAGATGAATAGGTGAGAAGTAAGGAGCAATTTGTGGGGTTTTTTGGTATCTTCCAAGGCACACTGAATAATGCATTCCCTCCGGTAGGCACAATTCAGCAGTGTTTCCTAGAAAATAAACTTGGTGTATTAAAAGTTAAAACGGTGCCACATGGGTATTAAATCTTCTAGGGAGGATTTACTTATGGACATATACAGGAGTATCTTCATTACAGGAAAATAAAGAAAAAATGATGCAGCAATGGTATCAAACCACAGGAATAGTCATAGACTTTTAAAAACCCACCCTGATCTTTGCTGGAATTGTAAAAAAAAGTTAGAGGGGAATTTTGTCCATTGGTGGTGCTCCCGTGAACATGCTAGAAGTTCCTCTGAATTTTGAATTTCTTGGGTTTGCATATGTAAAGCCATCATCTATTCATCAACTATTTCAATTTTACAAAGTCTGGAATACTGTACAGTTGTACCTTGGTTTTCAAACTTAATCTGTTCCAGAAGTCCATTCGAAAAGCAAGGTTTCCCACAGAAAGTAATGCAAAATGGATTAATCCATTCCAGACTTTTAAAAACCAACCCTAGATTTAACATGAATTTTTCTATTTAATGAGACCAGTGATCCATAAAATGAAAGCAAACAATGTACTTCAGTCACACAATCAGTCAATCGGTAGCTGAACTGGGTTCCACACAATCACACACAAAAAAGAGCCACAAAAAGGCAAAATAAATAGCAAAAACCAACAGACCTCAGCGTAACACTCAAACGGAAGTGTGGCACTCAAATTGTCAGCATAACACTCAAAATGAAAGTGTAACACTCAGTGGAGCACGTTTGGTTTCTGAAAAGTTCACAAACTGGAACACTGCAGTGTTTGGGTTCCAAGGTGTTTGAGTACCAAGGCGTTTGAAAACCAAGTTACCACTGTATTTGTGTATAGCATATTGCATTTTATTTTGTACAGTGGTACCTTGGGTTATAGACACTTCAGGTTACAGACTCTTCTAACCCAGAAATAGTACCTCGGGTTAAGAACTTTGCTTCAGGATGAGAACAGAAATTGTGGTGCGGCCGCAGCAGGAGGCCCCATTAGCTAAAGTGGTACCCCAGGTTAATAACAGTTTGAGGTTAAAAACGGACCTCCGGAACGAATTAACCCGAGGTACCACTGTATTGGTTTTTTATTTGTAAACCACCTTGAGGTTTGTTTGTTTTTAAGAAAGGTGGTATATAAACTAAGTTCAATGAATAAATCTACACAAACAGGATTCCTGATTGGCTATCTGAGTTTCCGTGGAAGGATACAGGCAATGAAAAGTGAAGATGGTGTTGAAGCAGCATGCCATGGCTTTCGATGCTCAACCGAGCCTGAAGATGACACACCGGAACCGGAACCTGTGTTATACTGGAGTGACCTTAAAAGCAAGTTGTCGTCCAGGCTGCGCTCTGCAACTTTCAGAGATAAAATGGGGTAAGCTTTTTTAGAAACCTTCTCAAAAATCCTTTCTAAAAGAGCATTTCAGTAGACTCAAAATAATGGCTGGCTGCAATGCTTGGCTTCTGGAAACATAACTTAACTGGAATACCTCTGTGTTCAGGTTCGGTCAGAAAGATGCTGGCAGTCCAGGAGATGAGAACCTAGCCAATATCATTCATCAAGAGTTTGAGAAATTCAAGTTGGATAAAGTCTGGAATGATGAGCACTACGTCAGGCTGCAGACCCCAGGGTATGTGCTTCTTCAGTTCTTCATATCAGAGCTCCTCTGGTCGGTCTCAAACACTAGAGCTGATTCTATATGAAGCTGTCAACAAGGTGTCTGCAGTATAACTTGGTCGGCAGATCTTCTGAGAATTAACCCAATGTGGAAAGCCAAAATACAGGAAGTGGATATTCACATATTAGAAAAGAACAGGCTTCCTGTCTAGTAAGGTCCAGGTTCAAATTGATCTTAAGGCTGTGATTTCTGCTGTTGTCCTCCTGGTCCTAGGGTAGTGGTCACAGGGTTAGCTGTAACCAGTAAAAACTAGCACAGGCTTGCATTTCAAAGTTCCCCAAAGAGTGATAGTTAGATGGTCCAGGATATGTGCAGCCCTTAGTTGTGTAACTGGGACTAAAAACATTTTAAAATTCTGTGTTAACGCTCTGATTGACTGCTGTTATTCTTCTTTCTTAGATCTCCGAATGAAGTTTCCCTGGAACAGCCAAGTGAACCTTTGGAGACTCCTCAAGCTTTGGAGACTCAAGCTTATGTAGCATACAGTGAAAGTACAGAGGTTTCTGTAAGTTGGCTTGGCTTGTTAGGTACCTGAAGTTCTGCTTTCAACATAGTGGCATGCTAGTTTGTACATTAAGTAAGTAAGCTGGTTTGCAATGGTCTAGACCAGGCACCCACAACCTTCGGCCCTCCAGATGTTTTGGACTACAATTAGACTACAATTCGGCCCTCCAGATGTTTTGGGCTACAATTCCCATCATCCCTGACCACTGGTCCTGTTACCTAGGGATCATGGGAGTTGTAGGCCAAAACATCTGGAGGGCCGCAGGTTGGGGATGCCTGGTCCAGACCCATGGCCCCCAATGTGGGGCACATGCCCTACAGGGGGGCAGTTTGATTTTTAAGAAGGGCAATTCGAGAATGAGTTATTTACAGCTAATGGCCTTTTAGGCTTCCTCCACGTGAACCGTTCACTTTTTGAATAATAAGAATTATATGTTGGGTGGGGAGCATCAGGATTTTAGAGATGTTTAGGTGGGGCATGGCCCAAAAAACGGTTTGGGAAACACTGGTCTAGACTTAACTCTGTGTGTTACCTGAAAACAAAACTTCATCTTTAATGTCGCCTATATAAGTCAATGGGCATGTGTAGTGTGTAGAACAGTAGTCCTAACTCACGTCAAGAAGTGGATACAATCAAGCAAGGTCTCCAGGCCTTAGGGAATATTCCAAGCACACTGTTACTCTTTCTGTTGGGCCAGGGGTTGGACCTTATCCTCTGCTTAGACAATTGGTTGGCTACATTTTCTCAGTCATGCTGCCTAAGATGCTTTAAGATTTCTGGGGATGAAACAGGAACCGTTCTTCATCGTAGCTCAGGAAGGTGTCTCTAGTGTGAAATCTTGTGGTCTGCTTGAAAAGGAGATGCAGCAAGATTAGTTTGCCGCTCAATTGCTCTTTTATAGGGAAAACCTGTTTATGCCAACTATGGGCGCAATGAAGACTTCTATCAACTGCTGCAGAAAAATGTCAACTTAACTGGAACAGTGATCCTTGTGAGAGCTGGAGAAATTGCTTTTTCTGAAAAAGTAAGTTTTCTGCTCTTAAGACAGGACCAGTAAAGATGCTGCATGGTAAAGGAATTTGTAGGGAGCCTGTGGTGGCTCTTCCAGTTCCCTGTCACGTGTCACGAATGCTCAGGACTCACAAGCTGGCACTGTCTCCAGAATGGACATGCAACAGACGCCATCCTCTGAGCCAAATTGAACTCTATGATCTACCTGGTGCTTCCCAGGTCGTTCTTGTGCTCTGCAAAAAAAACAGTCTGGCTACTAAATAAAAGCATATGTGCCACTATGGCTGTGAATGGACAGAAGCATGGGAAAATGACTACATGGTGGGCTGTAGAGCTTTTACAGATACTGGGCAATGGTCACAGTGGAATGGCTCTACTAATTGACCAGTTCCATTTAATATTTTGCTGTTTTCTTTGGCACAAACCTGCTAATAAATATGCTAAATGCCTCCTCCTCCTAGGTGGCAAATGCCAAGAAGATGGGTGCTGTAGGAGTCTTGATATATCCAGATCCAGCTGACTATCCAGAACTTAGAGAGAGCTCTTCCCAATTTGGACACGTGAGTGGTTTCCTATATCTCCTTGGGTGAATGTGGGTGCCTCTTCTGCAGGCTTCCTAGATGGATTCTGGAGCCTGCCTAGCACAACAAATGAAAGACAAAGACAAATAGCTTCCTCTTGAGCAAACAGAGGCATAATCCCACCCTTTTAACTTGTCAATGCCCTGAAATAGACCTGTTTGAACTGCTTTTTGGTCTCCATTTTTCATATAATTCTTGGATTTTGCCTTGGCAGGCTCATCTTGGGACAGGAGACCCTTTTACTCCTGGATTTCCGTCTTTCAACCATACTCAGTTTCCCCCAGTTGAATCCTCAGGCCTCCCACACATTCCAGTACAAACCATTTCAAGCTCTGCTGCAACGAAAATATTCAGGTAAACAAACTCTCCCTTCAAGCTAATGATAGAGTCAGTACCCTTTCTCAAGAGCTACTGTTACCAGATTTAAGGGTGATATGCAGTTTTTAAAAAACCCAAATCAGAGCAGCCCCCCCCCCAAAAAAACCCCTCACTTTCAAAAACAGATGGAAGTTTACTGGATTAAAGCTGCTATAATGCCTGGCAAAAATGTGTTTGCCTGGCACCTGAATGATAGCAATGCCACATATTCCCAGCTAGGAATTCCTACAACATAGCAGCATTTGGGGGAGAGGGACAGCCTCCTTCCTGACAAGGTACTCTTTGCACTCTGCTAGGCAGAAGCTGTAATGCTCTGTAGCTGGTTGGAAGTAGGTGCCTCCCTATAGTCCAAAGCTGCTGACTGTGATGTGAGGAAGTTTTGTGCTTTCTAGGAGCTATCTCTGGTTGCCTCTACCAGTAGAAATAAACAGTGCGTTAGGCCCAGTAAAGCTGCTTGCTGAATTCCTTTTGTGCTTTAAATCACCAAGAGTCCAGAATTTGGCTATTAGGACTGTCATTTCAGGAGGACCTTGGTAGGAGGTGCTGTGTGCTTCAAATAACTAGTTTTCCCTCTTTTCAGCGCTATGAATGTGCCAGACTGTCCAGATCCATGGAGAGGAAGACTCCGTGAATACAAGCTTCGGTCAGATTCTCATGGAAGAAGTGTGACGCTGCGGGTGAACAATGAGCTTGTGGAAAAGAAAATCCTAAACATCTTTGGTGTGATCAAAGGCTTTGAGGATCCAGGTAAAAGCTTTGCCAATCTGTTGCAGATGTAAAAGGGAAGGATTGGTGTCCCTTAGTTCATTTCTTACCATTTCGTGATTCAGAGCTCCCTCATGGCGTTGATGGGCATTTGGCCTACTCTGCAAATGATCTACAGAGATGCTGTGTGGGCAGCATGCCAGACTACTTGCCCAGCCTGTGTTCAATAACAGAGCGCAGTCCAGACTCACAGGATACCTGTAATGGAAATACTGCAAGATGGCTAACATGAAGCAGCCTAGCAAGATGCTCTATTAAATGCATTATGCCTGTTTGGTAGTGAAATCGGTGGCTAAGAGATACTGAAACGCATCCACACATTGCAGTTTGGTGCTGTTGAGCAGAAGAAGGTTGTGCTGCATAATATACTAGGATAATGGCATAGGCTAGTCCCCAAGTCTTCAGCTGACTTAGTTGCAAGGAACTGGTGTGCACCATAACACAGTGTGTGTTAAGCATACCCTTAGTTCTCCATCCTGCGATTCTGATAGAGGCTCTAACGGCTGATCCCTGTCTTGCAGATCGGTATGTAGTCATTGGAGCCCAGCGTGATTCCTGGGGACCTGGGGTCGTAAAGGCTGGTGTAGGAACCAGCCTGCTTCGGCAGCTTGCCAAAGCACTCTCTGACATCGTGAAACTTGGTAAGGAGATTGGCACTGAGCGTCTACAAAAGGGATTCTTCGGCATGAATATAGAGCTGGATATAGTAGTTGTCCCCTCTCCTCTTTGCAGATGGGTACAAGCCCCGCCGGAGTATTGTGTTTGCCAGTTGGAGTGCTGGAGCCTTTGGAGCTGTCGGTGCCACAGAATGGCTGGAAGTAAGTTCGGCTCCAATGTATTGGTCAGTTCAGAACAGCCAAATCACGCAAATAGCTAATTGCTGCTGTTCCTTTACTGTCTTCAGGGCTATTCCTCATCTCTCCACATGAAGGCGGTTGCGTATATCAACTTGGATGCAGCAGTTTCGGGTAATTGTCATTAAAGATTGCATGTGATAGAGGGCGTTCCCTGTAAATTTAATACTGTAAATATGATTTGATGATTAAGTTGGATAATATAAACTGGATAAATGTGTACAACAGATTTGTCCAAAACAATCTTAAGAAAGGGTGAGTGTGTTTGCGTTACACATAAAAAATAAACAATCCTGGTCATTTTCTAGACTAGACTGGCGCAAAAGACTGCGGGCGCTAAACTCTTGGTTTCTTTTGCTCATCAGACTAAAAACGCACTTTGAGGCTAAACTTCCCTTGGAGATCTTTGCCACTTTGATTTACTGAAATTCAGCCACTTGGGGTAGGGGCTGTGGCCTTTAACTGTTCCATAGAACTAACTTCCATAAGAGCCTAAGAAGAGTCTGCTGGATCAGGCCAGTGTCCCATCTAATCCAGCATCCCATGTAGAGAAAATGCAGGTGGAAAAGACATTGGAAGTTGTAAGATGAAAACCTACAAATGCTCCTGCTACAACCTCATTATTATGGGAGCATCATGCAAAAATCCTGTGGGACATGAATCTTGTCCCTTACAGTCACATCAGAGTTGCACCCTCCTTACTCCCTTAAGGTATTAGTTGAGAAGCATTTAGTGTCCTTGTTTCTTATTTTTTTGCAAAAAGGAAACAAACTCAGCTTCCTTGCACCTGAGGTATGTAACTAGTGCTTGCAGGTAAACGCCACCTCTCCATCCCAAAGGCTGATGATGATGATGTACTTCGTTGAAATTAAAATGGAAGTGAATATGTATAGCCACAGTCCATAGCTGCACTGCAGAGCATCAGTCCATCTCAGTAGGCCTTGAACTAATACTTTTAAATTGTACCCCACAGGCTCGAAGGACTTCAGGTTCTCTGCCAGCCCCATGTTGAAAAGGTTGTTGGAAGACGCAGTCACAGGAGTGAGTATCGTCTCTTGAAAGTTCCAGGCAGTGACCTGGAGAAGCTGAACCATAAACTTGGTACTGGGGCCATGTTCTGTTTTCCCGCACAGAGGGTCTTCATCAAAAGCTTGAGAAACACTCCACAGCCATATGTATGAGTCTTGCTACCTCAAGCTCTTTGATGGCAAAAGTGGCTGGGAATACCTGTCGATAACAAATCATCCTTCAGAATTTTGCAGAACACTAGAGTCTTTAGACGAAGGGGTGGAAGACTGTACTTTATCAGGAGAAGGTTTTATTGAAATGTGCATCTTTTATTCGCTTTTAGATTACTGTGTCGTCAACTGATCTTCGCTCCACTTTGGCCAGAAAAGAGTAAGTATCGTTACAGACGGGTGGCTGCGGTGGGAAATCCTTGTGATCCTGGTAGTATAACGTAAGGTTACCAGACACCCCCGTTTCCTAGGAACATTCCCCAGATTTACAAATCAGTCCCCATACAAAATCCATTGAAGTTGAAAAGTGTCCCCGGATTCATTAAAAAATATCTGGTAACCTTAGTATAACGACCTGTAGTACCGTAGTTTTCGCTCCATAACACGCGGTTTTTTCCTCCTAGAAAGGGGAAATGTCTGCGCGTGTTACGGAGCGAATGCTTCCCTCCTCCGTGGTTTCCAGAGGGAGAAGAGCCGCTGAATGGGGAGGAGAGAGGGACAGAGTGCCTGCTTCTTTAAAGGAGCAAAGCGGGAGGGGGGAGGAGCCGCTTACACGAGTGTAAGCGGCTCCTGTCCGGTTGGCTCTTTAAAGCAAGCAGGTTCTGCTTCTCTCCCTCCTCCCCACTCAGCAGCTCTTCTCCCGCTTTGCTGGAAATAGAAATAGCAGGAAAGATTTTCAGCTCGCTAAGGGGGGGGGGATGGAGGGAGAGAAGCAGAGCCTGCTTGCTTTAAAGGAGCAAAGTGGGAGAGGAGCCACTTACATGAGTGTAAGCGGCTCCTGTCCGGTTGGCTCCTTTAAAGCAAGCTGGCTCTCTGTATCTCTCTCCTCCCACTTTGCTAGAAATAGCAGGCAAGATTTTCAGTCTCCTCCCGCTTTGCTTTTCAGCTCGCTAAGGGGGGGGGGGGAGGGAGAGAAGCAGAATCTGCTTGCTTTAAAGGAGCCTACCGGACAGGAGCCGCTTACACTCGTGTAAGCAGCTCCTGTCCGGTAGGCTCCTTTAAAGCAAGCAGGCTCTCTGTCCCTCTAGCAAAGTTTTTCAGCTTGCTAGGGGGGGGGGGGAGAGAAGCAGAGCTTGCTCCACGCGTGCTTCTTGTCCCTTGAGTGCTTTTCCTTCCCTCCCCACTTAAAACGTGGTTACAAAGCACAGATCCACATGGATCCTCAGGAGATTTGCACTGGGTCACCCCAAATTCACCATCAGATCACATAGCATGTCCATGGCTACAGTTTGTACCAAAAAAATCATGCACCCACTGTTGCCTGGGCCTGCAGTGGTGCAAAAACGTGGTTACAAACATGGATCCACATGGATCCTCAGGATTTTTGCATTGGGCTACCCCAAACTCAGCGTCAGATCACATGTGGCCACAGCATGAACCACAAAAATCATACATCCACTGTTTTGTTTATAATTTTTTTTTCTAGTTTTCCTCTAAAAACTACATACGTGTTATGGTCGGGTGCGTGTTATCGAGCGAAAAATACGGTACCTGCTCTGTTCCATCCGCAGCAGATGGGCATCAGTTTTGCTTCTTCTGCCCATCTCCAAGGCTGCCTTGAGATCTGGCATAAAAAAAGATGTCAGTTTAAATCATCGGAACATTGGTCTTACCTTGCCAGTGCTTTTTCTTGGGTAACAGGGCAGGCATAAGACAATAACTTGGTTGTCGAATGCTTTGGTACTTGTACATTTCGGCTCCCGAACGATTGAAACCTGGAAGTGAATGTTCCGGTTTTTGAACTTTTTTTTTGGAAGCCAATTGTCCGATTGGGCTTCCACAATGGTTTCCGGCGCGCCTGCGCCTGCGCAAGCGGAAGCCGTGCCTTGGGTTTCCGAACGTTTTGGAAGTCAAACGGACTTCCAGGATACATTCTGTTCAAAAACCGAGGTACAACTGTACAAACTTTTGCAACCCAAAAAGCGAGAAATAGGCTCTTACCAAAAGCTAGAAATGTGATCACAGCAAAAGCTGAACTGTGTGCCATGTGTACCTTGCAGTGACCCTGGGATTCTGTTTGGCTTTTCTAACCTCTGTTGAAGTATATGACTCTTCAATGCTGAGCACAGCAGCTGAAAACTTCTCCTTTTGCAGGGTCCCGTTTCGTATTGATAACGCAGCCTTTCCTTTTCTGTCCTACTCGGGGATACCATCTATTTCATTCCAGTTCTGTCATGTAAGTTGGTTAATGCTGTTCTGCTTTCCTGGCCCAAGCTCATCTATGTGCTACCTCTTGAAAATTATCTATTGGCCACAGCAGGGCACAATACCTACTCTTGGGAGAATCTGACTGGAGCAGTCAGTTATGCAGAAGGCCCATTCAGATTTTAAAATGTAAGCCAAATCATGGAGACAGGTTGCAACCACCTCCTGAATTTGACCCTTCACTGGCTTGCATCCTAGACCTCATTTGTTGAGAGCCACCCTGAGGAATTAGGAAGAAAAGTAATTGTTTGGTACTTTGTGACACGCCGTTGGACCTAATAAAAATACCCTGCCACTGCAGCTTTTCTTTTACTTTTGCAGTGGTACTTCAGGTTACATACGCTTCAGGTTACAGAGTCCGCTAACCCAGAAATAGTACCTTGGGTTAAGAACTTTGCTTCATGATGAGAACAGAAATCGTGCTCTGGCAGTGCGGCGGCAGCAGGAGGCCCCATTAGCTAAAGTGGTGCTTCAGGTTAAGAACAGTTTCAGGTTAAGAACGGACCTCCAGAACGAATTAAGTTCTTAACCCGAGGTACCACTGTAATTTACAAGAACCTGCCATTTTCTGTCTTCTGAATGTGGAAGACTTGCTAGGACAATGTGAAGTATTTCAAATAGATGAGAGAAACCATTTGGGAAGTGTGGAGCACCAGGCAAAGAATCTTACTCTGTTTACTTCTTGCAGAATGAGAAAGAGTATCCCTTCCTTGACACCCAATTCGACAATCTGGACAACCTGGTGAAGCGTTTCAGCCCCCCCTATGAATCGGAAAGTACAATCCGCAAAGCAGCTGAGATCGCTGGCCGTATAGCTCTGAGGATGACGCATGACCACGAACTGTACCTGGACTACGAGAGCTACAATAACAAGCTGCGTGACTTTATAGGGAAGATGATTCCATACCGGAAAGAGATGCAGGTAGTGCAAAATACCAAGAGGTGCTGGGGAAGTGGGGTTTTGTTTCAGGTTTGCAGTGGCGTGCCTGGTCTTGCGGCAGCGCTTGTGGTGTTCACAGTGGTTTCTTGCAATGTAAATGCTTCTGGCACTGGGTAGGGTTAATGGAGACAAATGTCTGTAGGGATAGATGTTCATCTGTAGTAGATCAGTGGGGGCCACCAACAGTAGGTTGTATTGTGTACTTATTTGGACCCTAACAGGAGAGCTGCTGTTCAGGACTCCAGCCTGGATTAAGGCCCTTGTAGTGTTCAGCACAGGAGGGGAGGATTCCTAAAGGAGCATAAGGGAGAAAATTGTTCTTTTACCACCCATTTCAAATATTGCATAAAAGACTTGCCTACTGTCTTTGCTTGCAGAATATGGGCTTGGGCCAACAGTGGCTGATGGTTGCCCGTGGAGACTTCAACCGAGCTACAAGCACCCTGACACAAGATATCAGAAACACCGACCTCACCAACAAGGCTGCTTGTCGTGCTTTGAATGACAGGATCATGAAAGTGAGTTGTTTCCCTTCCTCCCCAAAGGGGTGAGAATCTTAAGGGAGCCTTTTCTGAGAGATTTTGTAAACCCTGGTGGAGTGAATAGCAGAAGAACCTGATGACCTGTTGGAATCTGATCAGTCCCTGTGCAAATTACAATGACAAGGCTAAGAGCCCAAATCCGTGATAACCATAAGCTAGGAGTAGTCAGCTCTGTACATGGTCCCTCTGGTCTAATCAGCTAGTAGTCTAGAATCCATTAATATTGATCATCTTTCTTTATGTTGTAGAATGTAGGTAGAAATATAGATATATAAAAGAACACAAATTGTCACTGCATCTTTCTGTTGGTTTGCCTAAGAAGGTAGATTTCCAGCGGGGGCACTGAGTAATTTCTTTTCTGAAAAGGAGGCGGTAGGCCAAATGTTGGGAACCTCTGTGTTAGTGGATCTGTACATATGCATCTTTACTTCAAAGACCAGAATAACTGTCTAAGAGTAGATAGTAAAAACGTAAAGGGACCCCTGACAATTAGGTCCAGTCGCGGACGACCCTGGGGTTGTGACGTTCATCTTGCTTTCTGGCCGAGGGAGCCGGCGTACAGTTTCCGGGTCATGTGGCCAGCATGACTAAGCCGCTTCTGGTGAACCAGAGCAGCGCACGGAAACGCCGTTTACCTTCCTGCCGGAGCAATACCTATTTATCTACTTGCACTTTGACGTGCTTTCAAACTGCTAGGTGGGAAGGAGCAGGGACCGAGCAATGGGAGCTCACCCCGTCACGGGGATTCGAACCGCCGACCTTCTGATCAACAAGCCCTAGGCTCTGTGGTTTAGACCACAGCGCCACCCATCTAGAGACAAACACTTTGAACTGTGTGGGAGAGGAGTTTTTCCCTTACCCAGGGACTCTGGAAAAAGCTGCTCTGCTGGAGGAAGGAAATGTCTGAAGACTCTGCTGGGGCTCTGTATTCTCCTGGTTTCCACAAGTCACCAACAATTCAGAGGGTGTTTGCACTTGTCAGGGTTGCCTAATCCCAGAGCTCTTTTTCACTTGTGTTTCTCTCTCTCCTCTTAAGGTGGAGTACAACTTCCTCTCCCCGTACCTCTCTCCAAAAGACACTCCTCTCCGGCACATCTTCTTTGGTTCTGGCTCCCATACTCTCCAGGCGTTGCTGGACCACTTGGGTCTCTTGAAGACAAACAGGAGCGCCTTCAATGAAGATTTGTTCAGGAACCAGCTTGCTCTGGCAACCTGGACGATCCAGAGTGCTGCTAATGCCCTTTCTGGTGACATCTGGAACACAGACAATGAGTTCTGAGAAAGTTGAAAGCTACAATTAATTCTGAAGTACAGCAACAGGGAACCCCTTCCTTTTCAACCAGTAGCACATAACAAAGTCCCCTTAGGCCTTCAGAGGATTTTTAGTTGTCCAGGCTGAAACTTGAGCAATTCCAAGCAAGTTAAAATGTCCTGACCCAGAGAACATAGATGTATGTAGATTCACCTTTTAAAATGTGCTGGCCTCTCTAACCCAAAATTTGAGAAGGCTGATCTTGGGCTGAGTAAAGCATTTCTTCCAAGAGAGGCACACAAAGCAACCAGAGCATTGAACTCATAAGAATTGTAAGGGCTCTTGGATTCTTATGAATTCAACCTGACCTCCCAGACTCTTCCAGAGCAAAGTTGTCGTGTGACTTGTGAGCCTAAAAGCTCCCACGTCTTTGATCCTATTAGGAAGTATCTCCCCTGGGTACAGAAGCTCTTCCATAGACCCCTTGGCCTCTGGGATACAGCCAACACACCTTGACATAAGATCTGTCTAGCAGGGAATGAAAATGAAACCTTTCGCCTTCCCAATAGGAATTGAGAGAGTCCCAGGTGAAATTCTCCTGTGACTTGCTCCTTTCCGTACTAAGGAAGGCCACGCCAAAGAAATGAAGGCTATAGTACCTTGAGTGGTCCTGTGGTACTATTTAAAAACTAAAACAATAACCGTTCCTCCTACGAGGAGACTGGTTGTACTCAAGCCCTTGCTGTGAGGCCTTTTCAGTAAACGAGAAGTCTCTTGGCCTAGTCTTAACTTGCAGCACTTGTTTGAGAGACTGACTCTGCAGACTTGGTATCGAGGTATTTATTTATTTATTTATCAGTGGCAGTGTTCACTATAAATGGTATTTGTTTTTTCTACAGAATATAATTATCGGAAGCAGTGACTTCCATAATTATGACAGTTATACTGTCGTTTTTGATAAAGCAGCATCTGCTAGTACAATCCAACCATGATAACTGGAATTTTTGCCACCAAGCCTTCAGTGTTCTGCAACAGCACCATCCCTTCGGAAGATTATTTGGGATTCCGGAGGGTAGGGACATCGTCTCATCTCTTGGAGCATGCAGTCCGAGCAGGTGAGGGGGAGTCCCGGGAGGTGTTACTCTTGCTTTTCACTCTCAGAAGATAGAGCGAAAGCTGTGAGCTGCACCTTCTGCCTGACCCTTTCAATGAAAAGCTTCCTTTGACTGGGTGCAACCAGTATGTGATGGGGATTTCCTTCAGTAGATCTAGAGCCCCATCACTTGGGCTTTCTATCAGTCCTCTGACTCCTGGTTGTGTTTAGGCTGATGCAAACCATTGCAGGCTTGTGTTGAGCTGTGCTTGACTCCAACAGCAGCTCTTGTGCAGAACTTCCAGCACTGCGATGTATCATGAGAACTTGGGTCACATTATCGGGAGCAGTGTCTCCCATAATGTTAAAGAACAAGGTAGTTTTTGCCTACCACAGTGTTGTATCGGAGGCAGTGACCTCCATATGTTGCACTAAGGGTGTCTTAATTATCGGGGACAGTGTTTCCCATAATTTTTTTGTAAATGCTCACCATGCAATAACACCTGCAGAGCATGATCGTTAGTATCTAACATGTATATTCAAACATCTGCAACTGTCTGTCTTTGTCTGGTCTCACTTTGTGCTGGATCCAATAACTACTTTAGTGGCTCTTGCCACGCTGTGGGCAAGGCCAGGGTAGTAATTGGCTGCCACAACTAGTTTTATATTGCTGAGAACCTTGGAGACGACTGAGCAGTGGGCTTTTGCTGACTCTTGGTGAAGCCTGACCCTTCTTTCTCTTCTTTTTTGTTCAAATCTACTTCTAAGACTTCAAGAAATGGCTGGATGAATGTATATAAGAGTTGCTTATGGCTATAAAGAAATTTGTGTTAAAATGTGGGTGTCGGTTGGGAATGCTTCAAGAGCTTGAGTGGATGATTCTGATCAGTTGCTTGCACTGAAATAACTGAATCTACTGTGATTGTTGCACTTCACTTTTTTTACTTGGCTTCTGGTACAAAAATCTGGTTCATACATCTGTGGGAACATCCCTTTAGATATTCCTCAGCAGAAACAAGTTGTGTATTCTGGCTCTCCAAAGACTCAGGCTGATAAAGATGCTCTCCATACTATTCATAAGCGCTGCTTTTAAGGCTCTTTGCTTAAATGAGCAGCTTCCGCACACTGGGATTTCATGCTTTGTGCTGGAGAAAGCTTGATGAGCTGGGCACAAGGATGGAAAGTCATGTGTTCTTGTAAAATCTCTTCCACGTCGTAATTCTGTTTACCCCAGCTTTACCCAACTTGGTAGTGCCTGCAGCTCCAGGGACTCATGGGGATTGTAGTTTAAAAACAGCTGGAGGGCACGAGCAGGTTGGTTAAAGCTGGTGTAGATAAAGTCAATTACATTTCAAACCTTTTGTGTGTGAGAGTGAAAAAAATCTAGCTTGGTAATTTCCCATGCGTGGTTTTCTTTCCTCCGTTTCATGAGGCCTGTGAATGCCGGGTCATCAAAGTAGTAGCGGTCTTCCCATAGCGCTGCATGCATCTTGGGTGGGTAATAAAGCGTAGACATAGTTACTGGGGGAAAAATTGGACTGAATCTCAAATATATAAGCTATGTGTATCTCTGAAATTTGTGTTTTGTGCTGTTGTGCTATGAGATTATTTAGAGTTGGGGGTTGTAATCTTGGTGTTATGGCTGATGAGAACTGCAAGACTTGACTGTCAATAAAGAACAAGGAAGACTTGACTGTGAAGTGGTTTATTAAGCTACGTTAGTGGATATGCAGGTTCCTAGGAAGCTGCTAATTACCGGCCTGTTCTGTGGCCTGCCCAGAAATAAAAAGTGCAGACCACATTTTGAGTGTGCTTGAAATCCCTACCAGTTAGTTATTTGATTAGGAGTTTCCTGTCTAGCCCAATGGCACTGTGAACCTGAGAATGCCATTTCAAAGCCAATTCAGTTCCATTTTTATCTGAGTAGAGTCCGTGTATGAAAAGGCATAACCTCACTGCATATTACAAACTTGCATGTACAAGCCATACCAACTCCATAATGTAAAGGCCAAT
Organism: Podarcis liolepis; assembly: GCF_965112155.1. NCBI lineage: Eukaryota > Metazoa > Chordata > Lepidosauria > Squamata > Lacertidae > Podarcis > Podarcis liolepis. Next base: position 100,440,260 of record NC_139556.1, on the reverse strand, counting down.
CGTCGGTCTCATCCTTGCATAGATTCCCCACCTCATAGCAGCTTAGAGAGGTTTTTGCATTGTGTACCCACCTTATTGGGGGATATATTAGCAGGACAGACACCTCAGGTTGAAAGTGGGGGAATTGCGATAAAAAGTTATTTCATTTGAAAATGCCCATTGGTTCAAGGCTAAGATAACCAAGCCTGATGTATGACATTAGGTGTGGAGCAGTTAAAGAAGCAGCTTGGCAAAAGGGTTTTTGTTACACTCCTGCAAACCTCCAAGCCCTGCATTTTGCAAGGCCGAAGCGTCTGTTCAGCAGGCTCAGTTTTTGTAACCAGTCAGTCAGGGCCCTGTCCTCCCAAGACAGGCATAAAGAGGTGAGCAAGGCGGGGGCAGGTCTCCCAGGACTGAGAGCCAAGATGCTTTCCAATTTCTCCATCCTGCAGAGGAAAGCGTGTGTGTGAGTTACTCATGTGCCCCTGGGAGCAAGGGCCCCTGTTTACTAGCCAAATGTTTTGGGGGCTGTATGTGGGCTGAGAGTGTCTAAGCAGGCTAAGATGATTCTCCTGGCAAGCAAAGTGTTTGGCAGACCCACCTTCTCAAGGCAGTGCCATGATCAGGCAGAGGAGGACAGGCCCAGTCTTGCACAACGGCTGGTTGTGCAAAGAACAGGACGTGCCCCTCTGCCTTCCCTACCTCTGCCTTGTCAACGGCAAACTGATTTCTCTTTTGCAACCACATGCCAAGGCGGTGTTTGGTTTTCGAATCGGACTTGGGTCAACACAACATGTAAACGAAAGGTCCCTTTTCCGGCTTGCAGTGTGACATTTCCCTCCTTTGCATCGGCATCTGGAGCAGCTGTTGCTATAAAAGGAGCTGTGATCCTCTCCTGAGCTGACTGTGTCTCGCACACCAGCAGCACAGACTGCACGTACAACCTTCGCAGCTATCGAACAGACGGTGTAGCAGCCCAGAGCCATCTCCAGCCTCGCAGAGCCCCTTCTGGCGGATTTAGGGTAGTTGCGGCCCAATGTGCCAAGCCATATTGCTCCTCTGTGGCTTGCTCCGGAATCTGAGACCCGACAGGCTAGATCACAGGGCGTGGAGACGTCAAAAGGGACTCCTTAGGACTGTAGGGAGGCCTGAGGCAACGTACATTCAACTTGCAGGACTTGGGTCTGGAAGGTGAAACTAGATGTGCCCCAGCTTTTGTTTTTTACACTTGAGGGGGAAAGGGATTGTGAAATGTTTGGAATGGAAAGATACCGGTTTGCCTTCCACTGCTGCTCTGCCCCACATCCTGGAATAGCTTCTAAGCCATGCCCATATACCATTGCTATGATTTACTCACCCTTCCCCCTAAGGTCCCAGGGCAGGTTAGAACAATTAAAGCACAGTTCAAAACAGTATTAAAATCAGTTCAAAACAACTTACACAGGAATCAGGTGGCTCCTAAGAACGTACACCTCAAGCAGTAATTAGTTGTATCTTCATCATCCTCTAGGAGCTCTGCCAGATCCACCTCTGGCGGGAGGGACTTCCACAACTTAGGGGTCATAGAATCCTAGAGTTGGAAGAGACCACAAGGGCCATCGAGTCCAACCCCCTGCCAAGCAGGAAACACCATCAGAGCACTCCTGACATATGGTTGTCAAGCCTCTGCTTAAAGACCTCCAAAGGAGGAGACTCCACCACACTCCTTGGCAGCAAATTCCACTGTCGAACAGCTCTTACTGTCAGGAAGTTCTTCCTCATGTTTAGGTGGAATCTTCTTTCTTGTAGTTTGGATCCATCACCAGACCCAAACAATCCAGTGTGGTGTAGTACTTAAGAGTGTCAGGATTCAAATCCACACTTGGCTAGGAAGCTTGCTGGGTGACCTTGGACTGATCACTGCTGCTCAGGCTAGCAGGGTTGTTGGGGAAAATACAGGAGCAGAAGACCAGTTGCAGCGCCTTGCACTGCTTTGGAGAAGAAGGTGGGAGAATGAAATTAAATAATTGAGAGGGCACCCTCTGCTGATCTTAGCACCCCCAAAAGGGTCTGTAGGGAAGGGGAGAGTCTTTCCGGTATTTGGGGCATGGGTCATTTAATCTAACATGAGCACTTTACACTGGGCCTCGAAATGAACTGGCAGCCAGTGCAGCTGTTTTAAAATTGGAGTAAACCCATGCTTATTTTTTTTGCAGTAACCTTACTAAGTTGATGTCTTGCAAACGCTTTGCACTGTAATTCCCACCAGCCAGCCAGTCTGTATGCTACGAGTTGTAGTCCAAAATATCTGGAGGGCGCCAGTTTGGGGAAGGTTGTCTAGTCCGACGGTACTCCTGGCAGCGACACATTTGGGTCTCACAAAGAGATGAAACTTTGAGAGGAGTTGTCTGTGGAGCAGACTAAGAGGGCACCAGATCTAGGGGCTCCTAGTCTGTTTCCCAGTTGTAGAAGGTGCTTTGCACAGACGAAAGAGAAAAGAGCACCATGTTCTAACACCCTTTGTCCTGCAGATGGCACTGCAGCACTGCTCACAGGAACATTTCCCCATTTCTAGAAAAAAGTTAAGGCATTTGCAAAGGCGAAATGTTTATTATTATTATTATTATGTTTATGTTTATGTTTATATGCCACCTTTAATTTCCAAGTATCTCAAAATGGTGTACACAGTTCTGTTCCTCCCCATTTCATCTTCACAAGAACCTTGTGAGGTTATTTTCCAGGTGAAAATAAATTATCAGTGGTTGGGTTTCCTAGTGGTGCCTTTGACCCCAAGGCATGGGGGGGGGAGCCTTTTTGTGCAATCTCCCTACTGCAAGGCTCTGGTGGATAACCTTTTCTTTCACTCTGAGGGCCTTATTCCCTTCTGGGCAACTTTCTGGGGGTCCCATGCTAGGGGAGGGGGCCGAAGGAAAAACAGACAGAGCAATGAACACGAAGTTTACATTTGTGCAGTAGGATAGCTTCTACACACATCTCTGTTTGGCATCCAGGCGAACAGGCATTATCAGACTTCAATGATATTTTCCAGCCAGGCAAAAATTCTCAAGGTGGGTGCAGAACAGGCTCATTCAGGAAATAAGAATACATCTGTCCATAATAGTTAGCTGATTTCTGATTTTAACTTGCTAATCATATGTACAATTTGCTGTAAGCCACCCTGATGATTTTTTTTGGATGAGCAGTGGCATATAAATAATTTTATAGATAAAAATACGAATGCAGTATAATAAAACAAAGTTAAACCATGCCAAGTAAAAGAGCAATAAATCAGAATATAATCTTGGTACCAGCTAACACCAGGCCTGAGAGAAAAGGTTTGACCAGGCAACAGGAGCTCACAAGGGTTATAGCCACCCAAGACTCTGGGAGGAGGGCATTCTGCTGTCAGGGTGTGACTATGGAGAAGGAACAGAGGAAGTTGCCCAATACAGAGTCAGACCATTGATCCATCAGCATTGTCTACAGTGCACTGACCGGCCGCAGCTCGGCAGGGTTTTAGGCAGGAGCATTTCCAAGCCTTACCTGGAGAGCTCAGGGCGTGGACCTATGACCTTCTGCCTTCAAAGAGATCCCCCACCCACTGTGCTATGACCTGTCCCCTGGCCCACAAAGAGCACTCAAAACAACTTCGTAGGACTGGGTCCTCATCAAAGTGATCTTCCTGGTTTGGGGCCAAAATATCTGAAGGATTCCCTGCCTCCACATGTGCTTGCCTGTACTCTGATATCACCGCCAGAGCCCTTTTCTGATTACCCGTGCCATCTGAGCTCCAATGGGTGGTTACCAGGGAAAGGGTCTTTTTGGTGGTGGCCCCTGGATTTGGAAAAATCTCCCTGAACAGGCTCACCTGGCACCCACTCTGATGTCTTCCCAGTGCCAGGTGAGGGCTTCTTAAAACCTTTGTCGATCTGTTTAATTCTCTCTTTGCATGCATTATTTTCATGCTGCTTTAAGAGACATGCCGCACTGAATTTATGTTTACGCATTAGTCATTTCACTGCACTTTGAAATAATATATTGTTTAGGTACCCTGAACCAACTTGTTTGAAAGCTGGATCATAAACCTTAGCAACAAGCAGATAACTTGAGGGGTTACCCTATGAAACTGAGGAGCGATAGGCACAGAACAGACAGATTGTAAATAATATATCACACAAAAACCTTTTGTTAATTTAGCTGCGCAGCTGAAATTGGTCGTGTTTAGTTTGCAGCCCATTTTGTCTTTGTCTCTAAAGAGGGGTGCAGGCCCACAGAGGGGTGCATGCATGCAAACCTAGACAGTTGTGTAAGTGCCACTGAGCGATGTCACACAGAAGAGTTAGAAAGCAGAGACAAGGAGGGCAGAGGAGGAATCTGATACCCTGATTTGCAACACATAAGGATTAAGAGTAGGGGACAGATTTAGGATGTGGAAGAACACCTGCTGTGCCATTTTAGCAAAAAAAAAAAAAGCCACCCCTTCAGCACAGGAGGAGGTGCTTTCCAGGGAATTGGACTGATTTGCAGCCAAACTTCTGGAGCAGCAGGGCCAGATTAAGTTATTGAATGAGATGGTTCAGGTTCCATCCGTACAGCAGATGCAAGTCTGGGCACAGAAATGAGATCATTCCTGCTCTGGTTTTTCCCCCCTTAGGGAGTCAGAGGCTGTTGCAATAAATGCCTCCTCTTTGTGAGAAATTCCATAACAGAGGCAAAGAGCAACACTCAAGGCTTTTCAATCCACCTGCAGTTCTATGGAAAGCCTTACGGCGTATCACTCAGGCTATGTAAACATTAGTGGCTTAAAACGCAGCGCATTTAAAGTTGCATTTGCAAAATGTTATGCACACTGGAGAGCGGGACAGGGATGTCTTCACCTGATGCGCGTGACCTGTTTGGTTTCCCCAAACCTGCAACCCCGCCATACTCCTATTCACAAAGCTGTCATCTAGGCATGTAGAACAGCTGTCTCAAATGCACACACATCAGCTTAACTGCCAAGGGAACGTGGCTTACCTTTTCAACTCGGAGGCAAGCCAGTTTGAAGGAAAACATACCGTATTTTTTTCTCTATAACATGCACCAGACCATAACACCACGTAGTTTTTAGAGGAGGAAAACAAGAAAAAAAAATATTCTAAACAAAATAGTGGATATATGATTTTTGTGGTTCATGCTGTGGCCACAGACATGTGATCTGACAGTGAGTTTGGAGTAGCCCAATGCAAAAATCCTGAGGATCCATGTGGATCCATGCTTTGTAACCACAGAGGAGGGAAGGAAGGGGAACCATGGATCCTCTGCTCACGACTGCAGCAGATCCCCCCCGCCACCCGCAGGCATTCCCTCCATAACACGCACAGACATTTCCCCTTACTTTCTGCAAAAAATACGGTACCCAACAGGAGTATTCTTCAAGCAACTATAGGACTGATGTGGATTACGGATAATGTCACGCGAACTTGGCTTCAAACACCAGTGATTGGAACACACTGGAGACAGCGCAAGAGATAATGTGCACACAAGCCTAAAGCTGTGAAGTCTGGGATGTTTTTGTAAAAGCGAAATGGGCATGCTCCAATGGGAAGATCACCTGCACAAGCCTAATTAAAATGAATGAGAGCTGTGCGAGAGCACACTAGTCATTCTGTTCGAGTCCCCTTCATTTCAACCAGGACTGGAGAATGTCTGCTGCACTGCGCCGAAAGCTTTTAGTCATCGTGTCTGTAGAGTTCTTTGGAAATGCCTGGAATAAAATTGGCATTATGGGGCAAGATCTTCTAGATCAAGGATGGGTGACCTTTGACCCTTCCGGTGATGGAGGACCATAACCCCCACCATTCCTGGTAATTGGCTCTTCTGGGTGGGGCTGATGGGGGTCTTGACCACATCTAGAAGGCAAGAGGGTGGCGAATGGATGACTTTTTCAGTATAGGACTGTTCCCTGAGTTGGCCAGAGAGGCTGGTGTTCTTCAGGAATCATCACATGTGAACTGAGACTGACTACCTACCTACCTACCCACCTATCTATCTATCTATCTATCTATCTATCTATCTATCAACTCCCCCTCCCTAAAGACCTCCCCACCCCCAACTTGAAAACTATTCATGTTTGTGAGATGCAAATTGAAACAGGTATCTATGTTTATTTAGCAAGGCTGAGATATTTTCCAGGCTGCTACTGGATTGGAATTGTTTTTTTAAAAAAAAACTTTATTATTATTATTATTATTATTATTATATTGCTGTTTGCTGCCTTTAGGGTAGGGGGAGCACAGGATATAATGTATCAAATAAATAATATAGTGTTCCATGAAAAACAAACAGCCTCTAAGCAGTTTACCTAAAATACAGCAACATAAAATATCAATTTAAAAAATAGCGATTAAAAGCAAGACGTTAAAAACCGTAGATGTAATAAAATACACAGGGCAGGAAAGGTCATCCTGGGTGAATCGAAACTTTTGCGGTCTGACCGTTGGAGGCCGCCGTTTCACGCCTGGACGGAGAGCTCCAACAGCCCCTTTTAAGACGTGTCCCCAAACCCCTTAAGGTCTCCCTCAGCCTTTGAAATCTGGATCCAAAACCCAAAGAGCCGTTAGCTATCGGCTGCCAGGCAAAAACTTCCCCGTCGGCATCATCCTGGGGGGTGGGAGTGGGCGGGGGGCGAGTTGCCCCAAGTGCGCGTCTCGCTGGGGCCGGAGGATGCGGGGATGCAGGAACGGCTGGACCACTCCGGCCTGGCGCCGCCGCCTCCTCCTCCTCCGGGGCTCGCCCTTCGCCTGTCCCGACGGTCTGCGCAGTCATCGCCGCCTGTTACATAACCCGGGCAGTGACTTAATGAATGGGGGAGGTTTGCCACCCCCACCCGCTCCTTATGGGCACAAACTCACGTTAACCCCTTCCTTCCAGCTCTCCCCGGGCCGCCTCGGTGCGCCCTGGGCGCAGAAGAGAGGCGCAGAGAGACCCCTTGAGCCAACCCCTCTCCTTCCTCTCCCTGGCCCTCGACACCCCCACTTTCCGTGATCGGACCCCCCTCCCTTGCCCGCTCGCCCTGCGGCCCCCCACTTTCCCCTTTCCTTTGTTTTGCAGAGCCGAGGCTCCTTTAAGGGAGGCGGCGGAGGCGGAGCGAAGCGCGAAGGGAACAAGGCGACCCACGCTCCGGGCGACTTTGGCCAGCCGAGCCGGGCCGGGTGGCGCAGAGGCCGCGGCCGGGCGGGGAGGGCGACGCTCGGGCGCGCCGGGAAAGTGAGGAAGGGGCTGCTGGCAAAGGCGATCGCGGGGGAAAAGTTGATTTTTTAAAATTTGGGGATACTTTTTTGGGGGTAGGAAAGAGGCTGGTTTTTTTGCGGGGGGACTCTTAGAAGGGGAGCTTGGAGGAGGAAGGAGGGAGCTTTGCAGGCGTCAAGGTGGACTAGTGGAGAGGAGGGCCGGACGGAGCGCCCGGGGGGCCGGCTGGAACAGGAGGAGGTTGGGGAGACTTCGGGGCGCAGGTGACAGAGCAGGAGAGGGAGTTTGTGGGGCTGGAGAAGGTGACCATTCGGTGGGGTGAGCCGGCTCCCCCTTGAGCCATCCGGCGGCCGGAGGTGCGGGCCAGGCGAGGGCTTTGCTGCCAGCAGGAGGCGCTGGGACTGGGGCAGGGGGTCCAGGAGGCGTGGGGCTTGGCGGTGGGGGTCCAGGAGGAGGCTTTGGGGGCGGGGGTGCAGGAGGAAGTGCTGCGTTGTGGGGTTCAGGAGCAGAGTCAGGCCAGGGGGAGAGGAGAGCCCCTTGGGGGGTGGGCAGGGGGAGGCCCTTGGCTGGGGGGGCTTGGGGCTGAGCAGGAGGAGGGCGAGGAGTGGCTGCAGAGTGGGGTGGGGGAGAGGCGGGTGAGGACCCCCCAGGAGCCACCGGGGCAGGTGCAGTGGGCAGGCGAGAGGCGGCTGGCAAGGGGCGCTGGAGTGCAGGAGGGGTCAGCTGGCCAGCGGCCGGAGCGCTGTGGGGTGGAAGAGGAGCACCCGCCTTTGGGGGAGGTCTGGGAGGAGAAGGGGGAGCAGGAGGAGCTGCTTGGGGGTCCGCGTGGAGCAGGCTTGCTGGAGGAGCAAGGTCTGGGCCAGGCAGGCCAGGAGGAGGAAGGCCCGAGCCTGGGGGGCCGCCAGGAGCAGGAGGGGCGGGCCGGCTTGGGCCAGGAGGTGGGCCTGTGGGGCCAGCACCAGCCCCATGGCGAGCGGGATGTGAGCCCGGCGCCAGGCCTTGAGCCCTTGGGGCAGGAGGTCCGGCAGGCGGTGCAGCACTCGGCCTCGCAGGAAGGGGGCTTGGGCCAGGGGGTGCAGGAGGTGGGGGGGCTGAGGCGGGGGGTGCAGGAGCAGCGGCAGGAGCTGGGCGGCTTGGGCTGGGGGCTGCAAGAAGGGCAAGGGAACGTGGGCAGGCGGCAGCCCCTGCAGGGCTAGGAGGGTGCTGCCAAGGAAAGGGCCCCCCCTTCCCAGAAGATCCAGGCCAGCGGACCCCGAAAGCTCAATCAGCTCTCGGCTTTCCCTGCCCAAAGGACCCTGGATCTGCTGCAAAGGGGGCAGAATCCGTTCCCGTTGTGGCAGAGGCTGCTGAGAGGTCCTGCCTGAACAGGCACCGGTTGGGCTCGATGACCCTTGCCGTCGCCTTTTTCTCATCCGCAAGCCTCTTTGCGCAGCTTTCCCGGCTCGTTCCTGGCCTTCTGTGCATCCTTTCCGCTCCAAGTCCTGGAAGCTTTAACACTGTGTATTGCAAGCTGTTTGGTGTGCGTTTCCTCCTACTTCTGTATGGACTGAACTTACTGCAGGATCGTCTTCCCTGCGGAAACACAAATCCCTTCAAATTCCTAGAAGTTGCATGAAGTCTTAAGCCCTTGCAGTGCATCACCAACGCCTTGTTCGCCCCTCTGCTTGTATCTGGATTGCTCCATCAGCAGCCTCTTTCTCCGCCAGAGATCTTGGCTCTGCAAACTCCCAGCGGTGTGCCATGCAAAAGAGAGCAGGGGGGCCTCGCGATGGGCCGTAAACCTCAGCCTTGATGTTCAGCATCCCTGTGTGGTCCTGTGGATTGCCGCAGCTGCTCCTGATGTCCTCCTCACGTGGAGTTCTGCGCAGTGTGCGACTTGCCAGCCTGGCCATCTAACAGCTGCCTGTGTCTCTGCCTGTGTCTCTGGAAAGCCACAACAATGTTATCTCGCTGTTTGCCGGATTAACAGCTCTACCTGAGCAGCCGCCTTGGCAGTGTGCGGCCACGAGAGAGCGCATTGTCCCTGCCAGTGTGCAGCAGCCAAAGCAACCGAGAGAGGTTGTCTGCGTGTGTCAACAACACTCGCTCGGGCCTCCTGGCGTGTAAGATCAGCAGCGGCGGCAGCTGGCCAGCCCAGCAAAACAGCCCAGCCGGAGTGTGCACACTGCAATTTCTGGAATTTGTTCCTCTCTCTGCTGGAGAGCAGATGTGAGATCCCCATGGCAGGACAAGGAGATAAAGGGCCGCAAGCGAAGGCAGAGGCTTTGGTGGGTAAGTGAAATGCTGGTGGGGAGATTCGGGGGGGAGGGCCTAATAACCCACCCCCTGTTGTGTAGAGTTCCTTGTCTTGTGTGTTCAGGCAACAGGCAATCGCTCACTATACTCTGATCTGAAGGTTGTGTAGGTCAGATCGGACTGGCTGAAGCCATATCTAGAGCCTGTTGAGGAAGGAAGTCGGTTCCTGTGGGGTGCTTTTAAATGATATTTTATGAAATGTTGGCTCCACGGTTTGCAACACGAGCGCAAAAACTGCAGACCTTGTAAACCACTTGTAAAAGGAGGGTTTGGAAAGCTCTCTGAATTTCTGTGGATTATAACAGTACGGAAGAACATCTCATGCTAACAAATAATCTGCAAGGGGGGTGAACAGGCCCTGTATCTCCTCCTAACCCCCCCCCCAACCGCTTCTCTTCTCTCATAAACAGTTCTGTCTTGGAACGGATAATTGTACTGCTTTGTAGAGGCAGATTTGTGGTGTCCACAGAGGGTGTTGCATTGGGTAGCAGAAAGCGGACTGGGGGGCAAGTCATAGTCAGAAACAACTGAGGTGGGCACCAGGTTGGGGAAGGGGCATGAGGGTGGGCTTCTTCTGCGCAGGCTGGTAGATGAAGATGCTGGTTTCAGACCTGTCAAGAGCTGCACAAACCAGCCCCTGCAGAATTTGGCTTTTGGCATGAGCTTCCGTTTGAAACTGGAATGAGAAAAAAGTTGTTGGTCCCCATTACACACAATTTAACATCGGCAACATGTGGCTGCTTTGCTAAGAGAATTTGGCTGTCTCTGGTACAGGTTTCCTTTTCTTTATGGATCTTAGATTTGGGATGCACCAGTCGCAAGTACCCTGCCTATGTGGCATAAAATGCTGTGATTCGCCTGTTGCATTGGACTGGATAATCATTTGGGTGTCTTCCAAATCTGCAATTCTATGATTCTATGAAATGCTTGCAGATTTCCCCCTGAACAGCGTGTGGCTATACCGGTAGCTCCTTGCTCTGTAGCGAAGGAGGATTCCTGGGTACTGATAGCTCCGGAGCACTCAAGCAAGCGAGCCAAACCACAGGACCAAACTAGGCGTGATTGCTCTCCACCTGCTTTCCCTGTTCTCCTCTCCAGCCAGGGCAGTTTGCCTCCTTCTCCCAGGCTCCCTTTCCAGTATGAAAACCAGAGACTTCTCTCCCTACTTCATGCGTGAACAGGGATGGAGTTTGAAGAAGCAATGGTGGGCTGCCTTGTCCTGTGTTTGACTGGGCAAATTGAATCGAGAGGCCCGTTTCAACTCTTGCAATTTGGAGGTGATCTCAAGATTTCATAGAATTGTAGAGTTGGAAGGAAATGCAGGAATCTCAACTAAAGCACCCCAGTCTTTGCCTCTCTTTTATTTTTTCGAGAGGGAGAGAGAGTTGCCTGAACTGTATTTGCACAAAACCCCTGTCAACTGGCAGTCGATAAAGGGCAATAGGTCTCTTCTTCCTGTGGATTTTGGACTTTGGCATAAGCTTCAGGTTGAAATTAAAAAGGGAGAAAAGTCAAGTGGTTAGTCCTCATTGTTTTGTGCAATTAAAATAACAACAAGAGCAGGTGGCTGCTTCGCTAGGAGTCGAGAATTTTGTTGTCCCTGGTACAGATTTTATTTGGGTTTTCTTTAAGCGTCTTAGATTTGGGGTGTCCCAGGCCCAGTCACCCTGCTCTTGTGACTTCCGATGTAGCCTGTCAGGGTCCTGCCTGTGGGGAGGTCAGTTCTGTGATGGCTCTTGCAGTGAGCGAAGGTGGGAGCTGGCGCGAGCTCTTCAGAGCCGCTATGCCCTTGTAAATGGCTTGGCAGTCATGCTGCCTTCCTGAGAGTTCAGTTGTGGGATGGATTAAATTCCTGCATTTAGCTCCCAGGTTGACCCAGCTGCCTGGCCTCTTGAGCTGCCTTGTGCCCTTGGTGGAAAGGGCAGAGGGAGGATTAGGACCTGTGGCTTGGGGAATAGATTCAGAGAACTTGGGAGGGACCCCGAGGGACATCTAGACCAACCCCCTGTAATACAGGAATCACAGCTGAAGGATCCCTGGCAGACTGCCACCCAGTCTCTGGTTAAAACCCCCCGAGGAAGGACAGGCCAGTCTGTTCCTCTACTGAGGAGCTCTTAACTGTCAGAAAGTTCTGAAGTAGCGCATGAACACGAAAGCTCATACCAATAACAAGCTTAGTTGGTCTCTAAGGTGACCCATGTTTGTGGTGCTGTGGGTTAAACCACAGAGCCTAGAGCTTGCCGATCAGAAGGTCGGCGGTTCGAATCCCCATGACGGAGTGAGCTCCCATTGCTTGGTCCCTGCTCCTGCCAACCTAGCAGTTCGAAAGCACTTCAAAGTGCAAGTAGATAAATAGGTACCGCTCCGGCGGGAAGGTAAACGGCGTTTCCGTGCACTGCTCTGGTTTGCCAGAAGCAGCTTAGTCATGCTGGCCACATGACCTGGAAGCTGTACGCCGGCTCCCTCGGCCAGTAAAGCGAGATAAGCGCCGCAACCCCAGAGTCATCTGCAACTGGACCTAATGGTCAGGGGTCCCTTTTCCTTTACCTTTAAGGTGCTACTGGAAGGAATTTTTTTATTTTGTCAGAAAGTTCTTCCTGATGTTTAGTCTGTATCTCCTTTCTTGCAACTTGAAGCCATGGGTTCGAGTCCTACCCTCCAGAGCAGGAGAAAACAAGCTTCCTCCCTCCTCCATGTGACAGCCCTCAAGATATTTGAAGATGTCTATCGTATCTCCTCTCAGTCTCCTCTTTTCCAGGCTAAACATACCCAGCTCCTTCAACCACTCCTCATCAGGCTTGGTTTCCAGGCCCTTGATCATCTCGGTCTCCCTCCTCTGCCCACCTTCCAGCTTGTCAACATCCTTCTTAAATTGTGGTGCCCAGAATTGGACACAGTATTCCAGGTGTGGTCTGACCAAGGCAGGATAGAGCAGTACTGTTACTTCCCTTGATCTGGACATTAGTCTTCTGTTGATGCAGCCTAGAATAGCATTAGACTTTTTTGCTGCCGCATCACACTGTTGACTCACGTTAAGCTTGTGGTCCACCAAGACCTCTAGATCCTTTTCACACGTTCTTCTGTCTCCCATCCTATACAGTCATACCTCGGGTTACAGACACTTCGGGTTGCGCGATTTCGGGTTGCGCATCATGCCGAACCCGGAAGTACCAGAATGGGTTACTTCCGGGTTTCGGCAGTCGCGCATGCGCAGAAACGCGAATCGCAATCCACACGTGCGCAGATGCGGCGCTGCGGGTTGAGGACGTGCTTCCTGCATGGATCACGTTCACAACCCGAGTGTCCACTGCATTTGTGCACCTGGTTCTTCCTGTCTAAGTACAGAACCTGACATGTGTCTCTATTTAAATCCATTTTGTTACATGTGGCCCAATTCTGCAATCGATTAAGGTCATCCTGATCCTATTTTCTCAGGTATTAATTAGCCAGCCCTCCCAGTTTGGTGTCATCTGCAAATCGGATGGGTTTCCCCTGAATTCCTTCAGTTATATAACAATGTCGAACAACACCCCGCAGCACCCCACTTGTCACTTTCTCCCCAGGGTGATGAAGACCCCTTGCTGAGCACGGTTTCGAATGGTCAGCCAGCTACAAATCCTCCTAACAGAAACATTGCCTAGCCTGAATTTTACCAGCCTCCCAGCCAAAATATCAGGGGGGGGGGGGGCTTTGTTGCATGGCTTGGTTTCCAGAAAGGTTTGCTAGTTTGTGCTGGAATTCCACCCGTGAAATAGTGTGGGAATGTTCAGGGATGCAGGAGAGGATATATTGTCTGATTATAGCCTTTCCAACTTGTGTAAACAAGTTAGCAGAGTAACATTCCCCTTTTTAAACTCACAGCAGATGCGTTTGCTCAGGCTCACTAAAGCCTCTATAATAACTGTTCTGGTATTTCCCCCTTATTCCCTCATAAAAGATAAGACACGACACAGTCTTCTATAAAAGTATAAAAAGGTTTACTCACACATCATTCTGTTCACAATAGGATCCCAGAAGGCAGACTTAGCTTAGAAAAGTAACATACACCTGGAAACTATCTCATAAAGAGACAGTCCCTTTGGCTGGAGGCCAAGAGAGCATCTTTGGCTAAGCAGATGTTGCTTCTTTGATTCATGTAGTCAAAGAGAGAGAGATGGCTGCCCTGCCCTGTGCTTTTGTCGTTACCTGCACAGGTGAGGCCACACCCACCTCTAGTCACATGCAGAGGAAGTCTGTCCCAGCCCAGAAGGAAACAGGAAGTTGACCTGCTGGCTGGACAAACATTCCTCCCCATGTGTAAACATGTTCACTCTAGGAATGTTGTACTTGACTGCTCTAGTGTTTCACATCCCACAGTGAGAAGCCTGGAAGCGCCTCTCCTTCCTCGGAGGTTTTTAAGCAGAGCTCGGATGGCCACCTGCCATGAGCTGAGATTCCTTGCATTGCAGGGGGGTTGGGATGGATGACCTTTGGGGATCCCTTCACAGCTTACAACTCTATGATTCCAAGCCTGCTTTTCTTCCCCCCACAGCAATGTGCTTTGGCCTCGCACAAGCCCACATCCCGCCCAACGTGGCGCCACTGGAACATGTTGTGTGGGGAGGGGGACACATGGTTCCTGTTGATCAGAGCCCTTCTGTTCTCCTGGGTCTCCAGATGTTGTGCAGATGGTGCCCCAAAGCATTTCCTCTCCATTCTCTTTTCTTTTCCTCCCTTTGTTTCCCCTTCCGTGCTCTGGGCCACATCCAGTCTGGCGGTCGGAGGCGGCTGTGCCTGAGAAAGTGCTGAGCGACTTTGCTGAGCCTCCAAAGAGAGAGCCAGATTGCTGGCAGGGGAGCTTCTCATTTCGGGGGTCCAGAAATGGCACAAAGTGGGAGGTTTTTTTGGGTGCCGTTCTGCCAAGGAAAAGTGCAATGCAGGAGGAGCAGTCAGGACAGAGGATCACAACTATCGTATTTTTCGCTCTATAGGATGCACCGCACCATAGGAGGGGGAGAACAGGAAAAAAAAAATTCTCCCCCTCTCTGCTCAGCGAAGAAACAGAGCCCCTTCCATTTCTCCTCCCGCTTCGCTGAAGGGGCGCTGCGCAGAGAGGGAAAACTGTGCAGCGCCTCTCCAGCGAAGCAAAGTGTGGAGAGCAAGAGGGAACGGTGTGCACCGACCCCTCTCGCTCTCCAGGCTTCAGGCGGCTATCCGCAAGCCTTCGGAGCACAGCGGGAACTCCTACTGTGCTCCGAAGGCTTCGGATAGCTGCGCTCCAGGTTCCCGCTGCGCTTCAGGCTTCAGCGAAAAGCAACTCGAAGCCTCCGGAGCGCGGGGGGAGCTCTCCGTCTGCGCTTTGGAGGCTTCGCGTTGCTTTCGCTGCAGCCAAGGAGCCTGCATTCGCTCCATAAGACACACACACATTTCCCCTTCATTTTTGAAGGGAAGAAAGTGCGTCTTATAGAGCGAAAAATACGGTAAGCCCTGCAAAACCAGAACTTGCCCATTGGTGTTCGACAAAAGATTGTGGGGTGGATTGTGATCTGTGCAAAACCGTGCCATTTGCTGCCCTCGGCGTAATTCCCGAAGGCCTTGCAAGAATGTAAGAAGTGCCTTTTGGATCAGGCCATTGGCCCACCGAATAGGGCTAGGAATGACAATAATAATAATAATAATAATGATGATGATGATGATGATGATGTAGAATTTGTACCCTGCCCAAGGAGGCCAGGGCAGCAGGAATGGAAAGGCTCTTTTCCAACGGCGCTAGAGAGCCGCGGTTCGTTGGAGGGGACCAACCAGATGTTGCCCTCCAGATGTAGATGGGCATCAGCCAGGCTGGCCAATGGTGAAGGGCGATGGGAGCTGCAGCTGAACAACATCTTGGGGGCACCAGGTTGGGAAGGCTGGTGCAGATGATATTGGGGCAGGTGTTTGAGCTGCGCTCTGTTTTGTGACTCCTAACACATTATCTTGAAATTAATGTTATTATTTATTCAATTTATATACCGCCCTTTATCCAAAGATCCCAGGGCGTTGTACAACATTACGAACATACAGTGGTACCTCGGGTTACATACGCTTCAGGTTACAGACTCCGCTAACCCAGAAATAGTACCTCGGGTTAAGAACTTTGCTTCAGGATAAGAACAGAAATCATGCTCTGGTGGCGTATCGGGGAGAGTTGCTCTTGTGCTGGGGGTCCTGCTTGTGAGTTTTCTATTACAGTGGTACCTCAGGTTACAGACGCTTCAGGTTACAGACTCCGCTAACCCAGAAATAGTACCTCTTTGCTTCAGGATGAGAACAGAAATTGCGAGGTGACAGCAGGAGGCCCCATTAGCTAAAGTGGTGCTTCAGGTTAAGAACAGTTTCGGGTTAAGAACGGACCTCCGGAACGAATTAAATACTTAACCTGAGGTACCACTGTATTACAGAGCATAGATAATAAAAATGTAATAAAAAGCATAGTAGCGGACAGAATAATAAAGGAACCATAATAACAGCCCCACCCCCCAGCTTTAACAGCCATAGATTATTCAGTAGCCAAAGGCCTGGGTAAAGAGGAATGTTTTTGCCTGGCACCTAAAGTCATGTAGTGATGGCACCAGGCAAGCGTCTCTGGGGAGAGCATTCCACAGTCAGGGAGCCACCACTGAAAAGGCCCCGTTCTCTGAAACTCTCTGGGATGGGGGTCATTGAGAAGATAACAAGCGCAGGGTCTGAGTCGGTTCATATGGGGAGGGGCAGTCCTTAAGGTATAGTATTGAGATCCTGAGCCGTGTTGCATTTTATTCCCTATGATGCTGTGAGCCACTCATTGTTCATCTGTGGAAAGGGGCACAAATGGAAGCTAGAAGAATTACCGACGAAAGAAGAATAGCAGATGAAATTGATGGACTATGCAGAACTGGATAAATTATCAGGAAGGATTCGAAACCTGCGGGACCAGATTCTTATAAGACTGGAGTAAATTTATTAACTACAGTGGTGCCTCGCAAGACGAAAATAATCCGTTCCGCGAGTCTCTTCATCTAGCGGTTTTTTGGTCTTGCAAAGCAACCCTATTAGCGGATTAGCGGATAAGCGGATTAGCGCTATTAGCGGTTTAGCGGCTATTAAAAGCTTAGCTGATTAGCGGCTAAAAGGCTATTAGCGGCTTAGCGGCTTAGAAAAAGGGGGGGGAGTGAAAAAAATCGCAAGACTCGCAAGACGTTTTCGTCTTGCGAAGCAAGCCCATAGGGAAATTCGTCTTGCGAAGCGCATCGAAAAACGGAAAACCCTTTCGTCTAGCGGGTTTTTCGTCTTGCGAGGCATTCGTCTTGCAGGGCACCACTGTATTTGATAAACAATTGTAATGAACAGATAACGCTAGTAAGACTGCAAGAAGTTCTGTAAGGAGGACTATTTGAAATATTGCAAGAAAGACTATGAGGAGGATTATTAGTTACAGTGGTACCACGGGTTAAGTACTTAATTTGTTCCAGAGGTCCGTTCTTAACCTGAAACTGTTCTTAACCTGAAGCACCACTTTAGCTAATGGGGCCTCCCGCTGCTGCCGCACCACCGGAGCATGATTTCTGTTCTCATCCTGAAGCAAAGTTCTTAACCCGAGGTAATAGTTCTGGGTTAGCAGAGTCTGTAACCTGAAGCGTATGTAACCCGAGGTACCACTTTAATGATAATTAAGAGTACCAGAGAAATTAAGAAATGCAGAATAAGTGATAAAGAACGGAAAATCATCAGAGGTGTTGACGGAAGTCCAAAATATTGTATAAGATAAGAGGTTATGTTGTATGATTGTTGGAAATGATATGTTAAAAAAAACCTAATAAAAATGTGTGTGTGTGTGTGTGTGTGTGTGTAGCTATATACAGTGGTACCTCGGGTTACAAACGCTTCAGGTTACATACGTGTAATGAGTATGGGTTGCTCGTGCGTAAGTTGCCGCCTCTCCTGGCTATGTTGCCTGGTTAAACCTTTCTGTCTGGACAGCCCTTCACTTCGTGGCTGCCTCAGTCGCTAGCAGAATCCGTCAGTGGGCGTTTTTAAACCTTTTCCAACATAAAAGTTGTTTGACACCAAGTCTCCTCCTACTCTCCCTGCGCGGAGGTCTTCTGCGCAGGGTGGGCGTGGGTAGCGGAGGACCCGTGCTCTCCCCGCTGGTCTCCGGTGAAGAGTCCTGGAGCCCTCTCGCCGATTCCCCCATCTGCCCCCCTTTATCCCTGGTGTTGCGCTGATTTGCCTCCCCATCTGCGGAGCTGCCTCTCTCCCTGCTGGGTCCTTCTCCAGCATCATTTGAGAGCCTTCCCTCCGCCTCTGGCTCCGATGTCAGTTCCCTGACAATACGCTTCAGGTTACAGACTCCGCTAACCCAGTTTCAGGTTAAGAACAGACCTCCGGAACAAATTAAGTTCTCAACCCGAGGAACCACTGTATAAGAATTCTTGATGGCACTCTGAGTTAGCCTTCCCCAACCTGGTGCCCTGCCCCTGCTCCTGTGCCACATCTGCTGTCCTCCCTGACCCATTGGCCAGGTTGGCTACTGGGGCTGATGGGTTTGGCAGCCCCAACATCTAGAGGGCACCCCGAGGCCTGGGAAGGCTGAGCCCCCGCTGGAAAGCTGGCACCCGAGCCTTATCTTCGGCTGAGCCCATTCTGTCCAGGCTTTGGGCAGGGCCCCGCCTTGCCCGGATGCCTCGAAAAGAAACAATCAGCGAGGGAGGAAAAGGCCCTGACGATAACGGCATTTGGTTGTTCTGTCCTGTTCCGCTAATCGCTCTCTCCCACTCTCTGCTGATAACCAAAGTTGCAGGAGGCAGTGGGGGGGGGGTTAGGGTTATCTGGGGCATTGGCTGTGCTGGGGGAAGGGGATTTGGGGAAGAGTCGTGGCTCACCGGCAGAAAGTCCCAGGTTCAGATCAGGGTTAGAAATCAGCCAGCTGCGTTTTGTGACTGGCACAGATCCAGTTGCGGCCGCATGGAAATCTCCGGGTGCTGGGTTGGCAACTGGGGAAAGCAAAAAGAGATGGAGCTGGAATATTTCCCTTGAAGCTTGAGTTTGGATTGTTTTATTTGATGTTTTAATGGGTGCTAAACGGCTTTGAATTTGTTCCCTTCAAATATAAAACGGTATAGAAATGAGATTGATAATAATAATAATAATAATAATAATAATAATAATAATAATAATAATCATCATCTCCATTGACAAAAAAGGTGCCTAGACATTCCATTGGGGCAACCGTAACCTAGGTTTAAGGTGCTTTTTGGCAATTGGATTATATGCCGTATATGAGTTTCTAACACTGGGTTCACTCCCTGGTAGAGCTGGGAGAGACTTTTGTTTGAAATCCCAGACAGCTGCTGCCAGTCAGTGTAGACAGTACTGATGGGCCAATGATCTGACTTGGTATTAGGCAGCTTCCTCTGTTCCTATGAGTTAGCATTCACTCGCTTTTCTCCTGCCCTCAGAAATCCCGCAGAAGCCTCTCTTATTTAATCCCACCTTGTTCCTCCAAGGAGCTCAAGACGGCCTGCAAGGTTCTCCTCCAGCCTGTTTTATTCTCACAATAACCCTTTAAGGTAGGCCAGACTGAGAAGCAGTGGCTGGTTGCCCAGTGAGCTTCATGGCTGAGTGGGGATTTGAACCCTGATCTTCCAGGTTCTAGTCTGACACTCTAACCACTGGACCACACTGCCCACCTGAATTTCTGCCTGCAATGCTGAACCTACAATGAAGAACTTAAAGAAGCGGCTGCTGGATCAGGCCAGTGGCCAAGTAGACTCTTATTTAAAATGTGTTCAGGTTGGGGGAATGATTGGGTTGTTCTCGTTTTTATTTTAATTTTTGTATTTTATGTTTTTATATTGTGATTTTATCTTGTGAAGCGCCCTGACACCTGCGGGTATAGGGTGGTCTACTACTACTACTACTACAGTGGCACCTCGGGTTAAGAACTTAATTCGTTCTGGAGGTCCGTTCTTAACCTGAAACTGTTCTTAACCTGAAGCACCACTTTAGCTAATGGGGCCTCCCGCTGCCGCCGCGCGATTTCTGTTCTCATCCTGAAGCAAAGAGATACTATTTCTGGGTTAGCGGAGTCTGTAACCTGAAGCGTCTGTAACCTGAGGTACCACTGTAATAGAAAACTCACAAGCAGGACCCCCAGCACAAGAGCAACTCCCCCCGATACTCTGGCGAGAGGATATACGATTTACTGCCTCATATTCAATTAAAGAAAATTTTGTAAAGATGTTCTATAGGTGGTACTTAACGCCAGTTAAGGTGGCAGATATATAAATTGAAATCCAACCTCAGTTGGAGATGTGGAGAAAAAGGAACAACAATACATATGTGGTGGAGGTGCGAGGAAATTAAGAAATTTTGGATAGTAGTACATGAAGAACTAAAGAAGATGTTGAAAATATCAATAACAAAGAAACCAAAGACATATCTCCTTGGATTGATAGATGAAGAGAGACCACGGGGGAAAGAAAGAACTTTTCTATATGCCAGTACAGCTGCTAGAATAGTGATTGCTGCTAGGTGGAAGTCACAAACTATACCCACAAAGGAGCAATGGATTTGTAAACTAAATGAATATTTAATTTTGGCAAAATTAACCACTATAATAAGAAATCAGTCGAATCGAAAATTAAAAACGGAGTGGAAATGTGTTGATGCATATATGGCAAAACATTGCTCAAAAAAAAGATACGCTAATATGCCTAGATTAAAATGTGAAGTACTAGATGGAAGAAAAATGTGTAAGGAAAGATAATAAGAATATATAGATGATTTGAGAAGATGGTAGAATGCAAAGATTATTGCAAATTGTATAATGTGGAGGAAATCGAGTGGGGGCGGAGGGAAGTGGGAGGAAGGAGAAAAGAATAATACGATGGCTTGAGGAAATATAAATGTAAACGTATGGGGGGATGGGGAGGAAATGGTGTTGGCTTTGGTACATCTGTATTGTAATGTAATATGTGAAAACCAATAAAGAAGAAGAAGAAGAAGAAGAAGAAATAATAAATTACAAGAGCAACTCTCCCCTCCTGTGGTTTCCAGAAACCAGCATTCAGAACCATTTCTGCCCCCAACTGTGGACCAGAGCAGAGCCACCATGACTAACAGCCTTTGATAGCCCTCTCCTCCTCCTCTGTGAATTTGTCCAATCCTCTTTTAAAGCCATCTAGGTTGGTGGCCTCCTGTGGCAGGGAGTTCCATAGTTTAACAGTGTTCTGCATGAAGAAATCCTTCCGTTCACCTGTCCCGAATCTTCCAGCATCCAGCTTCATGACATGTCCCTGAGTTGCAGAGTTAGGAGAGAGGGAGAAAAAGTTTTCTGTATCCGGGGTTGGCGAAGGCAAGGTGAGGGAGAAGAGGTGATGGGGGCAATTGGGTGCCCTCTTCCCACCTTGGATCAAATCTATGCTTCCAGGTGTCATAAGAAAGCTGCAGAGATAGCGCAGGATAGTGCGCACCCCTGAAACGATCTCTTTCAGCTTCTGCCTTCTGGAAGAAGGTAAAGGTAAAAGGTAAAGGGACCCCTGACCATTAGGTCCAGTCGTGGCCGACTCTGGGGTTGCGGCGCTCATCTCACTTTATTGACCGAGGGAGCCGGCGTTTGCTTCTGGGTCATGTGGCCAGCATGACTAAGCCGCTTCTGGCGAACCAAAGCAGCGCACGGAAACGCCGTTTACCTTCCCGCTGGAGCGGTACCTATTTATCTACTTGCACTTTGAAGTGCTTTCGAACTGCTAGGTTGGCAGGAGCAGGGACTGAGCAACGGGAGCTCACCCCGTCGCGGGGATTCGAACCGCCGACCTTCTGATCGGCAAGTCCTACGCTCTGTGGTTTAACCCACCGCCACCTGCGTCCCACAGGGTTGTAAAGACTAGGACTAGCCGCCTGACAGTTTCTATCCAAATGCAATTTTGGTTTTAAATGCAGTATAAGGAGTATCTATGGGAGTATATTGTATTTAAAAATGGGGTATCAGAGTTTTTAGGGGACTAACCAGGTGGGGATAGCTGGGATAGCAGGCTTGTTGGTTTTTGAATGTCTTATATAGATTTTTTCAATTTCGTTGTTCTGTATGGGACAAAGACAATAAAGATTATCGTATCGTATCGCCCTGGGAAAAGCTGTTTTTGCTGGGTGTTGTTCGGAGTGGAGTGTTTTCCTGTCCTCCAGGGACCAGCCCTCCCGAAATGTTCCCAAGCAGAGCTACTGGCAGGAGGAGGAAGGGGATGGAGCGACAGGGGCGTGGGAAATCTGCCCTCCTACAGGTCTGGGCTGCTCTACTCACGAGAAATCACACAGCAGCATCCCCCATTAGCAACAATAACTCTGTTGTTCTTCGCAGGCCAAGGAAGCACTGGCTTTTCCCTTTAGCTGTAGCCAAGTGCGGGGGGGGGGGGGGCGATCCTAACCTTGCCTGAGAGTTGGCTGGGGAAGACAGTCGCTAGGCTGTGGCTGGGCATCTGTGTGACTAGGATCAGGCCAACCAAATGATTGAGCAGCTCCCCCACGAGGAAACGCTTGCAGCATTTGGGACCTTGCAATGCAGTGAAATGGTTTTCAGCCGGCAAATGGGTATGACATGGCCCTTGCAGCAATGCAAGTTCCACAGACCAGAGTGGCTGAGTGGGCGCATATCCTAGAATCTCAGAATTGTGGCCTTGGAAGGGACCCCGACGGTCATCTAGCCCAACCCCCTGCAATGCAGGAATCTCAACATGCAAGTCCCCCACCCAATTTGAAACCACACCAGACCCTGCTTAGCTTCAGTTGCAGGAATCGCAACGAAAGCATCCCTGACAGATGGCCATTTGTCATGGGAGGGGGAAACAGGGGCCAATTTATCTGTGTAGAAAATAGAAACCAAGACTGGGGAAGAATTATTGGGGAAGGAGAAAACTGAGGATTCGAAGCTTTAAAGTGTCACAGAACACGACAGAGAGTCAGGCCTCCGATTCTCTAATTTTATTAAATATGAAACCCCATATTTTGCTGAAGCTTCTTCTTGTTCTGTCTCAAACACTTGCAGCTCCAGACAGGAAACCTCTGGTGACTGACGCCTGTCTTCTCCATCCTCTTGCAGTTTGGGTGTGACTCACCTCCATGGACCACCCTGTGATACCTGGGATCCTGGGATCCTCTGCCTGAGGGAGACCCTAACCGTCTGAAGCAGCTGGGTGCTTAGATGGCCCCCTCTCAGTAGATCTCCTGCTCCAGGTCGATCCTTTCTTGAGGGAGAAGAAGCAAGTCATACGGGAAGGTGGAGAAGCAAAGGACTGACTCTTCTCTTCCAGAGCCTCCTGGAGAGAAAGGAAACACTGGGATTGGGAGACAGAAGATGACCCAAATAACACAGCCTCAGGTAGGTAAACAATCATAGGCGAGTTTACTCAGAAGTAAGCCTTGCTGAGCTTCATGGGCTTCTAAGTAGCTGCACATAGGATTGCAAGCTTAGGCTATCTAGCCTAGGTCTGATCAGCGTTGACTTTCCAGGTTGTACAATAAAGACCAGCTGCGTTTAAGAAAAGTCCAGACATGGTTACAGTGGAAACTCATCTTCAGGACATGATATCTTTTTAATTTATTTTTTAAAAGCAGGTTCAGGTGATTGAGTGCCTGTTTGTTTAGCAGGGAGAAGGATTCTAGGCTAAATGTTTCCCTGGTGTGTTAGCTTTCTTTGGGGAGGGATTCCGCCACACACACCACTTGCTCTGAAGTTGCACAGCCCAGACACAGGATTTTCGCCTCAATGAGAACCAGGAGCTTATTTCCTCCCTCCCAAGATTTTAGTGCGTCCTCTAAGTTGAGACCATCAGACCTGGAACTGCTAAGTAGCGTCTAGGTTTTTCTTAATAGAAAAATTCTTTCAATGGCTTTTTTGTGGAGGGGATTGGATGTTGTGGAGTTAAGACCTCTAAGGTTTTATTTATTTCTTGTTTTAACTGGTGAATAAGTACTTAGGCTGGGGGATGTTGGTGGTGCTGTGGT
This sequence comes from Podarcis liolepis, assembly GCF_965112155.1. NCBI lineage: Eukaryota > Metazoa > Chordata > Lepidosauria > Squamata > Lacertidae > Podarcis > Podarcis liolepis. The sequence continues at coordinate 100,416,779 of NC_139556.1, read as the reverse complement.
CTAAACCACAGAGCCTAGGGCTTGCTGATTAGAAGGTTGGCGGTGCGAATCCCCACGACGGGGTGAGCTCCTGTTGCTCTGTCCCAGCTCCTGCCAACCTAGCAGTTCGAAAGCACGTCAAGTGCAAGTAGATATATAGGTACCACTCCAGCGGGAAGGTAAATAGCATTTCCGTGCGCTGCTCTGGTTCGCCAGAAGCGGCTTAGTCATGTTGGCCACATGACCTGGAAAATGTATGCCAGCTCCCTTGGCCAATAAAGCGAGATGAGTCATTCGCGACTGGACCTAATGGTCAGGGGTACCTTTACCTTTAAGTACATAGGCTGCTGCATATGTTTCTGAGCATGGCATCTAACCGGGTGGTGAATTGCGCAAGTGGTTTCCTGAGTGTGCAAGCTGTTTTCAGGAAACCTGTCATTGAGGCTGGCAGAAAACGAAAGTTTCAGCAGGCTTGTGTGTGGCTTTCTCAAGACTCATTTGATCTCTGCCCAGCAGGGATCTGGCCTCCCCAGCTCATTGCTCCATCTCTTGGGAACTTAGGAATCATAGAACTGTAGAGTTGGAAGGGACCCCAGGGGTCATCTAGCCCAACCCCCCAAAATGAAGGAAGTGCCTTATCTGGTACTCAGCGGCTCAGCATTGCCTACATAAAGGGGAGAGACCTATTTTTGGTTTTGCGAGTCAGATGCTAATTAGGATCAGCATTATGGGCAGAATGCAACTGGTGGGCGGGACCCATATGGCAGTCACATGTCCTCATTATGACGTCACATAATTGACATTTGAGTTGCCCCACCCACCTGTCCAAAATCCCTTGCACATTGCGCTGCTCAAGGGACAATGTTTCCCGTCATTTCCCAAAGCACCAAGCTTGGAGCTAGCAAACTGTTTCTTTCTCCCCACTCTATGGGGCAGTGGGGACAAAGAAAGGGGCATTTTATGGGCATCACTGCTGTGCGCAAGAGGGGCCCCTCGAAAAAGCAGGTTTCATCTCTCCATGTTATGCACACCAGCAGAGAGAGAATAATTCCTATAAAACCCAAGATGTGTGGCTTGAAAAATCACTCTTCCTCCCTGCTCAGACTCAACAGCAGCAGGCACAGAGGATGGGGAGGGACAGGCTTACAGAGGGTGGGAGAAAAGCCCTTTAGCTGGATCAGGCCAATGGCCTTATTACTCCAGCATCCTGTTTTCTCAGTGGCCAACCAGAAGCCCCCAAGCAGGATTTGAGCACAAAATCACTGCCACTGTTTCCAGCAACTGGTATTCAAAACAATTTCCAGGGGGATGTCCTGCACTCTCTGCTCACTCCAGCTTGCCACTAGTAAAGGGTAAAGGGACCCCTGACCATTAGGTCCAGTCGCGGACGACTCTGGGGTTGCGGCACTCATCTCGCTTTATTGGCTGAGGGAGCCGGTGTACAGCTTCCGGGTCATGTGGCCAGCATGACTAAGCCGCTTCTGGCGAACCAGAGCAGCACACGGAAACGCCGTTTACCTTCCCGCTGGAGTGGTACCTATTTATCTACTTGCAGTTTGACGTGCTTTCGAACTGCTAGGTTGGCAGGAGCAGGGACTAAGCAACGGGAGCTCACCCAGTCGTGGGGATTCGAACCGCCGACCTTCTGATCGGCAAGTCCTAGTCTCTGTGGTTTAACCCACAGCGCCACCCATGCCCCTACCCGCTTGCCACTAGAGGGCACTATAGGAATACACATGTTCTTCTTCTTCTTTGGTGATCACAGAGTAACTGAGTACTGAGTAGCTGAGTAAGATTGTCTTCCATAAACACAGTTTTAACAATGAGTCCGTAAGTGACTGTGGAGGCCAGTTCTGGATCCACACGTCCTTCCACAGTGGGGACATTGGTTTCTGGGCGGGAGTTGATCACGGTGTGGATTTGCCAAGCGTGCCTTCCTCTTAGCATGTTTCTCCCTTGCGTCCTGAGTTCGAGTGTCTTCAAAGCCCATGACACCTTTGGTAAAGGCTGTTCTCCAATTAGAGCGCTCACAGGCCAGTGCTTCTCAATTGTCATACACAGACATACCCTTAAGACAGGATTTGTGAAGGAAAAGTCAATGGGGAGGCTTTTCCATTTTCCTTCACGTTGCAGAGAAATCATTTGGTCAGTTTGGGAGTCAAAATGGTTTCAGGGCTGTTTTCCTGTGCTGCTTCAGACATGTGGTTTATATATTTATGTATGTGTTTGCTTGGTACATTTATGAACATTTATTATATATATATAAGACCTTCAATTTTTTTATTTCACTGCCAAGATATGAACCTGCCTTATACAAACAGTGAATCTTAACTGCATTTATGCCAGTGATGGGGAACCTGGTACCCCTCAGGTGAAGCTCAGCTACTCCTCACCTCATCCCTGGCCAATGGCCATGCCGGCTGCGGATGATGGGAATTGGAGTCCAACAGTGGAGTCTACTGGGAGGGCCATAGGCCCCCCATATCTCCCTCTAGCCAAACTCTCTCTATCTCCACTGACAGCCTGTGTTGTCAGTTTTCTGGGGAAAGTTGACCCGGAATGTTTTCTGGGAGAACGTCCTATGCAAATTAGCCCCATTTTTTGGATGCATTGAGTAAAGGAGGCCGAAAGCTACGAAACGGCCAAGCTTGCGTAATATCTGTTTGCAGCTGGCACCCGTTCACCGCAATTAACGGATGAACTTACGAAACGGGAAATTTTCCATGGGAAAACAAAGCCCTGGAAAATTTCCTGCCCCACTTCTCAGCTGGCAGAAACTCTCCGAAAGGTTTCAGCCCTGCTGGCTGAGAGGCCCTGGACGTTAGATGCTGGGAAGATCTTCTGCGCTCAAAGCTGTCCTTCCGAGCACCCACAGGTGACCTGTTTATTCAGCATTCATCTTGATTTGCACACAACAAACGGATGCAGAGGTGAAACGATGTCTGATCTTTCTTGAGCGTTTGTTCTGATCCAAGCGCTGAACCTGATTTGCTTGTGCAGCGTTTACATGGGATCAGAGAACTGTAGAGTTGGAAAGGGACCCCCGGAGTCATCTAGTCTGACCCCCTGCCGTGCAGGAATCACGGCCACGGAATCCCTGGTGGCCAAACAACTTCTGCTTGTAATCCTCTCAGGAAGGAGAGCCCAGAACCTCCCGAGAGAATCCGTTCCCCTGCTGAACAGTTCTGACTGTCAGTGCTTCCTGATGTTTCTGGCTCACACTTGAATCCCCCTTGCGAATACGGTCTGGGAGGCACGCTCTGTTCCTCTTACTCTCTCGTACAAACACACAAAAGCACACCCACTTCAACCATTAAGCTACCAAGCCTCACCTTAAGGCAAGCGACAGGGCGATGTTGCTAGGCATTTCCTGGTTAGTAGCAGCGGTTTTTATTACGGTTCAGATGAGTGGCCTTCGATTTATGCCAGCTGCCTTTGGAAAAATAAGGGGGTGTGTGGATAATCTTAAAAATGAGGAGGGGCTCTTCCCGACCCTGATGGCAGCTGTGAAAATGGGGAGAGGGTACCCACGATGCGAGAAAGGTCGGGGAGAAGTCGAGCTGCAATCTGAGAGCACGGCTCTGGGTCGCCCAACTCGAGGCAGAACAGGCTTCGGCTGTTTATCTGCCCAAATCCTCTCCCACTGCAGGGCTGGGGTGGCAGCAGCAGCAGAAGACATTGCATTTGCCATATGGGAGGGATTTGCAGTGGTGAGGGTAAATATGAGAGCCTAAGAACATTAGGAAAGACCCCATGGATCAGACCAAAGTCCCGCTCTGCAGCCATTAATGCCCCATAACTATTGGGCTGGGGTTTGTGTGGAAGGAAGTCTCTCCATTGTGAGGTCATTACAGTCATACTTTGGGTTACAGACGCTTCAGGTTGCATTTTTTCGGGTTACAGACCGCCAAAACCCGGAAGTACCGGAATGGGTAACTTCCGGGTTTTGGTGGCCGCGCATGCGCAGAAGCACTAAATTGCGCTTTGCACATGTGCAGAAGTCCCGAGTCGCGACCTACACATGCGCAGATGCACCGCTGCAGGTTGCGGACGCTGCGAGTTGCGAACGTGCATCCCCCATGGATCACGTTAGCAATCCGAGCGTCCACTGTACTTTCTTCAGTAGGGCCACTGCATATTATTATTATTATTATTATTATTATTATTATTATTATTATTATTCTATTTATAGATCTAAATAGACATATCTATGTGCCTTTTCCCCACAGGCTGCTCACACAGACTAAAACACCAATTAAAGACAAAAAGGTAATAAAATAATAATAATAATAATAATAATTATTATTATTATTATTATTATTATTATTATTATTATTATTATATAATTTATACCCCACCCATCTGTCTAGGTTGCCCAGCTAAAAAGTAATTAAACTGCAATAGAATTGAAATGATATTTTTAAAAAACCCACACCACTATTGGAATATAGATAATAAAAGCAGCACAGCACAGCACTTTCTCATCAATAACATCTGGTAATAGTTCATCTCTCGTCCGTGACCCCTCCAAAGAATTTGAGGATCAGGTGAAGTCCCAAGTCTGCTGGTGCAGGATGGGCTTCTGGTGCCAGCAGCTGGCATTCCTGATGGCAGGAGGGTCTTCCTGGTGGAGAATCTTCCTGGTGGCTGAACCTGAGGGATGGGAGATGCACCGGATTCACCTTGGAGCGCCTGCCAAACTCTCCGGAATTTACGGGAGCCTGGAGGCTGTGTGTTGCGCGATTCCCTTTTCTTCTTCAACTTCGTCGTCTGAGGCTGTCAGCATGACTTTCCAAGGACGCCAACCACCCGGACCGGTGCGTCTCCCTGGTGAATGGAAGCCTGTCACTGAAACTCTGACGCCACTGCTAATGAGTGAATGGTCACCTTCCTCTCTGCATGCCAAGATGGGTGAAGTCATGGTCATGTGACTGGCTGGCCAATTGGGAGAGAGGCAGCCTGGCTGGGAGAGAGGGAGGCAGAGAGAGAGAGAGAGAGAGAGCAAAACTCCTGGCCAGATGTTGGCGATGGGCAACCAGCCACCTGAGCCTTAAGGCATCCCTCCGGAAGAGATGCAGGAGGTGAGTACCGACTCCAGGAGCCGCCCCTGATGCCCCTGGGGGATGTGGGAGGCTGGCAGCAGCGCCCGGGAGTTGCTGGAAGTGCGATTTCAAAGCAGCAGCTGGGGCAGAGAACTTTTGTTTTTCAAGCTCTCCGGTGGGCCCCAGGCTGCTTGCAATGAGGTTGAAACCCCTAAGGCGACTAAATGCAGACCCGGAGACTTCACTGCCAGGGCCCAGAAGGCTGCAAAGCCAAATGCCCGCCTTCAGGGAGGGCAGGACTGAGAACAGTCCACTGGGGCTTTTGTTCCTTAGTGGGAAGTGGGTTGTCTTTTCCTAGGTCAATAAGATCTATATTGCATGTGTGTATTTGTTCATTAGCGCAGCGAGCAAAAGGGAGGCGTTAAAGCAACGTTTCCTTTGTTTTTGCTAATCACTTGTTGTAATAACTAGGTGGTTTTAGTGACTGGCTGCACGCTTCCAGGGTCTGGAGCGGGCTTGTCTGAAGTGCAGTTTGATGCTTCAAAAAATCTCGCGTGTTTGTGTAACAGGAAACATGCGTTTTCAGTTTGAGTGAGTGGTACTTCTGTGGCAACGTGATTTATCGCTTATTTGACCCGGTTGGCCTTTTCCTTCTTTCTGTGGAATGATGCTGAAAACGGTCCCTTGGTGTGTAATGCATTTCTTACGCTTCAGCATCGGAAATTGCGTGCGCCCGGGGTTCCCTCGTGGCACATGTGACTGACGGGTGTTTGTTTGCACAGAGAAGGGATGGGGATTAGCAGCTACAAACTTCTCAGCTTCTGTTTCAAAGGTTGCTTGCTCCATAGACTTGCTGTGCGCCTTTCAGGACTGTGTCTCCCCTTTCTCTCCCCCTGCCCCCCGCCCCCCCCCGGCCAAGTGTGTCATCGTCATTATTAGTATCGTCATTATATTATTATTATTATTATTATTATTATTATTATTATTATTATTAATTATTTATATCCCGCCCATCTGGCTGGGTTTCCCCAGCCACTCTGGGCAGCTTCCAACAAAACACTAAAATACAATAACCTATTAAACATTAAAAGCTTCCCTTTAGATGTCTTCTAAAAGTTTGGTAGTTCTTGTTCTCTTTGACATCTGGTGGGAGGGAGTTCCACAGGGCAGGTGCCACTACCAAGAAGGCCCTCTGCCTGGTCCCCTGTAACCTCGCTTCTCACAGTGAGGGAACCGCCAGAAGGCCCTCGGCGCTGGACCTCAGTGTCCGGGCAGAACGATGGGGGTGGAGACGCTCCTTCAGGTATACTGGGCCGAGGCCGTTTAGGGCTTTAAAGGTCAACACCAACATTTTGAATTGTGCTTGGAAACGTACATTATTAAATGTATTACATGCCATTCACTGGCAGGTCAAAATATGGGAGCAATAGAATTGGCTTACCTTACAGGACTGTTGTAAGAATTAATGAAATTATGTCTCTGTGAACTTATTTAGTTTTATCGATGATGAAATGACCTCTCATCAACAAGGATTCCCTGGGTTGCTTTCAAAAGTGAAACAGAAAAGTTTTTTAAAGAAATATATTCAAATGCAGCACTTTGAACACTTGAAATGTGTTCTGTAAATACATGTTCTGTTACAACATGGTTCCTAGGTCAGCTTGTTAATGAGAAAGCTGGGGAAGATCTGTAGCTCGGTGGAAGAGCCTCTTTTTAATAATAATAATTATTATTATTATTATTATTATTATTTATTTATTTATTTATACCCCAGCCACTCTGGGCGGCTTCTAAAAAAATATTAAAATACTGCAATACATCAAACATTAAAAGCTTCCCTAAACAGGGCTGCCTTCAGATGTCTTCTAAAAGTCTGGTAGTTGTTTTTCTCTTTGACATCTGCTGGGAGGGCGTTCCACAGGGTGGGCGCCACTACGGAGAAGGCCCTCTGCCTGGTTCCCTGTAACTTTGCTTCTCACAGGGAGGGAACCGCCAGAAGGCCCTCAGCGCTGGACCTCAGTGTCCGGGCAGAATTATGGGGGTGGAGATGCTCCTTCAGGTATATAGGACCGAGGCCGTTTAGGGCTTTAAAGGTCAGCACCAACACTTTGAATTGTGCTCGGAAACATACTGAAGGCCCCAGGGCCTTCTCTGGGATGTCCAGGTTGGGCTGGGAATGTCCCCTAGGTCTGAAACCTTGGAGAGCCTCTGCCGGTCAGTTTAGATAATACTGAGCTACATGGAACAATGGTCTGGCTCTGTTTAAGGCAGCTTCCTGTGTTCCTGGAGAGCCTCTGCCAGTCCGTGTAGACATTACCAAGGGACCAATGGTCTGACTCGGAGTAAGATTGCATTATGCAGGCCTGCTCAGCTGTTGCTCCCATGTCAGGAGCCTCATGCCCTGCCATGTGTGTGATGACAGCAGAGAGTTTTACGGTTTGTTTTGCAATGGGTACAAATGAGCTGCCCTGCCCTGTGAGGCCACTTGAAGCAGATCTCCACGTGCTTGTCAGGTGTGGTAATTACTCACATGAGAAGCAGCTACTGGATCAGGCCAATGGCCCATCGAGTCCAGCATCCTGTCCTCACAGGGGCAGAACCAGATGCCTCTTGTGCGAAACCAGAAAGCATATAAAGTGGTACCTCGGTTTTCGAACGTCTCCGTTGATGAACATTTCGGTTTCCGAATGCTGTACACCCGAAAGTAAATGCTTCGGTTTTCGAACGTGCCTCGGAAGTCGAACATGCCCCACAGCTTCCTCTGAGTGCAGGATCCTGAGGCTATTGAGTTTTCAGTTTTCGAACATTTCAGAACTCGAACGGTCTTCCGGAACAGATTACGTTAGAAAACCGAGGTACCACTGTACAGTAAAAAGGTAAAGGGACCCCTGACCATTAGGTCCAGTCGTGACCGACTCTGGGGTTGCGGCGCTCATCTTGCTTTATTGGCCGAGGGAGCCGGTGTTTGTCCACAGACAGCTTCCGGGTCATGTGGCCAGCATGACTAAGTCGCTTCTGGCGAACCAGAGCAGTGCACGGAAACGCCGTTTACCTTCCCGCCAGAGCGGTACCTATTTATCTACTTGCACTTTGACGTGCTTTCGAACTGCTAGGTTGGCAGGAGCAGGAACTGAGCAACGGGAGCTCACCCCGTCGCGGGGATTTGAACCGCCAACCTTCTGATCGGCAAGTCCTAGGCTCTGTGGTTTAACCCACAGCACCACCTGCATCCCTCCACTGTACAGTAGTCGCATACAATTTCTGACATGGTCATTTCACACCTGTGAAGCAAACCTTTTAATTATTTTTTTCGTATTTCCATTTCCATGTATGTATGTTTAACACACGCATATGCCACTTGATACTTCAACAGAAATCCCTAGGCTGCTTAAGAAAGAGCTCAAGAAACAATGCAAATTCTACATTCCAATCGCTGATACTCACAATTCCTCCCTTTAAGTATATGGAAGGGCCTTTTGTAAGAGGGATTTTTGTCATGTCTGCAGCAGCTCTGAGTGATAGAATCATAGTGGAGCTGGAAGGGACCCTGGGGGTCATCCAGCCCAACCCCTTGCATTGCAGGATCTCAACACGTGGTCTCCCATCCAATTCGAAACCATACCAGACCCTGCTTAGCTTCTCAAATGTGCTAACCGTTTTATGTCTCCTGGATGTGCACTTCCCTGCCCACTGCCAAGGGCAGACAGTAGTGTGGCATGCAGGGCAGGGAATATAGGAAGCAGAGAAAACTGCTTTATATATGGAGTCAGACCATTGGTCCACCCAGCCCAGTGTTGCCAACACGGACTGGCAGCCGCTCTGCAGGTTTTTGAACTGGGTCTCCCTTATCTTCATCTAGAGATGCCAGGAATTGGACCTGGGACCTTCTGCATGCAAAGCACATGCTCTTCCACTGAGCCACGGCCTCTGCAATGCGCAGTGACATCACGGCGCAGAGTTATGTTGCCTTCTGCATCATGGAACAGGCTGTGGGGGGAAGTCAACTCATGACCTGCTTTCTTCATCCTGCTTACAAGGTCTAGTAGCTCTGGCGAGGTCACTGGCCTGGCTTCTCCTGACATTGCACAGGTCTTGGTTTCCCACTTCTGTTTGAGAAGGAGAATCTGAACTGGGGAGCCTCTGTTGAGGTCTGGGGAGGAAGGGCTGCCGACCAGAGACAAAGCATTTGTTGTGGTTTAGTCGGTGGAGCCAGTGAGAGATTTTACCTTCTTGGGCTCCATGATCACTGCTGATGGTGACAGCAGTCACAAAATTAAAAGACGCCTGCTTCCTGGGAGAAGAGCAATGACAAACCTAGACAGCATCTTAAAAAGCAGAGACATCACCTTGCCAACAAAGGTCCGTATAGTTAAAGCTCTGGTTTTCCCAGTAGTGATGTATGGAAGTGAGAGCTGGACCATAAAGAAAGCTGATCGCCGAAGAATGGATGCTTTTGAATTATGGTGCTGGAGGAGACTCTTGAGAGTCCCATGGGCTGCAAGAAGATCAAACTTCTCCATTCTGAAGGAAATCAGCCCTGAGTGCTCACTGGAAGGACAGATCGTGAAGCTGAGACTCCAAGACTTTGGCCACCTCATGAGAAGAGAAGACTCCCTGGAAAAGACCCTGATGTTGGGAAAGATGGAGGGCACAAGGAGAAGGGAACGACAGAGGACGAGATGGTGGGACAGTGTTCTCGAAGCTACCAGCATGAGTTTGACCAAACTGCGGGAGGCAGTGGAAGACAGGAGGGCCTGGCGTGCTCTGGTCCAGGGGGTCACAAAGAGGCAGACACGACTAAAGAACAAAAACAAGTCGGTCTCCGGAGGATGGGAAGTTGAATCAGTGCCCTGCATAGATCAGAATGGCAGAACAGGGACACGGAAGCAGGAGCCATGGAAGGAGGAGGAAGATTAGGACTGTAGGCCAAGATGGCAGGGAACCCGTGGCTGGACCTCTGGCCATGATCGCTGGGATTGGAGTCCAACAACATATGGAAAGCCAAAGGTGACTTATCCCAGCCTTAGATGAAACACAGCTTTAGCCCCCTACGATTCCGTGATTCTTTGACTTCCAGTTTATTTATTCCAGGCTGAGAAACCTCAAGTCCAGCAGAGCAATTTCATGAATGCTTTCCCCTCCCACACAAAGATGTTCTGAGGACGGAGCAGACATTTCTCATTTATTTATTCATCCACGGCACTTGTCTGTTCCTCGTTCCTCCGGGGCTTGGGAGCCTGGAGCTGGCGGCTTTCCCCGTCCCTCCATCCCTCACTTCCGCCTGCCAGGGCCTGGCGTGCTTCCTGGATTCCTGCTCTGCCGGTGCGGTGACAGGCGTGGGCCCCTTTCGCGCGTCTGCTGCCTCAGGGCTCTTCCTGCCTCAGCCCATGAGCTGCGCTCTCTGGTATGACGGAGGAGAGCAGGCCTGTCATCTGGGACCTTTGAGGAGGCCCTGCATGGAATTGGATGCGCACACAGGTGTTCCCCGCGAGCACCTGGAGTCGGTGATGCTTTGCCGGCGCAAGCAGACACCGCACCGCAATCATTGAGGATGGACAAATCTCTTACTGCTCTTCCAAGCGGGGAAAGAGAACTGTAGGAGCCAAGGGGATGAAGAAAGGTGTCATTGTCTGGGACTTTTAATGCAGAGAAAAGTCGACATGATAGAAGCATATACAGTGGTGCCTCGCAAGACGAAAAGAATCCGTTCCGTGATTCTCTTCGTCTAGCGGTTTTTTCGTCTTGCGAAGCAAGCCCATTGACGGATTAGCGGATTAACGCTATTAGCGGCTTTTAGCGGCCTTTAGCGACTTATCGGATCAGCTGATAAGCGGCTTAGCGGCTTAGAAAAAGGGGGGAAGGGGGGAAAACCCGCAGGAACTCGCAAGACATTGTCGTCTTGCGAAGCAAGCCCATAGGAAATTCGTCTAGCGAAGCACCTCCAAAACAGAAAACTCTTTCGTCTAGCGAGTTTTCCGTCTTGCAAGGCATTCGTCTTGCGGGGCACCACTGTAACACTATGAATGGCATGGATAGAAAAAAACCCCCAATTTTCTTTCACTGTCGTAGCAGTACAGCGGTACCTCGGGTTAAAGACGCTTCAGGTTACAGACTCCACTAACCCAGAAATTGTACCCCGGGTTAAGAACTTTCCTTCAGCATGAGAACAGAAATCGCACGGCGGCGGCAGTGGGAGGCCCCATTAGCTAAAGTGGTACCTCCAGTTAAGAACAGTTTGAGGTTAAGAACGGACCTCCAGAACAAATTAAGTTCTTAACCCGAGGTTGTTGTTGTTGTTTAGACGTTTAGTCGTGTCCGACTCTTCATGACCCCATGGACCAGAGCACGCCAGGCACTCCTGTCTTCCACGGCCTCCCTCATGTTGGTCGCTTCAAGAACACTGTCCCACCATCTCGTCCTCTGTCATCCCCTTCTCCTTGTGCCCTCCATCTTTCCCAACATCAGGGTCTTTTCCAGGGAGTCTTCTCTTCTCATGAGGTGGCCAAAGTCTTGGAGCCTCAGCTTCACAATCTGTCCTTCCAGTGAGCACTCAGGGCTGGTTTCCTTCAGAATGGAGAGGTCTGATCTTCTTGCAGTCCATGGGACTCTCAAGAGTCTCCTCCAGCACCAGAATTCAAAAGCATACATTCTTTGGCCATCAGCCTTCTTTATGGTCCAGCTCTCACTTCCATACAACACTACTGGGAAAACCATGGCTTTAACTATACGGACCTTTGTTGGCAAGGTGAGCATGAAGCTGGGAGGTTGGGGACAGATAAAAAGAAAAGGACTTATTCACGCAGTGCCTTAGGGAAATCCCTCCTGCAGGACTTTGTGGCGGCCACGAACCTGGATGGCTTTAAAAGAGGAGTAGACAAATTCATGGAGGAGAGGCGTTGTTGACGGCTGCTTGTCACAGTGGCGATGCTTTGTCTCCATATTCAGAGGTATTAATTCTTCTGAATACAAGTTACTGGGAACCAAACAAGGGGAGAGTGCCTTTGTGTTCGAATCCTGCTTGGGGGTTTCCCATTGAGGGCATGTGGTTGGCCACTGTGAGAGCAGGATGGTGGCCTAGGTGGGACACTGGCCTGATCCAGCAGAAGCTCTCCCTCTGTTCTTAAGAGTCACTCCACTGATGTTTTATCAGATGGCATTATTATGGACTGCGCTGCCTGAGGCTTATGGGAGCCACATCTTCCTCTCTTGGACTTGGGCCCCAGGGTTCCTTGGGACCGGTTCCTGCTTTTCCAGCTAGCGCACACAGCGTGCAAAGTCAGCCTCTCTTATCATAAAAGCATCTGCTGGATCAGGCCCGTGCCCAGTCTGGTCCAGCATCCTGTTCTCACGGAAGATGCCCTCAAGCAGGAGGTGAGTGTCCCAGACCATGCATGGTATGTTGGAAGTGGACAGAGAGGTGTTTTTTCCTCCCTCTCTCATAATACTAGAACCCAGTGGAGGTCATTGAATGGGAGATTCAAGACAGAAGAAGACTCTTCGTAGAATCATAGAATTGTAGAGTTGGAAGGGACCTCCAGGGGTCATCTAGTCCAACCCCCTGCAATGCAGGAATCTCAGCTAAAGCATCCGTGACAGATGGCCACCCAACCTCTGCTTAAAAGCCTCCAACCACCTCCCAAGGGAGACCGTTCGGCTCTTGCCCTCAGAAGGTACTTCCTGATGTTCTGTCGGAATCTCCTTTCTTGCTAACTTGAAGCCACGGGTACAAGTCCTACCCTTGAAGCAGGAAAAAGGCTTGCTCCATCTTCCATGGAGCAGCCCTTGAGATATTTGAAGGTGGCGCTGTGGGTTAAACCACAGAGCCTAGGGCTTGCTGATCAGAAGGTTGGCAGTTTGAATCCCCACGATGGGGTGAGCTCCCGTTGCTCGGTCCCTGCTCCTGCCAACCTAGCAGTTCGAAAGCACGTCAAAGTGCAAGTAGATAAATAGGTACTGCTCTGGCGGGAAGGTAAACGGCGTTTCCATGTGCTGCTCTGGTTCACCAGAAGCGGCTTAGTCATTCTGGCCACATGACCTGGAAGCTGTACGCCGGCTCCCTCGGCCAGTAAAGCGAGATGAACGCTGCAACCCAGAGTCGGCCACGACTGGACCTAATGGTCAGGGGTCCCTTTACCTTTTACTCGTATCTCATCTCAGTCTCCTCTAGGCTAAACATACCCAGCTTATTCAACCGTTCCTCATACGGCTTGGTTTGCAGACCCTTGATCTTGGCCGCCCTCCTCTGCACACCTTCCAGCTGGTCTTCTACACACACACACACACACACACACAGAGGAATTTTCTCCCCTAAGAGGCATTGATGGCCACTATTTTCTTAGGCTTTTGCTTAAGAGGAGGAGAGAGAAGTGGTCCATACATTCCGCCATCCGTGGGGCCAGAGGGAGCGGAGGGAGCGTGCCAGGTTGCCAAAGCCTGATTTAGGCAGACGAAGCCCCCTTTGTACTCCCCAACCCCCCCCCCTGCTTTGAAGAACGCAGCTGGGCCAGGTGGTGTGAGCCGGAAAAAGCCCCTCTCCCTCTCTGGGTCCTTGCTGATTGGATCGCCAGGGGAAGGGGAGGGGGAGATGCAGCCACTGCAAGGGGAGGGGGAGAGCACAGCTGCAGGCAGGGGATGTGTGGGGTGGGGGGGCTGCTCCTGGTTTCTATTCTGAGCAGCATCGCTGCCCCATCCTTTCTGTGCCACCTTGCTTTCGCACCGGGGCTGGATTTTAAGAGAGCCTTTGCCTGGACCAGTTTCCCCCATCGCCTTCCTCCTTGCCCAGTTGCCTGGAAAAAGGACGGCTGAATCTTCCGAATCTTCGTCTCTTTGCTGGGAATCCTCCCTCCCTCCCACAATCCGCCACATAGGATTAAGCTGGGAGCATCACAGCATCCTCTCTGAGAGTCCTCCCTCCATCTCTCTCTCTCTCTCTCGCCATGGCGACGGGATGCAGGCGCAGGAGGGAGGAGGTTGGCCAGCGGAATGCCTGAGACCTCCAGGAGAATCCTCCTGCCACCCACCTCTGGGAAGGGCTGACTCACTCCTGACCGGAGGCTAAGATGGCCCCCTGATCCCTCAGCCAGGTGAGGTGGGGCCGGTCTCCTTGCATTCTGGGACTGCGGCACAGCACGCCTCGCTCTCTCGGGCAGGATCCGGCCTCCAGATTTGGCACAGCTCTGCTCAGCCATGGGGGAGAAGTCGGATTATCAGCGGCTGTCGACTGGGGAGGACGAGGAGGCGGAGGGGTTCGCGGCAGCCCCAGAACCCCAGCCTCGGGCACCCAGGCCGGACCTGCTGGTGGTGCCAGGACAGAGGGTCAGTATGGCTTTGGCAAGGAAGGGGGGCTAGAGGAGAGGGGGGGTTCCTATGGCACCCCCAATTCATCCTTGTGGGTTGTCAGGATCTGATGGATGGGTTGTGGGGAGTGCAAAGTTTGGGGGGGGTCTTGGGTTTCCCTTCCCATTCGTCTCTGCAGGGGGGAAGCCCCATCGCCTCTCTTATTTTTTTTCTTCCAGAAATGAAAGGGCTCCCCATTTAGGGAATCCTCCTTGTATTTGGAAGGGGCTGCAGGTATGGGGGTTCCAGTGCCCCCCCAGCCATGTTGCAAGCTGATATCTCTCCCCCTTGTACATTTGTAGCTGTCTCCCAGGAATTACTACTATTGTGATTACTATTGTGATATTATTATTATTATTGACTTTTAATCAGTCCTTTGCCCTTTAATCTGCCATTCCCCTTAAGGTTTCAGGGCGGCCCACAACCGTATCGCCACATGAAAAAGTCAGCTAAATAAATTTACAAGCCCACACAGTGCCAACTCCCTCAGCCCCCAGTCCTTCCTTAAAATACATTTGTGAACTCAGCCTTAATCGCTCCCACTACTGAAGCGAAGCATGTGTAAATGCATTTACTCATATTCACCCTCTGTTATTCACCCCTGCCTCATTTCCCGTCCTCCCCACACTCTCTCAATGATTCAAATTGTATTCTGAGAAGAGGGACTGGCTCCAAACCGCTCTGGGAATTGTAGCTCTGGGAGGGGAATAGAGGCCTCCTATCTAGCCTTTGCGCCCTTTACAAACTACAACTCCCAAAAGTCTTTGGGGGAAGCCATGACTGTTTAAAGTGGTATCACAGGGCTTTAAATGTGTGGTGTTAGAGCGTTGGACTCGGACCTGGGAGAGCAGGGTTCGAATCCCCATTCAGACACGAAACTCAGTGGGTGATCGGGAGGCGGGCAGTGACTGCCTCTCATCCTGGCCTACCTCACAGGGGTGTCGGGAGGATTAAATGAGGAGGGGGAGAATCATGCATGCCACCTCGACCTCCTTGGAGGAGAAAAAGGTGGGATATAAATGCAATGGAATAAATAAAACGATGATGGCATGCAGAGGTGTCTTCCCAAACCTGGGGCCAGCCAGATGTTTTGGGATGTTGTTGTTTAGTGGTTTAGTCGTGTCCACCTCTTCATGACCTCCTGGACTCTGGTCCAGGCACTCCTGTCTTCCACTGCCTCCCGCAGCTTTGTCAAACTCATGTTTGTAGCTTCGAGAACACTGTCCCACCATCTCGTCCTCCATCGTCCCCTTCTCCTTGTGCCCTCCATCTTTCCCAACATCAGGGTCTTTTCCAGGGAGTCTTCTCTTCTCATGAGGTGGCCAAAGTATTGGAGCCTCAGCTTCAGGATCTGTACTTCCAGTGAGCACTCAGGGCTGATTTCCTTCAGAATGGAGAGGTTTGATCTTCTTGCAGTCCATGGGACTCTCCAGAGTCTCCTCCAGCACCAGAATTCAAAAGCAGCCATTCTTCGGTGATCAGCCTTCTTTATGTTTTGGGATACAGTTCCCAAATGCCCCAGTCAGCACAGCTGTAGTTCAAAATGTTTGGAGGACACCAGGTTGGGAAAGACTGGTATAGACATTGATAATATTTACACACCTTTGTAGTGGCACTCCTGTGATTGAATTACAGGAGATGGTTGATAAAACAATTTAAAATCTACCTTTCATCCGTATAGATCCTGATTTTATTTGCATGCCACTTTTCCGCAGTTCAGACCATGCACAAGGTGGCTCGCAACATGAAAAAGTACCCCTCCTGCAACGTAACGACATTAGTCATAAGCAATAAATGAAACATTAAAAAATACTTTCACAGATTCCCCCCCCCCCATGCTTCCCCACATCGCTGAGCCTTGTCTGGCGGTTCCCTCCCTGCGAGAAGCCAAGTTACAGGGAACCAGGCAGAGGGCCTTCTCGGTGGTGGCACCTGCCCTGTGGAACGCCCTCCCACCAGATGTCAAAGAGAACAACAACTACCAGACTTTTAGAAGACATCTGAAGGCAGCCCTGTTTAGGAAAGCTTTTAATGTTTAATAGGTTATTGTATTTTAGTGTTCTGTTGGAAGCTGCCCAGAGTAGCTGGGGAAACCCAGCCAGATGGGCAGGGTATAAATAATAAGTTGTTGTTGTTGTTGTTGTTGTTGTTGTTGTTGTTGTTGTTGTTGTTGTTGTTGTTGTTGTTGTTGTTGTTGTTGTCTCCTTGTGCATGACTGCATTTGGTTTTGCATCCCTTCAGCCACACATCCCTCCTCCTCTCTTGTGCTTTCGCTCTGCCCCTGAGTTTTTTGCGGCCGCCAACTCCAGGTGGTGTGAAATCCCGCTTTTGAAAAAGAATTGGATCCAAATTTGCCCAGAGGAACTCTGTTTAGTCTGCAATTATGCCAGGGCGATGGAAAGGGCTCTGTGACCAAGCGCATGCTTTCGTTCCGGGGGGTTGGGCTAGATGACCCTCGGGGTCCCTTCCACCCTGACAATTCTTGTGATTCAATCCCTGGACTCTGCGGTTTAAACGGCTCTTGGGTAGCGGAGGTGGAAAAACCTGGTGTGGAACCTGATGCCCTCCAGATGGCGTTGGACTCCAACTCCCATAATTCCCAGGCGGCATGAACAATGTATCAGGGAATTATGGGCATTGTAGTCTGGAAGGCTGCAGCTCCTTATTCTCTCTTACACACACACTTGGCTTTAAGCCCTGGAGAGCTGCTGCCAGTCCGAGCAGGCAACACTGGTCTGGAGGGACCAGGGGCAGGTTCCTGTGCTCAGTCCAAGGCCAAGGGGTCAGGCAGGTACCTTTGGCAATCCCGACTGACTCAACAGAAGAACGCAGCCCCTAAGCAGAGATGTGGGCTGGTTAGTCCAGATTGCCTTTTTAGAAGAAGTGTAAACAGATCAACTGGGGGGAACTGGACCGTCCGGATTCCAAAGGAGTTGACGATCGGAGGGGAAATGGCCGTGTTGTTGATGTTCAGCAAGGGCAATGGAGAGAGAAAGTGCATTTTGGATAGGGGCCACATGCAGGTAAGTTCCTATAAAACGGAGAGGGGGGTGCGTGTCTGATTTTCAGCTTTCCCCCATTTGCTCTAAGCTGCCTTTTTTAAAAAGAAAGCTAATCCAGATCTCGTAGGTGGTTGTGTTTAGGGTTGAGAGAATCCATTCCTTCAGCTCAGATTGGTTGGTGGCAGAGGTGGCCCGGCCCTGGAGGGGGACGAGGTGGGTCAGTGGCCTTGGGGGGCTCAGAAATCAGAGCGGCAGCCTGGGACACAAACGGATCAGACCTCCGGACTGCCAAACTGCCTGCTCTTCTCGTTCAGCTCCGGTTCACTGGGGCTCAGGCATGGGAGTTTCTTACTGGTTCATGCCCTGTCTCTGTTACTGGGAAGGAGGGGGCCATCTATGCTGAGCAAGTCCTGGTGGATTTGGTGGTCTCCAACAGGGGGTTTTGCCAGGCAGGGGCGAGGAGGGTGGTGGCATCGAAATGTGGCTCAGCTGATTTGCTCTGCATGGACAGGGGTCTCCTCTTGGTGGAGATGGCCTCTGGATTCTGCGATTCCACAACTGCGGGTTTGTTGTTGTTTAGTCATTTAGTCGTGTCCGCCTCTTCGTGACCCCCTGGACCAGAGCACGCCAGGCACTCCTGTCTTCCACTGCCTCCTGCAGAATGGCGGCAAATGCAAAAATAGTTTGTTATTGTTATATTATTAATTATTATTAGTTGTTCTGTGATGATGATGATGATGATAATGATAATAATAATAATAATAATAATAATAATAATAATAATAATTTATTTATACCCTGCCCATCTGGCTGGGCTTCCCCAGCCACTCTGGGCAGCTTCCAACCAAATATTAAAATACAGTAATACATCAAACATTAAAAGCTTCCCTAAACAATTCCCTAAATTGATGCTTTCTCAATCTAACTGCTACAAAAGTGGGACAACTTTCCTCTCTCCCTCCAAAACACTTGGGGTGCGAAAAGTTACAGGATTTCAGCAGCAAGTTTCGGAACAGACACAGATTGGCGTGTCCTGCCTGAAACTTTGGTAGGTGGAAACACTACTGAAAGTTGAATCCTGTAGAAAACTGCCCTGATCATTTGGTTATTTATTTACTGAGTTTTAATTCCACCTTCTTTTTCCAGGAGCTCAATTCGCCGCCCGGCCACAAAGCTCCCTGGGTGAGCTCTGGTATTGGTCACTGCCTCTCAGCCTAATCTACCTCACAGGGTTGTTGTATTAAATGAGGAGGGGGAGTGCTGCGTACGCCACCTTGAGCCCTTTGGAGTGGATATAAATGGAGTAAATAAATGAGGCGGCCACATGGTTCTCCTGCTCCTCACTGAATCTCCACAACAGCCTTGCGAGGTAGACTGGCCTGAGAGCGTTTGACCGCCCCAAGGTCACCCAGTCAGCTCCATGGCCGAGTGGAGATTTGAAACCTGGTCTCTCCCAGGTCCTGGTCTGGCGGTCATATCTGCTGCACCATGTTGGCTGTCGTCATGGCTGCACAATAAAAAGGACATTTAGAGGGGACCTTCATCGTGATGATTTTTAACAACAACCCATCCACTTCTGGCTGCAAATCTTAAACTTCTCACAAGGCTGATCCCCTGCCTGATTCATTCCTGGTAGGAGCCCAAAGCAGTATCTTAGAAAAGGCAAAGAGACTGATATTGAGATGGACCATTGGCCCATCTACTTCAGTGCTGCTTGCACTGGCTGGCAGCAGCTCTTGTTGTTGTTGTTGTTTAGTTGTTTAGTCGTGCCCAGCTCTTTGTGACCCCCTGGACCAGAGCACGCCAGGCACTCCTGTCTTCCACTGCCTCCCCCAGTTTGGTCAGACTCATGTTTGTAGCTTCGAGAACACTGTCCCACCATCTCGTCCTCTGTCGTCCCCTTCTCCTTGCGCCCTCCATCTTTCCCAACATCAGGGTCTTTTCCAGGGAGCTTCTCTTCTCATGAGGTGGCCAAAGTCTTGGAGCCTCAGCTTCACAATCTGTCCTTCCAGTGAGCACTCAGGGCTGATTTCCTTAAGAATGGAGAGGTTGGATCTTCTTGCAGTCCATGGGACTCTCAAGAGTCTCCTCCAGCACCAGAATTCAAAAGCATCAGTTCTTTGGCGATCAGCCTTCTTTATGGTCCAGCTCTCGCTTCCATACATCACTACTGGGAAAACCATAGCTTTAACTATACGGACCTTTGTTGGCAAGGTGATGTCTCTGCTTTTCAAGATGCTGTCTAGGTTTGTCTTTGCTTTTCTCCCAAGAAGCAGGCGTCTTTTAATTTCGTGGCTGCTGTCACCATCTGCAGTGATCATGGAGCCCAAGAAAGTAAAATCTCTCACTGCCTCCATTTCTTCCCCTTCTATTTGCCAGCTCTCCAGGGAGTCTTTTCTTAGCTACCTAGCAATGCCACTGGGGATTGAAGCTGGGAACTTTCTTCATGCCAAGCACACGCTCTCCCGCTGAGTGATGGGTCTTTGCAAGGACGGTTCTGCATATTTGGGGGAAAGGGGGAAGAGGTTGGGGCAAGGAGTTCCTGTGCCCAGTTCCCTGCTTCTGGCGCAGTTCCGCAGCCTTGTTCAGAAATGTTTGTGGGGCTGAGCCCTGCAAGAATTCTGGCTTGAATTAAGCCCCACACGAAGAATCCTTTTCCCTGACTCCTCTCGGAGGCACGGGAGGCTGCAAAAAATTAGAGGGAGGGAAAACTGAGTCGTGGCACGGATTCAGGGCACATGTGAGAGAGTACTTCTTCGCACGACACACTTAAACGGCAGGGTTTGCTGCCTCCAGATGTGGCAGCAGACTCTGGCTTGAAAATGGGATTAAAGAAGTCTACAGAGGAGGAGAGGTCTGGCAACAGCTGGTAGATATAGGAAGCCTTCGCGTTTGGGATGAAGACATTCAATACAGAGCCAGACCACTGGCCCATAGAGCCTATTGCAGCTTCTTCTGGCTGGCAGCATCTCTCCTGAGGGCCGCTTTGCCTATGCTCTTGTAACCTCTAGGTTAGATGACTGCAGCACATTATACGTAGGGCTGCCTCTGAAGGACGGTATGGAAACATCAGCTGGTGCAGAATTTGGCAGCCAAATTGTCACCGGGGCGAGACAGTTTGCACATATGACTCTGATCCTGGCTCAACTCCACTGGCTGCCCATTAGTTTCTGGGCCCAATATGAACTGACCCAGGCTCTAGGATCTTTATCTGAAATCCTTCTTTGTTTGCCTCCTTCTCTAGACATCTGGAAGGCGGCAACACGAGAACGGGGCCTTTTCTGCAGTGGCTCCCCATCTGTGGAATGCTGTCCCCAGGGAGGTTTGCCTGGCACCCTCATTATATATATTTTAGATGCCAGGTGAAAACTTCCCTCTTCAGCCTGGATAGCTCAGTTGGTTAGAGTGCTGTGCTGATAATGCCAAGGTTGCGGGTTCGATCCCCATATGGGACAACTGCAAATTCCTGTATTGCAGGGGTTGGACTAGATGACCCTCAGGGTCCCTTCCAAGTCTACAATTCTACGGTGACCAGGCCTTTGACTGATTAATATTCCAGGACCTTTCAAATGTGTTTGCGGGGGTGGGGGGGTCATTATTCTGTTTTGCTTTAACTATTTATTTTGTGCTCTTAAGTTGTGAACATCTCCGAGATCTTTGGGTGAAGGGCAGGGTATACATTTAACAAAGAAATAATAAATACGTTCATTCTGCTACATCTCCAGTTAGGGATGGATGAGGCCCCTGTCTGAAAGCTAGGGCAGTTGCTGCCAGTTCCTAGGACACGGGCAGACTCTGGCAATGCCCCTTCTGTGTGTGTGTTTTCATCCCCACTGCGCAAAGGGAAGGATGGCCCTGCCCACCCCTGCCATGTGGCCCCTGGCAGGCTCCCCAGAAGAGAACATGGCCCTCGGGTTCTCCATCTTTGCTGTAGGAAAATCCTGAGGTTGATGGACCAATCTCTCAGCATGATTTATTTATTTAATAAAACCTCTCTACCCCTTGATCGTTTAAAAACGCCCTCAAAGCATTATAAAATAATGAGACAATAATATTATTAATGAAAGCAATTAAAATGTTCCAAAAAAAGAGTAAAAAGCTAAAAGCACACCTGCATTCTAGATACCTGGGTAAAAATGTCTTTTGCAAGTGCCGAAAAGTGTACTGCGAAGGCACCAGCTTGTTATCAAGTGGCAGGGAGTTCCAAAGTGTAGATGCTGCCAAGATGGATTTCTTATGGGTGTGGAGTATAAGACAGTTTCCTGCTACTCCAGGAGTTTGGAGGAGAGATCTTTGCCAGCTCTTCTGCCTGAGATTCCTTTTTAACTGAGGTTGCTTGCGATTGAACCCAAGACCTGAGCTACGGAGAAGCAGCAGCAGAGGTTTGCTGGCTGCCTTTGCACTTTGCTTGCGGCCTTCCTGGAAGCACCTGGCTGCAGCCAATGAACCCTCCATCCGATCTGGCACAGTGCTTCTTACATTCCTAGTGCAGTTTTGGGGTCAGTAAGGACTCCCTGATTCATCCTCAAACTGGCTAAGGAACAGGGGAGAAGGTCAGGGGTGGTCCTCCCTAGCTGCTTGCGGCTTGGCTCGCTGTCTCGAGTCACCTGGAGCTCCTTCCACTGCAGGCAGCTGGTTGCACCTGCTATTTTGCTTTTGGCACTCCGTGACCCGTGTTGCGCTTCCTTCCCTGCAAAAGAGAGGAAGGCAGCCTACGGATCCTCTGCAAGTCTGCAATTTGATCAGAAGCCAGCTGCAAAAATAAGCTTTCCTCTCAGTCTTTCTGAATGGCTTCCCTCCCATCCCCTTCTCAACAAAAATGCATACTTTTTTTCAAAGTGTGAAGCTTCAAACGACACTTGGTGCTTTTTATTATTATTATTAACTGCCTTGAAAGTGTGGGAATTGTTCCAGGCGAATTGGTAAACAGGAAGGCAAGCCTCCCATTCCCCCGGGATTTTGCTAAACCCCCCCACCCGGAAAAAACCGAAACCTGTTGTTTCTCTCTCCCTCCTCACGCCTTCAGCATCCCTCTGCAGAGAAAATGTTTAGCTCCAGATCCGGCCAGCTGTTCTCCTTGGGGATGTGCTGGAAGACAAGAAAGCAGTGTTAAGGAGCCAGGGCACCGCAAAGGTCGCACTGTTTCCTCCTGTTCTCCTCCCCGCTTGGACGAGGGACAAGACCCTAGCGCTGGAGGAAGCTCCCTGCTCCTTCGCCTCCCCCCGCAGCCTCCCCGCCAGCCATCTGTCAGGTGCACAGGCTGGGAAGCCTTGAAGGAAGGGCTCTGCCCCATCCCCAGCAGGCCCAAGGGGGCTTCGGGGCAGGATGAGACCCTTCCCACATCATTCCCCTGCGGCAGGCCTGGGAAGCAGTTTTGCAGAGGAGGCGACTTCGCTGTTTCCTGCAGTTCCAGGTCTCTCGCATCTCCAGCGTTTTTCCAGGCCTCCCGTCAAATTATCCCCTGTAAATAGTGGCTTTTGCCGCTGAGGACATTCCGCCCGGTTTGGCACTTTCTTATGCTCCAGGCTCAAATTAGGTGGGGTTTTTTTTGGGGGGGGGGTTGTACACACTGGAGTAGGAGAGGAAAAACAAAGACTGACATTTTTGCATCAGCCCCAGATTTGACACCAAGGAAAGCGTTAGCTGCAAATTAGGACAATGAAGCACGCTTCTCCATTTTTGTCCAGTTCTGGGAATCACAGTTTATCGGCAAGGTAGAATGTGTGCAGAGGAGGGCGACTGAGATGACCAAGGGTCTGGAAATGAAGCCGTATGAGGAACGGTTGAAGGAACTGGGGGCATTTGGCCTGGAGAAAAGAAGACTGAGAATTCAGATACAGTCATACCTCAGGTTACAGCCGCTTCAGGTTGCGTTTTTTTGGGTTACGCACCCGCCAAAACTCGGAAGTACCGGCATGGGTTACTTCTGGGTTTCGGCGGTTGCGCATGCGCAGAAGCGCTGAATTGCAACCCGCGCATGCGCAGACGCACCGCTGCGGATTGCGAATGTGCATCCTGCACGGATCACATTCACAACCCGAGCGTCCACTGTACTTGAAGATACAATAGGTAAAGGTAAAGGGACCCGTGACAGTTAAGTCCAGTCGTGACCGACTCTGGGGTTGTGGCGCTCATCTCGCTTTATTGGCCGAGGGAGCCGGCATACAGCTTCCGGGTCATGTAGCCAGCGTGACTAAGCCGCTTCTGGCAAACCAGAGCAGCGCACGGAAATGCCGTTTACCTTCCCGCCGGAGCGGTACCTATTTATCTACTTGCACTTTGACGTGCTTTCGAACTGCTAGGTGGGCAGGAACTGGGACCGAGCAACGGGAGCTCACCCCATCGCGGGGATTCGAACCGCCAACCTTCTGATTGGCAAGTCCTAGGCTCTGTGGAAAGAGAGTCACATGGAAAAAGGAGCAAGCTTGTTTTCTCCTGCTTCAAGGGTACGACTCAAAGAGAAAGGAGATTCCGACTAAACATAAGGAAGAGCTTTCAGATGGTGAGAGCCGTTTGACTGTGGAGCAGGCTCCCTCGAAAAGTGTTGGACTCTCCACCACTGGATGTTTTTAAACAGCTTGGATAACCATCTGCCAGGGATTCTTTAGCTGTGATTCCTGCATTGCAGGGGGTTGGACTGGATGGCCCTTGGGGGTCCCTGGCATCTCCGCCATTCTGTGATAATGTTGCCGGGAAACCTGGGTACCCCAGGATGCTCCCTGGCCAGCCAGGTCTGCCAGCAAGGTCTGAGCCAGACGGCTGGAGGAAAGCCTGAGAAGCGATTTGAAATCCAAGGCAGAGGCCCACAGGAAATTGCCTCTCCAGCCCACAGTTAAAGCTGACCTCTTGGCAGCCGGTCAAACTGCGTTCCCTGCGAATACCATAGAGTCTCTGTTCCAGGCTAGCGGGCAGGCGAGGGAGAGATCCCCTTGGGACCGGCCAGAGAGGAGGAAAGGGGAGGAGAGGAGAAAGAAAACAAGCATGCGCGATTGCTGGCGCAGCGCGCACCAGACTCAACAGTGTCCTGTTGTGGAGAGCTGCACAACAAGCTCTCTCCTGCCCCGGCTGCCCAGAGGAACGCAGATCCCAGACCTGTCAGGATTCAGATAACTTTTGGATGCTGGGAAGTTAGAGCCCGAGCTGGTTTTCTGCCTCTTGCCGAGCATGGAGATTTCAGGCCGGCCGGCACAGGCAGTTTTGACACCTACGACCCTTGCTGAAGTCTCCGCTTGGTTTTTCCTGGGGAGACACCGAGGCAGCGGGGAGGATGCCTCCCCCCAAAAGGTCAGACGCCTCTGAAATTGACTGCCTGGGACTGCATCAATCTCCGTCATCCACAGAAAACCTTCGGATCTCTCCTTGGGCGCATGCAAGTGTTCCCTGAAGCATCTTGAGGACCCTGGATTGATGGATGCCTTTGCCCTCCAATGGAGTCAGCCTTGGTTGGAGTGTGGTGCAACTCTGGTGGTTTTGGGGACTTTTGCTAGCCGCTGACAGTGCAAGGATCCTGCTGGAGCCTCTGGGAAGCCCCCACCCCCCTTCTCCCGTTTATGTTGTGGGTCCCTTTCCCAAAGGTGCGTCGGTCATATCAAGACAGGAGGAAAGCGCCGCTTTGGAGAGATGCGTCGCTTTGAAGCTCTGCGCCGCTCCTTCCCATTTCTGGCCCGCTTCCGCATGTACACGGTAAGAGAACGATGCGCGCAGACCCGTTTGCAATGAGGAAATGCCCTGCTTCCTCTCCCTTTCGGCGTTGGTCTTCATCTGCTGCTTTTTACGCGAGCGCGCAGCCTGGCTGGCTTACTAGAGCCACCTCTTTAGCTGCTTGCTCTGTAGGCGCTGTTCCGCCACGCTATGGTCTGGGTTATGAAGGTGCATCTCCTGGAAGCTGAAGCAAGGATAGTCCTGCTTTACTTTGGGGTAGGAGGTTGGGTAGGGAACTTGCGGCCTTCCAGCAGGCAGCAGGGCCAATATTCTGGGATGGCAGGAGCTGAAGTTCAGCAACACCCGCGGCCCCAAAAGGGTCTAGGGATCCTCATGAGAAAGCCCCTTCCAACCTGGGTCTGTGCATCCTCACATGTGACTAGCACAGGCATGTGCATGCTTTACAACACATTGCATAAACCCTTCAGAGTAAGGATTTGATCCCGGGTCTCCAGCCCTGTCCCAATTGCACCTGGCTGCCTCTCAAATAGTCTCCAAACTTGAATGCTTCTTGTCCAGAAACTGCAACTCTCTCTTTCCCCCTCCTCCCCACCCTTCTTGCAAAAGGGACGTCCACTTTCTCCCACTGGACGCAGCCCCAAATATTTTTAGCCCGGCCTGCACCACAGAGAATCTGTACGGTTGTGTGGCAGCTTGAAGTGGCTGCAGCCCAAGAATACCAAGGCAGACTCTCCTTCCCCACCCCACTCTGTCTGGGGAAGCAGGGAGGTTCTTGGGAAAGGCGAGCCAGGAAGGCAGGGAGGGGGGCAGAAAAGAATTGGCGTGGCTGCGGGAGGCCCAGTGGATTGCAAACACCTGTTTTCAGGTTGGATTCAAGAACATGCTTGCAAATTCAGGTCCTGCTGTCAAAGTGGGTTTTTGGCACTTGGGCTGCCCCCCCAATTGTTTTTGCAGTAAGGAAAGTTATGCCATTGGGATAGCTCAGTCGGCAGAGCATGAGACTCCCTCTCTCTCTCTCTCTCTCTCTCTCTCTCTCTCTCTCTCTAAATTTTATTAATTTTCAGCATATCATTTTCAACAGTAATTAAACACATTTTGACCTCTTATACAAATTTTTTGACTTCCATCAATCTCATCTGAAAATTTTCCAGTCTAATCTCTAAATACACATTTCCCACTTCTTCAATTACATTTAATTCATAACTAATAAGCAAGATGAACGCCGCAACCCCAGAGTCGGTCACGACTGGACCTAATGGTCAGGGGTCCCTTTACCTTTACCTTTTACCTCGGTCTATGAACGGAAGCCAAACGGTGGAAGGGCACCGGCGGCAGAAGGCCTCATTAGGGAAAGCACGCCTCGGTTTCAGAACGGTTTTGGTTTAAGAACGGACTTCCAGAACGGATTAAGTTTGTTAACCGAGGTACCACTGTATTATAATTTGTGCAGCTGTCAATAAATTTGTGAGCAAGTCCTTCACAGCCTGCGAGCCTTCCACCCTATCGTAAATTGAGGATGTACATTTAAACCAGGGAGTTGGCATCACTCCCATTGAATGCAATGGGATTTACTTCTGAGTCAACATGCACTCCATCCCAGAATAACCTCTGTATCCCCCTTGTGTGAATGGGTCCTTGGTCTCCGGCTGCGAAGGGCTCTCCATTCCAGCAGAGCAAGTGAGCGCAGCTGGGATCGGAAAGCCAAACAAATGCCATTGTTGTTGCTTTCCCCTAAAATCGGGGCCAGATGTTTAACTGGGAGGGCAATTTACCAGTGATTGGACAGCGAGCCAAGAACGGAGGGAGTAGCTTCTTCGTAGCTCCGCTTGCAGATCAAGCCCAGATGGCCTTTTAAAAAGCAGAGCAGAGCGGGGAAACCACAATGGAGAATCCTGTAAAAAGGAGATGCTAACCAAGAGAAGGAAAATGTATTTGTTGTACTTATAGCATGCTTCTGGAGCAGGGCAGTCCACATTCATTTATCCTGGAGTTTTTGTGGAATCACTGACCCACTTTTAAACCCATTAGAGCGCTCTTCCACAAACTTGGACCTCCCCAAATGTCTTGGCCCGCACCTGTAGTTTCTTGTGATTGCTGAGAGGTGTCAGGTGACTCTTGTTGTTGTTGTTGTTTAGTCATTTAGTCGTGTCCGACTCTTTGTGACTCCCTGGACCAGAGCACTCCAGGCACTCCTGTCTTCCACTGCCTCCCCCAGTTTGGTCAGACTCCTGCTAGTAGCTTTGAGAACACTGTCCCACCATCTTGTCCTCTGTCGTCCCCTTCTCCTTGTGCCCTCCATCTTTCCCAACATCAGGGTCTTTTCCAGGGAGTCTTCTCTTCTCATGAGGTGGCCAAAGTACTGGAGCCTCAGCTTCAGGATCTGTCCTTCCAGTGAGCACTCAGGGCTGATGTCCTTCAGAATGGAGAGGTTGGATCTTCTTGCAGTCCATGGGACTCTCAAGAGTCTCCTCCAGCACCATAACTCAAAAGCATCCATTCTTCAGCGATCAGCCTTCTGGATGGTCCAGCTCTCACTTCCATACATCAGGTGACTCTAAAGTAACTTCAACCCCAAGGATGCTTTGGGGGAAGCCACGCGTGTCAAAGTGGGATAACAGTGCTTTAAGTGTAGGGTGTGCCTGTGGACTTTTGCCAGTAAGGCACGCAAAAGAATTTGGTCCAAAAGGAGCTCCCTGCCAACGGAAACAGAGAAGGTCAGGGAGGAGGCAAGCCTTGTCATCACATTGAAGAGCTAGTTTTCTGTGTGCAGGTGGATCATTTAAATGCGCACAGCTCAATCCTGCACATGTTTGCTTAAAACCAAGTCCTGCTGAATTCAGCGAGGCGGTCAGGGCTCACCCACACTTTGGCAAACCCAGACACACTTATGAAAACCCAATCTCACCTGCTGAATTGAAGCTTGGTTCCGCAAAATCTCTCTTTGCATTTTCTGTGCATCTGATGGGATTGCCTTACTATGTTTTTTAGTTTTTGGGAAGCTGCCCAGGACGGCTGCCCAGTCTGATAGGCAGGGTACTGTTATTATTGTTATTATTGTTATTATTGTTATTATACAGTGGTACCTCAGGTTACAGACGCTTCAGGTTACAGACGTTTCAGGTTACAGACTCCGCTAACCCAGAAATAGTACCTTGGGTTAAGAACTTTGCTTCAGGATGAGAACAGAAATTGTGCAGCGGCAGCAGGAGGCCCCATTAGCTAAAGTGGTGCCTCAGATTAAGAACAGTTTCAGGTTAAGAACGGACCTCCAGAACGAATTAAGTTCTTAACCCGAGGTACCACAGTATTCAGTTTTATGATCTGTTTCTTCGGTCGATGTTTGGCTGTGAAGGTGATCAGTGCGTAAAAAGGAAAAGGCCGCTGGGTTTTTGCAAGGTACAGCAATGGAACGATGAGCTACTTATAAGGAAACAAGGGATACGCATGGATCCACCGGCCCTGGCTTGCGCAAATCCAGAAAGTGTTGGCAGGGAGAGGTTTGTGCACAGAAGCCTCATTGCACAGATCCCCTCTTCCCTCCAACCTTCCGTGTACATTGGGAGACCAGTCTGCAGAGTTCGGTGTGCTCACTTGGACATCTGTAAAAGACATGATCAGGGGCCTGGATATAGCAGTTTCAGCATTTGTGTGCTCAGGCAAGCCTCTTCGCTTGCCTCCCTATTCCCACCTCTCAAATGCACGCCTTTCTTGCGTCCTGCTGTCACCTTCAGCCAAACAGGTTCCACCGCCTTTTGCAAAACCTCGCAACACCCGTTTACCCCAGTCCAGTTTAACTCTATCTACATGCTGCTTTTCCACGGCAAACTATGCGGGAAATGTCCTGCAGTAAACATTACTGCGACGCCCTCCCACCAGATGTCAAAGAGAAAAATAACTACCAAACTTTTAGAAGGCAGCCCTGTTTAGGGAAGCTTTTAGTGTTTAATAGGTTATTGTATTTTAGTGTTTTGTTGGAAGCCGCCCAGAGTGGCTGGGGAGGCCCAGCCAGATGGGCGGGGTATAAATAATAAATTATTATTATTATTATTATTATTATTATTATTATTATTATTATTATTAGCTTGCCATCAAAATGCATCTACACCCATTGATTTGTCTCGCTTGTGCCCTGCCTTTCTCCGTGCAAGGCGGCTCACGACGTACATTAACGCGGATTCATCTGAAAACGAACAACAAACAAATCAAAACAATTAAACGAACCTATTGAAAGCAGTGCCGAAATGACTTAGATTCATTTTTAAAACACACACGAAGAACAGCGCCCCTTGAAGGCCCTCTCGCAGCAGTCAGTTGGCCACCAAAGGTCTGTTGGAACAAAAAATGTCTTTGCTGACTGGTTGGTGAGAGCAAAGCAGAGAGGGTAAAATGACTCTTGCCCTAGGCTTTCGAGGCTTCGCTTTTGCAGAGGCTGTGGAAGGGAGTTCCACTGTCTAGGAGCAGCCACTGAGAAGGCCCTGTCTTGTGTCCTCACCAAACGTGTTTGTGAAGGTGGCAGTGTTGCAGGCAAACTCAGCCCATACAGTGGTACCTCAGGTTACATACGCTTCAGGTTACAGGCTCCGCTAACCCAGAAATAGTGCTTCAGGTTAAGAATTTTGCTTCAGGATGAGAACAGAAATTGTGCTCCGGCAGCACAGCGGCAGCAGGACGCCCCATTAGCTAAAGTGGTGCTTCAGGTTAAGAACAGTTTCAGGTTAAGAACGGACCTCCGGAACGAATTGAGTACTTAAACCGAGGCAGTGGCGTAGCGTGGGTTGTCAGCACCTGGGGCAAGGCAAGTAATTTGTGCCCCCTAACCTGTGGATTTGCGCCCCCTAACCCGTGGATTTGCGCCCCCTAACCCTAACCCCCAGATGTTGCGCCCGGTGCGGCCGGCCCCCCCTGCACCCCCCACGCTATGCCACTGAACCGAGGTACCACTGTAGTTCCTGGGTCTTGCCAAAAAATTACCTCATTACCTCATTCAAGGAAGCAAACTAGCTGTCGTTAAGCAAAACCCATTTAGATACATTTTACTTCAAGCATAATTATAAGCATTTGCTTGCATAGCTTTAATTCACTGTGTGGCCTTCACATAAATACATTTTGTTGCAAAAGCTGTTGCGCTTTGCGTTGTGTGTGCTGTGAACCAGGGTGTGTTAGCAACTTGTGTTCTTGCTATAAAGGTTTTGCCAGCAGTTTCTGAAACACCTGTCATTTTTGATGCCCTGGGGGTCCGTCTGCCCCCCACCGCAGGAGTGAGAAATGGGCCTCCTCAGAAAATCTCAAAGCCTGGGCCGGCTCCTTTGGGGGAATATAGGGCTTCCGATAGACCTCCATTTACTATAAAAGTCTCTGATAATATGAGGTAGACTTGTGGGGTTCTGTGGGGAACAATATCGGGTGGGGAAGGGTCTTTCTCGAAGGGCCGCCTTCTCGCCCTGAAAACTGGCAATAATCCCCTTCCTCAGGCAACCATTCGCTGCTCAAATTCACCATATTTTTTTAAAAAACAATTTATTGAATTTCCGAATATAAGAACAAAAACCATAATTTTGACTGAACATTAACCATAATTTTTTGCTATGTTACTTCGGTCGCTGTTTGGCTGTGAAGATGCTAAATGCGAGAAAAGAAAAGGCTTATGCCTTGTTTCCTTATAAATAGCGCCTCATTGATAGTCTCAGTCAGGAAATGGCTAGAAACCAATATTTTAGCACGGCACAAAATTACTGTCATTTGAGCTGGTGAAAAGCACCATAAGAATTATTTATTTTACCCGGAACCAGGAGGAAGGGACGTTGGATAAAGATTGGACTTGTTTATACCTTTCTTTCTTTCTTTCTTTCTTTCTTTCTTTCTTTCTTTCTTTCTTTCTTTATCATTATTAGAATGCTTTATAAAGTTGATGAATGATAGAAAAATGTTGGAAGAAATCACCTGGCTTTAGCAAAGATGCTTAAAGAATTATGAAAGAATATTATGATTATAAGAAGCTGGCAAGGTTAAGACTTAAGCTTTAAATTTTTAAGTTTTATCTTATTATAGAAATATAGGATTAAAATAGTCTAGGGTAATGTAATGATAGAATTTTATGAAACATGGAAAGGAAAGGATTTGCTGGGATAATTAACAACTAGGATACAAAGGAAGGGAGGAGGAGGAGGTCTAAGAAAGAAGGTAATGACAGATAAGGGTCTGAAAATAATGAATTTGTTTTTAAATGTTTTTGGGTTTTTTTAAAGCTTGGGATTTTTGTAATTTTGTCCCTTTTTTGTTTTTTTTTGGAATTTTCTTCTTTCTTCTTTTTTACACAGTGGGAAGGGGATTCTTTGTATTTTCTTTTGTTGCTATTTTCTTTGGTTTTTTTTCTTTTTGTAACATTTTGAAAATTTTAATAAATATTTTTTTAAAAAGAATTATTTATTTTATTTCTTTAGTTATTCAGCAATACGTATTTAGGAGAACGCTGGTGGCTCGGTTGGCAGAGCGTGAGACACTTCATCTCAGGGTTGTGGGTTCGAGATTCCTGCATTGTAGAGGGTTGGGCTGGATGACCCTCAGGGTCCCTTTGAACTCTGTGAATCTATGTCTTTTTTCATTGGCAAATTCTAAACGTGTGTTGCACGGCAGAGCGTATTGTGGTTCCTCAGCAGCCAGGAACTCTGCGCATGCTCAGAGATGTCATTCTTGTGCAGACGGTGCGAAAAGAAGCCTCAGATTTATTTATTGTCGATAGCGTGCAATGTTTTTAATTCCAGGACGTTGTGCAGACACCGTCACCACAAGTGTGCTCGTACACACAAGTGTGGCCATCTAGAACAATTTGAAAGGGGGTGGGGAGGAGATAGACTCTGTAATAAATGAAAATCTGCCCTTTTTCCCTTATGGGGGACACAAGAGCCCTTATAGAGTCCTTTGTAGGTTCTCCATCAGTAGGAGAAAATAACAGAGGCGAACCAGAGAATATTGAGAAGCAAAGCAGCTCGTAAGCCTGATCTTTATTTATCTGTTGCAACAGGGTGCTCGCCTCACACGCAGGAAAGAGGAGGACCCAGAACAAAGGTGTGTCCGCTCTTATATAGACATTTTAAATTGCCCACCCTGGAGTCCAAGACCACCCCCAGATACATCACACCTACATCACAGAAAAGGCGGTCTACAACAGAAATTTGAGTGCGTTGTTTACCTCCTGTCTGGCAGGTTACCTGTTAATGGTCACTTGACTGGATAGCCTGGGGAGCCTGACCAGTCTTTTGTAATGATAAATACTTAGTTCCTGAACCAGGTCACAGTCTCACCCTGTTCATACACAGACATACCCTTAAGACAGGATTTGTGAAGGAAAAGACAATGGGGAGGCTTTTCCATTTTCCTTTGACTTTGCAGAGAAAACATTTGGTCACAGTTTGGGAGCCAAAATAGCTTCATGGCTGTTTTCCTGTGCTGCTTCAGATATGTAGTTTATATATTTATGTATATGTTTGCTTGGTACATTGATGAACATTTATTATATATATATATATATATATATATATATATATATATATATATGCAGGTTTTGGTGTCTTCGGGTGTCTTCCCGTGTAAGAGTTGGGGTGTCTAGGCGACGTTTCGACGAGGTCTCACTCGTCATCTTCAGGCTGGTGCTTTCGGCTTCTTGTTACTGGAAATAGCACCAGCCTGAAGATGACGAGTGAGACCTCGTTGAAACGTCGCCTAGACACCCCAACTCTTACACGGGAAGACACCCGAAGACACCAAAACCTGCATTCCTGTACCCGTGAAAATCTACGAAAGCATATATATATATATATATATATATATATATATGCAGGTTTTGGTGTCTTCGGGTGTCTTCCCGTGTAAGAGTTGGGGTGTCTAGGCGACGTTTCGACGAGGTCTCACTCGTCATCTTCAGGCTGGTGCTTTCGGCTTCTTGTTACTGGAACAGAGCAGGATCTCAGTGTTTGAGTTCCTATAAATACTGTTGAGGGGGTGTGGTATATAGCCTCCAACGTTCTGGGCAGAGGGGAAGTTCCCAGGTTAGTGTGTCTTTTCTTCTTTTGTTCCTTAATTACTTGAGGGATATCTTGAGTGATTTCTTGAGTGATATTCTGAGTACCACTTAGGTGGGTCATTAAGTGTGGATTAGTTGCTAAAGCTTTTTTGGGACAAATGCAAACAACTAGCCGTCTGGAGAGCTGAAACTGAGACCTCACATAAGACAGACAGACACACCAACAAACTCCACAAACTAGAGAAACGCCAGAAGCCCAGCCACCCTCCACAACAACCCATGAAACAAACAGTACATAACATATCAGACAGGATCCTCACCCCAACTGAAACCAAAGTACTCTCCAAAGGTTTCAACTTTGCAGTCGCCCCGAGACGCATCCCCACGGAAAACATCATATGCGGAGTCGAAGCTAGCCTAACCAAAATCGACCCAGATAAAGCCAATAAAATCAGACTTGAAGTCACCAACATCCTCTGCTCCAGCAAACCACCCAGAAGCAATTTACACAAAGAAGAACAGAAAGCACTCACCAACCTGAGGAAAGACAACAACAGAATCATTCTCCCAGCAGACAAAGGTAATGCCACTGTTGTGATGAACACATCGGACTACCAAGCAAAACTATCAAATCTACTCCAAGACCCTACCTACCAACCTATAAAAACAGATCCCACCACCTATCTGGAAAAAACCACCAAATCCAAAATAAAAGCCTCTCCTATCAGTGAAGAAATCCAGCTAAGAATCATCCCCAGAGAAAAATCATCCAGATGCCCCAAACTCTACGGTCTCCCCAAGATACACAAAGAAGGAACACCACTCAGACCAATAGTCAGCTCCATAGGCTCACCTCTACAAAATCTCGCTAAATTTCTCGCTAAGCAACTTCAGCCCTATGCAGAATCCATCGCTTCACACGTTACTAACTCCTTCCAGTTCATAGAAACAATAAAGAAGCAAAACCTACATCCCGATGACCTACTTGTGAGCTTCGATGTTGTATCTCTCTTCACTCAAGTGCCCATTAATGAAGCCTTGACAGCCATTCAAAACAAATACAATCCCCCCGAATACATCCTGGACCTGACCAACCACTGCCTAACCAACACGTACTTCATCCACAATGGACAAAGATACAAACAGATAGAAGGAGCACCTATGGGATCACCCCTCTCACCGGTCATCGCAAATTTGTACATGGAACACTTTGAAACCAATGCTTTAGACAAGTCAGAACACAAACCCAAACTTTGGCTCAGATATGTTGACGACACCTTTGTAATTTGGCCACACGGGAAAGAAAAACTAGATAGCTTCCTCACACATCTCAACAGCCTACACCCCAAAATACAATTCACTATGGAAATAGAAGCCAACAACCAACTTCCCTTCCTTGACGTCCTAATCTACAAAAAACCTGATGGCTCCTTAGGACACACTATCTACCGGAAAAAAACACACACCAACCGCTACTTACATGCACAATCACACCACCACCCTGCACAAATAAACTCCGTAGCCAAGACTCTCATCTCTAGAACCAAACGCCTGGCTGACAAAGACCACTTGACAACTGAGTTACAGAATCTCTCAAATGTGTTAATCGCCAATGGATACCAGCAAAACAGGGTTACGAAGCTAATCCAAAAAGAAACACCCCCCAAAAACCAAGACACAGAAGAAAACAATGGCATGGCCCTCCTTCCTTATATCAAGGGCACTACAGATAAAATTAGCAAAATCCTCCATAAACACAATATCAAAACAGCCTTTTGCACCAACCAAAAAATAGCCAATATCCTCAGAAACCCCAAAGATAAAATCCAGTTGGAAAACCAAGGGGTCTATGAAATACCCTGCAAAGTCTGCCCAGCCACGTACATTGGACAAACAAACAGACGAATAAATGCACGTATCGCAGAACACAAGAATGCCGTCAAAAAAGAAGAAAAAACCTCCTCTCTTTTCCAACACATGAAAGAAACAGGACACGAAATTAATTTTGCAGATTCCAAATTGCTCTTTAACATGGAACATCACCACAAGAGAATAATCATGGAAGCCATCGAGATAGAGAAACACCCCCACAACATGAACAAGCGTGACGACACGTCCCGCCTGCCAGACATCTGGAAATTAGCCCTCCCCACAAAAACCGACACCAGAACCAGAGGCACACAGAACGCCATCACCAATCAACCACACCAGACCCAAACCCAGACCCTCTCCACAGATAAATTACAGACTCCATCCAGTAGCCAAACCATAGTGGCACCTCCGGATGCTGCACCCCTCTGCAATCCCTACACAGATCTGGCTGGCACAGGGCACAAAACCACAGCTCGCCCCTATACACGAAGCCAAGCCAGAGCACAACTAAGTGCAGTACAGCCATCTTCTCAGAAAAACTCTTCACAAGCTCAAGAGGTCAAGACACGAAAGCTTTAGCAACTAATCCACACTTAATGACCCACCTAAGTGGTACTCAGAATATCACTCAAGAAATCACTCAAGATATCCCTCAAGTAATTAAGGAACAAAAGAAGAAAAGACACACTAACCTGGGAACTTCCCCTCTGCCCAGAACGTTGGAGGCTATATACCACACCCCCTCAACAGTATTTATAGGAACTCAAACACTGAGATCCTGCTCTGTTCCAGTAACAAGAAGCCGAAAGCACCAGCCTGAAGATGACGAGTGAGACCTCGTCGAAACGTCGCCTAGACACCCCAACTCTTACACGGGAAGACACCCGAAGACACCAAAACCTGCATTCCTGTACCCGTGAAAATCTACGAAAGCAAATATATATATATATATATACCTTAATTTTTTTTTATTTCAATATATACATATGGAACAGTTGTCGTTTTCCAAGCGGAGAAATCTTTCATTTTAAAACGCCTGCAAAGACTGAAACTTTTAATGGTGCAGAGTTGAAATCTGGGCAGGGCAACGGAGCCCACAGGATGTGGCGTCACCTCCGGGAACCAGCAAGGCATGGCACCGCTGGGTGCAAAAACAGGCAGGAAGAGAGGGTCTGATTCGCGCCTCCTCTCTCTGCAACTCTTCGCTGTCACTTTCATTTGAGACACCACCTGCATTTGCTGGAATTGCAGCATCCCTGGCAGCTTCCGACCAGTTTTCTTCACCTTGAACCCAGGTACAAGCCGTCTCTGCGCGCATGCCAGGGTTTGTGCCAAAGAGTGTGCCCTGGGCTGCTTTAGAAAGCCCAGCTGTTGTGGGCACGGAATGGGGTATTCCTCGAACTCTACGTGCAAACACTCTTTTCTGGGGGGGTCTCAAGTTACTAGTCACCTGGAGTACTGTGTCCAGTTCTGGGCACCACAATTCAAGAAGGACACTGACAAACTGGAACGTGTCCAGAGGAGGGCAACCAAAATGGTCAAAGGCCTGGAAACGATGCCTTATGAGGAACGGCTAAGGGAGCTGGGCATGTTTAGCCTGGAGAAGAGGAGGTTAAGGGGTGATATGATAGCCATGTTCAAATATATAAAAGGATGTCACATAGAGGAGGGAGAAAGGTTGTTTTCTGCTGCTCCAGAGAAGCGGACACGGAGCAATGGGTCCAAACTACAAGAAAGAAGATTCCACCTAAACATTAGGAAGAACTTCCTGACAGTAAGAGCTGTTTGACAGTGGAATTTGCTGCCAAGGAGTGTGGTGGAGTCTCCTACTTTGGAGGTCTTTAAGCAGAGGCTTGACAACCATATGTCAGGAGTACTCTGATGGTGTTTCCTGCTTGGCAGGGGGTTGGACTCGATGGCCCTTGTGGTCTCTTCCAACTCTATGATTCTATGATTCTATGATTCTAGTCCTTCGTGTTTTTGTCTGTTTTCAAGAAACTAAACCCAGCAGGTTTTCTTATCGATTGATTTGTTCAGGGGTCGGTTTGGCAGCAGCAGCAGCGGGCATCGTCAAACCCCATGGCAAGCTTGGAGGTCCGGGAGGGGCAGCATGCAGAAATGGTCTACCTCACAAGGTTGCTGTGAGGATGTAAGGGGGAGACGGAGAACCGTGCCTGCTGCCTTGATTTTCTTGGAGGGAAAGGCAGGATATATACCGTATTTTTCGCTCTATAAGACGCACCAGACCACAAGAGGCACCTAGTTTTGGGAGGAGGAAAACAAGAAAAAAAATATTCTGAATCTCAGAAGCCAGAACAGCAAGAGGGATCGCTGCGCAGTGAAAGCAGCAATCCCTCTTGCTGTTCTGGCTTCTGGGATATCTGCGCAGCCTGCATTCGCTCCATAAGACGCACACACATTTCCCCTTACTTTTTAGGAGGGAAAAAGTGAGTCTTATAGAGCGAAAAATACGGTAAATTTGACAAATAAAGGTCCTCAAAAACAAGGCCTGGCGAATGGGTGGGGGCGGTCCCAGAGGTGGAGCGCTGTGAGTGAAAAGGCCTTGATCCGTATTGCCAGCGCCTCTCCACAGAAGCTGAGAGAGGACTGTAGGGATCAATACGATTTGTTCTGGGAGGAAGATTCCAGAGTTGCTGAATCATTTGGTGTCCCCTAAGAATTATTTCCCCCTTCTCCCCATTTTCTATTTTCGAAAAAGTTACTAAGAATCATTTTTATATTTATTTATGCTGTTTATTCAAAGCATTTCTCCTCCTACTCTTCAGCCGGAAAGGCTCCAACAGTGGCTTATGTATTTGTACGAGTAGCAGCCTCTACCCTGAGGCTCGCGCTCCAAAAAGACACGGCATGAAAGGAAAGAGGGATGGGGAGGGAAGAGGAATACAAGCAAACTTGGCAGCTGATGGTTAATGTTAGCATGTGTATCTTTGTATGTGTGTGTTATGTAAGTGTATATGTGAGCCAGGGTCTCTAGTGACTAAGAGATCGGGTTATAGATCTGGAATACAGTATCTTTATCGCCATGAACTTGCTAGGTTGCCTTAGGCTGCAATTTGGATTCAGTGGGACATTTGTGAATAGGTGTGTATATCTGCGGTAGCGGATGTGGTCCCTCCATCTCCCATCAACCGCAGGTAGCAAGCCTGTTGACTGGAGACGGCACCACGTTGGCTACCCCAGGCCACCCTCCCTCCCGGTCTTGGGGGGTAAAAATACTGTTCTATGTTAAAAGGTTGTCGTAATGATTGCATCATGAGAATCTGTGAAGTGCTTTGAAGACTGGGACGGGCCGTGGAAGCTGAAAACTTGGACCTGTGGAGCTGATCCTTTGCAAAAAGTCCTCTCTAAGTGCTCTTGAGGGCCTTCTTAAATATAATAATAATAATAATAATAATAATAATAATAATAATAATACAGTGGTACCTCGGGTTAAGTACTTAATTCGTTCCGGAGGCCCGTTCTCAACCTGAAACTGTTCTTAACCTGAAGCACCACTTTAGCTAATGGGGCCTCCTGCTGCTGCTGTGCCACTGGAGCACAATTTCTGTTCTCATCCTGAAGCAAAGTTCTTAACCCGAGGTACTATTTCTGGGTTAGCAGAGTCTGTATTCTGAAGCGTCCGTAACCTTTTTTTATATATATATAAAATTTTTATTAAGTTTTAACAATACACAATATAAAAAGAAAAAGACAAAGACAAAGACAAGAGAAATATAAAAACACAACATACATACTACAAAATACAGCACTACAAAGATTAAACACAAAAGTACAAAAATACATACATTAAAAAGCTAATAGTAAAAAAGAAAAAGCACATATAAGAAAAACACAAAAATTCCCTCTGAAGCGTCCGTAACCTGAAGCGTCTGTAACCCGAGGTACCACTGTAATAATAATAATAATTATTATTATTATTATTATTATTATTATTATTATTATTATTATATCCCGCCCTCCCCAGCCAAAGCCGGGCTCAGAGCAGCTAACAACAATAAAAGTAACACAAATATAGTATTTCTGGATGAAATTGTACCACCCTGCTTTAAAAAAAGGAATGCAAGATCTGGAAGTGGGCTGGAGGTGTTTGGAGATCACAGCATCTTTAATTCTCCAGAGAGCTGTGTGATATGGAAGTTGGAGCAAGGTTTTCTCTGCCTGCTCCAGAGGGTGGTACCAACATATTCAGATTGCAAGAACAGAGATCCTGACTCAACATTCGGAAGGGCTTCTGACAGTGAGCCATTCAGTTGTGGAAAGGCCTACCGTGGAAGGTGGTCAACTCATTTACGGGAAGCTGTTGGCCACCTGCCAGGGATTTTTCAGTCGTGATCCCTGCATTGCAGGGGGTTGGACTAGATGTCCCTTGGGGGACCCTTCCATCTCTACAGCTCTGGCTCTTGTTCCTGTACGTCGCTGTCTTTGCTTCCCCTGTGGCTCCTTCCTCTCCTCCACCTCCACCATCCTACCTGCGCCTTTGTCTTCCCTGCCTGCCCTTTTTGGCCACCATCGCTTCTCCAGACGGTCTGCGGAGAGAGAGAGACCCCCAAAACCACAGCTTACTCCCAAGCAGCCCCATTTCCCACCGAGTGCGGCTCGCGGGTCTCTTCTTCCTCCCACCGTGATGCGAAATCCAGACTCCTTTTGGCCAGGATTCCTTCCGGCCCCCGACTCCGCTGGCAGACTCCCGGGGACCGTGCCGCAAATGTGGAATTGTTCAGAGCGAGAACAGAAGGCCTTTCTGTGAGCCACACGTTCCTCTGGGAAGCTGGCCAGGAGACCTATTACTGTCCATTAAGCAGGGCTGGGGGGCTAATGGGGTTTCGGCTGCCCCCTGGGAAAGGCCAGACCCAGGTCTCTGTCCGACCCGTTTGTGACAGCAGTGGGAGATAGTCAAATGAGGAACCTTGATGGTAAGCTAGCTTGTTCCAAGCCTCCCGCAAGGGGCTTCTGGTCTTATCCTCCCCCCAGCTCTCCCCCATCCCTGGACAAAGCCACGCTCTGTTTAAATGATTAACTTCCACACACAAAAACAGGGGTGTTTAAACTTCTAGATCGCCTTCGGATCCCCGCGGTGGATGCACCAAGCAGCGCAGGAAGATGCCTCGCGTTGTGGCCACCAGACTCGGTTCCCAAACTTTCTAGGGGCCACACACCCCCTTGCTTGGTCCCTTAAACGCCCCCAGTGCCCCCTCCCTCGCCTATGAAAAAACATTGCTCAGATTCGTGGCTTTGCACAGCCCACAAAGGAAGATCATAATGTTTAATAGGTTATTGTATTTTGGTGTTCTGTTGGAAGCCGCCCAGAGTGGCTGGGAAAACCAGCCAGACGGGTGGGATATAAATATATTATTATTATTATTATTATTATTATTATTATTATTATTATTATTACAGTGGTACCTTGGGTTAAGAACTTAATTCGTTCTGGAGGTCTGTTCTTAACCTGAAACTGTTCCTAACCTGAAGCACCACTTTAGATAATGGGGCCTCCAGCTGCCGCCGGAGCACGATTTCTGTTCTCATCCTGAAGCAAAGTTCTTAACCCGAGGTACTATTTCTGGGTTAGCGGAGTCTGTAACCTGAAGCGTATGTAACCCGAGGTACCACTGTATTACACAACAAGGTTCAGTTACAGTAGCAGCTGATGGCCCATTTATCCAAAATCCAGTCAAAACTAATTATAGTTTAATTAATTTGACGGTAGCGGTGAACTGGAGGCAGCTTTTCAAAGTCTTCTGGTCATTTACACCTCCGGAGCCCCTCTGCCACCTCCTTGCTGCTTGGGGCCCCCACCCCAGATAATCCCCATTGTGTACTTCCATAAAAGTTCTCTCCATCGCCGTAGCAGTTATTGAAAAGCCTGGCAGGCTGTAATTCCCGGATTTGAAGTGTTTAGCAACAGGTTGCTTTGCTTTTGAGGTCAAAACGGCGGATCTATGATTCTATGGTTTCTAAAAGGTTTGCGTACGTCCCTTATAGTTTTAACCTAAGTACTGAATATGACCTCTCCTTTTCACCCTTGATGGTAAAGACTGATGGTTCACACATACCCGCCTGCCCAGAATTCATAATTCTGGCTCTCCAAATTTCCTGGGCCTCTGCCTGCTCTCCAGCCAAGGAGAAGTTGGGGTGACCGTTTCCTAAAACCAGGACCCCCACCCTCACCTGCCTGACTTTTTCTTCCTTCTGTTTCCTTGCAGAAGCTGAGCTGTGGCATGCAAGCAGATGAAGGAACAGACTGGCTGCTGGAACTGTTAACCGAGGTCCAGCTGCAACAGTACTTCTTGCGCATCCGCGACGACCTCAACGTCACGCGCCTCTCGCACTTCGAATATGTCAAGAATGAGGATCTGGAGAAGATTGGCATGGGGAGGCCTGGTAAGCAAGTCCCCGCCACTTAACGCCGACTCAACCGGCAGCATCACGGGATGGGAAGAGAAAGGGAAGGAGGACGCTTTGGAGCAAATCCGGGTGTCCTTTTTATTGTGCGTTGATGACGATTTGTGCTCACGGATGCTTTAGCTGAGACTCCTGCCTTGCAGGGGGTTGGGCTGGATGACCCCTGGGGTCCCTTCCAACTCTACAAATCTCTGAATCTGTGAAGGTCTCAGGGTAGTTATATGCAATCCTGCTATTATTATTATTATTATCATCATCATCATCATCATCATCATCATCATCATCATCATTTCCAAAACCAAAAAAAAAGAAAATTTACAAACATCAAATTCGACATCCATATTCATTTTCTAACATAAACCTATTACATAATTAACTAAATTAAAATATACCTAATCACTCTAAACTTCTCTTTGCAATTCTGCTTTCAACGGTTTCGAGGCAAACACACTGGCTCTCGCCACTCACTACTAGCCCCATAACTTGCTACAGAAATCCCGTAACTTTTTGTACCACAAATGTCTGGCTTTATTTTCTGTCACACTTTGGTTGCTGTCTAGTGCAGGAGGCCCCCTCCAGATGTTAGATGATCATCCACACACCAGGTGTGTGGATGATTCGGTATAGGTAAGGTAAAGGTAAAAAGGTAAAGGACCCCTGGATGGCTAAGTCCAGTCAAAGGTGACTTTGAGGTGCAGCAATCATCTCACTTTTCAGGCCAAGGTTGCCAGTGATTGTCCAAAGACAGCTTTCCGGGTCATGTAGCCAGCAGGACTAAACCGCTTCTGGCACAACGGGACACCGTGATGGAAGCCAGAGTGCACGGAAATGCCATTTTACCTTCCCGCCACAGTGGTACCTATTTATCTACTTGCACTGGTGTGCTTTCGAACTACTAAGTTGGCAGGAGCTGGGACAGAGCAACAAGAGCTCACCCCATCGTGTGGATTTGAACCGCCGACCTTCTGATCAGCAAGCCCAAGAGGCTCAGTGGTTTAGAGCACAGCGCTATAAAACGGCCACAAATTGTTCTTCTTCTTATTAAATTTGCATGCCACCCTTCACCCGGAAATCACAGGGCGGTTCACAACATAAAAATACAAAACGGAAATACCGAATACATAATAAAACACTAGCAAAACAAACAAACAAACAAACAAACAAACAAACAAACAGAAAACAGCCTCCCACAGACACATTTGAAAGGACATATAATGTTAATGCCTGATATCAATAGGCAAGGAGTTCCAAGGTTATGGAAATTTGGTTATAGAACTAGTAAAGTAGAGGCAGAGAATAGGCTGAGCCAGAGGCAATGACAGGTGGAGTTCCCATTTTGCACCTATCCTGCTCCCTGCTGAGTTTCACAAGGGCAAAACATAGAAAGCAGGGTTGTGTATAACCGCCCCGATACCATCATGAGCATAAATCATCTTCAAATCTCCGAAGGGCTGTCACACAGAAGAGGGAGCCAAGCGTGTTTTCCGCTGTTCCATAGGGGTTCAAACTGCAGAATGGAGATTCCAACTAAACAGGAGGAATAACTTTCTGTTGGTAAGAATCGCTTGACAGTGGAACGGACTCTCTTGGGGGGGTTGGACTAGATGTCCCTCAGGGGTCCCAACTCCAATTCTATGATTCTATTTTGTCTGAAAGGCCCTCTGAGTAGCACAGAACTCAGCCATGTGTAGGATTGCACCGCCCAAGCACCACGCAAATGTGAAGTTCATCGTGGATTTTTATTTCCATGTATTTTTAAAACTAATGCATGGCACCTTATTGCCCCTTTTGGAGACAAGGTTATGAAAAGAAAAGAAAATTGCCTTTATTTTGAAAGAGGCAGGCCTGGGCGATGATCCCAGTCCCCTTTTACTTCCTCCCAACGCTAAATAGCCACCTGCAGTTTGGAATGCCTAGCCGGGAATTTGCTGGGCGAACCTTTACAGAACGAAACATAAATGACACACAGATGTATGAAATGAAGACTTTCAGGTTTTGTGGGTTGGGTGTTATTTTTTAAAAAAAGAATTAAATGAAAAGCAGTTCTCTTGGGAGCCTGAGATTGAGTGGGAGAAGAGGGAAGGAACGGAAGGGCTTAGCCCTGTCCCTGCCAGGCATTTACTTGCTCAAAATGAACCCTCGCCCTTTCCCCACTAATTCCTCTCGAACAGGGTTCTGGATTTGTGTCTGCAAATCTGGAACCTCAGGGTTGCTTTGAGCTGAAAACTGACCGGCAAGCTAAGAACCCCCCCCCCATACACCCCGAGTTCATTCACTACTCAAAAGGAGAGTTTCCCCACACTGACTTAGCTGGTATTCATTTATGAAAAACACGCAGGGCCATGTTGCAAAGGCTTGTACCGTGTGCTTTGCCCTGTAGTGTCCTGGAGCTAGGAGAATTAGAGGGTGTTTCAGCTACAACATTCGGTATATCTTTAATAATAATAATAATAAGTTTTATTTATACCCCGCCCTCCCCAGCCAAGACCGGGCTCAGGGCGGCTAACACCAGGTATAAAAACAATTGATTAAAATACAACTTAAAAACAAGATTGAAATACAACATTAAAATGCAGGCTCATTTCAGTAGAAACTCAAAATCTAAACCTTTTTGGAGATGAAAACGTCAAATCTTTGCAGAATCACCTGCCACAATGAAACATCCAGTCTGGTGATGATCTCGTGGGGTGCATGCATGCAATGGGGATTGGGGGTGGTGTGTGTGGATACTTCAGGAACTGACCAGTCCACACAC
This sequence comes from Podarcis liolepis, assembly GCF_965112155.1. Lineage (NCBI taxonomy): Eukaryota > Metazoa > Chordata > Lepidosauria > Squamata > Lacertidae > Podarcis > Podarcis liolepis. The sequence goes on along the minus strand of NC_139556.1, from coordinate 100,372,688 downwards.
CCCCCCAAAAAAAACTGTCTGACCCTCGCCTTTTGCTTTCACAGGTCAGAGGCGCCTCTGGGAAGCCGTCAAGAGGAGGAAGGCTGTGTGCAAGCGGAAATCTTGGATGAGCAAAGTAAGGGCAGCTGTACTCAAGAGGGCTAGAAACTTGGTTTTTTTAAAATCCCCGCTGGATGGTTGTTTCTTAAGGACTGATTAGAGGCACCCTGCTAGTCTCCCATTACTGATTTTTTAAGAAAGAAAGCTGAAATGCAGCAGTAGGAGGTTGTAGCTGTAGCTGCATTTTAAGCTTGAAACCAGGAGACGGATCTGTTCCTTTTCCAGCATGGCCCGCTTTATGTTTCAGCCTCCATGCTCTGATTATTTGCCTATTCATTCTTTTAAAATATGCACACGCAGCTCTGCACCATGGGGTCTCTAAGATGGCATATTTACAAAACGTGCAACAAAGCAGTGTGGAGTAGTGGTTAGAGCAGCAGGCTAGGGACCTGGGAGTCCAGGGTTTGAATCCCTACTCGGCCATGGTGACTCTGGGCGCCTCTCAGCCTAACCTGCCTCACAATGAGGGGATCAAAATGAGGAGCGGGAGACAGCCCTTCAGATATTCAAAGATGGCTACCGTATCACCTTTGGAATCTACGACCAGCGGGTTGGACTAGATGATCTTGGGGGGTCCCTTCCAGTTCTACAGTTCTGTGGTTCTAGGACTGTTAAACTTTGAGCTCCTCGGAGGAAAAAGGTGGGATAGAAATGCAATAAATAAATAACTAATGCAAGAACAAAATGCAAGCGAAACCAGACTTAAAACCCCAGTAATCAAAGAAAGAAATCTGCATTAAGAGCAGATTAAAAAAACTGCGCTTGTGGACAGATGCACCATACAGACCTCTGTCCTCAGAAGGTTAATTTCCCAAGGCACTTTGGCTAATCGATTGCAGTTTACAGGATTAGTTGCAAGCTCAAAATAATTAACCGCCGTCAGATGGGAGCCAGGCGCTTTTTGTCCCTCTGGCGCCCCCTTCCGGCTGAGGCTTCCTCGGGAGCAAATTTTCATCCCCAGGCTTCATTGCTACTGGGGAACCGACTCTGCCACTCTGCTGTTATTAACGTCTGTTTGCATAGGGTGCTGCAGTTGGAAGGGGGGTCTCTGCCCCCCCTGCATGCACACAGACCCGCGTACAAGCAGCAAGTGGAAGTGATAAATAGCTGCAATTGGCCGTGATGTCTCCGAGCTCAACGGCTGCAAATTGAATTCACAGTAATTATCAGGAGAGCATTGAATTAACCTTCATGGCTGGCTTGGAGCCAGGCTTTTAACTGCTTGCAGATCATCGCAGCGAGAAGCCCTCCTTTTGCTGGAGAGGGTGGGGATCTGAAGGGGCATGTCCCCTGGGATGCCTTATGAAACCAGGATCAGGCCAGAGACCCTTTGAGGTCCAGCCTTCTGCTGCTTATAGTAGTTAGGCAGCTGCTTCTAGGAAACTCCTGAGCAAGACATAGAGGCAATAACCTTGCCCAGTTCTCCCTCCATGACCTACAGAGGTATTCAGAGGTACCACTAGGACTGCAGCAAAATGTTGCAGCATGCAGCTCTTCTGTTAAGAGTTCCAGCCGCTCCGTTGACTCAGTTTCCCAGTATCCTGTGCTCACAAAACATGCAACTTCTGGTGACTTAACAGCAGCTGAAGCAACCCGCGGTTAGAGGTTGTCTGTGATTAAGTGGCACATGAATGCTGGTAAATAAAGTAAAACAAATTTGTTGCGGCCAGAGCCCTCCGGCTTCCCTTCTTTACAGCACCCCATGCGGGCCGGTTCCATGATAGAATCCTGGGCACCGTGAGAATCCGTTTGGATGTTTCATGGGGAGATGGGGATCATGAGAGAACCATCCCTCCCACCCGGAAACTGAGGTCCAGCATCGAGGGCCTTCTGGCGGCTCCCTCACTGCAAGAAGCCAAGTTACAGGGAACCAGGCAGAGGGCCTTCTCGGTGGTGGCACCCGCCCTGTGGAACGCCCTCCCACCAGATGTCAAAGAGAAAAATAACTACCAGACTTTCAGAAGACATCTGAAGGCAGCCCTGTTTAGTGAAGCTTTTAATGTTTAATAGGTTATTGTATTTTAGTGTTTTGTTGGAAGCCGCCCAGAGTGGCTGGGTATAAATAATAAATTATTATTATTATTATTACCCGAAACCTCATGGCCAATAGGCCTTCTCTCTTGCTCAGAGACCCGTTGGGTCCCTCACCAGTCCCTGGGAAGTTGGAGTGTTTGGGAATATGCTGTGAAGCTCTGCCTATGAGATGGAGACAGGGAAAGAACAGTCTTCTCAGGCCCTCAGCTGCCATCACCCTCATCCATCTCCCTGTGTGTGTCTACATCTTTCTTTCTTGTTTATTTATACACAGCCCTTTGTTTAAAAACAAAACAAAATGTATCTCGAGGTGGTTCATAATCCTTATGTGTCTTTGTTTAATTTACTTCGGACGGTTGCATCTCGCCCTTCTTAAAAATGCATCCCAATATAATGGCAATTTTTTTAGAGGAGAAGGAAAACTCTGACCCTAAACCTCCACTGCCTCACAGCTGTACTCATTCGTGAGAAAGGCTTCAGGAGCAAACCCTAAGGAAAAGCCCACTGTAAATTTTACAAAACAAATAAATAATTCCTCTCTCCTTCCGCGCAGGTCTTCAGCGGGAAGCGGCCTGACTCGGACTTCCAGCCCCTGGCGCAGTGCGGCCTGGGCAAGCAGTCCACCCCGCCCCCCCTGGAAGAGGGTCAGCAACAGGCCTTGACATGCCTGATCAGCGAAAAGGACCTGATGCTCTTTGAGAAGTTGGGCGACGGCTCCTTCGGGGTGGTGCGGCGAGGGGAGTGGTGCACGCCCACCGGCAAGTTGGTAAGGGGGCGACCTTCCCCCAGGCTTTCCTCCCTCTGGCTTCCTGCTGCGCTGGCAGTAATGGAGGCGATGGGACAGTTTAGCCAGTACAGTGGTACCTCGGGTTACATACGCTTCAGGTTACGGACGCTTCAGGTTACAGACTCTGCTAACCCAGAAATAGTACCTTGGGTTAAGAACTTTGCTTCAGGATGAGAACAGAAATCGTGCGGCGGCAGCAGGAGGCCCCTTTAGCTAAAGTGGTGCTTCTGGTTATGAACAGTTTCAGGTTAAGAACGGATCTCCAGAATGAATTAAGTACTTTACCTTTACCATACAGTGGTACCTCGGGTTAAGGTATCCCTGACCATTAGGTCCAGTCGTGACCAACTCTGGGGTTGCGGCGCTCATCTCGCTTTACTGGCCAAGGGAGCCGGTGTACTGCTTCTGGGTCATGTGGCCAGCATGACTAAGCTGCTTCTGGCGAACCAGAACAGCGCACGGAAACGCCGTTTACCTTCCCACTGGAGCAGTACCTATTTATCTACTTGCACTTTGACGTGCTTTTGAACTGCTAGGTTGGCAGGAGCAGGGACCGAGCAATGGGAGCTCACCCCGTCGCAGGGATTTGAACCGCTGACCTTCTGATCGGCAAGCCCTAGGCTCAGTGGTTTAACCCACAGCGCCACCCATGTCCAGCCAGTATGGTGCTGTTGGCTAAATAGGTAAAGGACCCCTGGACGGTTAAGTCCAGTCAAAGGCGACTGTGAAGTTGCGGCACTCATCTCGCTTTTCAGGCTAAGGGAGCCGGCGTTTGTCCACAGACAGCTTTCTGGGTCACGTGGCCAGCAGGACTAAAGTACTTCTTGGGCTTGCTGATCAGAAGGTCGGCGGTTCGAATCCCCACAAAGGGGTGAGCTCCCATTGTTCTGTCCCTGCTCCTGCCAACCTAGCAGTTTGAAAGCACGCCAGGGCAAGTAGATAAATAGGGAAGGTAAACAGCGTTTCCGTGCGCTCTGGTTTCCGTCACGGTGTCCCGTTGCACCAGAAGCTGTTTAGTCCTGCTGGCCACATAGCCCAGAAAGCTGTCTCTGGACATTCGCCACCTCCCTCAGCCTGAAAGCGAGATGATCATAATCATAATCATAATAAAATTTTATTTATACCCCACCCTTCCCGGTTCAGAAAACGGGGCTCAGGGCAGCTAACAACAAATTTAAAATACTTAATTGTAAAAGCAGAATAAAATACAGTATAAAAACATGAATAACAATAAAATTCAAAGTTCAGAAATCAATTTGGGGAAAATCCATCTAATAAGCATTAGATAATCCCCAGGGCTAGCTGGCTGAATTGGGCCTACTTGGGCCAGCGAGGAGACCAGGGGAGAATTAGCTGTGGGGTCTCAGAGCGGGGAATCTTCATAAAAGGAGGAGGAAGAGGAGATAAAAGATCAGGCTGAATTCAAATTAAAGCCCAGGTGGAATAGCTCTGTCTTACAGGCCCGACGGAAGGAGGTTAAATCCTGCAGGGCCCTGGTCTCCTGGGACAGAGCATTCTACCAGGTCGGAGCCATCACTGAAAAGGCCCTGGTAGAGGATAGTCTGACTTCCTTAGGGCCTGGGACCTCTAAACTATGATTATTCATGGACCTTAAGGTCCTCTGTGGGGCAGACCAGGAGAGGCAGTCCCGCAACTCTATAGTCGCCTTTGACTGGACTTAACCATCCAGGGGTCCTTTACCTTTTTTACCATTGGGTAAATATTGGGGTTTGATGCACCTGTGGGTTTATCCTGGACCGGCCAATAGAATCCAGGCACCAGCTACACAAAGAGAACATTTATGTAGATTTTGCAAGGTTTGAATGGCACAACTTCAGCTTCCCTCGGTGGCTTCCAGCAAATTCACAATTGGTTCTTCTTCCAATGTCATCCGCAACAACCGTGTCGGCTACCCTCTGGGTTAAAGATTGCGCAGCAACCTCTATGCCCAAAGCTTAACCTGGCGCTGCCCTCTCTTGCTTCTTCCGCCAGCTGAACGTGGCTGTCAAATGCCTCAAGACGGACGTGCTGAGCCAACCGGAAGCCCTGGACGACTTCATCCGCGAGGTCAACGCCATGCACTCCTTGGACCACCTGAATCTCATCCGCCTCTACGGCGTGGTCCTCTCCAACCCCATGAAGATGGTGAGGACCAGGCTGCCTTCTGGAGAGCCTGAGGACAGGCGCCGCTTCGGGGCTACAGCCACAGAGGGAAAGCGGTGTTTGGGTGTTTGGCTGGTGGTAGATGATGATGATGATGATTTATCATTTATACCCTACCCATCTTGCTGGGTTTCCCCAGCCACTCTGGGCAGCTCCCAACAGAATATTAAAAACACTATAAAACATCAGACATTAAAAACTTCCCTAAACAGGGCTGCCTTCAGATGTCTTCTAAAAGTCAGATAGTTGTTTATTTCTGAAATATAATCGGAGTCGAGAGTGGATTTCATGCTCTTTATTCAGCTCATAGTGGTGAGGAGGAATGGAAGTTCCCCCAGAATGTCTGCTTTATATACGTTATTTACACAATGGGGCCCACATGATTGGCTAATTCCGGAATTCACCTGTAGGCCAATCAGGTTGCGGATTCACTTCCATCTGGAGCTGGATTGGGCGGCTCCTGTGGACCAATCAGACTGCTGCATTCTGAATCCTATTGTTCTAGGACCAATCAGACTGCTACATTTTGGATCCTATTGTTCTAGGACCAATCAGACTGCTGCATTCCAGATCCTATTGTTCTAGGACCAATCAGACTGCTGCATTTTGGATCCTACTCAACTCAGTACATAACACATAGAAACGTTTGAGGGGTTTTTTTGGTGTTGGAGCATTTTGTTGGAAGCCGCCCAGACTGGCAACCCAGTCAGATGGGTGGCAAATTACCGTATTTTTCCCTCTATAACACGCACCAGACCATAACACGCATGTAGTTTTTAGAGGAGGAAAACAAGAAAAAAAATATTCTAAACGAAATAGTGGATATATGATTTTCATGCTGTGGCCACAGACATGTGATCTGACAGTGAGTTTGGAGTAGCCCAATGCAAAAATCCTGAGGATCCATGTGGATCCATGCTTTGTAACCACGGAGGAGGGAAGGAAGGGGAACCATGGATCCTCTGCTCACGACTGCAGCAGATCCCCCCTGCCACCCGCAGGCATTCGCTCTATAACACGCACAGACATTTCCCCTTACTTTCTAGGAGGAAAAAAGTGAGTGTTATGGTGCAAAAAATACGGTAATTAATTATTAGTCGGAAGGGACCCTGGGGGATCATCTAGTCCAACCCCTTTCAGTGCAGGGGGGGGGGACTGAACACAGTAACACCCTCTAACTCAGAGTAATTTCTGCGGGGTTGGACTTGATGAGCCTTGGGGGTCCCGTCCCAACTCTGCCGTTCTATGAATCAGTTCCGGTCTCTGTAACCGGGCAGCGGCCCTATCGCCAACCCCGAGTCGAGGGTCCCGGCCTCTGCCGTGCGTGACGTCTTTCTGTCCCTCCTCCCAGGTCACGGAGCTGGCCCCTCTGGGCTCCCTGCTGGACCGCCTGCGCAAGAACCAGGGGCACTTCCTCATCGCCACCCTCTGCCAGTATGCCATCCAGATCGCCCGCGGCATGGCTTACCTGGAGTCCAAGCGCTTCATCCACCGGGACCTGGCTGCCCGCAACATCCTGCTGGCTACCAACGACCTGGTCAAGATCGGAGACTTTGGGCTCATGAGGGCTTTGCCCAAGAACGACGACCACTACGTCATGCAGGAACATCGAAAGGTGCCCTTTGCCTGGTGAGTCGCCTGCGCCCCGTCAAGGCCTTTAAAGCCCTTTGTGGCTTAGGGCCCTGGTACTTACGGGACCGCCTCTCCTGGTCTGCCCCACAGAGGACCTTAAGGTCCATGAATAACCATAGTTTAGAGGTCCTGTGCCCTAAGGAAGTCAGACTATCCTCCACCAGGGCCAGGGCCTTCTCAGTGATGGCTCCGACCTGGTGGAATGCTCAGTCCCATGAGACCAGGGCCCTTCAGGATTTAACCTCCTTCCACAGGGCCTGTAAGACAGACTATTCCACCTGGCCTTTAATTTGAATTCAGCCTGATCTTTTATTTCCCTTCCCTTCCCTTTTTATGAAGATTGCCTGCTCTGGGATCCCACAGCTAATTCTCCCCTGGTCTCCTCACTGGCCCAAATAGGACTAATTTAGCCAGCTAGCCCTGGTGATCATCTAATGTTTATTGGATAGATTTTCCCCCTAAATTGATTTTTGATTTTATTGTTATTCACGTTTTATACCGTATTTTATGCTGTTTTTTGCAGCAACAATTAAGTGTTTTAAATTTGTTGTTAGCTGCCCCGAGCCCAGTTTTCTGAACTGGGAAGGGCGGGTATAAATATATATATATATATATTTAAAAAGGCTGGCTTAGCAGAAACCCAGGTTAAAAATGGTAGGATGCAGTTGAGCAGTGCAACACACACACACACACACACACACACACACACACACACAAAACTCAGAAAGGAATCCGTAATGAATTGAAAAAATGTTTAAAAGTACTTTCCAGCCCCACCCCACCCCCCCAAAAAACAGAGTCCTTTTTTGTTGGGAATAAGTCAGATGGAAATTCCCAGGTGTCAGAAAAAGTTATTTATGTATGCCACTACTACGGCTCGTGTTTTGTTAGCCCCAAATTGGAAAATGAGCGAGGTCCCAACTAAAGAAAAATGGCAGCTTAAACTGATGGAATATGAGCATCTTGCAGACTTAACATATAGAATAAGAGAACAAGAAGAACATACCGTATTTTTCGCTCTATAACACGCACCAGACCATAACACGCACATAGTTTTTAGAGGAGGAAAACAAGAAAAAAAATATTCTAAACGAAATAGTGGATATATGATTTTTGTGGTTCATGCTGTGGCCACAGACATGTGATCTGGCAGTGAGTTTGGAGTAGCCCAATGCAAAAATCCTGAGGATCCATGTAGATCCATGCTTTGTAACCACGGAGGAGGAAAGAAAGGGGAACCATGGATCCTCTGCTCACGACTGCAGCAGATCCCCCCCGCCACCCGCAGGCATTCGCTCCATAACACGCACAGACATTTCCCCTTACTTTCTAGGAGGGAAAAAGTGAGTGTTATGGTGCAAAAAATACGGTACGTTTAGAGAAGATTAGAAAATGTTTATTGATTATATGGGTGAAAATTGTGTACACTTGGCAGCGTTAAGAAATATTCAACAGTGTAAATAAGTTTTGGTGGATATAATAATGGAATACTGAATGGTATAGTTAATGTGAAATATGCAGGGATTTATGATATGCAAAATGAACCATGGAAAGAGAAGAAGGGGCGTTTTCAGGTTGTTTAAATGAATATTCTAAATTGTGAAGCAGAAAATTTAATAAAATTATATACAGAAAGGAAAACGAAGCCAGGTTGAACTAGCAGCAAAAATATTTCCTTGAAAATGTTTTTTGGGGGGCCCCTGGCCCCCCAGCTCCCCCAGATGGTGCCCCAGAATCAAATAACTATATAATGGAGGTCCTGAGGAGGGTGAACCAAAGAGTGTCTTTGCATCTATGTTTCCGTTTACCTGTGAGATTGCCGTACTATACGGGCCACTGGTCTGATGCTGCTCTTAGGAGATTCTTAGGAGTGTCCCTAGCTGAACACAACCCATCTCATTCTCCCCCCTTTTTTAATTAAATTTTCTGTTTTACCATTCGAAATGCGCATTTAAACATCCTTAAAATATCAATGACTTCCCTTCTTCTCTTTCCATGGTTCATTTTGCATATCATAGATCCCTGCGTATTTTACAAAAACTAAAACATGCAGTATTCCATTATTGCATCCATCCAAACTTATTTACGCTGTTGAATATTTCTTAATGCTGCCAATGTTTTGAAGTGTACGGAGTTTTTCCCCATTTAGTCAATAGACGTTTTCAAATCTTCTTTAAACCTATGTTCTTCTTGTTCACTTGTTAAGTCTGCAAGTTGCGCATGTTCTGTCAGCTTAAGTTGCCATTCTTCTTTAGCTGAGACCTCGCTCATTTTCCATCTTGGGGCTAAACAACCTGTCTCATTCTCCACCCAGCATTGCTTTGAATTGCAGTTATACCTATCCCCCCCCCCACTTCAAATTGCACTGACGCATCCCTCTCTTTCCTCCTGCCCACCTGAAAATCCAGGTGCGCCCCTGAGAGCCTGAAGACGCGCACCTTCTCTCACGCCAGCGACACCTGGATGTTCGGCGTGACGTTGTGGGAGATGTTCACCTACGGACAGGAGCCTTGGATTGGCCTCAATGGCAGTCAGGTACGATCGCGGGGGCCTGATCTGCGCAGTGCCTCACCCTGTTGTTGTTTAGTCGTTTAGTCGTGTCCGCCTCTTCGTGACCCCCTGGACCAGAGCACGCCAGGCCCTCCTATCTTCCACTGCCTCCCGCAGTATGGTCAAACTCATGCTGGTAGCTTCGAGAACACTGTCCCACCATCTCGTCCTCTGTCGCCCCCTTCTCCTTGTGCCCTCCATCTTTCCCAGCATCAGGGTCTTTTCCAGGGAGTCTTCTCTTCTCATGAGGTGGCCAAAGTCTTGGAGCCTCAGCTTCACAATCTGTCCTCCCAGTGAGCACTCAGGGCTGATTTCCTTCAGAATGGAGAGGTTGGATCTTCTTGCCTCATCTTACCTCGTGAAAAGAGAGCTGAAATCCTTACAAACGAGAGGGTGTTGATGTTTTTAAATGATGTGCACTGGACTTCCTGTGCCGCTCTCTGCGTTGCCTCCAAGCTCCTAGTCCTCACCAAGGAGGCTTGCTGGTGGGCCGGTTCCGGCTTGCTCTCCTGAGCCCTGTTTCCTTTGCCTAGATTTTGCACAAGATCGACAAGGAGGGAGAGCGGCTGCCGCGACCAGAAGACTGTCCCCAGGACATCTACAACGTCATGCTGCAATGCTGGGCACACAAGCCGGAAGACCGACCCACATTTGTGGCCCTGCGTGACTTCCTCCTGGAGGTATTTGCCAGAGGTGTTTGGGGGTTTTGGGGAGGGAGGGAGGGAGGGAGGAATGCAAAATAATAGCAGCTGGGAAAATCAGTGTTAACCTGTGCGCCCAAACTAAATCATGCCTGGAGGAATAAATAATAATAATAATAATAATAATAATAATAATAATAATAATAATAATAAATTTTATTTATATCCCGCCCTCCCCAGCCGAAGCCGGGCTCAGGGCGGCTAACAACACTAAAATAGTGCAACATTATAAAAACATCATAAGAATTAATAATAACAATAATAACAATAATAACAATAATAATAATAATAATAATAATAATAATAATAATAATAATAATAATAATAATTTTTTATCCCGCCCTTCCCGGTTCAGAAAACCAGGCTCAGGGCAGCTAACGCCACATTTAAAACACTTAATTGATGCAACAAAAAACAGCATGAAATACAGTATAAAATGTGAATAACAATAACTTCAGAATTCAAAATCAATTTAGGGGGGAAATCCATGGGGAATGGGGAACGTTGGATGTAAGCGAGCAAACTTGTTTTCTGCTGCTGTGGGGGGCAGGCCCCAAACCGATGACTTCAAGTTACAAGGAAGGATATTCTGACTAAATATCAGGAAGAACTTTCTGGCATTAAGCACTGTTCGATAGCAGAATGGACCCCCTCAGAAAGAAGGTGGTGGGCTCTCCTTCCTTGGAGGTTTCTAAGCAGAGGTTGGGTGGCCTACTGGCAAGGATTGTTTAGGGGTTCCTGCATTGCGGGGGTTGGGCTAGATGACCACTGGGGTCCCTCCCAACTCGGCAGTTCTATGATTCTATGACTCAGAAACCCCTCCAGGCATCTCTTATTTGGGTGTCCTCTGTGCTGCCACCTAGTGTGTGAGAGAGAGGCGACTGCCACACATTCTATTTTATTTTACAGTGGTACCTTGAAGCTGACCCAGAAACTGCATAATGCTGCAGTGAGGCTCCTTACGGGGTCCTTGCCGCAGGATCACATTCACCCAGTGCTTTACCATCAGCACTGGCTCCTGGTGGAGTACAGGGTCAGGTTTAAGGTGCTGGTTTTCACCTTTAAAGCCCTATGTGGCCTAGGACCCACGTCCCTACAGGACCGCCTCTCCTGGTATGCCCCACGGAGGACCTTGAGGTCCACAAATGACAACATTTTGGAGGTCCCAGGTCTCAAGGTGGTTAGCTTGCTCCTAACTAGGGCCAGGGCCTTTTCAGCACTGGCCCCGACGTGGTGGAACGCTCTGTCCCAAGAGACCAGGGCCCTGCGGGACTTGACATCTTTCTGCAGGGCCTGCAAGACAGAGCTGTTCCGCCTGGCCTTTGGTTTAGACTCAGTCTGACCCTTCTGTTTCCCTCCCCCTATGGTTTTGATCTATGGGCTACTTTTAAAATGAGGCTGCATTTTAAATTGCATTTTAACCTGTATTTTAAATTGGTTCCCCCCCCATTATGTTTTTACTGGTGTTAGCCGCCCTGAGCCCGGCTCTGGCCGGGAAGGGCAGGGTATAAATAAAAATTTATTATTTATTATTATTATTACCTTGGTTCTCAAACTTAATCTATTCCGGAAGTCCGTTCCAAAACCAAGGTGCGCATTCTCATAGAAAGTAATGCAAAACAGACTAATCTGTTCCAGACTTTTAAAAACAACCTCTAAAACAGCAATTTAACCTGAATTTTACTATCTAACGAGACCACTGATCCATAAAATGAAAGCAATAGTCAATGTACTGTGCTATAAAACAAATAAGACAGTATTGTAGATGATAAAAATAAAAAAATTATTTTCTTTCTTACCTGCACTGATGATAGTTATTGTTTGGATGGAGGGCTTTTATCCATTTCCGCAGTCAATCAATCACACACGGTCAATCAATCAATCCACACAGCCACAAAAACAAATTAACCGAAAAAGCCTCAAAAACAAAAACACAAAATAAATTGCAAAAACAAAAGCGCCAAACCTAATCCATTCTGGAGGTCCATTTGACTTCCAAAATGTTCGAAAACCAAGCTGCAGATTCTGGTTGATGCAGGTGACCCGGAAACAATAGCCGACAGCCACATTGGATGTTCAGCTTCCAAAAAAAAGTTCACAAACCAGAACACATACTTCTGGGTTTTCGGTGTTTGGGAACCAAGGCACCACTGTATTGCATTTTGTATTTTTGCATCTTTATCTCACCTTTCCCCCAAGATAGCATGTGTGGTTCTCAGCCTAGTTTTATCCTCACAACGACCTTGCAAGGTCAGTTAGGGCTGAGAGACTGTGACTGGCCCAGTGAGCTGATCGGCGGCTAATTTGAGATTCGAACTCGGGTTCCTCAGGTCCTCGTCTTCGGCTGGGGGCCAGGGCAGTTTCCCTCCTAGCAGATCTGCAAGCTTTTGGCTGGGTGGTCTCTTTGCTGAGCCTTCACGTCTCTTCTGCTTTCCTCCCCCAGGCGCAGCCCACGGATATGCGGGCGCTGCAAGATTTCGACGAGCCGGACAAGCTACACATCCAGATGAACGACATCATCACGGTCATCGAGGGCAGGTAGCGTGGGGCGAGGGGAGGACTGGGCAGACTTTGTTTTTTATTTATTTTTTTATAAATATATGTATTAACTTTTCAAAAATTATACAAAAAAAGACAAAATACAAAAATACAAAAATTAACAACACATATAATTTCATTCACTTATTTTCTTTTAACTTATTTCTCGGACCTCCTCATACCTCCCCTTTTTGTATTCCAATTCAAATTATTCATTCAGCAAATCCTCACCCTTGATTTTCACTTAATTTTACACCTTTCTTTCTTTTTTCCCCCAATTATCTTAATCATTACAGCTGATAACCACTTAAATTCTATCCAACATCAATCTAACATTCACTAATTTTGAGGACTGGGCAAACTTTGAGAGGGACCCAGGGTGCGAATTCTGACCTCGTCTAAGAAACCTTAATCACCGTGGGCAGTGCGGCCCTATGCGCTTCTACCGAGAAATGCAACGTATTCTGCAAGACGGTCCCCCAAATCACCTGCTTTGCAAAGGCTGTTTCCAGAGGTTGTTGCAGGATAGCTCAGCCGGTCTCGCGCGAGACGATCTCAGGATCGCGGGTCCCACGTTGAACAGAAAGTGTCCTACATCGCAGGGGGGTTGGACTAGATGATTTTGGGGGGTCCCTTCCAACTCTAAGATTCTGGGATTCCACCTGCCAAAGAGTCCCTGGGAAGAGAGAGTCTGACCAGGGCATTGGCTCACTGTCTTGCCTTGGCCAAGTTGCTTTGCCACGGTCGTCCCCGCCCGATTTTCAGAATAGGAGGCCTTGAGGGCAAGCGCAAACAGAGATTGTCAAACAGCAGCAAAAGCTCCTCTGATTGAAATCGCCCTGGATCATCGTAAAATGTGAAGGATGGGCTCAGGAATCTCATGGGGCTGTGCTTTGGGAAGGAGGGGGAATGTAGCGGGCATAGCGTCCAGTTACATTTGGTTTCTGCTTAACTTAGCTGGGAGTTCTTTCGGCTCCCCCTTGGAGTCAGGGGCTGGGATCCTGGCAGACCCAGATGCTTAGAAACTGTGTGCGAGTTTACGTTTTTAGTCTAGTGTTAGGGACGCAGGTGGTAATGTGGGTTAAACCAGAAGGTTGGCGGTTCGAATCCCCGTGACGGGGTGAGCTCCTGTTGCTCGGTCCCTGCTCCTGCCAACCTAGCAGTTCGAAAGCACGTCAAAGTGCAAGTAGATTAATAGGTACCACTCCAGCGGGAAGGTAAACGGCGTTTCCGTACGCTGCTCTGGTTAGCCAGAAGCAGCTTAGTCATGCTGGCCACATGACCTGGAAGCTGTACGCCGGCTCCCTCGGCCAGTAAAGCGAGATGAGCACCGCAACCCCAGAGTCGTCCGCGACTGGACCTAATGGTCAGGGGTCCCTTTACCTTTACTAGTACAGTGTTGCTTTAACTTTTCAAAAGCCTGACATTATTGCTGTTAACTTTTTCACATGGGAATCTTATTGCCTTATCTTTTTTGTAGACGGCTTTGAGCGCTCGCTCTCTCTCTCTCTCTCTCTCTCTCTCTCTCTCTCTTTCTCTCTCTCTCTCTCTCTGTGTGTGTGTGTTGATTTACAATCAAGTGCTGCATAAATTTTGTGGAATAAGTTAATACATAAAGCTTTGTGGGCGGGATGCTCAGAAAGGCTTTGTCTGCTGAAGCTCAGCGTAGCTGGAATTATTCTATGTGGGGTTTCTCGGAGGCATTTTAGCAGAGATTGGGCGGCCATCTGCCCGGGTTTCTCCACCCGTGGTCCCCGCATTGCAGTGGGTTGGACTAGATGACCCCATGGGGTCCTTCCCAACCCTACGAGTCCGTGGCGGTGCCCTGCCCTTTGCCAGCCTGCGTGCCATGCCAAAGCAGTGCTGCCCGGGCTCTGGAGCGGCTGGCCTCCCTTGCCAGGGCCCCTCTCTGAGTCACTCCTTTCCCCGGAGTGTGATTTCTGCCTTGGCTTGCGTACCCTCCAGTGCTCGGCGAGCCACGTTCTCTCGCACGCCCCCGCTCTGGCTGCCGCTCCCTGCCGCCCACGCTCACCTGATCCTCATGCCCGTAGAGGAGACGGCACCGGCTGGCTGGCTGGCTGGCTGGCTACCCTGGGACGGTTTCCCTAGAAGACCTTGCAACCACAGAAGGGTTTTCCGAAAGAGGCGATTGTCCTCTTTGGCAGCAGCCTGGCATGAGAAGAAGCAGGAAGAAGCAAAGGGGGCACCCCTATTCCTATGAGTGCCAGGGGCCCCTGAAGGTGGGTGTCCCATGGGCACCTGGGTGGCCAATGTAAGAACAGGATTTTTAGAGAAAAGGACAATGAGAGAGTTGTAGAAATACTATGCAAGAGAGAATCATAGAATCCTAGAATCATAGAGTTGGAAGAGACCACAAGGGCCATCGAGTCCAACCCCCTGCCAAGCAGGAAACACCATCAGAGCACTCCTGACATATGGTTGTCAAGCCTCTGCTTAAAGACTTCCAAAGGAGGAGACTCCACCACACTCCTTGGCAGCAAATTCCACTGTCAAACAGCTCTTACTGTCAGGAAGTTCTTCCTAATGTTTAGGTGGAATCTTCTTTCTTGTAGTTTGGATCCATTGCTCCGTGTCTGCTTCTCTGGAGCAGCAGAAAACAACCTTTCTGACCTCTGGGGCTTTTGATGTATTTGGATTTGAGGGGAGTGGGCTAAGATTTTTTGGGAGGGACCCATCAGATTTCCATTCTCCTGCCCTCGCTGTGTGTACCAGTCCTGGCATCTCCAGATTGCTTCCCGCATTGCCAGGGGCTGGACTAGATGACTCTAGGGTTCCCTTCCAACTCTGCTGTTCTGTGATTCAGTGGCAAGGATATCAGGGGGGCAGGACTAGGAACGGGTCTCTTTTCTCCCAAATAATAATAATAATAATAATAATAATTATTATTATTATTATTATTATTATTTATTATTTATACCTCGCCCATCTGACTGAGTTTCCCCAGCCACTCTGGGCGGCTCCCAATAAAATGTTAAAAACAGTACAGCGTTAAGTATTAAAAACTTCCCTGAACTTCAGATGTCTTTTAAAGATAGGATAGCTGCTTATTTCCTTCACATCTGAAGGGAGGGTGTTCCACAGGGTGGGCGCCACCACCGACAAGGCCCTCTGTCTGGTTCCCTGCAACCTCACTTTTCGCAGGGAGGGAACCGCCAGAAGGCCCTCGGCGCTGGACCTCAGTGTCCGGGCTGAACGATGGGGGTGGAGACGCTCCTTCAGGTCTACTGGACTGAGGCTGTTTAGGGCTTTAAAGGTCAGCACCAACACTTTGAATTGTGCTCGGAAACGTCCTGGGAGCCAATGCAGATCTCTCAGGACTAGTGTTATGCGGTCACGGCGGCCACTCCCAGTCACCAGTCTAGCTGCCGCATTCTGGATTAATTGCAGTTTCCGGATCACTTTCAAAGGTAGCCCCACGTAGAGCGCATTGCAGTAGTCCAAGCGGGAGATAACTCGACCAAGGGTTATTATTTATACCCCGCCGTGCTATGGGGGGTATTATTTATACCCCCCCAGCTACGGCTGCCTCCTCTGCCAGCTGGAGGAGATGCTCTTGGCCTGCCCCTCCCATCAGCCCCCGCTGATGGGATTTGTGGTTCAGCATATCTGCCTTGCTCAGATGCCCACCTGGAGTCCTGTGTCCAGTTCTGGGCACCACAGTTTAAGGAGGATATTGACAAGCTGGAAGGTGTGCAGAGGAGGGAGACTAAGACGATCAGGGGTCTGGGAAGCAAGCCTGATGAGGAACGGTTGAAGGAGCTGGGCATGTTTAGGCTGGGAAAGAGGAGGCTGAGAGGAGATACGAGAGCCAACTTCAGATACCTCATGGAAGAGAGAACAAGCTTGTTTCCTCCTGTTCCAGAGGGTAGGACTCGAACCCGCGGCTTCAAGTTATAAGAAAGGAGATTCCGACTAAACATCAGGAAGAACTTTCTGGCGGCAAGAGCTGTTCGACAGGGGAACAGAATCGGAAGCTGGTAGACTCTCCTTCCTTGGAGGTTTTTAAGCAGAGGTTGCCGGGAACTCTTTAGCTGTGACCGCTGCATTCTAGCGGGTTGGACTGGATGACCTTTGGGGGGGCTCCCTCCCAACTCTACCATTCAGACTGTCAACGGAATGCCAGCGGAAGGACGAAACACAGAGGTTGTGCCCATCCCTGAAGACCCCTTTCCTGCCCCTCTGCGGCTGGCTCTGTTGCCCAGCTGCAGGCTGGGTCCGTTCCCCCTTGGAGCAGCGGCCGTGGGCCAGGGCGGGACGGTGTGTCTCCAGGGACCGGCTTTCGCTGCCGCCTGCCTCTCCGTGACTCTTGCTCCTGGGCTGGGCAGCCTTAATTGCAGGGAGTTGGCTGGCAACCAGAGCCAGGGACGAGGGCGTAGCGCTGAGCATTACGTCACGGCCCTGCTGAGTGACAGGGCTGAGCACATAAACAGCCCTTCCTCCCTGCCTCTCTCTCACACTCGGGACGCGGTGGTGGGAGAGACTCGGGCTTCCCTGACGGCTGGGAGGCTCGCCTGAGGATCCGGCGTGGATTTCTCCCGGGGAGACCCAGCGCAGGTGATGCTTCTGCCAGGGAGGGGAAACCGAGGCCGGTGGGTGGGTGGGTGGGTGGAACTTCACTGCACCGCCGGAGGCAGTGAGAGCTGCTGCTCTCGCACTCGGGTCCTGCCTTGGGGTTTCCCATCGGGGCGTCCGGTTGCCCCCTTTGAGAACAGGCCTTCGGGAGGAGATGGACTGCCCCGCTTTGGCCAGCCTCTCATTTTCTCAAGGGGCTTCAGATGCACAAGGTTTCGCTGCTGGTTTGCCCAGCCGTCGCTTTGCTGGTGGATGTTGCTCTGCAAGGCAGGTGAGCACAATTTGGCAGCTGGGGTTGCGGGTTCAAGTCCCGCCGTGCCGCTTTGTTGATGCCAGCCCTGCCTTGGCTCAACCTATCTGTTTGTTACCCCAACCCATTGCTCGGGTGGCGGGGAAACGGAGAACTAATTTGTGACGCTCAAACCAAATGCTTTAGCTGAGATTCCTGCATTCCAACAGGGTGGACTGGATGACCTTTGGGGGACCCCTTCCAACTCTGCAATTCTCTGATTCAAATGCGAGACGATCTTTGAACGCTTTATTTTTTCTTTTAAGTGGACTTCCTTTGCATGTTGTTGGTTTTAAGACATAGGAAGCTGCCTTATGCTGTGTGTCAGACCATAGGTCAGTATTGCCCGCACGGACTGGCAGCAGTTCTCCAGGGCTTCTTTCTCAACCTGACCTGACAATTGGGGATTGAACCTGAGACGTTCTGCAAGTAAGGCAGCTGTCCTGCGCCCTGAGCTGCAGCTCTAGGAAGCACAAACTGCGCATGCCCATTTGCACCCTGCCCTGGTCTCCTCACCTGCGCAACAAATGCAGGCAAGAGTTGGCTTAAGACTGTCTGAAGCGGGGAAAATAACTATGAGCAGCTCCTCTTCCATTAACTGACCTGGTGCAGAATCTGCCAGGAAGCTCACGTGCCTGTTGCTTAATTTTGGCCAGTCTTGTCCAGAGTTTCCCGTTGGTTTGCGACCCCTGGAGCAGACCTCAGTCTGCTGTCTGCTGTTTGGCTGCCCTTAAGAGCAGATAAGGTAAAGGGTAAAGGGACCCCTGACCATTAGGTCCAGTCGTGGCTGACTCTGGGGTTGAGCCAGCGTACAGCTTCTGGGTCACGTGGCCAGCATGACTAAGCCACTTCTGGCGAACCAGAGCAGCGCACGGAAACGCCGTTTACCTTCCTGCCAGAGCGGTACCTATTTATCTACTTGCACTGGTGTGCTTTCAAACTGCTAGGTTGCCAGGAGCAGGGACAGAGCAACGGGAGTTCACCCCGTCACAGGGATTCAAACCGCCAACCTTCTGATCAGCAAGTCCTAGGCCCTGTGGTTTAACCCGCAGCGCCACCCGCTTCCCTTTAAGAGCAGATACATCGCTTCGTTTGCATTCAGTACTGAGCCTTGGGGGTGGCATGATGGGAAAGGTTTTGCTTTTTGGCTAACCAGAGTCCCCCTTGGGAACTTTGCCTAGTTTAAGCTCTGATTGGTTCGGAATAAGCTGGCTTGATAGAATCATAGAATAAGCAGCTATCTTCTCTTTAAACGACATCTGAAGGCAGCCCTGTTTAGGGGAGTTTTTAATATTTAATGCTTTATTGTTTTTAACACTCAATTGGAAGCCGCCCAGAGTGGCTGCGGAAACTCAGCCAGATGGGCGGGGTATAAATAATAAATTATTATTATTATTAATTGTAGAGGGACCCCAGGGGGTCATCTAGGCCAAGGGTCGGCAAGGTTTACCTCGCTTGGGCTGGTTCACTCCAGTGGAGAACCCTCCATGCGCCGGATCAGGTGCGCGCCCGCGATTTCCAACGTCTGTGTCTGCGCAGATGCGATTTCCAGCACCGCAGAAGCGAGTCCCTGCGCCATGCTGCACCGGTTTAGCGCAGCGCGCGGGGACTCGCTGAGCAGGCAGCTTGGCTTTGGGGCTGGTTCGGGGGCCGGTTAAACGACCCCCGTGGGCCGTTTGTGGCCCATGGGCCTTAGGTTGCTGACCCCTGATCTAGCCCAACCCCCTGGAATGCAGGGATAATGATCCCGGCTTGTACATTAACCACCATCCTGGCTTGCGCATTCCACCCAGGCCCGGTTGGAAAGTGAAAGGGATGGTTTCTGATTTCCTTGCAGCCCTGCCAGAGGATGACAGATGGGTGCAAAGAGTTCAGGAGTCCGAGGTTTAAGCACATTAAGGCTTAAAAAAAACACACCATGGTTCAGGCTTGGTCATCTTGCCGCTGAAGTCATCTCGCCTCGTTTTGTCTCCAAACGGGCAGAGGGGTCTCCAAACATGAAACCCTTTAACTGGAGATGCAGGGAATTCAATATATGCAGCTGCTTGTTGGGTCCATCTAGCTCAGTATGGCCTACCCTGACTCGCAGCCTCTCTCCAGGGGTTCAGGCAGGGGGTCTTTCCCAGCCCCACGTGCCAATTCTAGAGATGGAGCCTGCTCTACCGCCAAATCACGATCCGTCCACCTCTCTCACACAAACCCCAGAGCCTCACCAAATTCTGCCTTGGTCAGACCCCACCTTGAGTCCTGTTTCCCGTTCTGGGCAGCACAATTTAAGGAGGATATCGACAAAGTGGAAGGTGTGCAGAGGAGGGAGACCAAGATGATTGGGGTCTGGGAAACAAGGCTGATGAGGAACGGTTGAAGGAAATGGGTATGTTTAGCCTGGAAAAGAGGAGACTGAGAGGAGATAGGAGAGCCATATTCACATACCTCAAGGGCTGTCAAATGGAAGGTGGGGAAACCTTGTTTTCTCCTGCTCCGGAAGGCAGGACTCGAACCCATGGCTTCAAGTTACAAGAGAGGAGATTCAGACATTAAACATTAGCAAGATCTTTCTGACTGCAAGAGCCGTTTGAGAGTGGAATGGGCTCTCTCAGAAGATGGTGGGAACTCCTCCATTGAAGGTTTTTAAGCAGAGGTTGGATGGCTTAAATGGATGCTTTAGCTGAGATTCCCGCATTGCAGCGGGTTGGGATAGATGTCCACTAGGATCCCTTCTGACAATTCTGCGATTCTATGAACACTGCTTCTAACCAGGCCTTCCAGTTAGTGGGTATAAACTGCAAGAGCCCTGGTCTTTTTCAGGGCTCCATCTTCCAGGAACCCCAGATTTGGAGCCTATTTGGAACTGGTGGGAGTTGCGCAGATGTAGAGATGAGCAGGAGTCCTGGTGATTAATCTGCCCGGTGTATCAGTTCTCGATTATATAATGTGCTTCGGGTCCTTGTCTGCCTGACGTGTCTCAATCTGGCTGTGCTTCTTAACTTCTCTTGTTCCCTCTTGTCTCGAGCTCTTATTGTTGTTGTTGCAGTTTCTAATTAATCAAATGCGCTTCCTGCCCTGCCTTCCAAGGAACTCAGGATACCCCCCCCCCTTTCCCAGTCATATCACCTGTACAGTTTAATGCAGAGGCAGGGAGCTTTTCGCCCTTCAGGTGCTTCCGCTTGCAGCTCCCATCAACACCTGCCAGCAGGTACGATGGGCACTGAGACATAGCTGTCAACCGTCCCTTATTTGGCGGGAAACTCCCTTATCCCAGCGCTGTGCCCCGCTGCTGTCCCTTATTGATGGATGTCCCTTAAATTTCCCGGGTTTCAAAGGAAGCAGCTCCTCTCTCTGTCTCCCTGCCGGCCAGGGAGGAGGGAGGCTCCAACTGTGTTGCTTGGCTGCGTTGCTCACCCTATAAGGAGTCTAAGAACGACTGGGGGGTGGAGCTTGCATGTCTTGCGCCAATCAAATCGGCCGCATTGCCTGGGGACTTGCCTTTGCTCAGCGCTTCCCAGCAAAGAAGTGACAGTGGTTTTCCTTGCTGCATCCCCTTTGCCGGGTTGCTGCGCTGTGGGAACCACCGCTTGAGGCTTCGTTTGGCTGCTGGCTGGGCTTTCTGCCTTTGGCTCAGAGGGGCTCAGAAGTTGAACATACCTGTGCTCTGAAATTCCCTTATTTTGGCTGCTGATCCCTTATTTTCGAGGCTGCTGGTCCCTTATTTTCAAATCTGTAAGTTGACAGCTATGCACTGAGATCCTGGACAAGCAGGCCCTCCCCTCCCGTATTTGTGGCAGACCCCATTGCCCTGCCTGCCGAATTTGGCCCTTTTTTGTGAGAGTGACCATAGCTCAGCCGCAGAGCACCTGCTTTGCATGCAGAAGGTCAACCGCTGGCAGCATTTCCAGGTAGAGCTGGGAGAGGCTCGCTGCCTGAAATCCTGGGAGCTGCTGCTGCCAGCCAGTGTGGGCAACACTAGGTGGACCAATGGTCCGAGTCACTGTGTTCACATTTCAACAAAGCCTCCATGAGGACCAGGATCTTACGTTGTTTTCAGAGGAAGGACTGTCGTTCAGAGGTGGGGCAGCTGCTTTTCGTGGGAAGCAGAAGACTCCCTGCCTGCACTCCTCGACAGCCGCTGCCAGTCAGAGCAGACAGTATAGGGGTAGATAGACCAAGGGTCAGACTCAGTATAAGGCTATTTGGCTCTGGCTATGGCTCTCTCCACTCTCTTTTCCTTCCTTGCAGCCACAAGGGAATCCAGAATTAGCGCCAAAGGGGGCTTGTATAAGCAATAAAATAAAATAAAGAATCCAAACCTTTCAATAGACGCCTGGGCTCTCCAGCACCATAAATAAGGAGGATTGGATTGCATTGGAGAGGTTGCGATTTTCCAGCTGTGGGTCCTGCGTTGCAGGGGGTCAGACTAGATGGCCTTTGGGGGTCCCCTTCATCTCTACAGCTCTTTGATTTTATGACTACTGAGCAAAGCAACAGTGAGTCTTAAGAGGAGATCGGATAAAGACTCCGCTGTGAATTAAGTTCAACATGCTCAGTCCAGCCGTTGGTTCGCGAAAGTGTTCACCTTCCGCCCTCTCGTAAAATATCGGGGTGGCACTCAGCCCAGTGGAAAACGTAGAAGCCCTTTAAAAAAGCAGCACAGAGCCGTGTTGGATTGGGGCGACTCTCAGGGTTGCTCCGAGCTCGGATGCTCTCGGTTCACGCTCGTGCGCTCAGAGCCACCCATGCAGAGCAAACTCCCAGTGACTAAGCGCTGCAGGTGACTTTGCACACTTTTCAGGGACCCCTCCTCTGTGGGCATGAATCACCCTCAGTAGCAACGTGACTGCAGTGCTTATAAGCTAACTTCCTCCATGGCAGATTTCCCCCTTGCATAGAAAGGTTTTGAGCATACGATCTAGTTTTAAAACTCTGCATGATCTCTTGACGTAAATGCCAATGGACCGGACTTGGTTGGTTGTTAGATATATATCCCAGGAGCTCAGGATGGGGGCTATATGGATCTGTCCCTGCACCACCAGCTTCCAGCTTTAGCCTCACAACAACCCTGTGAGGTAGGTGATGATGATGATAATAATAATAATAATAATAATAATAATAATAATAATAATAATAATATATTTATACCCTGCCCTCCCCAGCCAAGACCGGGCTCAGGGCGGCTAACACCAGGTATAAAAACAATTGATTGAAATACAACTTAAAAACAAGATTAAAATACAACATTAAAATGCAGGCTCATTTCAGTAGAAACTCAAATCAAAAACTTTGGTTAGGCTGAGAGTCATTGAGCTTCCTGGCCAAGTGGTGATTTGAACCTGCTGGGTTCCAGCTCAGTATTCCAACCATTAAACCAAACTGGAGATGAATGGGGTTTCTCAAAAGAAGGAAAGAAACGAGACCCAATATTTATTCTAGAAATAGTTGTGTCATAGCTCATGGGAACTTATGGGAGCTGTTCAAGAGCTCGGGTGTGCAGGAGAAGTTCCCCAGCAGGCAGAAGACCATCATACGAGCCCTGAAGCAGCAGGATCAGGCCAAAGAAGAGGCCAGGATCCTGTTCCTACAGTGGCCCAATTCTCCTAAAAAACACGAGAAGCCTAGATAGAGTGCTTCTGGACCTGGAGGTTCCCTAAGAACATCAGAAGAGCATCCTGCCCCAGTGGGAAGCCGTCCAAGTTGGTGGCCGTTGTGGCAGGGAGTTCCACAGGTTAACACGGCCGCGCTGTGCTTTTGCTGCGGCCGGAACTCTGAGCAGGTGCTCTCTGGCTGATAAGAGTGCAGGCTGGAGGACGGCTGTCTCCTGAAGTTACCTAGTGAGTCACTCGCTTGCAATCAGGGCTGGCTCAACCCCTTTCCTGTTTACCTTCTCGATGAGTCGTCTTTCTGTGCCAACTTATTACTCAGCGTGGAGGACGGGAGGGCGGCAGCGAGAGGCGTGAACACGGAGCGGCTCGGTTCTGGGTTAACAGTCTCACACTCGAGGCATCGAGGAACGGAGCAAAAGTTTCCCAATCGTCGAGAGGCTGCTTAATCAGGCTGGATTTCATGGCACGCCGAAAGCAAAACATAGACTGTATGGCTGTGCACACTCCATATAGCTGGAGCATGCTTAAATCACCTGGAGAAGAATTCTGGGAACTGTAGTTTATCCTCTCTCAGAGCGACAATTTCCCAAACCGTTGTCAAACTACAGTTCCCAGGATTCTTTGGGTTTCGAATCACTGCAAACTTCTTCAGTGGGGAAGTTTCCAATGTATTTCCAACTTAAAAGCAGCTGCTGATGTTTTTCCTGTCCCATCAGTCAATTAAGAATGCATATTTCCATAGTACAGTCGTACCTTGGTTCTGGAACGCCTTGCGACTCAGAACGTTTTGGCTCTTGAACACCACAAACCCGGAAGTGAGTGTTCCGGTTTGCGGACGTTTTTCAGAAGCCAAATGTATGACACAGCTTCTGATTGGCTGCAGGAAGCTCCCGCAGCCAATCGGAAGCTGCGCCTTGGAAGTCGAACGTTTTCGGA
Source organism: Podarcis liolepis (assembly GCF_965112155.1). Classification (NCBI taxonomy): domain Eukaryota; kingdom Metazoa; phylum Chordata; class Lepidosauria; order Squamata; family Lacertidae; genus Podarcis; species Podarcis liolepis. The sequence goes on along the minus strand of NC_139556.1, from coordinate 100,348,769 downwards.
AGTCGAACAGATTCCCGGAACAGATTCCGTTCAAGAACCAAGTTAGGAATGTAGTTGATTTCTGATTCTAACATTGTTATTTTTTGTCTTATATGGCTTCATGTATAACTGTTGTAAACAGCTCTGTGGTTTCTTTTTTAAATGAGCACCAATATATAAATACTTTTGCCATTAAAAAAATAAACTACTTGGTGAGAGCAATGAGGTACATAGAATCGTAGAATTTTAGTGTTGGAGGGGACTTTGAGGGTCATCTAGTCCAACCCCCTGCAATGTAGGAAACTTTCGCCCAACATGGGTCTCGAACCCAAACCCTCTACCAAGTGGGACGTGGGTGGCGCTGTGGGTTAAACCACAGGGCCTAGGGCTTGCTGATCAGAAGGTTGGCGGTTCGAATCTCTGTGTCGGGGTGAGCTCCTGTTGCTCGGTCCCTGCTCCTGCCAACCTAGCAGTTCAAAAGCACATCAAAGTGCAAGTAGATAAATAGGTACTACTCTGGTGGGAAGGTAAACGGCGTTTCCGTGCGCTGCTCTGGTTCGCCAGAAGTGGCTTAGTCCTGCTGGCCACATGACCCGGAAGCTGTATGCCAGCTCCCTTGGCCAATAAAGCGAGATGAGCGCCGCAACCCCAGAGTTGGCCACGACTGGACCTAATGGTCAGGGGTCCCTTTACCTTTACCTTTACCAACTGAGCTATTCCATCTCATGGTACAGGGATTATCCCAGTATCCTGAACAGCTTGGCTCTCATACTTTTACCAAAACTTTGTTCCTCTGTTCCTGAGGTGAGTCTGCCATAATAATATATCATTTAAAATTTGGGAGTGGGTCTGAGAAGCTACAACCCGTAGCAGATTACATTTCATTGCCTTGCCATTCAAGTCCTGTAACAAACAGAAAAGAGGAGCGTTATTTGATTTTCACGTTGTCTGCAGATAGTTTGCGAAATGTGACTTGCCTGGTCTGTTCACCCTGCCGTGGTATAATGTTGGGTGTATCCTGTGTTTGGAGCTCCTAGTGCTTTCTGGTTCCTGACTTTTCTCACTTTCTGTATGTTCTACAAAGCTTAGTAAAAAAAAATATATATATATATATATGGTGAGAAAAGGGCTTGAAAAGTGGGGTGAAGAGCGTGTTTTCAGAATATTCAGTGTCAGCTCACAGAAATCATGGAAAGTGTGCCTCCCGCTTGCGCTGATTCCCTTGTCCCTGCCCATTCTGGAACTTTTCCCTCGGAAGCATCAGGAAATTCCACCGTGAAAGGCAGCCGATGTCACAGGGTTGCAAGCCGTAAATTTCTTACTGGAATGGTGACTCAGTGAATGGCTTTTTTCTCGGACTGTTTGGCTCATTGCCACCCCTGCTTTGAGTCAGGGAGGAATTCCCCCCTGTTCCCCAGCCAGGTGGGGAAGGGATGCAAGTCGCCCCAGGTTTGCAGCATCTCTGGGTAGGGCTGGGAAAGGCTCCCTGGAGGGCTGCTGCCAGTCAGAGTTAGAAGGATCAGCTGCCTATATCCCTAAGGTCATGTTGGCTAGTGACTCGGTGCATTGTCCCTCTTTAATGTGTGGCTTGGCTTGCTTGCTTGAGCTTTTGCCCTGTAAGCACCCCTTGAGATTGCCTTTCTTTGTGCCGTGGATTGAGAAGAGCTTTCCTCCCTCTCTCCTAATACTAGAACTCGTGAGCGAAGCTGAATGTTGGAAGATTCAGGACAGGCAGCGCACAGTTAAACTATGGAACTCCCTGCCACAAGGGTCAGAGATAGCCACCAACTTGGGTGGCTTTAATAATAATATTTTATTATTTATACCTCGCCCATCTGGCTGGGCTTCCCCAGCCACTCTGGGCGGCTTCCAAAAGAATATTAAAATACTGTAATACATCAAACATTAAAAGCTTCCCTAAACAGGGCTGCCTTCAGATGTCTTCTAAAAGTCTGGTAGTTGTTCTCTTTGATATCTGGTGGGAGGGTGTTCCACAGGGCGGGTGCCACTACCGAGAAGGCCCTCTGCCTGTTTCCCTGTAACTTGGCTTCTCGCAGTGAGGGAACCGCCAGAAGGCCCTCGGTGCTGGACCTCAGTGTCCGGGTAGAACGATGGGGGTGGAGATGTTCCTAGACTGGCCTGAGGCCATTTAGGGCTTTAAAGATCAGCACCAACACTTTGAATTGTGCTCGGAAACGTACTGGGAGCCAATGTAGGTATTTCAAGACCGGTGTTATATGGTCTCGGCGTCCGCTCCCAGTCAACTAATCCAGTCTAGCTGCCGCATTCTGGATTAGTTGTAGTTTCTGGGTCACCTTCAAAGGTAGCCCCACATAGAGCGCATTGCAGTAGTCCAAGCGGGAGATATCCAGAGCATGCACCACTCTGGCGAGACAATCCGCAGGCAGATAGGGTCTCATCCTACGTACCAGTTGGAGCTGGTAGACAGCTGCCCTGGACACAGAATTGACCTGCACCTCCATGGACAGCTGCGAGTCCAAAATGACTCCTAGGCTGCGCACCTGGTCCTTCAGGGGCACAGTTACCCCATTCAGGACCAGGGAGTCCTCCAACTCTTGAAGGAGGAGAAGGCTCTCAATGGCTACTGGCCATAATGGCTATGCTCTGCTGCCAAATCTGGAGGCAGCAATGCTTCTGAATATCTTACGCTCTTCTGCTCAGGTCCTGCTTATGGAATTCCCACTGGGGCATCTGGTAGGACACTGTGAGACCAGACTAGATGGGACATTGGCCTGATCCTGCAGGCTCCTCTTATGTTCTTGCGTTCACTTGGTTCTCTACAGGAGGTTGCAGTCTGGATGGCTAGCATCCATCTGTTGTGGGTGACGGGTCCGTCCGAAAATAGGATTCTTGGCTCAGTGTCTTTGCCGCTTCTTCGGATATTGCCCGGTGGGTATTGGGCATCTGCAGCAGCTGGGATTGGTTCATAGGATCATAGAGTTGGAAGGGCCTTCTCTGTGGTGGCACCCGCCCTGTGGAACGCCCTCACATCAGATGTCAAGGAAATCAACAACTATCTGACTTTTAGAAGACATCAGAAGGCAATCCTGTATCAGGAAGTTTTTTATGTCTAATGCACAATTTTTTATGTGCTGTAAGACGCGGGTGGCGCTGTGGGTTAAACCACAGAGCCTAGGACTTGCCGATCAGAAGGTCGGCGGTTCAAATCCCCGTGACGGGGTGAGCTCCCGTTGCTCGGTCCCTGCTCCTGCCAACCTAGCAGTTTGAAAGCACGTCAAAGTGCAAGTAGATAAATAAGTACCGCTCTGGCAGGAAGGTGAACGGTGTTTCCGTGCGCTGCTCTGGTTCGCCAGAAGCGGCTTAGTCTTGCTGGCCACATACCCGGAAGCTGTATGCCGGCTCCCTCGGCCTATAGAGCGAGATGAGCGCGCAACCCCAGGGTCGGTCACGACTGGACCTAATGGTCAGGGTTCCCTTTACCTTCACTAAGCCTCCCAGAGTGGCTGGAGAAACCCAGCCAGATGGACATGGTATAAATATTATTATTATTATTATTATTATTATTATTATTATTATTATTATTATTTAAAAGCCCTATACGGCCTAGGACCCTCGTACCTACGGGACCGCCTCTCCTGGTATGTCCCACAGAGGAACTTACAGTCTTCAAACAAAAACATCTTGGAGGTCCCGGGCCACAGGGAAGTTAGGCTGGCCTCAACCAGAGCCAGGGCTTTTTCGGCTGTGGCCCCGATCTGGTGGAACACTCTGTCACAAGAGACCAGGGCCCTGCGGGACTTGACATCTTTCCGCAGGGCCTGCAAGACGGAGGTGTTCCACCAGGCTTTTGGCCAAGGCACAGTCTGACCTCCTCCTTCTGTAATCCTCATAGAACTCTTGCCCAATGGTTGCCATTAATTTGGCTCTGAATTGATTTTAGAATGAACTGATTTTAGAATGTATTTTAATTAACTTATTGTGATTTTATGTAAACGGTGTTACTGTTGCTGTTGTTAGCCGCTCTGAGCCCAGCTTCAGCTGGGGAGGGCGGGATATTATTATTATTTTATTAATTATCTAGTCCAACTGCCTGCAATGCAGGAATTTAAGCAAAGGTTGCCTACCCAACCTCTGCTTAAAAATCTCCAAGGAAGAAGAGTCCACCGCCTCTGTTCCTCTGTCAAGCAGCTCTTCCCATCAGAAAGTTCTTCCTGATGTTTAGCTGAAGTCTCCTTTCTGTGATTCCCCATCCTATAACGTACAGGTCCTTGCAGATGCTCTGTCTCTGGGGGGGAAAAACCTGACCTGCTATCCTCCTAACCTGTCCCAATTTTGTTCCCCAGGGCTGAGAATTACTGGTGGCGGGGTCAGAACAAACGGACGCTGAAGGTGGGGCAGTTCCCACGCAACACGGTGACCTCGGTGGCAGGGCTGTCCGCCCACGACATCAGCCAGCCCCTCAAGAACAGCTTCATCCACACGGGCCATGGAGACACCAACCCACAGCAGTGCTGGGGCTTCCCCAATAAGATTGACGAGTAAGAACTTTTTCCCTTTCTCCCCAGTTTCCTTTCCCCGCAGCTGTTCGGGGGATTCCCGGAAGGACCGGCCGTGGCCTCATGGCTGTGGGGGACGTGGCTGGCCCCAAGGCTGCCTGCCCCTTGAACTAATGCCACTCAAATCCCCTTTCAGTCAAGGAATGGCTGGGGAGCTGTTTCAGGGCAAGGGAGGGGCCACCAGTTATGGGCCTGATTAGGGCAGATGGGGGGCTGCCCCACCAGGCTCAGTCTGCCCTCACCCTTGCACCTTTGTGGCTTCTGTCTTGCGTCCAGTCCAGAGGGTAGCCCACCCTGTCTGCTTGCTCCTCCTCAGTCTCTGTGGGGAGGAGGAGGGGAGCAAAACTAGACTGGCTTGGCTGACCCTGTCGTTGGCTCTCTGGCGCCACCTGCTGCCAGGCTCCCAGCCTTCCACCCTACCAGTCCCAATGGACACTGTTTGCCACCGCTGGCAATGGAGATTTCGGCTCAGGTGCACTCCTTCAGGGGCTTGGTTCCTCCGAGCCACGTGGCGTGCAAGGACCAAGCCGTGGCCACAGTCCAAGCACTGCTCCTGTGGCAGCCAGGCACTGGTTGTGGACGAGTGGCACAGACCATGCGGGACAGAAATTTGCAGCTGCATCAACTGCGACCAGGTTGTACCTGTTCATATTGGTCCGCATGCCCCTCTCTGTAGAATTGTTGTCTTTCCAATGCAGATGTGCTCCAAATTTTGCCCACACTGTAAGGACGCCTTGCATTTTAAATCTTCAGAATGGCAATCCCTTGAGACCTGAATCCTAAATGTCAGCCCATTTTTTTAAAATAAAGAATTGTTTGTCCATACTAAAGATTCTGCTGCCTGAATGATACTCCCTCCCCCTAGACCAGCGGTTCTCAACCTGTGGGTCCCCAGATGTTGTTGGACTACAACTCCCATCATCCCTGAGCTCTGGCCTTGCTAGCTAGGGGTGATGGGAGTTGTAGTTCAACAACATCTGGGGACCCACAGGTTGAGAAAGGCAAACAACAACAACCGCACCCCCCCAAAAAAATGTGTTTCTAGATTCTCACATCCCCCCCGCCCCTGAATTTAGATTTTGGCAATTTTATCGCCAGGAAATCCAGAACTTTTCATTGTTTCAGAATGTTCAGATTCCAGTTTGACATCTGAAAAGTCATGCTTGTTCGAACCCTGAGCCCTTCCGGTGGGTCATGAGCACCATTGCCATGGGCTTTGCAGAAGTTGGGGGCCTGTGGGTTTTTGCTATGCGGCTTGTTCCTTTCAACAGTGTGACGCAGCAGCAAGAAAAAGCTAATGTTATTCTAGGCTGCATCAACAGAAGTCTAGTGTCCAGATCAAGGGAAGCAATAGTCCCACTCTATTCTGCCTTGGTCAGACCACGTCTGGAGTCCTATGTCCAGTTCTGGCCACCACAATTTAAGAAGGGTGTTGACAAGCTGGAAGGTGTGCAGAGGAGGGTGACCAAGATGATCAAGGGTCTGGAAACCAAGCCTTATGAGGGCGTTGGGTATGTTTAGCCTGGAGAAGGCTGAGATGTGATACGATAGTCATCTTCAAATATCACATGGAAGGTGGAACAAGCTTGTCTTCTCCTGCTCTGGAGGGTAGGACCCGAACCAGTGGCTTCAAGCTACAAGAAAGGAGGTTTTGACTAAACATCAGGAAGAACTTTCTGACCGACCTGAGAATATACTATGACGCTGCATGTTTTAGATGGATCAGAGACTGGATTACATTAGATAATAATGACATTCTAGACATGGAGGGATGGAGCGACAGATACGGCTGGCATGCCCACTCTACAATTCTGTGACTCTAAGCCATGAGTGTTGTGAGTTTGGCTTGGCATCGCCCTCTCTTAACCAACCGTCTGTCCTTAACCAAGGCAGGCAGGAGGCTTGTGTTGTGCCCGCTGCCAAGCCTCACACTTTGGGCTGGCATCTTTCCCATGCATGAGCCTCCAGGTCCTTCCTGCAGCTCAGAGGCAAAGGATGGTAGGTCAGATCAGGAAGCGCACCTGCAAAACCCTGCCGTGCCCCATGTTTACGGGTTGCACCCTCTCTTTCCGAGGAACCGTCTCTGAGCTTCGCGTCTGTGTTTCATCATCTCTTGTGTGGGCGGCAGATGCAGCAGCGCGTTCAGGCTCTGCCAAGCCCGAGATGTTCCCACTGCAGCTGGCAAGGTGTACCAACACTGCCCTTGCCCTCTGCTGTGCCAGCCACACCTTGCCTGGCCTTCCCTGCTCCCCACGGCGCTGGTTGGATCGAAACTGGGGTGCCCGGCAACACCCAAAGCTTGGGCTGGGCTTAACAGGACGACCCGTGGGGCAGGGCGGAGCAGGGTTTTTTAAGTGTCCAGGAACAAACTTGGGTTTAAGTGCAGCAGATTCAAACCACCGCCCCCAGGTAGCTGTTCTTTTATTGGCCTGGCAGAAAACTTTGCTTTTCGTCCCCTGGGCCAGTTGTTTGAATTTCCCTCTAGGAAGGCTGCTGCTATAGACATCGCAAGGAGATCTGTAAGCCTTCTGTCCTGGGCTGGCTCGATGTAGGGGAGCGGTGGGAGGCACCAGCCAGGGAACCCCCTGAGGACCCCCCAAGGGAGGAAGGCTCAGAGCCTGGGGGTTGGTGGCAGGATAACGACGAGTGGTCAGAGGGTAAAGAAGGAGCAGGCTGGGAGGTGTCAGGAGCAGGAGAGTCAACAGGGTTTAGTGAGCAGGAAGAGGCGGTGGCAGAGGGCAGTGCAGACTCAGAGGCAGGAGAAGAGGGAGACAGAGTGGAGACAGGCTGCTGAAGAATCCAGGGAGTCTCCCCCTCCTGCTGCGACAAGCTCCCCTCCCTGCTGGTCTCCTAGAACCCCTGGAGAAATGAAATGGGCAGAGCAGTGGGTGTTTCTGGCCTAATGGGCACAATCCTCGCAATTGCTTCATCAGGATCTCCTAGAAAGAGTTGCTGAGACCTGAGCTGTGGTTTGTTTCCTAGAATAAAGATTTGGCTGACTTATTGTTTTGGCTGCTGACCTGCACCTGACGCCAGCCCTGGTGGCTTTGGGGGCACAGACCAACTTGCATTTGTGTATTCCCTGCAGCTGATAATGCCTTAAGGGTCCAGAAGGGTTCAGCCACTTATTATTGTGGGGAAGTGCGTGGAACAGGTCTCGGTGTTTCGATTTCTGGGAATGGAGTTGAGAGATGACCTGACCTGGGGAGAAAACAGCAAAGACCCAATGAAGAGAGCACAGCAGAGGTCATATTTTCTGAGAATCCTCTGGGAAAACAATCTCTCAAAGGACCTGTTGATGGCATTTTACCATTGTACTGTTGAGAGTGTATTAACTTATGGTCTGTGTGTGGTTTGGGAGCTGCACGGTCAGGGGAAAAACAATGCTGTCCAGGGTTGTAAAGACTAATTGAGAATAGAGAATAATTGGGTGCAGTCTTCCCACCTTGGATCAAATCTATGCTTCCAGGTGTCATAAGAAAGCTGCAGAGATAGTGCAGGATAGTGCGCACCCCAGAAATGATCTCTTTCAGCTTCTGCCTTCTGGAAGAAGGTACAGGGTTATAAAGACTAGGACTAGCCGCCTGAGAAACAGTTTCTACCCAAATGCAATTTTGGTTTTAAATGCAGTGTAAGGAGTCTCTATGGGAGTACAGTGGTACCTTGCTATTCTGAATAATGCTTTTCATAGGGTAGTTGCCGCTGGGGATGTGTTTATGGAACTAACAAGTCAGTAGCTCTAAAAAGGTCAGGTAAAGGTAAAGGGACCCCTGACCATTAGGTCCAGTCGTGGCCGACTCTGGGGTTGCCGCGCTCATCTCGCTTTACTGACTGAGGGAGCCGGCGTACAGCTTCTGGGTCATGTGGCCAGCATGACTGAGCCGCTTCTGGCGAACCAGAGCAGCACACGGAAATGCCGTTTACCTTCCCGCCGGAGCGGTATCTATTTATCTACTTGCAGTTCGTGCTTTTGAACTGCTAGGTTGGCAGGAGCAGGGACCGAGCAATGGGAGCTCACCCCGTCGCGGGGATTCGAACCACCGACCTTCCGATTGGCAAGCTCTAGGCTCTGTGGTTTAGACCACAGCGCCACCCACGTCCCTTAAAAAGTTCAGGAGCCGCTGGTTTATATGCTTTTCTCCTTTCTGCCCTTCTCTGCAGGCTCTACCTGGGCAACCCTATGGACCCTCCCGATGTCCTAGGAGTCGACTTGAATGCAGCCCGGCCCACGCAGCTCCCCAGTAGAGCGAAAAGTAAGCAGGTCCCTGCGCCCCCCCCCAAACCCAATCCCTCACCTATCCCCCCCCCCCGTCCCCTTGCCGATGCTAGATCCTGCCCAGTTCAGCCTGAGCCTGGCATAGCTGCAGATATGGATTTGGATGAATGCACCGTAACTCAGAAGAACTACAAGACCCAGCATGCTTTTCTGTGTCATTGCTCCCTGCACTGCATGCTGGGTGTTGTAGTCTGCGTGGGTGATGTTGCATAAGCCCGGCTTGCTTGAATCATTTATCCTTTGACACATGGCGATCCTGGAAGGTTTAGGAAGGTCTCGTGTTTCCAGGAGACCAAACGGTGGTGGTGTCCTCTGGTTTTTACTGGCTTTGCAATGGCTTCTTGGCCTTCCAACGTTTCTCCTCTTTTTGTTTTTTTCTGGCTCCTCTGCTTCATAGATGCCCATTTCAGAAGGGGGTTGTTGTGGAAGTCTCTAGCAGTCTGGGGGCGGGGGAGAGTTGCAAAATGATTAGACACTTGAGTGCAGCAAGAACGTTTACATCAGCCTTCACTTCCTGGGGGTCTTCCAGATATTTTTTACAGTGGTACCTCAGGTTACATACACTTCAGGTTACAGACTCCGCCCGCCCAGAAATAGTGCTTCAGGTTAAGAACTTTGCTTCAGGATGAGAACAGAAATCGTGCAGCGGTGGCACAGTGGCAGAAGGAGGCCCCATTAGCTAAAGTGGTGCTTCAGGTTAAGAACAGTTTCAGGTTAAGAACAGACCTCCGGAACGAATTAAGTACTTAACCCGAGGTACCACTGTACTATGAGTGTCATGAGGCCTCCAGATAGTCATGGCACTGGCTGACGCGTGTGGTCAGGCCCCAGGTTGGCTGAGGCCATAGCTGTCAACTTTTCCCTTTTTTAAGGGAAATTCCCTTATTCCAAATAGGATTCCTTGCAAGAAAAGGTAAAGGTTGACAGCTATGGCAAAGGCAGATCTGCATCAAAGTGTGTCATAGCGTTAGAGTGTTGAACTAAGACCTGGGAGATCCAGGTTCAAATCCCCACTCGGCCCCATGAGGCTCACCAGGTGTGACGTTGGGGGCCAGTCACTGCCTTCTCTCAGCCTGACCTAGCTTGCAGCGTTGTTGTGAGCATAAAACGCGGAGTGGGGAAGAACCCTGTGTGCCACCTTGAGCTCCTTAGAGGGAAGGATGAAATAAACAATAACTAAACATAATAGACAAATGCAAGAATGTAAGTGGGTAGTCTTAACCCCCTGCGTTTAGAACCACTGACGATCTGTAGGCTACAGTGCCAAAATGTGATGCAGTTCCTCTATTCAATGGGAAGGCATGGGAAATTTTGTTGATCTTGAAAATTCTCAAAAATCGGTTCTGTGATTCCTGCACGGCAGGGGGTTGGACTAAACGTCCCTTGAAGTCCCTCCCAATTCTCTTCAATTCTGTGATTCTTTAACCAGATACTCTATTTTTCTACCCCAAAATGGGTGTCAATTGCAGTGACTTCTCTGCCTTAATGGGACAGCTTTGCACAACTTGAGCATTTCCGCAATATAACCAAACTTTCACATCCCGTTCCTTCCCATTCAGTCCTTTGCAACGGTGCATACCTGGATTATTTTTTTACGTTTCCTCAGACTCCAGGGCGAATCCTGTGAGGCGCCTGCAGCAACCGCCTCCTTCCTCCAATCACCTGGTGGCTTTAAGCCAGAGGAGGAGAACTAGAGGCTCTCCAGAGCTTGTCAGTCTCCAGCTGCCATCATCCCTGACCAACGGCCACGCTGCCTGGCGCTGATGGAAGTCCCAAAATATTTAGGCAGTGTTTCTCAAACGTGGGTCTCCAGCTGTTGTCGGACTACAACTCCCATCATCCCTAGCTAGCAGGACCAGTGGTCAGGGATGATGGGAGTTGTAGTCCCAGCTGTTGGGATACTGCCAGGGAGATAAAGTCCATCATGGCCCCAAGCCGTGTGCCGGACGATCCATCGATCTCCCGTAGGCACGCAGCGTCATCGATTAGCGACATGAGTTTCTAGAAAATATCTTGCCACATTCTAGAGCTCATGCACACTCTATCAGCAGATAATTTACAGCAGAAGTCGCACGCAGGAGAGCATTATTTACAAGCTTTATTCAGCATTGATCAGAACAAAGACATGACTGTCTGCGTCAGTGTCTCCGACAGAGAGAGAAAACGAAAGCAATAGGAACATAAACATCCTGTGAACAGGACATGCGCAGACTCTCTGACTCACAAAGCCTTCTCCCTTTTAAGGTGGAATGAAAATATCCTAACACCAGCAACAACTGGAGACCCACATTTGAGAAACGCCAGGGTCAGAACAGCTTGCCTGCACTGTCCCTTGCCTCTTCTCTAGCTGCTTCTTGCACCCCGCACCCCCCACCCTGTCCCATGCATGATGCTCACTCTTTCTCTTCTGTGGGGTCTCTCTGTTTCTCTCTTTCTCTTTCTCCTGCAGGGGAGCCTCCGCCTCGGCCACCTCAGCCCTCGATCCTCCTAAAGAGTAAGTGGGGGCGCTTCTCAGGCCGCCCTGCCCCCTGTGCCTGCTCTCTGCGCACTCTTTTAGCTCCTCTCTTCACAGGTACCTGGGTGTCCATGTGTGTGTGTGTCCCGGTGTGAGCTGGGAGAGCTCCCCCCCTGCATTCAACCACCGCTGCCTGGCTGCATACACAGAACTACCGGGGGCACGTGGGGGTCTCCAGAGAGGTGCGCAAGCGAGGGCACAGGAATACTTCTAGCTAGGGATGAGTCGGCAATGTAGTGTGGCGCAGCAGCAAAGAAAGCTGACGTGATTCTAGGCTGCAGCCGCAGAAGTCTAGTGCCAAGGGAATAATAATAATAATAATAATAATAATAATAATAATAATAATAATTTATTTATTTATTTATACCCCGCCCATCTGGCTGGGTTTCCCCAGCCACTCTGGGCAGCTTCCAAAAGAATATTAAAATACTATGATACATCAAACATTAAAAGCTTCCCGAAACAGGGCTGCCTTCAGATGTCTTCTAAAAGCCTGGTAGTTGTTGTTCTCTTTGACATCTGGTGGGAGGGCGTTCCACAGGGAGGGCGCCACTACTGAGAAGGCCCTCTGCCTGGTTCCCTGTAACTTGGCTTCTCACAGTGAGGGAACCGCCAGAAGGCCCTCGGTGCTGGACCTCAGTGTCCGGACTGAACAATGCGGGTGGAGACGCTCCTTCAGGTATACTGGACTGAGGACGTTTAGGGCTTTAAAGGTCAGCACCAACACTTTGAATTGTGCTCGGAAATGTACTGGGAGCCAATGTAGGTCTTTCAAGACCGGTGTTATATGGTCTCGGTGGCCGCTCCCAGTCACCAGTCTGGCTGCTGCATTCTTGATTAATAATAATAATAATAAAATAATAAAATTTTATTTATATCCCGCCCTCCCCAGCCAAAGCCGGGCTCAGAGCGGCTAACAGCGGTAAAAGTAAACACAGCATTCTAAAATCAATTCTTTCTAAAAGGGCTAGTGAATAACACTGAGCTGGGCTGCGTCCTTGCATCATGTACTAACCTTGTTACCTGGCAGAGGTAAGAACGGGGTGGGGGAGGAAGCTAGGGCAGGTGGGAGGATGCGTGGCTGTGTGGAGTGTGCAGGAAGGAAGCAAGGGGGTTGCGTTTCAGGGGGTTGGACTAGATGGCCTTCGGGTCCCCTTTCCAACCTTACGATTCCATGGCTCTAAGAAGCATGTGTGTGTTCAGTGCATGGATGGTGGAGACAGCAACACAGAACAGCGAATAGTTCAGTCTTTGTGGCTTGGGGGGGGGCACAGGATTGTTATTTTCAGCTGTTTGCTCCAAACAGATCTTTCTTTGTAACAGGGCTGCTCTCTCCAGATCGGTGTTAGTTTGTTGGAGGGGTGTCTCTTCCGCAACATGCCTCTGATGCAACAGTAGTACATCAGTGGTGGGTTTATACGGGGCTGCCCACACACATAATTCCACTATATTGGCTGTTCTGCGACGCTTCCCCAACGATACCGCATTATTGCCATCTACAAGGCCACTCTTCCCCTATAGCGCAAGAAAAGGGGGACAAAAATTAATGAACTGGGACATTAGTTGTTTAAAAGGTTATGGGATCTCAGCAGGAAACTATGGGACATGCACCATTTAGGAACAAAGCAGTACTTCTGCCCCAAAACAAGTTGTGTTGCATATTATTGCATCCTGAGCACAAATCACCACAAGGGCACGATCAAAATGACCTCTGGAAGGGCCTTGTTTCTCTCTGCTTGTGGAATATTGTGGTTTGGACTTCAGTGGCTGATCTGGACGGGGTCAGGGGAATGAGCCTTCCCAAACTGCAGTAACAAGTTATGGTCAATCCCATCTAACTCTCTGATTCTATCATGGAACAAAGGGGATTCCCCACCACTGCCCACCAATATCCCCTTAAAACCAGCTGCTGGCAACATGGCACTTGTAGGCCCAGGTGGGCCCATGGAAACCACCCCTGGTGCCCACAGGGTCCTGGCTGAAATTTGGCTTGAAAGAAGTGTTCTGTTGTGGTTAATAGGTTGCCATGTGTGCTTGGTTGTGGGAATGTGTGGTGGCTACAACAGTTTCTCAAGTCTGCCCACGGGCCCATGGCCACCCTGGCTCTGGAAAAAATCAAAGCTAAAAATCATGACCTCAAATGATCACCTATCCCTAAATCCTTTAGGGATATCAAAGCTCTGTATCAGATTTTCAGACGTTGGTGAAACAAAAGGGTAGAGGAAGGGTTGGGGGTTGATGAGCAGGGGCAGCAATGGGGCAGCCATCAAAGTGTTGAGAGTTGTGTAGGATATTATTGAGGTATCAAGCAACCTTTGCCAACCTGGTGCCCTCCAGATGTTTTGGGTGATGGGCATGGTACTCCAAAACATCTAGAGGGCATCCGCTTGGCAAAGACTCAACTAGAGGTTGCCAGGGTTATTGAGATGACCAGGGTTCCCCATAACCCAACCTTGTGAGTTCTGAGTGGCCTTCTTAGCGTCAGACGGTATGATGTCAGAAGGACGGGGACTCCTCTTCCTAGCTCAGATAGCCCATGAGCATCAGAGCACCCTCTGCCCCCAGGACCTCACCCAGCCCCCTTTTCCCTTCCAGAGCCCTCGTACGATCCTGTGAGCGAAGAGGACAACCCGCTCTCCTTAGGCCTCAAGCACCTCTGCCTGAAGAAGCCCGGCACGGGGCGAGGTCTGCGCCCGGCCAAGCCATCGGCCCGCATCTCTGGCACCAAAGTGGGCGAGAGGCTCCTACTGCCCCGGACCAAGGGAGGCGCTCTGCCCGGCAGCGAGGTAACGCTGATCGACTTTGGGGACGAACCCGTCCCCACCACCCCCTCGCCCGTCGGGGAGCTCTGTGCCCCGTCTCTGGCGAAGCTGGCCATGGAAGCCTTCTCCCTCTTGGACAAGACACCACCTCAGAGCCCCACGCAAGCACTGCCCCGGCCCCTCCACCCGACGCCCATCGTGGACTGGGACGCCCGGCCCCTGCCTCCGCCCCCCGCGTACGACGACGTAGCGCAAGACGAAGACGACTTCGAGGTGTGCTCCATCAACAGCGCAGAAGGGCTGGTGGGGGGCCGGGGCGGCTGCAAAAACTGGGAGAAGGGGGAGACCGGGGATGGCTTTGGGTCCAAGGAAGACACCACGACTCTTCCGCTGGAGGACAACCTCTTCCTGCCGCCCAAGGAGATCAAGCAGCCTAGCCCTGCCCAGACGACAGAGCTCTTCCAAGAACTCCAACAGGAATGCATGAAGCACCTCAACGTGCCCTTGGGAGCTTCCTCTGTGGCCTCCACGCCCAGCCCAGGGGAGGACAAGCCCCAGATCCCGCCTCGCGTCCCCATCCTGCCCCGACCAATCCGCCGGAACGAGCACGGGCGCTGGTCCGGGGAGCTGTCGGCAGGCGAGGAGGACCGGCCTCCCCAGATCCCGCCACGAGAACCGTTGTCCCAGCCTGGCTCCAGAACTCCCAGCCCCATGGCTCTGCAAGGGGGGTCCCCGCAGCCGAGGACCAACCTGTGCTCCCCGTTGTCCCTGGGGGCGTTCCTGTCCACGTCACCCGGCAAGCAGCCCATGCCCACCACCCAGAGCTTTGCCCTGGACCCCAAGTACGCCACCCCGAAGGTGATCCAAGCGCAAGGGAAGGAGAGCGCCAAGGGGCCCTGCATCCTGCCCATCGTCAAGGATGGCCGGAAGGTCAGCAACACCCACTACTACCTCCTCCCCGAGCGCCCGCCCTACCTGGACAAGTACGAGAAGTTCTTCAAGGAGGCCAAGAACCCTGAGGAAGCCCCGCCTCCGGCCAGGGTGGTCACCACGGCCACCGTCCGCCCCATGGTCCAGCAGCAGCCTGACTACAAAGCCAACTTCTCCTCCAACAACAGCAACGTCCCCTTCAAGGCTTCCTGTGGCCTTCAGAAGATCATCTACGACAGCTCCGATAGCCCCAGGCCCTCAGAGAAAATACGGCTGGTGAGTGGCTCTCTTGGGTTGGGGTAAGAGCTCCGAAACCAACCTTGCCAAAATGTGTCTTGTCGCTTTCTCTGGGTGGACCATGTGCTAAAAGTAGACCCCCAAATTCTGTGCCAAGGTCCTCCAACAGACTCGTGCAGCAACAAGGGTGTGGGATCTCAGGCCCATGGGCCAAAATGTGGCCGTCCAAGATTATTTGAGGCTTGGAACCCTCCCCAGGCCCCACACCTCCTTGCTCTTTCCCCTCCAGGAGAGCTTTTTCCTGGCTAGATTGTGTCCCTAAATAGCAATAAAACTATTGGTTGCCTGGGTGAAGGGACGGCTGTGATCAGAAACCTCTGACCCTTTTCGGTTGGCTGGAATGTCGCCAGGTGTCCAGCGGTAGGAGTCGTATTGGTTGCTCTGCCCACATTCTGCCACTGGACCCATACCCACCCCACGGCATCACTAGTTATTATGCTCCTCCTTTTCCAAAGTGCCCTTCGTCAGTTCTGACCCCACGGTGTGACTGGGGGTCACCATTTGGTGATCTGAAAGGCCCGAGTGCCATTGCGCTGTGCTGGATGGGCCAATGTTCTGATTCAGCTTCATGTGTACAAACCGGACTCAGATCTCCCCACTAGCCCTCATGGAGCATTCGCACGCGCTCCCTACTCCCCCAACCAGTCCTCCAAACTCCGGCAGGACCCCGAAGGCCGTGAGACAGGCAATCGAATGGGGTTTTCAAAACACAAAATTAAGCAGTAGTTGCTGCCACCACTTCCTTATCCCAGAACAGCCCCCGAAAAGTAACCTAAGGAAGGGATAGGTAGCCGTGTTGGTCTGCCATAGTCAAAATAAAAAAATTCCTTCCAGTAGCACCTTAAAGACCAACTAAGTTAGTTCTTGGTATGAGCTTTCGTGTGCATGCACACTTCTTCAGATACACTGAAACAGAAGTTGCCAGATCCTTCTATATAGTGAGAAGGTGGGGAGGGGTATTACTCAGAAGGGTGGTGGGAATGGGAGATTGGCAGATAGCTGAGATGAGCCTGTTGACGACTCTTAACGACTGTAATAGGTCTTACAGGAGAAGGCAAGGGGTGAGGAGGTGAGAAATGGTTTAGTCATGTATAGTGAGATAAGAATCCAATGTCTTTGTTCAGCCCAGGTTTTTCCATTGTTTTAAGTTTGGTAATGAGTTGTAATTCAGCAGCTTCTCTTTCCAGTCTGTTTCTGAAATTCCTTTGTAGTAAAACAGCTACTTTTTACTACAAAGGAATTTCAGAAACAGACTGGAAAGAGAAGCTGCTGAATTACAACTCATTACCAAACTTAAAACAATGGAAAAACCTGGTCTGAACAAAGACATTGGATTCTTATCTCACTATACATGACTAAACCATTTTTCACCTTCTCACCCCTTGCCTTCTCCTGTAAGACCTATTGCAGTCGTTAAGAGTCGTCAACAGGCTCATCTCAGCTATCTGCCAATCACCCATTCCCACCACCCTTCTGAGTAATACCCCTCCCCACCTTCTCACTATATAGAAGGATCTGGCAACTTCTGTTTCAGTGTATCTGAAGAAGTGTGCATGCACACGAAAGCTCATACCAATAACTAACTTGTTGGTCTTTAAGGTGCTACTGGAAGGAATTTTTTTATTTTGACTAAGGAAGGGAATAACTCTTCAGTTTTTTCCAGACTGCCCCACTCTATGTCACTTTACCGTGACACAGACAGAAATCCAACAGGTGCTCTGGTAGGTGACTAAGTGGATTAGGCACTGGTTCAGCTTCCCCGACAGAAAGGCACAAAATACAAAGGCAGGAAAAAATTCTTTTTCCAAAAGAAAGGTTATTCAGAGCATAAAAGTTGGCACATCTCTTACAAATCACAAACAGAAAATAAAAACATTATTTAGTATCACTGACTATACTCACAACAAGAACAGAAGTACAAGCATAACAGTTCAAAGATGTTTCCAACTGGTCCTGTACCTCGGGCACCAAGGCAGGCATTCAGCATAACAAAGCCTCAGCATGATAGGATTCTCTGCTTGGCAAGATGATCTGTTGCAATTTGCATCTTAGTTTCTTCAGGTTTCATCCTTCTTGAACCCAAATGGATTCAAACTTAGAAACCAATCAGTTCTTTGGATTAATTAGCAATTTGCCAATGGTTACATGGAGGAACAGGGACGCGGGTGGCGCTGTGGATTAAACCACAGAGCCTAGGACTTGCCAATCAGAAGGTCAGTGGTTCAAATCCCCGCCACGGGGTTCGGTCCCTGCTCCTGCCAACCTAGCAGTTCAAAAGCACGTCAGAGTGCAAGTAGATAAATAGGTACCACTCCAGCGGGAAGGTAAACGGCATTTCCGTGTGCTGCTCTGGTTCGCCAGAAGCGGTTTAGTCATGCTGGCCGCATGACCCGGAAGCTGTACGCCGGCTCCCTCGGCCAATAAAGCGAGATGAGAGCCACAACCCCAGAGTCGGCCACGACTGGACCTAATGGTCAGGGGTCCCTTTACCTTTACATGGAGGAACAATAACTCAGGATTGTTAGGAGGCTCGGCAGCTGAACTCTGTTTATTCAAAAGGGCCTTGAAGATTAAAGCATTCCCACAGACACACCAGATTCTTTGAGTTGTAAATTAGCCAGATAACCCTCTCACTCTGAATCTACCTCCCAGACACCCAGGTGTCAAGACCACAAATCAGCTAGAAACTTTCTTCTTAACCCCCTTCACACTTTTAAAGTCAAAAGTCTGCAGTTAAGACCCAAATACACATTCCCAACATTCTACAGTCTTTGGTTCTCCCAGCATGCTCCTCTTCAACTTGAACCAAAGTGTTTAAACTACTGAGATTTCCCAATATCACTACACCACATTTTTTGTGTTTAGGTTCTCTGGTCAAGAGTGGGAGAGGGCTGCCGCTCAGGGTCAGGGCATCTGATTTCCAAGCAGAAAGCTGGGAAGGCCCCCTGCAGAGCTGCTGTCAGTACTTGGTGACCGTAATCAGCTAGATCAGTGGTTTCCCCTCCCCCCCTTTTTCTAAGCTGCTAAGCCGCTTATCAGCTGATCCGATCAGCAGATAAGCCTCTAAAAGCCGCTAATAGCCCTAAGCCGCTTATCAGCTGATCCGATCAGCAGATAAGCCGCTAAAAGCCTCTAAAAGCTGCTAATAGCGCTAATGCGCTAATCCTTCAATGGGCTTGCTTCGCAAGACAAAAAAAACCGCTAGACGAAGAGAATCACAGAACGGATTCTTTTCGTCTTGCGAGGCACCACTGTACAGCTGTTCATTGCAGCAGCCCTGGCTACAAGCTCCCCAGGTGAATGGTGCCTCTGGCGCTGGCCAGGTGGTGCTGGTTGCCAGGAGCTGAGGCGGCCTCAAAGCAAGCAAGCATGCGGGTGAGAAAACCCAGCCAGCCAGTGTCACGGTCCAGCCTACGGGCGATTAAAGTCCCAGCTGAGGACGTCGGGACCAGGGGCAAGATGGCGGGGTGGAATCAGGAACGAGGGTCCAGAAGCCAGGGGTCCGAGGGTCAGGAAGCAGGGAGTCACCAGGTCAAGGGTCTGAGGATCAGGAAGCAAGAAGCCAGACGCAGCAAGAAGCCTTCCCAGCTCTTGCCACCAGGTGCAGTGAGTTACCAGTCGGCCTCACCTGTGCGGCCGTGCCTTGCCTCTCCAGAACAAACTTAGGAAGTCCCCTATCCTGCGAAGCCCTACTGGTCAGAGGGCCCGGTTCCTGCACACACTCCTGACAGCCAGTCTGCCAGCCCTTGCTGTTGGGAATGGACAGACAAGTCTAGGCCCCTGTGGGGCAGTGTAAGGAATCACCTCTCTTTGGGGGGGGGCAGCTCAGAGACCAGAGGCGGCGGCAGAGGCCACCTACATGACTCCCAAGGAGAGGAGAGAGGAGAGGAGGCTGAGGGAGGGTGTTCGAAAAAGTTTGAGAGGCTGCCTGCTCTGCAGGCAAGGGGTGACCTCACTGGGCTCCTGAGCCCCACAGGGGTGCCGCAGAAAGAAGGTAGTTCAAGGGAGCCGTGGACTCAAAGAGGTTGAAAACCTCTGAGCTAGATGGACCAAAACTAGTTCAGGCTGAGTTTCTGTTTCTAAAAACGGGTGGGAGTTTTAAACTGAGTTCTTATTACGGTTTTGTTTCTCTTACAGTGGTGCCCCGCAAGACGAATGCCTCGCAAGACGGAAAACTCGCTAGACGAAAGAGTTTTCCGTTTTGGAGGTGCTTCGCAAAACGAATCTCCTATGGGCTTGCTTTGCAAGACGACAATGTCTTGCGAGTTCCTTCTGGTTGTTTTCCCCTCCCCCCCTTTTTCTAAGCCGCTTATCCGCTGATCCGATCAGCAGATAAGCCGCTAAAAGCCGCTAAAAGCCGCTAATAGCGCTAATCCGCTAATCCGTCAATGGGCTTGCTTCGCAAGACGAGAATCACAGAACGGATTCTTTTCGTCTTGCGAGGCACCACTGTATTACGGTTTTGTTTCTCTGCACTGCATTTATGTAAGGGGGTCCGAATGCTACGCAGAGAAGTAAATAATAATAATAATAATAATAATAATAATAATAAACCAGTCTCTTGCTACATTTGTGCTTTTCGCTGCAGGTCCAAGAGACGGTTCACGGCGTCACCACGGAGGAGTGCCACACGGCCCTGCAAAACCACAGCTGGAACGTGCAGAAGGCCATTCAGTACCTGAAGGTAAATGGCAGCCAGGGAGGTGTGCTTTGGGTGGGGAGGGCCGTGGCTCAGCCGTAGGGCATCCTCTCTGCATGCAACAGGCCTCAAGCCGGGAGAGAGGGTCCTTGCCTGAAAACCTGGAGAACCGACTTCCAGGTTAGCGCCAACGGCTAATGGCGGACTCCCTCCAAGCTCCGCAGGGAGTCGGCTCTGCAGGATTCGGGTCTTGCCGCTGCGGCGACGCGGGGACCCTTAAAAATCACAGGCGGGGAAGAACCGCGGCTGGTTGGTGGAGACAGAGGGAGGAATAGTCCTGTGTTCCTTGCCATCCCAATATTGCTTGGCAAGATGGGAAGGAGCTCTTCCATCCAAATAATAATAATAATAATAATAATAATAATAATAATAATAATTTATTATTTATACCCCGCCCATCTGGCTGGGCTTCCCCAGCCACTCTGGGTGGCTTCCCAAAAAATATTACAATACTATAATACATCAAACATTAAAAGCTTCCCTAAACAGGGCTGCCTTCAGATATCTTCTAAAAGTCTGGTAGTTGTTGTTCACTTTGACATCTGGTGGGAGGGCGTTCCACAGGGCGGGCACCGAGAAGGCTCTCTGCCTGGTTCCCTGTAACTTGACTTCTCGCAGTGAGGGAACCACCAGAAGGCCCTCAGAGCTGGACCTCAGTGTCTGGGTAGAACGATGGGGGTGGAGACGCTCCTTCAGATATATTGGACTGAGGCGATTTAGGGCTTTAAAGGTCAGCACCAACACTTTGAATTGTGCTCAGAAACGTACTGGGAGCCAATATAGGTCTTTCAAGACTGGTGTTATGTGGTCTCAGCGGCCGCTCCCAGTCACCAGTCTGGCTGCCGCATTCTGGATTAGTTGCAGTTTCCGGGTCACCTTCAAAGGTAGCCCCATGTAGAGCGCAATGCAGTAGTCCAAGCGGGAGATAACCAGAGCATGCACCACTCTGGCAAGACAGTCCGCAGGCAGGTAGGGTCTCAGTCTGTGTACCAGATGGAGCTGGTAGACAGCTGCCCTGGACACAGACTTGACCTGTGCCTCCATGGACAGCTGTGAGTCCAAAATGTCTCCCAGGCTGCGCACCCGGTCCTTCAGGGGCACAGTTACCCCATTCAGGACCAGGGAATCCTCCACACCTGCCCGCCACCTGTCCCCCATAAACAATGCTTCTGTCTTGTCTGGATTAAACCTCAATCTGTTAGCCGCCACCCATCCTCCAATGGTGCCAGGACAACATCTCCTTGCTGCACTGGGCTCACTCAGCCCCCTCCGCTGGCCGGGCTGGGCATAGCCCCAGGATGGGAGCCCAGCACCCGTGAGTCTGCTGCTCTGAGCCTTACCTGCCTGCCTCCGCCCAGCTCAGCCTTGTGCCCTGTCCTTCCCCACAGGTGGAGCAGCTCTTCTGCCTGGGCCTCAAGACACGGCTGGAGTGCCACAAGGTCCTGGAGATGTTCGACTGGAACCTGGAGCAGGCCAGCTCTCACTTGCTGGATCCCTACAGCGCCTTCCGACTCAAGTAAGAGCAGGACAACGCTTTGTGCCACGGCTGTGGACTGGTTTCTCGGTGGCTGCCTGCTCCGTGGGGCAGAGAAGCCAGGGTGGCCTTAGTAGATCACCTAGAGCAGAGAGGTGGTGGGGCAGGGGACCTTTTTTCATCCTGGGGTCATGGGCCAGCACAAAAGCGGGTGGGGAAGCAGACCTAAATGCTGAGCTTAGCAGCCCAAATGCTACCCTTCATTTCCATCCATTCGTTTTATTATATTTCCACGCGGCTTTTCACTCACACGAGTAAAAAAGGGACTAACAAACAAAAAATACCAACAACACGACAGGACATCACCATGACAACATAAACTGTATGGAATAATTAACAGATCGCCAGCAAAACTATGACAAACCATTAGTGAAACAAACCACCTTCTATAAAACGCTATTAACGAAACAACTAAAAAATTAAGCCAAACAGCACAACAAAAGTCAGGTTAAGGAATTGCAAAGCATTGCAGCACTCATTATGCACAAAATAGGATTAATGACATTAACAAATTACAGATAGGTAGCCGTGTTGGTCTGCCATAGTCAAAATAAAAAAAATCCTTCCAGTAGCACCTTAAAGACCAACTAAGTTAGTTCTTGGTATGAGCTTTCGTGTGCATTCAGAGGTATCTGAAGAAGTGTGCATGCACACGAAAGCTCATACCAAGAACTAACTTAGTTGGTCTTTAAGGTGCTACTGGAATTAACAAATTAATTACCAAAAACAAGCTAAGCACTGTTGAAGCCACACACAAACACTCTCTCCAACCCCATGACTACTACTACTACTACTACTGCTACTTATTATTATTAGTAGTAGTAGTAGTAGTAGTAGTATTAGTATTTCAATTTATATACCACCCTTTATCAAAAGATATCAGGGCAGTGTACAACATTAGGGGGTTGGACTAGATGATACTTGGGGGTCCCCTCCAACCCTACAATTCTATGATTCTCTGATTACAAAACACCAATGACAAAAACGTAATACAGGCATAGTAAAAAGCAAACTGGCAGACAGCCTAATCTTACACTCCGTTCAGCAAAAGACAGAGGCACATAATACCCGTACCAGAAACTCCATCCTGAAGCCAAGGCAGGTGAAAAAGGCTGTTGCTTATGGTGGGAAAAGTCCTTGGCTGATGCTCAGATGCAGTATCACATGGAGAGAGAGGATTCAATATGGACAGCTACCGTATTTTTCGCTCCATAAGACACACCTAGTTTTTGGAAGAGGAAAACGGGGGGGGGGGGGTTCTGAATCCCAGAAGCCAGGGCAGCCAGCGGGAATGCTGCGCAGCGATCCCGCTAGCTGTCCCGGCTTATGGGATAGCCGCGCGCAGCCTCTTCCAGGCAAGGGGAGCCTTCATGCCCTGCCCAGGAGAGGCTGCGTGCGGCTAAGGCTCCCCCAAGAGCCGTGCTTCCCTTTAAAGAGCGCACAGAGTGTGTGTTTGCGGCTCTTGGGGAAAAGCCCCGAAGAACCGCACACACACTCCACGCAGCTCTTTAAAGGGAGCGCTGAGCAGAGCCTCCCGCCTGCATTCGCTCCATAAGACGCACACACATTTCCCCTTACTTTTTTGGAGGGGAAAAGTGTGTCTTATAGAGCGAAAAATACGGTATCTCTCTCTCTTTCGTTTTGGGGAAGGGTTGGGGGATTCTCTGCTTCCTCAGAGGCCCACTCCACATTTACTGAATTCTTGCTGTCGTCGTCCACTTACTGAATCTTTCCCCTTGCAGGCGGTGAGCTGCAGGAGTACCCCAAAACAGGAGTGGTTGACCCGACGTGGGTTCTCGTGGTTGGTGCTGCTCTGACGAGGTGTACGGACCGAGCCTAAGTTGCCCCGAGGCAGAGGACAGCGGAGCAGAGGCACACAAGACTGTAGCTTGGTCCTGCTGGGCCAAACCCATATGCGTTCCCCCCGCACCAGAGACCGGGCCGCTGACCCTTCCCCCTCCGCCGACCCCAGGCGGCTTCGTGTTTGCTTGTCGTCGTCGTCGTCCCCGTCCCCCCGCTTCCAACCATTATTCCCATTGCTTCGTGTCGGATTTATTTTGTAAAGAGAAGTGTTACATTAATATATAAATATACTATTCTATTTTGGAGAGAAAGGAGTGGCGGTCAAATGGCAATTCATGTCCGCGGGCGAATGGGGCGGGCAGGGGGGTGGAGAGTGTTTGGGTGAGGACTTTGTGGAAACTGGTCACATTGGAATCCAGTAGGAGAAGGTGCAAGCCTAAGAATTCTGAAGATTTCTCTTCCTGGAAATGGAAGCATCCCTTTTTTCACGCAGCTGCCAGCCCTCAATAGCTAGTATAATTGGCCCCTGACCATTAGGTCCAGTTGTGACCGACTCTGGGGTTGTGCGCTCATCTTGCTCTATAGGCTGAGGGAGCCGGCGTTTGTCCGCAGACAGCTTCCGGGTCATGTGGCCAGCATGACGAAGCCGCTTCTGGCGAACCAGAGCAGCGCACGGAAACACCGTTTACCTTCCCGCCGGAGTGGTACCTATTTATCTACTTGCACTTTGATGTGCTTTCGAACTGCTAGGTTGGCAGGAGCAGGGACGGAGCAACGGGAGCTCACCCTGTTGCGTGGATTCGAACCGCCGACCTTCTGATCAGCAAGTCCTAGGCTTTGTGGTTTAACCCACAGTGCCACCCGCGTCCAATAGCTAGTATAGTTATACTTTATTAGGCATAGCAAACCACACATTATCAAACAGACACCGTATACACATTGTGCAAAATACGAGCTCAACATAACAAGGTTTGTCCCAGTCAGATCTTTTAACTTCAGAGAAAATCAGTTTGCATAAATAATACAATACAGCACTACCGAATCCCCAATCAATTAAGAACCACTAATTCTCTTTATAATGACCCAGTCTTTCTACATGGACAGCACTCAAAACTTCAGCCACTATTAAAGTAATTTGATCATTCCTGTCCAAAAGCAGGTCCTGAACAGTTGGTAGCATAGAAACGAGCCTATTGAGTTGTAAGGCCTCTAATAATTGTCTTCTGGCATAAATGCCAAAATCACTAGAAAAGAAAATATGTTCCTGTATACTATCAGGTTCCTGTATACTACATTTGCAGAGATGCTCTGATTCTGGGAAAGCTAAATATCTTCCTCTCACTATCATCGAGGGAAACATATAAATCTGGCTAACATAAACAGCCTGCACAATTCATGATTCTTCAGATTTGTCATATACTCCTTTTGAAAATCTCTACACAAAGGGAGATTTAAATAGAGAGGAGAGCAAGCGCTGTGCTTTGCAACCTCGAGAGTAGAGAGAACACTTTTTTCTGTAAGATCCTTCCTGATAATTTCCCAAGTATCTTTGGGGTCAGAATTTCCAAAGTCAGTTAGATTAAGCCCTACCAAGTTCAATTTTCTCCTACAAATCAATGATAAATTGTAAATTACATTATCACTTAAGAGGTCGTAAAGGAGAGAATTAGGAGATAGAAGCCCTCAATAGCGTGAAAGAAGGCTCTTCTGTTCTCCAGAGAACTACAGCTCCCAGAGTGCTCTGGGTGTCTGCTTGCACTTTGCATTATGGGTAACGCTACTCAAATGCCGTGCTCTTCAACTGTCCCTCTCCCAACCTGGCGCACTCCAGAACCTTCAACCCCAGCCAGCAGGGCCAGTTATCACAGGTGGCAGGAGTTGCAGTCCAAACGATCCGGAGGGCACCAGGTTGGCCAAGCCTGCTCTGTTTGTATGTGCTGGAGCGTTTGCATGTCAGCAGCAGCTGCCAAGCCAAGAGGTGAACATGACACTGATGTGCAAATATTCAACACATCTGGATCGCTGGAGGCACTCCGCAGTGCTCACATTAATTCCCCACACAAGGTGACCCACTGCATGAGAAACAAGCTTGGAAAGGTCCTTTGGATCCCCTTCTAACCTGATGAGGTGGAGAAGTCAGCAGGAAAACAAGATCAACACAGAAGGACTTGCCCTTGCAGTTCCTTGTACTTTGTGCCCCCGGGGCACTCAGCAATTTTCTGAAGTGACATAAATTCTGCTCTTAAACCATCAGGTTTTTTAAAATAGAAATAATAATTAAATATTATTGTTATTATTATTATTATTATTATTATTATTATTATTATTATTATTTAAAATTTATTACACATCCTTAACCTGCAGGTCCCAGAACAGGTTACAACAATTTAAGATTCACAATCCAAAACGGTTAAAGCAGATTACAATCACAGGAATAGGGTATGCCCTGAAAACCCACACAAATCTCTGGTGTCAAAGGTCAGGGTAAAGATTTGTCCAAAAATCAGGGGAACGGACACCCAGAACATTTTATACAGAACACGCAGGAGTTCCAGTATCCTACCCTAACATAACTAGGGACCTCCTCCGGGCTGTCACCATTTAGCAAGAGGAATTCAATGACAGGCCGGCAAATTTAGGTTTGCCCAAGTGAAGGTGGATTAAAGCACTTTGGCTCCCTTGCACTGCAGACCCACACACTCTGGCGCTCTCTTTTTTAAACGACTTTTTGCGGTAAGGAAAGTGACAGCAAGATGCACTCATACAAATAATAATAATAATAAATAATAATAATTTTTATTTATACACCGCCCTTCCCAGCCAAGGCCGAGCTCAGGGCAGCTAACAAGCAATAATAAAAACAAGTTGAATGAATACAACTTATAGAATCATAGAGTTGGAAGAGACGACAAGGGCCATCGAGTCCAACCCCCTGCCAAGCAGGAAACACCATCAGAGCACTCCTGACATATGGTTGTCAAGCCTCTGCTTAAAGACCTCCAAAGCAGGAGACTCCACCACACTCCTTGGCAGCAAATTCCACTGTCGAACAGCTCTTACTGTCAGGAAGTTCTTCCTAATGTTTAGGTGGAATCTTCTTTCTTGTAGTTTGGATCCATTGCTCCGTGTCCGCTTCTCTGGAGCAGCAGAAAACAACCTTTCTCCCTCCTCTATGTGACATCCTTTTATATATTGGAACATGGCTTATGGGATAGCCGCGCGCAGCCTCTCCCGGGCAAGGGGAGCCTTTAAAACAAAATTAAAATACAACATTAAAGTATTGAAACATTAAAATATTAAAATGTAGCCTCATCACAGGAGGAGAAAGGAAAA
The DNA here is from genome assembly GCF_965112155.1 of Podarcis liolepis. Classification (NCBI taxonomy): domain Eukaryota; kingdom Metazoa; phylum Chordata; class Lepidosauria; order Squamata; family Lacertidae; genus Podarcis; species Podarcis liolepis. The sequence goes on along the minus strand of NC_139556.1, from coordinate 100,322,103 downwards.
GAAAAAAGAAAGAGGGGAAGGGAATCAAATTGGCTCCAAGCCAAAGGCCAGGCGGAACAACTCTGTCTTACATGCCCTGAGGAAAGAAATCAGATCCCACAGGGCCCTGGTCTCATGAGGCAGAGCGTTCCACCAGACTGGGGCCAGTGTTGAAAAGGCCCTGGCTTTGGTTGAAGCTAATCTAATTTCCTTAGGGCCCAGGACCACTAGGGTGTTGCTATTTATGGACCTTGAGGCTCTCCGTGGGGCATACCGGGAGAGGCGGCACCCGTGGGTACGAGGGTCCTAGGCCATGAAGGGCTTTAAAAGTCAAAACCAGCACCTTAAATCTGACCCTGTACTCCACCGGGAGCCAGTGCAGCTGGAAAAGCGCTGGGTGAATATGCTCCTATGGCAGAGACCCTGTAAGGAGCCTCGCTGCAGCATTCTGCACCCGCTGGAGTTTCTGGGACAGCTTCAAGGGCAGCCCCGCGTAGAGCGAATTGCAGTAGTCAAGCCTGGAGGTGACCGTTGCATGGATCACTGTGGCCAGGTCGGGGCGGGAAAGGTAAGGGGCCAACTGCTTGATGCGGCGAAGGTGGGAAAATGTTGCCTTGGCTGTTGCTGTAACCTGCGCTTCCATGGAAAGGGAGGCGTCAAGGATTACACCCAAACTCTTAATGGAAGGCAATGGCACTAATTGGGCCCCCGCAAGAGAAGGGAGTTGGTCCCTCATCCCCATGCCATCCCGACCCAGCCATAGGACCTCTGTATTCGAAGGATTTAGTTTCAATCGGCTCCCACGAAACCATCCAGCCACAGCTTCCAAGCATCTGGTCAGTGTGTCTGGGGCTGAGTCGGTGTGGCCATCCATCAGCAGATAGAGCTGAGTGTCATCAGCATATTGGTGACAGCCCAGCCCAAAGCTCCAGACAATCAGGGCAAGGGGGCGCATAAAGATGTTAAAAGCATTGGGGAGAGGATTGCGCCCTGCGGCACTCCACACACCAAAGAGTGGCGCAACAACAAATAAGGTTCCATTAAAATTGGGGCGTTGTTTCTTCACTGTTTTATATCCGCACCAGTAACTTTTCATAATTTGAACCTCCATGAAGCTCTCTAGAGGCAAGACCAGCTTGGGAGGGAAACGTCCGTTGGAGCAAAGCATTCCATTGCCGTTTCTCATCGGTTGCCCGGCCATTTCCCTGCCCATTATGACATCAATAACTGCCATGGGCACTTGATCTCAACCTGCGTTGACCACCAAACCTTTCTACACTCATTTTCCTTTCATCTGTTGGCTTACTATGGATTTGAAACAGTGAGACTTTTAAGGGTGAAAAACACCTCTCTAGCCCCTGTCCCAGGTTGGCAGCAAAATCGTTCCCTCATATTTGCTCAGCAGGTAGGAGGCAATCATTTTTCTTCCTCGTTTTGTTTTCCATTCTTTTCAAAAGATGCAAGATTGTGGGTAGAACACTTACTGGGTTAGGGCGGTCTCTTGCAAAATGATTCATTATTTACACAGCTCCATTAGTGTTCGCTGTGTGTTGCATTGTATCATATTGTTATACTGCACCCCAATTTCTGAGAGATATTTCAGGGTTTCCAATCTGCATATAAGGTCATATTCCTTCAAATGACATCACTGGAGATTTGTGCCTTTTTTGATATATGGTATTATTTGCCCAGATCTACAGGCTGAATGTAACTTAACTCCAAGAAATGTCCCAAAGTTTACATATTTCAATAATTTCTATATCATTTCATAATTCCCTCTAAGCAGTTTACAGATTAAACAGAACATTACGAAATACAACATTACAAAAGAAGATCAAATATAGAATACAATAAATATCCTAGTTTAAATAAGTATAATTAACAGGAAGACAATATATTTGTGTAAACATAACTTGGGGAGAAACATTCCAAATAAAAAACACAGATACAGATCCAAAACTCAGTCTCTCTTGATCGCTGATTTTGTGTGTCCAAAATCTTCTAGACAACTTTCTAGGGGCCGCTTATGAGCTGTATGTGTCGCAGGATTTCAATAGGATGCTCTATTGGGAATCTCAGGTGAGCTCCACACGCAATGGAAGTTGCTCCCAGTACCAGTCACCACACAGAAATGGCTTAAGGTCCGAATAATTTACTATTGCAGAAGATAAGGCTCACTAAAACAGTTCTGGACATAGAAAGACGCAGCTTGTAGGCTATTGCAGATACAGATATGTACAGATATGTACAAGTGCAAAGTATCTCTGTTGCTCCAAATAAACTCCACCAATTCAAGATGTAACACTGGACAAGTAACACCAACAGACTGATGTCTCACATACTAACTGCAAGCTAACAGATAGATAACTGAGCCGACACGCATTAATCACAGATACAGTTGTGGCACTGGGTGAATGCCCAGTGCTTGGGCTTGCTAGCATACATGAGCCAATATCAACATTCCCCCAGCAGCGCTTCCTGCTAAACGAATCGGAGAATGTTTTGGAGACAGTCGTTGCAAGAGCTTAGCAGCTGGGAAGACTCGGCGTCGTCGCCCGAAAATGCAGGTAAGCTCCTCTCGCTGATGACACAGTCATAGGGTGCTTCCAGAGGTGGTGATCTTCCTTCACAGCTGGAGGCAGCAAAGCTTCTGAATACCAGTTGCTGGAAGCCGCAAGAGAGGAGAGGGCGCTTGCGTTCAATTGCTGCTTGAGGGTTTCCTGTTGTTGCATCATGTCCTCATTCTTCAGAAAAGGAAGCATGTTTATGAAAATGCTCTTGAGTCTCTGCCTGGAGAATAAAGGTAAAGGTAAAGGGACCCCTGACCATTAGGTCCAGTCGTGGCTGACTCTGGGGTTGCGGCGCTCATCTCGCTTTATTGGCCGAGGGAGCCGGCATACAGCTTCCGGGTCATGCGGCCAGCATGACTAAACCGCTTCTGGCGAACCAGAGCAGCGCACAGAAATGCCGTTTATGTTCCCGCTGGAGTGGTACCTATTTATCTACTTGAACTTTAATAATAATAATAATAATAATAATAATAATAATTTATTTATACCCCGCCCTCCCCAGCCAAGGCCGGGCTCAGAGTGTCTTACAAGCAATAATAAAAACAAGATGAATGATTACAACTTAAAAACAAAAATAAAATACAACATTAAAATAATGGAACATTAAAATATTAAAATGTAGCCTCATCGCAGGAGGAGAAGGAAAAGAAAAAAGAAAGAGAGGGAGGGAGGGAATCAAACTGGCTCCAAGCCAAAGGCCAGGCGGAACAACTCTGTCTTACAGGCCCTGCGGAAAGAAATCAGATCCTGCAGGGCCCTGGTCTCATGAGACAGAGTGTTCCACCAAGCCGGGGCCAATGCTGAAAAGCACTTTGACGTGCTAGGTGGGCAGGAGCAGGGACCGAGCAACGGGAGCTCACCCCGTCGCAGGGATTCGAACCGCCGACCTCTGATCGGCAAGCCCTAGGCTCTGTGGTTTAACCCACAGCGCCACCCGTGTTTAACCTGGTTTAACCTGGAGAATAGGTTTGTCTTAATTGCCAGCACAAATCACAGCTTTGCACATGGAGGCTTCCACTACGTCGGAGAGCAGAACCTCCAGCTTGCCAGAGGTCCATTTTGTCTCATCGGGCCATTTTCCCCAGACCGGTACACCCAGTGGCGTAGCGTGGGTTGTCAGCACCCGGGGCAAGGCAAGTAATTTGCGCCCCCTAACCTGCCGCCGCTGCCAGCTTCTTCTTGCTGCTGCCTGGTCTGGTCTGGTGTGGTTCTCTCCCGCGCTCAGCGCTGCGCTGGGCGGCCACTGCACTGTCCCTCCCCCAGATAGTCCCTCGCTTTCTCTCCGCACCGCACGCCTGGCACCCACCCCCTCCACAGTGGGCGGCGACCCAGCGGCTCGTATCGGATTCGTACAGCCAGCACTGCAGTGAGAGAGAGTGAGTGAGCCAGGTAGGGGCAGAGAGCTGCGAGTGCGAGCGCGCGCCCCCCAGATGTTGCGCCCGGTGCAGCCGGCCCCCCCTGCACCCCCCACGCTACGCCACTGAGTACACCTGCCCTTCAGCTGACAAGACTGGTGGCAGCACCAGGTGGGAGGATAAGGTTTAGTTCTGTCTCTGGACAGCTCAGCTGCTTGGAGCGTGGTGCTGATGATACCAAGGTCTCCGGTTCAATCCCCACATGAGGCAGCTGCATATTCCTTTAGACCAGGGGTAGGCAACCTAAGGCCTGGGGGCCGGATGCGGCCCAATCGCCTTCTCAATCCGGCCCACAGACGGTCCGGGAATCAGCGTGTTTTTATATGAGCAGAATGCGTCCTTTTATTTAAAATGCATCTCTGGGTTATTTGTGGGGCATAGGAATTCGTTCGTATTTTTTTTCAAAATATAGTCCAGCCCCCCACATTGTTTGAGGGTGGGCCAACCCACGGCTGAAAAAGGTTGCTGACCCCTGCTTTAGACGTTTGCTGAAAACTTGTCTGTTGTTTAATTGTGTTTCATTGCTTTTAGATGAGTTTAGCAGTTTTTAAATATTTTAAATTTGTTTTGTTTCGTTTATAATTTTTTAAAATAATAATAATAAAGGGGTTTTTTTGTTTTTGCTCCTTTGGGCTCCTCTGGGAGGAAAGGCGCAGTATTTACTTATTAAATTAATAAACTTGTTTCAGATTCACCAAGCTCAGACTCCTCCCAGACAACATTTAGTTCTGCAGCTTCTGAGGGAGACATGAGGGGTGTCATGCACTTTATGCACCAGTTTCTCCACAAAAGCCACCAGGTATCTGCACCCCAACCCCGCCCTCGCTTTCCCTGCTACAACATGAGTTCCTTAAAAATGGAGGGGGTGGGGGCTTCTTCCTCCAGTCACATAATGCTCTGGTTCTCTCCCACTTGGACTACTGCAATGCACTCTACGTGGGGCTACCTTTGAAGGTGACTCGGAAACTACAACTAATCCAGAATGCGGCAGCTAGACTGGTGACTGAGGGCGGCCGCCGAGACCATATAACACCGGTCCTGAAAGACCTGCATTGGCTCCCAGTACGTTTCCGAGCACAATTCAAAGTGTTGGTGCTGACCTTTAAAGCCCTAAACGGCCTCGGTCCAGTATACCTGAAGGAGCGTCTCCACCCCCATCGTTCTACCCGGACGCTGAGGTCTAGCGCCAAGGGCCTTCTGGCGGTTCCCTCATTGCGAGAAGCAAAGCTACAGGGAACCAGGCAGAGGGCCTTCTCGGTAGTGGCGCCCGCCCTGTGGAACGCCCTTCCAGCAGATGTCAAAGTGATAAACAACTACCTGACATTCAGAAGACATCTTAAGGCAGCCCTGTTCAGGGAAGTTTTTAACGTGTGATATTTTACTGTATTTTTGGTTTTTATGGAAGCCGCCCAGAGTGGCTGGGGAGGCCCAGCCAGATGGGCGGGGTGTAAATAATAAATTATTATTATTATTATTATTATTATTATTATTATTATTATTATTATTTAGGAATACTTTGAATTGGGCTCAAACCCAGCCAAGTAGGAACGGCACTGGAGTAAAACATTCCCTGCGGAACGCCCCCAGAAGAGTCGTAGTTTCCAAATCTTTCTGGGGGCAGCCCCGCAGAGAGCATGTTGCGGTAGTCAAGATGGCTTGCCGCTTTTGCTAATCCTTCTTGAACTCATCTTCCTGTCCTTGGTTGGGGAGGCTAGGAATTACCTGAGAAGGTCAAGTTCCTGGACTGCATAGACCTCATCAGCGCAAACCTCGACAGCAGTAAGGTGGGCTACATTGGTCAATGTCACTACAACCCGACCCTGATAAGAGAAACTCTCATGGTGAGTAAGCCGACCCGTGTACATGTGAGTGCGAACGATGAAAATAGCCCTAAAAAACTCCTCCTAACGGAGCCCAAGGAAAGATTAGCACTAGAAGTGTTGTATAGTGGGAAAGATGGGCAACAGACACAGCTCTTTTAAGCAACAGCTCTTTAGCAGTACTCTAAGTCAGTGTTTTTCAACCACTGTTCCGTGGCACACTAGTGTGCCGCGAGATGTTGCCTGGTGTGCCATGGGGGAAAATTGAAAAATTCGAAAGATTTTTTTTAAAAAAATGTCAAATTTTCGCCCACTAGGCGGGCCCCGGACTGTGTCCACCCTATTTTCCATCCGTCCTGGGTGGGGATCAGATCGGATGGGATCGGATGAGAGCGGACAGGCGGTCCACTCTCATCCGATTCCCCATAGAGAGCAGCGGGGCTCTGACATCTCCCTCTCAGCACACAGTGGTGGTGTGCCTCGTGATTTTTTTCATGAAACAAGTGTGCCTTTGCCCAAAAAAGGTTGAAAAACACTGCTCTAAGTCTCTCTGAACAGTGAAGCTGGCTGCCTTATATAATGCTCAATAACCTGTAACAGTAACAAATTCCAACTAGCTACCCAATCGGTGAAAGCAACTCTCAATCCTTCATTTGCATACTGGTGGCCCAGAGTGAGAACTTCAGCCAGTCTGAATACATAACAAGAAGCCCACAGCTTTATGGTTTGCCCGTTTTGACCCTGCCTTGGGCTCTTTAAGAATGACTTTGCCTTGGTAATTGTGTCTCTGTTTGGCTGTGGGGAAACCATCGTGGGAAAACCTCAAAAAGGATATCATTGAGATAGGGCAGAAATGGCCTAGCCTGGATGGAGCCGCTCCCTTAGGAGGAAAGGTTACATCATTGGGGGCTCCTTAAACATAAGATGCTAGCTTAGTCGGTAGTACATGAGACGCTTAATCTCAAGGTTGCGGGTTCGAGCCCCACGTTGGGCAAAAGATTCCTGCATTGCAGCGGGTGGGACTGGATGACCCTTGTGGTCCCTTTCGACTCTACAGTTCTCTGATGTATAAGTATAGGGGGAACATGTGTAGCCAAAACAGCACCACCCACTCATAAAGATAGATGGCAAAGCACAAACCAAAAAACACAACTCCCTGAGGGGGAGAAACTCCCGAAAACAGCCCAGAAAGGACTGGGCATGCTTGGGGGCTTTGTAATGCTTGCAGACCTTGTGGAGAGAAATGGGGAAGCAGGTTGGAGGGGGAATAGAACAAAATGCCCTAGAGCACTTCACGCTGCAACTCTGGGTTGCAGCTCCCACTTGTGCACTACAAGAATGCGTCTCATGAAATCTCCATGGATGCCGTCCTTTTTTTGCCGTTCCAGTTCCTTCTTCCTGAAACGGGATCCCCGTTGGTCGAGGAGCGGATCATGGCCTTGTCCAGAATCACCAAGCTGGTCTGCTGCATCACGTCCCACTGCACACCCAAAGTGAGGCTCAGTCCATTCCCAGGCCTGGTTTGGTTTAGCAAACTGCATGGAAGTAGTTCAGAAAACCTCCAAACTACGCCTGAAAGTAGTTCCCATAACTGCTGAACAATCCACCTGCAGTTTTTAGGGTTGCCATGTTCTGAAGAGCAAAAAGAAAGGACACATTTTCAGATTTTTACTTTTAGCTATGGATTGCTATGGCGAATCATGAAAAAGAGGACATGTCCTGGAAAAAGAGGACATATGGCAACCCTAAAAACTGCACGTATTGAATTTATGTGAATTAAGTTCCTTTTGGAGGAAGACTTTGAATGATTCCTGGTTTGAAGCTCATTCTCTTGCATTTGTTTCTTACTCTTCAGACTGGCGCTTTCATCTGCTGGGGGGGGGGGGGGGAATACTGTAAATGGAGCAGTTACAGATAGGTAGCCGTGTTGGTCTGCCATAGTCAAAATAAAAAATTCCTTCCAGTAGCACCTTAAAGACCAACTAAGTTAGTTCTTGGCATGAGCTTTCGTGTGCATGCACACTTCTTCAGATACACTGAAACAGAAGTTGCCAGATCCTTCTATATAGTGAGAAGGTGGGGAGGGGTATTACTCAGAAGGGTGGTGGGAATGGGTGATTGGCAGATAGCTGAGATGAGCCTGTTGACGACTCTTTAACGACTGCAATAGGTCTTACAGGAAAAGGCAAGGGGTGAGAAGGTGAAAAATGGCTAGTCATGTATAATGAGATAAGAATCCAATGTCTCTGTTCAGACCAGGTCTCTCCATGGTTTTAAGTTTGGTAATGAGTTGCAATTCAGCAGCTTCTCTTTCCAGTCTATTTCTGAAATTCCTTTGTAGTAAAACAGCTACTTTGAGATCTTGTATAGAATGTCCTGGGAGATTGAAGTGTTCTCCTACTGGTAAATCTGACATCAAAAATCACAAAACAGAGAAGAAGTGTGCATGCACACGAAAGCTCATACCAAGAACTAACTTAGTTGGTCTTTAAGGTGCTACTGGAAGGAATTTTTTATTTTGTAAATGGAGCAATTCACTCTCTGCACGTGTTTTAAGATACTTTCTTGCTGTTCTTAGGTACAATTCTATGCTTCTGTGATTTTACACTCCAGCCCAGCAACTTTTAACCTTCTGAATGGTTGGGATTATTTGAACTTGAACTGCTTGTTGAATCACAGAATCACAGAATCGGAGAGTTCGACATGAACTGAATTTGCTCACTTTGTTAAGGGACAGGTGTGCCAAACTTGGATTAGAACTAGTTCCCTTTCAGAATGAGCTTTCCCAGCTCAGCTGACACCAGTCATCAGGAGTAAAATGCCCGTCAGGATGACTGACAGTCGGGGGGGGGGTTGTGGGGCGGGGAGGAATTTATATACGTGTAAGGAATGAGGACTTGTTTAGTGCAAAGATTGCCTGTGGCACTGAGCTGTATCCCCATTAGGACGTACTGGATTTTTCAATCTTCAAATTCCCCAAATGAGGGGTGCTAAAAAATTGTAACACGACTTGGGAATTCAAAAGATAATTTGGTTAAATTAATATAATTTAGTTTTGCTTGGTGAGCAAAATTGCATAGAAATCATTAGAAATGATTGCCAAGTACTTGCAGCTATACTATATATTAATAATTGCATTATTATTATTTTTATTAAGCAATACCTGGCATTTTCAGGAGGTAAAATTAAAATTCTTTGGTTTTCCAAAAGCCATTTATGTGCTTCTTCCTCAAACGTACTTGCCAAGGTAAATGTTGTCCAGTCACAAAAATTATAGCAGATTTGAATTCCTCACATCCAAAACCATTTTTTAAAAGATCCCTCACTGAAGGAATCTGAAAAAATTAAGTTTCACCCTGTAAAATAACACTCTCTAGTAGCCCATGTCAGTGTGCCACCTTCACAGGAAAGAGTAAAGGGGTGCATTTGGGGATATCATGGCAGCAGGGTCTAAATCCATAGGGAGGTTGAATAAGGCCGCCTTCTCTTTGCACGCCACTGCAGCCATGGTGGGTGGCATGACACAAAATGGCTGCTGTGGGGTGCATGGGATGGCACAAAATGGCTGCCATGGGGTGCGTGGCACGACACAAAATGGCTGCTGTCAGGTATGTGGCATGGCACAAAATGGCTGTCGGGTATGTGGCATGGCACAAAATGGCTGTTGGGTGTGTGGCATGGCACAAAATGGCTGCCATGGAGTATGTGGCACGACACAAAATGGCTGCCGTGAGGTGTGAGACAAAATGGCTGCAATGGTTGCTGTGGTGTGCAAGGGATGGCACAAAATGACTGCTGTGCATGGCGTGACACAAAAAGGCTGCCGTGGTGTTTGTGGCATGACACAAAATGGCTGCTGTGGAGTATGTGGCATGGCACAAAATGGCTGCCACACTTGAGGAGGAGTAGAAAATGAGATTCTCTCCTGCAGGGAATGAAGGACTTCAAGATAGGGAAGCTGGCGGGGCACCTGGCGCTTTGCAGCAAGGACTCCAGCGAGAGCGTGTGCCACTGGGCGGCCGACGCACTCCACTGCCTGTACACCCTGATCCTTCACCAGAAGAGTAAGAGCAAGGACCCGCCGGCCTTCCCCAAGATGGTTCATGGCGGGGAAAGGGAAATAAATGGGTTGGCATGTTGGCAAGAGCTGGGAAGCGGGATGTCCCGCCAGAGGAGATAAAGCAAAAAAGGGTCTTCGCTTAGAGCATCCTCAGATTGGCAAGGGTGGCTTCGCCTTCTGAGCCTGCCTGGTGGACGCTTGTTTCATGGCTGCTCCTGCTATTCTCCCAGGCTGTCTGTCAGCCCAAGCCTGCCCTTCGGAGGGCCAGATAGAAAGCCTGGAGGGCCACCTTCAGGGTCCGGGTCTGAGCTTCCCTGCTGGCCGGCCTGAAGGAGTCTTGGGCGGCCTCCTCTCGCTCCTCCATCCCCTCTCCGCACCCTGCTTAGGGGTGCCCATGTCCCTTGAGCTGACCCCCAGCTCCTCCAGCTCCACTTTCTGTTGGGGTGACCCACTGGGGAAATCCGTGTCGCGTGGTCCTTCAAAACCTCCAAAGGCCACCGTCTCAACGCTAATACATTTCATGGTGAGTATTGGCACCTATTTTGGGGGGGACAGGTGCAGCACTGTATATCTATATGTATATATATATATCTCTCTATAGATATACCATATATACCGTTTCTTTGCATCTATCTACAGCTATAGCTATACAGTGGTACCTCTGGATGCGAACGGGATCCGTTCTGGAGCCCCGTTCGCATCCTGAGTAGAACGGAACACGCGAATGCGTGTCTGCGCATGCGCAGGTCGCATTTCATTGCTTCCGCACATGCGCGTGACATCATTTTCAGCATCTGCGCATCCGTTCTGCAGCCCCGTTCGCATCCTGAGTAGAACGGAACACGCGAATGCGTGTCTGTGCATGCGCAGGTCGCATTTTGTTGCTTCCGCACATGCGCGTGGCGTCATTTTCAGCACCTGCGCATCCGTTCTGCAGCCCTGTTCGCATCCTGAGTAGAACGGAACACGCGACTGCGTGTCTGCGCATGCGCAGGTCGCATTTCGTCGCTTCCGCGCAAGCGCGTGACGTCATTTTGAGCGTCTGCGCATGCGTGAGCGGCGAAACCCGGAAGTAACGCGTTCCGTTACTTCTGGGTCGCCGTGGAGCGTAACTTGAAAACGCTCAACCTGAAGCATATTTAACCCAAGGTATGACTGTATCTATATCTATCTATCTATCTATCTATCTATCTATCTATCTATCTATCTATCTAATCTCTGAGTTTCTTTGTACATTTCCTGAGGCCTGATGAAGCCTGAGAACGAAGCAGAATTTATGGAGCTTATGCAGGACTGGAAAGAGGAAAAGATCTTCTGGCTGGCCTGGTTCTCTGACATCAGCACCACCACTATGGTAAACCTTTTTCACCAGTTACAGATAGGTAGCCGTGTTGGTCTGCCATAGTCAAAATAAAAAAATTCCTTCCAGTAGCACCTTAAAGACCAACTAAGTTAGTTCTTGGTATGAGCTTTCGTGTGCAAGCACACTTCTTCAGATAATGTATCTGAAGAAGTGTGCATGCACACGAAAGCTCATACGAAGAACTAACTTAGTTGGTCTTTAAGGTGCTACTGGAAGGAATTTTTTTACTTTTTCACCAGCTCCAACGTGTGTCTTCTTCACACCTGGCAATTTTGGGCATGGACCTGTTTTACAGGTGCAGCTGAAACGAATGTAACCAACACAGGAGTTTGGAAACCCATCCAGTTAATCTAGATTAATAAAATTATGTTTTGTTTTGTTTTTAAAAAGGAAGCACGTCCAGTTGCGCACAGGCGCATGCAGAGAGGCAGGGCGGGCTGTGTCTTGGTGTTTGCCGTGCAGCCAAGGGCACACCTGGGTTTTGAGCTAGTGATCGTATAACTGAGCCCAGGACTTGTGCCAGTGGCCCTTCATAGGTCCTTCTCTGCTCCGCTGCTGTATCTGAGATCGTTTCAATGAAAGAGTTTAAAAAAAGAAAGAATGAATATGAAAAATGCTCAGCACTCAGAAAACTGAGTGATGGTGGGGGCAGCAGGGATAAAGAAAAATAGAGGGAGAGGGGATGCAATGGAGTATCCAAGAAATGGCCTGGCTGTCTGGCTGTCAGGTAAGAATCCTGAATAGGACCATTTAATGCTGCAGATTTTTAATTCCTAGTCCCAGTTCCCACTCAGAGGGCTCATCCACACATCCACTTGCCCCACAACTTTCCCCCAAGTAAAATCAATTTTTACTGCTGAATCGGAGCAAATGTCAATTGGTTGGCCTCTATTTTTAGCACTGGTTAGAAGTGTGGATGAGCCCTAACACTACACTGTGGTCTTTCCTATACATAAGGAGAGCACTGCGACCTTTCCTGCAGCACCAGAATCATAGAATTGGAAGGGACCACAAGGATCATCTCGTCCAGGGTTTCCCAAACGTGGGTCTCCAGCTCTTTTTGGACTACAACTCCCATGATCCTTGAGCACTGGTCCTGCAAGATAAGGAAGATGGAAGCTGAAATATACTCAGAGTAGTCGCAAAGTGATTTCATGCTCTTTATTCAGCTCATAGTGGTGAGGAGGAATGAATGAAAGTCCCCTCAAAGTATCTGCTTTATATACATTATTTACACAATGGGCTGCACATGATTGGCTAATTCTGGAATTCTACTGTAAGCCAATCAGGTTGTGGATTCACTTCTATCTGGAGCATGATTGGGTGGTTCCTGCCAACCAAACATACTGCTGCATTGTTCTAGGACCAATCAGACTGCTGCATTCTGAATCCTATTGTTCTAGGACCAATCAGACTGCTGCAATTTGGATCCTATTGTTCTAAGACCAATCAGACTGCTGCAGTTTGGATCCTATTCAACTCAGTACATAACAGAAGCTGTAGTCCAGCAAGAGCTGGAGAAACCCTGATCTAATCCAACCCAGTGGCGTAGCGTGGGTTGTCAGCACCCGGGGCAATGCAAGTAATTTGCACCCCCTAACCCGTGAATTTGCGCCCCCTAACCCTAACCCCCAGATGTCGCGCCCGGTGCGGCCGGCCCCCCCTGCACCCCCACGCTACGCCACTGATCCAACCCCCTGCAATGCAAGAAGCTTTGACCCAAAGTGAGGCTCGAACCCACAACCCTGGGATTAAGAGTCTCATGCTCTACCGACTGATCTTAAGGAGGGTCCCATAGCGAGTCAGCTCATCCCAAGATATGATCCCAGCCATGGTGGATCCCAGCTCTTTGGTGTAACCGCCACCAGGCTTTCAACGCACCCCTTCCGTTTTCAGAAATTCAAAAAATGCCTCCATGGCGGCGAGCAGATGGACTTCCTCCTAGCAGCCATCAAGGGCATGAGGGACGACAACCTTTACCACACGAAGGCTGCCATCCTGATGCTGAAAGCCATGCTGAGGGATCACCAGCCCATTTTCATCAAGGTACGCTGCCTTGGAGACTCCCGTTCCCCCTTCTCCTCTCTCCCCAGTCACCTCTTCCCACCTCTTTCCCCCTGCAGGTGCCCAAAACCACCAGGTTCATGTATTTCAGTCTGGAGCACATCGGAGACCCGCAGGCCCGCCTGGAAGTCTTCAGGTTCCTCTTGCTTCTGGGGAAGAGCCGCCCTCAGGATGTGGTGAAGACCCTCCTGGCCTGCTCTGTCCAGTGTGACAGGTGAGCAAGATGGGGATAGGGGGATAAAAAAAAATGATTTAAAATCCTTTTCGTACTGGCTAAATCAGTGGTTCTCGAACTTTTTTCTCTGGGCCACACATTCAGAATAAAAATTTGCCTGTGACACACCGAATTTTTGTCGATAAAAATATATTGGGGAAAGAAATAACTCCTAGCAGTGCTTGATTTATAACACAGAACACAACTACTTTGTAATATGATCATGGGACGTCCAGAGAGTATCAAACAATACAGCTATGTAAGAAGGTGAATCATTTCCAAAATGTAATTATAAACGAGCATGAAACTTAAGTATGTGTACAAACTCAGTGAGAGGTGTGAGCTTACTTTTGCCAGGTAATCTCATTTATATCAGGGTGGAATGTAGACACACATTAAAAAACACTGTGAAAATGCTTTTTTAAAAAAGCGTTTTGAAAAATATATTGAATTTGCCATAAGCTCATCACTGCCATCTAGTGTCATGTTTGTATGATTCAGGTAGGTAGCCATGTTGGTCTGACGCAGTAGAAATATATTTTAAAAATTGATAAAAAATGTCCAGTGGCACCTTAGAGACCAACTAAGTTTGTTCTTGGTATGAGCTTTCATGTGCATGCATCGTATCTGAAGAAGTGTGCATGCCGATGAAAACTCATACTGATAGTTGGTCTCAGGTGCTACTGGACAATTTATTTTATTTTATATATATATTTCTATGTTTGTATGATGCACACTTAAAACGTTATATTTGCAGCTGTATAGCTGAGTCCCAGGTCTCATTTGGGACAAGCAAACTCTCATCTCATCAACGCAGAGATGCCTTTCTCTTTTCCGCTCTCTCATATTTGTCAGAGCTGAACATCCCTGCTCACAACAATAGGCCGTGGAGAACTGCAGAAGAACAGCCAATGCTCTTTTCCTTTTTTAAAAATTAAAAGCGCATTTATTCACAAGTTACACTCCATCTTTCTCCACTCCCACAGAATGACCCCCCAGTCCTAAGTCCCACATCACTGCCTAGCCAGTGCTCTCGAAGAGAGGGGCACCACACACATACTGGTCTAAATCGCCTTTCTCTCGTTTTGCCGTAATCTGAACGCATTTCGTGCGCCAACCGAAGCCCCTGCTTCTCCCCCCCCCCCCCGCAGCACCGCCTTCGCCATGTGGAACAGCTTAACCTGCTTCTCCGACACTGCACAAAATGTCCTGGCCGTGCTGCAGTCCATCCTGCAGGAGCAGCCGATCTACTGGGATGGCCACAGGGTTAAGGCCTCCTTGCGACCCTTGGCTGTAAGTGCTGGCAGGACTCTGGCCCCCAAGAAAGCACCCAAAGAGCAAAGCGGCCCTGTGCGTGACATCTCCAAGGCCCATCCCCGGGGCCTGTCTGCCCACGAGTCAGAAGGAAGCGACCCGCCTCGGGCGGCGGACTTCCACAGGGCACTGCCACTGTAAGCACAGCACCCACCTCTGCTGGGTCACACAGTGGCAGCACTTCCGGATACCTCTCCCGAAGCCACCACACGACCCTGGTAAGGGAGGCAAGGTGGGGGGGGCGGGTGGCACCCTTGCCTCAGGCGGCAAAGTGAAACAGACCCCAGAGATGCCTCTTTGGCGTCCGGGTGGCCATTTGAGGCACCTAAGGACGTGGCCAGGAAGGGAAGTGGGCGGGAAATTCCTCTCCTTGCTCAGGTACGATCAGGAGCCTTGACCGACCTCCCAGGCCAACTCAGCGTTTTACGAGATCTTGAGGCGCCCGTCCCCAGCCTGCCGCGAGGTGCTGAGAGAGATGTTCGCCACGCTGTCCATAGCAGTCCTCTGCCAAATCTCCTTCGCCATGTACTTTACACCAGAGGAGAACGATGTCTACACGACGGCCTGCATCCGCCAGGAGATCCCCACCCCTCCTGCTCCCTTCAGGTGCACTTCTTTCAGTTCATTCGATTTTCCCTGTTTGTCACAGGCAGGGTCGACTGATACTGCGGTAGCCCTCTAGCCAGGGCAGCCGGACGCACGCATGCCGCTCCCTGCTGAGCCGGACTTCGCTCCTCGTCCGGCCCAAGGTTGTTTTTTGGGAAATTGTCTTTTTAATTTGTGACATGATACACAGCGACAGCCTCCACTTAAAGAATGGCAGGTTCTGTATTGTCACGCCAGGCTGTGCTTTCACAAGTTTCTGGTCCTCAAGGCTGCATGCGGAAAAAAGCCTGAAAATGCATGGGTGTTTTCTTCGAAATGCTTAGCGGCGTGGGGGTCACATGCGAGTGACGGTAGCCAGGATTGCTGTGATCAAGGGAACAACTTCAGCACAAGTTGGTCTCCGCACCCCAACCCCTGTGGTGCCCGGGACTCTGTGAGAGCCAGCTATCTTTTACCAGCATAAACTATGAGGCACAATGGCCTACCCAAATCACTGAGGTAATGCATCCCACCCGTTTGAGGAACTGCTGTAAACCCAGCACAAGAAATCCATTCTAATACGGATTTGTCTCTGTGTGCAGGTCTGCTTTGAAAACTTTCAAAGGCCTCATCAGGCGTGCAGGAGATGAGGACCTCATCCTCATCATGAACAAGAGGAGGGGTTCAGAACTCCTGTTGCATCGCAGGACCCACCTGAAAGGTCTCGCTCTCTTTGCCAGGTAAGCACATCGCTGTTAAAAGGAGCAGCAAGATCTGAAGAGTTTCCAAAAATCTTTGGGGGAGATCCCTAAGGCGTGGAACTACATATCAGCCCCATAAGGGTCTGGATGGCATTGAATGTGGACTAAGAGGGCAGGGGAGAGTGAATGGAACCAAGCACCTTGAAAGGGAGGAGGGAGATAGAGACTCTGAGGTCTAAAACCATTTCATTGTCCAGATAGGTAATTTATAATAATAATAATAATAATTTATTATTTATACCCCGCCCATCTGGCTGGGCTTCCCCAGCCACTCTGGGCAGCTTCCCAAAAAAATATTAAAATACTGTAATACATCAAACATTTAAAGCTTCCCTAAACAGGACTGCCTTCAGATGTCTTCTAAAAGTCTGGTAGTTGTTCTCTTTGACATCTGGTAGGAGGGCGTTCCACAGGGAGGGCGCCACTACCAAGAAGGCCCTCTGTCTGGTTCCCTGTAACTTGGCTTCTCGCAGTGAGGGAACCGCCAGAAGGCCCTCGGAGCTGGACCTCAGCGTCCGGGTAGAACGATGGGGGTGGAGACGCTCCTTCAGGTATACTGGGCCGAGGCCGTTTAGGGCTTTAAAGGTCAGCACCAACACTTTGAATTGTGCTCGGAAACGTACTGGGAGCCAATGTAGGTCTTTCAAGACCGGTGTTATGTGGTCCCGGCAGCCACACCCAGTCACCAGTCTGGCTGCCGCATTCTGGATTAGTTGCGGTTTCTGGGTCACCTTCAAAGGTAGCCCCACGTAGAGCCCATTGCAGTAGTCCATTTCTCAGTTCATACCAAGAAGCCGTTTTCAGGTGTCTCCAAAATAGGAGCTGCCCATAAACTTTGATGGAGAAATCAAATAATTAATCATGACTGGGATTGGGCCACTGGCATGTCCAGTCCTCCCCGTCACCCATTCAGCGAGAATGGAATCCACTCTGCAGCATTTTGTTGCAGGGCCTTCCTTGTGTATCCCAATAGCTAGCTCAGGTGGTGTGTTATGACAGCTCTGTAGTCAAAGCACGAGGGCTGAGAAGCAAGAGGGAGGTATGTTCCGCATGTTCCCCGAAAATGGAACAGAATATCGGGAAAGAAGACATGGCTGGCTGGATCAGGGGAGAAGAACACTCCATTTTGCAATGCTTTGGTCACTCAGTGTTTCTGTTTTTCAATGACAAGAGAGATAGTCAGGGGCGAGGGAAGCAAAAGGATGTTGCCTTACTTGATGGAGATTCTGGAAAGCGAGGGGTATCCGAAACACATCACTGTGATGCCTTTCTTAATTGAGGTGAGCCTTGTTTTATGGAGGTAGGTGGGTCTGATTAATTGTACAGCTGATCCGCCCCAGCCCCTCTTAGACTCCCATCTGCTTCCCCCAAGAGCATCATTGCCAAAGCCATTCCCCTAGCCCACATTTTTGGCAAATCAAGCTGTACACGGTTGTTTTCAGCGGACTGCAAAGGCTTCCAGAGCCCAGCGCACTGCACCTCCCAAGCCACAAAACGTAGCTGTGGTCACGTCTGCTTTGTGGTGGGCCCTGCGTCTCAGCTGCTTGAAGGAGTTTGCAGAGACCAGTGCAGAGAGCTTTGCAAGCCCTGACGCCACATATTTGGCCCCTGTGGGCCAAACAGGGAGGTCTGGCAAGCAGAGCTGGCCACCCCATAAGGCATGCTGAGGCAGTCGCCTCAAGATGACACACCCAAGGAGCACGCAGCTTGATAAAAATAATAATACCTTTATTGTCATTGTACAACCTGTGTACAATGAAATTAAACAAGCTCCCCCCCCCCCGCAACACTCAATCTCTTATCGAACAACACACCACCTCGCAAGTCAATTTCACAGTGTCATTTTCTGTTCAACAGCCTAACAGGCCACGGATAGAAGCTATTTTTTAGCCTGTTGGTACGGCTGATTATACTTCTATATCTCCTGCCCGAGGGTAGAAGATTAAAGAGGTGATGGGCCGGGGTGTGAGCCATCCCTGAAAAATTTTCTCACTCTCCCAAGGCAACGATCCCTTGCAATGTCATCTTGCTACCTCCTGGCCTCCTCCTGCTGCTCCTCTTTGGCCTGATCCAGCATGCTCTTCTCATGTTTTCATGTTCAAGGCCTGCTGCTGCCAGTTCTGCACATTCTTCTTCCGTTCTAGTTCCTTCATAAGGGAGCCTTAGCGCCAGCTATGGAAGATAGCATCATTGAGCAGCTGTGCCGGCAGGTGAAGGCCAGCCGGTTGGAGCTCAGATCCCTAGCTCTCGACGGCATGATTTGCTTTTTGGATCATCAAGAGAAGGTGAGAGACACACAGTGATCTACCAGTAGACCAATAGGTCTTCCCAGTGGGTGGGGAGCCTACCATCCTTTAGATCAGGGTTTCCAAAACTTAGGTCTCCAGCTGTTTTTGGAGTACAACTCCCATCATCCCTAGCTAGCAGGACCATTAGTCAGGGATGATGGGAATTGTAGTCCCAAAACAGCTGGAGGCCCCCGTTTGGGAAACCCTGCTCTAGATATTGCTGGTTGCCTAATTACACCTGCTGGACAGAGGTTGACTACCACTGTTCTGTATTCTCAATATTATTTATCATTATCATTATCATTATCATTATCATTATCATTATCATTATCATTATCATTATCATTATCATTATCATTATCATCACCAGTTTTCAATTTATTATAGAACCACAAAGATAAATAAACAATAGCAAAAATTCAATCAGATATCTAACTAAAGGCAGGCCATGCAAAACCTAAACGAATTGAATAATAACACACAATCTAAGATCATGACAGCCACATTTCTCTAGAGGGCATGGGGATAGATAGCTGTGAGTCTGAAACTAAGCTATATGAAATAAAATCCCTCCACACTGAGTAGAAATTACCAGAATATTCCCGTCCATTAGAGACCCATAGCTTATTGTTACTTTTTTCTGCAGTAACTAAATTCCAAATATTTTTATACCATAATGATATTAGTCTTTGGGGTTGTTTTTTTACGATTTCCATTGTTGTGCCATAGGGATCCCAGCAACATCTGTGTCGGATGTTCCTTCCGGCAAAATGTCTTCATGGTACATGTCCACGTATTTCGTAGGGAAAACAGAGGAGAAATCTGAATATGTGTCTTGATAATATCTAGTATCGCCTGATGAATTTTCTTCCAGAATAAAAGCAAGCTGTGGGCATTCCCACCAGATATGGGGAAGGAAAATCCCTTTATTCCTGCAAACTCTCCAACAGTTTGGTGAACAGATGTGGAATTCATAAGGAACATCTGCATGTGCAGATGCTGATTTTTTAATGGCTTGGAATCCAAAATACTTTCTGGCCCATGTCTTCTATGCCCCCATTTTAATCTTTTTGACAAGGAGGGCGGGGAACCAGCCATGAGGTTTTGGTTCTCTGTGGCACCTTGTGTTCTGTTCAAAGCTAAAGATTCCCCGGAAGAAAGACACGGAAACTAACTTTGTTGCTTCTCTGGAGATCTGTGACTCAGCCTTTTGTGTCGCGCAGATGAAAAAACTGAAGCCTGCCTTTCCCGATATCATAGCCAGGGTGCGCGACGCTGACAGAGACATCAACGTGAAGGCTCTCAGGCTCCTGCCAGACCTCCTGAAGTGTCAGACCAGGGAGGTGAACTCCCTCACCGTCGAGGTGGCCACCAGCGTGATGCCACTTTTTGACGACGTGAGTCAGGCCAGGTGCAGGTGGGGCAGGCCCCAGTGGCTGTCTGTAGAGTTGGTGGGAATGATCTCTCGGGGAGCCACCCAATGTTTGTGTGTGTCTACAGCTTTTCCCTGCCATTTTGTGCTGCACTTTCATCCCAGCACATATCAAGATATGAGCACCATCAACTTGGGGTTTTTTTACCCCTGAAATGCATACGTATCTCTATTATTGATACTTTGGGGGGCTGGGAGTTAAAGGAGATTGAAATATACTCAGAGTCGAGAATGAATTTCATGCTTTTTATTCAGCTCATAGTGGTGAGGAGGAATGGAAGTTCCCCCAGAATGTCTGCTTTATATGCATTATTTACACAATGGGCCCCATGTGATTGGCTAATTCCGGGATTCACCTGTAGGCCAATCAGGTTGCGGATTCACTTCCACCTGGAGCTGGATTGGGTGGCTCCTGTGGACCAATCAGACTGCTGCACTCTGGAGCCTATTGTTCTAGGACCAATCAGACTGCTGCATTCTGAATCCTATTGCTCTAGGACCAATCAGACTGCTGCATTCTGAATCCTATTGTTCTAGGGCCAATCAGACTGCTGCATTCTGAATCCTATTCAACTCAGTACATAACAGAGATGGAACTGGTTGGGAAAAGTACAGCCAAGTGTATCTTCAGAAGGGATGGGAGTTATTTCTACTGCAATTCTGAGCCTGACAATGGCACTGAAAATGGCCAGGGTCTGCTCCATCTGTTTTGCTGCCTGGGAT